>NC_135895.1:56202092-56802092 GCF_964194155.1 Cetorhinus maximus
TGCATATTATCTCAATGTCCCTAGCAAATCATTAACATAGCAAGAAGGCAAGTGAACCATTTTTCTTTTCATTCCAGTATGAGGAGGAGGAGAGGAGGAAAAGAAGGAACCAGAGTGGGCAGGTTGCCTACAGTAACTCATCTTGCTGCCAGAGAAGCCTATGATGGCTACATGCAGACATACTTCAGATGATCTTAATGCATGAGTCCATATGGCAGTGCGACCATAAACCCTTGGGCTCCTTCCCCACACACAAACCATTCCCGCAGTCAAAAATCCAACCATCACATCCACACCCTTTGCTCATCTTCCAACCTATCATATCATTGGTACAAATGGAATTTGGGATGCAACAAAGTAGATAACAGAAGAATGAAGAAATCAAGTAAAGAGTTTGATTAATTTAAATAAACATAATGCCATGAACCTTGATATAAACATCCAAGTGAATCCCCTTGTAAAACTAAAAAGTCTTCCTCATCTGCTTCTTATTGCTCCTATGTGGTGCAACCCCTGTGACTTCAGCAGAGCTAGAGGTAGGTTGCTTGTTCTCCTGAGTTGACAGCTGAGATGCCCATGAGTTTTGGCGCCTGTGAGGGCCCTGTCAAAGAGTGCCTTACCCGTACCTGTGCAGCAGCAGACTTGCTGAGCTGGGGAGGTGGCTGAGGCAAGTGATAAGAAAATGGACAGCCATGAGAAAAGTTCATACTTGCATGACCTCTTTCTCTATCTTCCCTCTCAAGGCCCACCTTCACCTTCCTTCAAGCCGATAGCTGGAGAGCACTTGGCAACATGCCAATGAGGCATTAAACCGCCAAGGCAAGGCTTTGCTCCATACTGTGTAAAGTGGCAATCAGAATGCAGGCCATTGGGTGGGGCCAGCATGAAGTCGGTGGCCTAACACATTTGATTCTTCATGCAGGTGGCCACGCTTTCCACGGGAGGGGACATCAGTGTAAATGTCTGAGACATCATGGCACTCTCATGTCATGTTCAAGTATATTATGAATTTTCAGACAATACTTTAAAATTTCGAACGCAGACTATTAAAAGGGCCTCTGCAAAGCACGTGACATTTTGACTTCAAAGCTCCAGGCAGTCTTGAGTCTCAAGCAAATACCTAATTAAATATGGACATTCACAGTGTTAATTAAGGGTGAGCCGTTAAGAAAAAAACTGTAACATTCCAACCCACTCATCTTTCTGTTTCACCATGGGCAAAAGAAACATTGAAACCCAATGTGTGTTAAATGAATGTGAATGGATTCCCATTGACTTTCCATTGTATTATTGTTAGGAATAAGAGATAGTTTAAGTAAGTTATATTGGTATTTGTGGGTGTTAGGAATGAGTTTTAGCTTTAATGTTTAAGTTTGATTTGTATTTCTGTATCTGTATGATAAGAAAAGGTCAAGTTGAGTTTTAGTTTCACTTTCAAAGGTGCCTGCATTTCAAAGGAGAGTTTACGACTGTAAGAGAAGTTAAGCAAACACAAGAATAGAAAAACTGGGCTGTTGCCTAGCAACGGGGATCCAGAGAGGCATCTTCCTCTCACAGACACTGGGCAGAATCTTTGGCTTGGGGGCGGGGCCCGCTCGCCAAGGCGTAAAATGACGCGGAGAGACGTCGGGCGTGCGTCCTGACGTCACTGCGCACCATTTAGATTTTCAGTTCGAGGGTTTCCAACGAACTGCTGAACTGTCAAAGGCCTATTAAGGCCTGTTAAAAATCAATTAAGACAATCAGCTGAGCTGCCCATCCAGCCTTAAGGTTGGCGGGCAGGCGACGAGCCCAGGAGGCCTTTGAATTTTTCATGGAACCTCATCCACGGCTGGGATGAGGTTTAATGAATGATTTAAAATTTTCAGAAATTTTTAAATTAAAATTAATGCACATGTCCCAGCTCATGTGCAGTTTCACATGAGGGGACATGTCATAATAATTTTTACACTTTATTAGACTGTATAAACTTAAAACTGATCTCCCTGAGGCACCTGTTTCACGTGCATGTTTCTCCCACACAGGAGAAACTAAAAACAGCAGTTTTTGAGTTCAGTTTTGAAGACAGCTGCCAGGCAGAAGGCTCAAATAGCGAGTTCTAAGCTAAAGTTGGTTGAAAGTAGCTGCCAGAGAGAGGATGGAGCAAAAGGGGCAGATAGCCAGTTCCAAGCTAAATAAGAAATTCCCCATATCCAGGGGAGTGGAACAGGAGAAAGTCCCAAGTAGATTTTCTAGCCAAAAGAAGGACACAAACCTGGAAAAGGCCCTGTTAAGCAAAGTTAAGGGTTAGGGGCGGAGAAAGGCTCCAAGCTTCAAGCTTAAAGAGATAAAGGCTTGTGAGAAACCAGAAGGTCCAAAGGGGCAACTGAAGGTCTGTAACTCTTTGCTATCGACATGTGAAGCAGAGGTGTACTGTTGACAGCTGAGTCGCTGAGATAGAGTCTGTGGAAAAAAGCTTGAATACATGTGGTAACCTGGGGAGAGGAACATCAGAAGGAGAGTTAAAAACCTTGGAGGTGAACCCTTGCAGAAGGCGCCTGAGAGAAAGCGTCAGTTTGGGAGAAGATTACAAGGTGAGTTCTTGGAAAATGGAGATTGGAAACCTTTGAGTAAAAGATGGAGTTCAGTGAGACTGGCTGGCTCATGGTGTAACAAGTGTCTGGGGGGAGTTAAGGGGAGATCCATAGCACCTGTCCGGGGCGGCATCTGTCATTTGGTTTCAGAGTATTGTGTAACAGGTCACCAATTGGTTTGCGTGGACTACTTACTGTGAACCTTAGAGTATAAGATAGCTTTTGTAACTTGTGTTGTCCTTACAAATCTATATATACCTGTGAAAGTATAGTTGTGGGTGAAGGAGTATTGTAATATAGTTAATCTTTTCTTGTTTAATGAATGTTTTACGCTTTTGTTAAAAGTTCATTAGCTGACTCCGTTCAGTAGCCCCCCTTCATGTATCTAAACAACAAACAAACAAATAAAGGTTAGGATCTATCAAGCTGGGTTCCACCCTGGATCGTCCAGTGGTAACCTCAGCTGGGGATCGTAACATCATGATGCGTTCTCATCCAAACTAGTCAGAGTGAATTTCAAAGTGTCAAACAACAAAACAGGTGGTGTAATCAATACACGTTACCCCTTTTTTGGAAAATGGCTTTGAACTCGTACAATGGAGGAACCAGTGGATTGCTATGGCAAACTGAATGACCTCAGGTGTTTCCCTTTTTCCTGATGGCTTGCTAAACTATCATTTATATAATTCAGGTTATCGAATAGTATTTTCTCAGACACACTACTAATACCAGCTGTTTCATGGCTCAACAAACAAAATTCATTTATGATTAATAAGGTGTGACAAGCCAGTTTAATCAAATGAAATGCAGATTCATGAGGTTATTTTGCATTTTCTATAACAGACGTTATGAAAATTGTCCAAGAAATAACAAATGGCTTAGCATAAAGGATCACTTCATATGTGCACTCATTTTGAAGTTATTAAATAAGTATAATTTCATTATTTCCTCAACAGCGGTGCTATTTGCCATGTATTAGAAATGCAGATCACTTGACATTTTAATGAAACTTCAGTGTATTTTTTTAATATTTCTAATCCTAACAAACAACAGAATCTCTTGAATCTGAAATTAAACAGGTTTTTCAGAAAATATTATTCTCTAATAAGTACTGTTCTCTTAAAATAAACACTAGAATCCGCACCTCTATCAATAGTGAAAAAATGAATAAATGCATATTTGAAACATTCATAGGATGAGATTGCACTGCATGATTTCTTGTCTTTTGTTTTCCATATCTTTGCCCATTTATTCCTTCCTCTCATGAAGAAATTGAATCAAGCTAGGATGCCAGTCTGCAATCTGGAAGGTGGTGATGTGACCCTTTTTGTGGGGTTTAGAGCCCAGGGTGGCAGTGGTCCACATTATTTTTGTGGTACTCTGAGGAACAATACTGTTCCTACAAGCCCTATAGAAGTAATATAAAACTTAACTTGGTCTAGCCTGTAGGGCTCTGCTGCACATGGAAATGATTAGAGGGATGACCATTCCTACCCTAAAATGACAATTAATTTTTCCATTGAAATGAGACTACTGTCTGCAACAGATGGGTGCTTTGCGTGCTTAATGGTTGGCTCATTTTAAAAGGGTGCCGGCTGCATTGTCAATGTAAACAATATGGTAAAGCTACCAACTCCCATTTTGAACAAAAACAGAAATACCTGGAAAAACTCAGCAGGTCTGGCAGCATCGGTGGAGAAGAGCACAGTTGACGTTTCGAGTCCTCATGACCCTTCAACAGAACTAAGTAAAAATAGGAAAGGGGTGAAATATAAGCTGGTTTAAGGTGGGGGTGTGTTGGGACAAGAAGAGCTAGGTAAAGGGCCAGTGATAGGTGGAGATAACCAAAAGATGTCACAGACAAAAGGTCAAAGAGGTGTTGAAGGTGGTGATATTATCTAAAGGAATGTGCTAATTAAGGGTAGAAAGCAGTACAAACAAGGTGCAGATAGCTCTAGTTGGGGTGGAGTGAAGGAATATTAAAAAGGCTAAAAGGTAGAGATAAAACAATGGATGGATATATATTTAAAAATAATGGAAATAGATGTGAAAAGAAAAATCTATATAAATTATTGGAAAAAACAAAAAGGAGGGGGAAAAAATGGAAAGGGGGTGGGGATGGAGGAGAGAGTTCATGATCTAAAATTGTTGAACTCAATATTCAGTCCGGAAGGCTATAAAGTGCCTAGTCGGAAGATGAGGTGCTGTTCCTCCAGTATTGCGTTGAGCTTCACTGGAACAATGCAGCAAGCCAAGGACGGACATGTGAGCATGAGAGCAGGGTGGAGTGTTGAAATGGCAAGCGACAGGGAGGTCTGGGTAACGCTTGCGGACAGACCAAAGGTGTTCTGCAAAGCGGTCACCCAGTCTGCATTTGGTCTCTCCAATATAGAGGAAACCGCATTGGGAGCAACGAATGCAGTAGACTAAGTTGAGGGAAGTGCAAGTGAAATGCTGCTTCACTTGAAAGGAGTGTTTGGGCCCTTGGACGGTGAGGAGAGGGGAAGTAAAGGGGCAGGTGTTGCATCTTCTGCGGTTGCGTGCGAAGGTGCCGTAGGAGGGGGTTGAGGAGTAGGGGGTGATGGAGGAGTGGACCAGGGTGTCACGGAGGGAACAATCCCTACGGAATGCCCCCAGGTGGGTGAAGGGAAGATGTGTTTGGTGGTGGCATCATGCTGGAGTTGGCGGAAATGGCGGAGGATGATCCTTTGAATGTGGAGGCTGGTGGGGTGATAAGTGAGGACAAGGGGGACCCTATCATGTTTCTGGGAGGGAGGAGAAGGTGTGAGGGCGGATGCGCGGGAGATGGGCTGGACACGGTTGAGGGCCCTGTCAACCACCATGGGTGGGAAACCTCGGTTAAGGAAGAAGGAGGACATATCAGAGGAACTGTTTTTGAAAGTGGCATCATCAGAACAGATGCGATGTAGGCGAAGGAACTGAGTGAATGGGATGGAGTCCTTACAGGAAGCGGGGTGTAAGGAGCTGTAGCCGAGGTAGCTGTGGGAGTCGGTAGGTTTGTAATGGATATTGGTAGACAGTCTATCACCAGAAATTGAGACAGAGAGGTCAAGGAAGAGAAGGGAAGTGTCAGAGATGGACCATGTGAAAATGATGGAGGGGTGGAAATTGGAAGCAAAATTAATAAATTTTTCCAGGTCCCGACAAGAGCATGAAGCAGCACCGAAGTAATCATCGATGTACCGGAGAAAGAGTTGTGGGAGGGGGCCGGAGTAGGACTAGAACAAGGAATGTTCCACATACCCCATAAAGAGACAGGCATAGCTGGGGCCCATGCGGGTACCCATAGCCACACCTTTTATTTGGAGGAAGTGAGAGGAGTTAAAGGAGAAATTGTTCAGTGTGAGAACAATTTCAGCCAGACAGAGGGGAGTAGTGGTGGATGGGGATTGTTCAGGCCTCTGTTCGAGGAAGAAGTGGAGAGCCACCAGACCATTCCGGTGGGGGATGGAGGTGTAGAGGGATTGGACATCCATGGTGAAGAGGAGGCGGTTGGGGCCAGGGCTCCAGACCTCCCTGTCGCTTGCCATTTCAACACTCCACCCTGCTCTCATGCCCTCATGTCCGTCCTTGGCTTGCTGCATTGTTCCAGTGAAGCTCAACGCAAACTGGAGGAACAGCACCTCATCTTCCAACTAGGCACTTTACAGCCTTCCGGATTGAACATTGAGTTCAACAATTTTAGATCATGAACTCTCTCCTCCATCCCCACCCCCTTTCCGTTTTTTCCCCTCTTTGTTTTTTCCAATAATTTATATAGATTTTTCTTTTCCCACCTATTTCCATTATTTTTAAATGTATTTCCATCCATTGTTTTATCTCTTCCTTTTAGCCTTTTTCGATTCCTTCACCCCACCCCACCCCCACTAGGGTTATTTGTACCTTGCTTGTCCTGCTTTCTACCCTTAATTAGCACATTCCTTTAGATAAAATCATCACCTTCAACACCTCTTTGCCCTTTTGTCTGTGACATCTTTTGGTTATCTCCACCTATCACTGGCCCTTTACCTAGCTCTTCTTGTCCCAACACCACCCCCCACCCCCCCGCCCTCCTTAAACCAGCTTATATTTCACCCCTTTCCTATTTTTACTTAGTTCTGTTGAAGAGTCATGCAGACTCGAAACATTAACTGTGCTCTTCTCCACCGATGCTACCAGACCTGCTGAGTTTTTCCAGGTATTTCTGTTTTTGTTTTTGTTTTGGATTTCCAGCATCTGCAGTTCTTTGCTTTTAACTCCCATTTTGAGGCTGCCTGGGCAAGGGTAGCACAAGTTAAAATTGTCTTCATTGGGTATCAGTAGGCCAGCCCACTGTTGGGAGAATCGCAGGTAAGCTAAATCCTGCCTTCACCTGAGGTTCACATACTTCTATGGATGAGGAGAGGTGGGATTATTTCCCCCATTTTTCACCTCTCAGCTGACTGCAATAAGATGTATTTTTGAAAAGGAGTGTTTTAACTCTGTGAGTGTTGTGACTTTGAACAACAGACACAAAACAGACTTTCTTGTAAGTTTAAATCAAAAGAAACAATAAATGTTTATTTTTCCTGACACCCAAAATGTAATTGCAACATATGCTCATTCCTCACACATGCTAGATAAATGCACACACACAAGAAAAGACAATTTCTAAATATGTAACATGCACTTGAATTACTTAAAGGGAAAAGAAACAGGTCTTTTCTTTAAACAGCCCTCAAGATTGTTATTGAAACATTGCAGGCCTGAAGGACTCTCTCTTGGTTCTCTGAAGACAATGGAGGTTTGAAGTTTCTGGCTTTTTCAGAAAAAAATTAGGTCGAGCTTTTGTACTTATAATTTGTACTCCTGCAAGTAAAATGAATTAGCCCCACTCCACTGCCTGAGATAGCTTTCTTTTCGAGGCAGGGTACAAAATTATACTGGTATCTTGTACCTCATGTCTCCGTATCATAGACTGATTCCCTGGGCTGCTCTGGTGGATTAATAAGAATTTGGCTATTTCCAGCCAGTTTCAGACAACAGTATCAATACATTCCATTGTCCACACAATGGGTTGATGGATGATATAATTGAGACACAATGGGGAATGTTTGATCTCCCATCATTTTCCAACTCTGATTAGCCTCATGAATGTCTTTATTTGAATTCCCATCTTCATTAGGCCAGCAAGTCTAACAGTCGTTGTGACTTTGAATTCTCTTCAGTTGAAATAGAGAGAGTGATCATCAACACTGGGAAGGCCATTTACATTTTAATGACTTTCCAGAGACATATCCAGACGTGAAGTTAGTCCCTGTCTGTATAGAAACCACAAAATAAGTCACCTGACCCCTCTGGAATCGATCTTGTCAAGGTACAGTGTCCATATTCCATGCTGCTGTTTAAAAGTAATGTGTCCATCTTCCAATAGGCTTTACAGTCATCTGACTGGAAATAGGCAGATAGGTGGGAAAAGATAGATTTTTTTCCCACCTATTTCCATTATTTTTAAATGTATTTCCACCCGTTGTGTATCTATACCTTTTATGCCCTTTTAGTATCATTTCACCCCACCCCCACTAGAGCTATCTGTACCTTTCTTGTCCTGCTCTCTTAATTAGCACATTCCTTTAGATAATATCACCACCTTCAACACCTCTTTGATCTTTTGTCTGTGACAGCTTTTGGTTATCTCCTCTGATCACTGGCTGCTTGTCCCAACAACCCCCCCCCCCCCCTCCACCTCACCTTAAACCAGCTTATATTTCACCCCTTTCCTATTTTTATTTAGTTCTGTTGAAGGGTCCATGAGGACTCGAAACGTCAACTGTGCTTTTCTCCGCCGATGCTGCCAGACCTGCTATGTTTTTCCAGGTATTTCTGTTTCTGTTTTTGTTTTGGATTTCCAGCATCCGCAGTTTTTTTGTTTTTTACCCCAGATGATTTTACTCTTCTCTTGCCTAAGGATGAAGGCCACTCAATCAATGAGATTCACCAAATTGTAACAGAACAGGGATCAGACCTGGAATATTCTTGTCCTTTATGGGTCACTAAGCACAGTTCTAAGTTCATGTTTAGAATTTATAAGATGTTTTCTTTCTAAGTTAGCAAGCAGTCTTATTCTAGTGCTTAATGTGTTGGATCTCACTGGAAAAATAGCAGCATGTTAATAACACACGTTGATGTTCACATCAGCCAGAAATTTCAGGGGATTAAGAGATATGGCATGAATTGTGATTCTCCAGACCTTGCTGGTCAATTTACACTACTATGATGTTTGCTTCACACAAACAGCATCTCATCTGCAGCTTGCCATTATTTGTAAGAACTTGCTGGATTTGCATATTAATTTCCCATTAAACTTGACACAGGGGTTGCATCTGGTAATTGAGAGCATAAGTATCTTTTTAACTATGCAATAATTGTTAATGCAGGGCCAGTCAACTACTGGAAATTGAACAATTGAAACTGAAGTCTTTTTCCTTTAGTTGGTGAATTGTTATTAAAGACTTTAAAAAATGTCAATTTAAAAAAAAATTCTTTTTTATTTCATTTTGTTTTTTCTGTCCAAATTCAGTCTTTTTTCCCTCTATTTCTCTTTCCCTTCCTAATTTGACTCTAATTCGCTTATTTACTTCTCTGCCTTTCCTCTGTTTCTTTCTCAATCCCTAAATCTCATTCGTTAAGGTGATACAACTTTGGCTCTGACGTTTACTGAGGTCAATTTTTCCTTCACTGTATCATCAGCTCACACTTCTAGGCAGTTGCAGTACAAAAATAGTTTGAGCTGAAGGGTGCAGAAAAAAAGTCTAACTAATGTGCATGCTGTGAGATGCCATGCTCCATCAAGTTCTGACCCATTGTTAAATTAATACACACTAATTTCATTTGATTAAAGGTAACACTATTAAAGGATGGTGTTGAGTTTTTTTGGTGCTGTTGGAGTTGCACTCATCCAGTTAAGTGGGAAGTATTCCATCATACCCTGACTGGCACCTTGGACATGGTGGATGGGCTTTGGGGAGTCAGGAGGTGGGTTTCTTACTGCAGAATCTCCAGCCTCTGAACTGTTCTCGAAGCCACAGTATTTCTATGGCTGGTCCCATTAAGTTTTTGGTCAATGGTAATCCTCAGGATGTTGATGGTGAGGGAATTCAGCGAAGGCAATGCTGTTGAATATCAAGAGAAGGTATTTAGGTTCTCTCTTATTGGAAGTGGTCATTGCCTGGCACTTGATGCCAAGGGCAGCCACTCACACCTCACCTCTGGAATTTAGCTTTTTGCCCATGTTTGGACCAAGGCTGTAATGAGTTCTGGAACAAAGCTGTCCTGGTGGAACTTGTTCTTTGTAACTCTCCCAGCCACCAGGATTTGTGTTTTTATTTGCATTTTTGTAAACTATTTTTTTAGTTTTATGTTGTCTTTTATCTCTGCTGTAGTCCTTGTTTTATTTTAGTAAATAAAGCTCTCAGCCCTTAAAGGCATAAATGGTGCGATATACCATGAAATTCTTTTTTGAGCACTTCCTACTGTTACCCATGTCTGTCATGTAACCCATTAACAGATATGCCCAGTTTACTGTGGACTGTCTGTCTCATCACATTAAAATCAGCCTTACTTAAATCTAAAATCTTATAAGCTGTTTCGCTTTTATCCTTTTCGAACACAGCTTCCAACTCAATCAAATTATGATCACTTTTAGATAAATGTTAACACACAGTTACAGCTTAAGTTATTCATCTCTGATTATGTTCTTTGGTGTGACATTTCTATGGTGCGAAATCTCAAGGATCATTGTGTTCGACGCATCAAATCAATCAAGCAAACAATAATTCCTCTACTATCTCTGTGTTGCCTATATGTCTCAGTTCTATTCAGAAATAAGTATTCATCCAGCTTTTCCATAAAGTTGTAAATCCTCACAAATTTAACTGTTTTAGAAGGAAATCAAGTCCACTTCTATGTGGAGTGAGAAAAATGCCAACCTTGACTCATTAATTTTATACTTACACCATCTAGTTCCGTGCTCACAGTCCAAGTTAAACCACCTACATGGACCTGAATTATCCAGTTCTTCAGCGTTAAAAAATAGGGTCATGTCTTCTCTTGATAAAAGCCATCATTTTCTTCAAAAGAAATGCAATTTAAACTGATGGTTAACCTGATTTAGTGCAACTGAAATTTGTTAGTGGAGCTTCAGAAAATTGTCCATTCATGATTCACTATAATAAAGTTCTGTTCAGACTTCTCAAGCAGCTAACAAACCTCTTAACCAGTAGAAATGAAAATTACTAATTTTAATTACTAATTGAATGTGCAGTAAGCAAAACGGAAGTAAGATCGCACAAAAAGTATTGGCCCAGACTTTGTGACCAGCGGCAAAGTGACAGTGCTCATTGTTGACTTTGAAGAAAGCTGCCCAAAAATATTCAGCAATCTCTGTGATGTGGATTCTAACTTCCCAACAAGAATTTGATTCTGGCACCGTGCATTGGGGTTCTCCAGCATCCAGCAACATTGATGTTGTCAAGCAGGCTAAATAACCAATCACTTTAAAGAATTCTCACAGACAGTTAATCAGGAAGTTTAAGAAATACACTGATTATCCTTCACTTTTTAAACATATTACAGGAGAACAAAATAAACATTGAAGCATACACATGGGATTAAGATAGTAGCTGAAAAATCATAAACTTAAAATAATATTTCATTATGTTAAAAGCCTGTGCCATTTAACATAATGAAGAAAGGTAACATTTCACAAATATAATTTTTTTCAGGGCCAGAGAGGTTGTTCAGAAATAACCATGACTTAGTATGCTGTTAAAACCTCATTCAGGAAGGCATAACCTTTTGATGATTTTTTTATAGCGAGATTAGGGCATAAAAGTAGAATACTTAAAGGGTCTTCTACAGAGTGAGAATGGTATTAATAATGGAAAATAAGGAAATGGTGGAAATGTTGAAAAGATATTTTGTGTCTGTCTTCATTGTAGAAGACACAAATAACATCCCAGAAATATTTGTAAATCAAGAGGTGAAAGGGAAGGAGGACCTTAAAATAACTATAATCACTAGGGACAGGGCACTGAGAAAACTATTAGAACTGAAGGCTGAAAAGTCCCCAGTACCTGATCATGGGACCCTAAAAGAAGTGGCTGCTGAGAGGCATTGATTGTAATTTTCGGAAGTTCCCTAGATTCTGAAAAGGTCCCAACAGATTGGAAAATAGCGAATGTAGCTCCTCTATTCAAGAAAGGAGGGAAACAGAAAGCACTACAGGCCAGTTAGCCTAACATCTGTCATAGGGAAAATGCCAGAATCTATTATTAAGGAGGGTATAGCAGGGCACTTAGAAAATCTTAGTGCAATCAGGCAGAGTCACCATGGTTTTATAAAAGGGGAATCAGGTTTCACTAATTTATTATAGATCTTTGAGGCAATAACAAGCCATGTTAAAGGATAAAGGGGATGTCAGGAAGATATAATATTATTGGAATTTATTGTAGAATAGTGGTATCTGTGTCCATGTGTGTCTGTGTGGAAGAGACACTTAATTGGATTAAAGGCAGCTGGTCTGAAGGCTTTGATGTATCAGAAGATAAGCTAGGTTTAAAATGTTAAGTAGGTAAACATGGGGGAAGTTTAGAATATAAGGTGTAAAAGAACACTTGAATTTTTAAATAAACCAGACTAGATTGTTTTCAAATGAGAGGTGAAATATATCACCTAGCCAGGTGAAGTTCAAAAATAGTGTGTTTATTTTTCTCAAAGTTTACTGGTAAAATTGGTACTATGATAATTTTTTATGATCAGGGAGGTAAAGTCCAAAGACATAGTGAAACAATGGGAATTTGCATTCAAAGGGGAAAATATGTATAAAGGAGAGAAGTCTGTGTGTAAAGGCAGGAATTCTAAGATCTAATAAATGTGAAACACCTTCAGCAACTAAGCCTCAAGCTACTGTTTTCAAAGAACTGAAGTTAAGGAAACTCACTTTGAATTGAATTGTTCAGGGTATCATGTTTCTTTGCCTGGGTCTTTTAAAATCTATGTGTCTTACCATTGCCTTAATGGAGTTGTAACTTGAAGTCAGATTAATTAAGGGATTTAGAAGTTATTATAATAGTAGTTCATAGACATATGTATGTGCTTAAAATCATTTCTCTTATTAATAAATATTTAATCTAGTTTTGTAAAAAAAAACAATAAGGCTCAGTGGTCTTAGTACGACTGAATTCAAAGCCTGCATCTCAAAACATACAAATTGCAAAAATAGTTGTGGCAGTTGTCTCAAGTTTCCCTCTGGGATTTGAACAGCTTAGCATTTACCATCAGCTGTGCCATAACAGGGGAACCTGTAGATGTGGTTTACTTGGATTTTCAAAAGGCATTTGTTAAAGTGGCACATCAATGGTTACTTCACGAAACAAGTGCTCATGGTGTAGGAGGTAACATATTAGTATGGATGGAGGATTAGTTAGCTAACAGGAAGCAGAGAGTAGGGATAAAAATGGGTCATTTTTGTGTTGGCAAGCTGTAATTAGTGCAGTGCCACAGGGATGAGTGCCAGGGCCTCAACTTCTACAATCTATATCAATGACTTGGATGAAGGAACTGAACATATGGTTGCTAAATATGCTGATGACACAAAGTTAGGTGGGGAGAGCAAGTGGTGAAGAGGACGTAAGGAGTTTGCAAATGAGTATCGATACGTTAAGTGAGTAGGCAAAAATTTGGTAGATGGAGTATAATGTGGGAAAATGTGAACTTGTCCACTTCTGCTGGAAGAATAGAAAAGCAGCATATTATTTAAATGGAGAAAGATTGCAGAACTCTGCAGTACAGGGGGATCTTGGTGCCCTGGTATATGAACCATTAAGAGTTGACATGCACAAGTGATTAGAAAGGCAAATGCAATGTTGATGTTTATTGTGAGGGGAATCGAGTATGAAAGTGTAGAAGTTTTGCTACAGTTGTACAGGGCATAGGTGAGGCCACAAATGGAGTACTGTGTACAATTTTGGTCTCCTTACTTAAGAAAGGACGTTATTTCTTTCGAAGCAGTTCAGAGAGGTTCACACAACTGATTCCTGGGATGGGGAGGTTATTTTATGAGGAAAGGTTGGACAGGCTGGGCCTGTATCCTTTGGAGTTTAGGAGAGGTGATTTTATTAAAACATAGGGCAGGATTTTCCCATTGGTGAGCGGGAGGTGGGGGGGATGGTGCCCGCTCGCCGATACGTAAAATGACACGCTATGGCATCGGGCGGAACGCCCCATTTAAATTTTCCGGTAGGTGGGGTGTGGCAAAATCAGCTGCGCGTTCGCCGACCTGCCAATGGGCAATTGAAGCCATTGACAGAGCAATTAAACTAATTAATGGACCTGCCCGTCCAACCTTAAGGTTGGCGGGCAGGCCAGGAGCCTCGGCGGGAATTAGAAAAAGCATGAAACCTCATCCACAGGCGGGATGAGGTTTCATGTAGGTTTTTTAAATTTTTAATAAAGTTTTTGTTAAAATTATGGACATATCCCAACTCATGTGACAGTGTCACATGAGGGGACATGTCAGGAATTTTTTTTTTCTATTTTTAATTTCTGTCACACTTAGCCTCAGGGAGATGAGTACGCTCGTGCGTATGCGCGAAAGAGCGCACTCTCAATTTTGGGATTCCCTCCCCTGCCCGCACAGGGAGCGCACAGCGCTTCTGTGCGGACGTTGTGCTGGGCGGGCCTTAATTGGTCCACCCACGTAAAATAGCGCGTGCCCCCCATCGGGGGCGTCGATTGGAAGCGCGCCTGTGCATGCCCACCCTTCAACTTCACCCCCGACGGGGAGAAAATCCTGCCCATAAGATGCTGAGGAGACTTGACAGGGTGGATGCCGAAAGGATGTTTCCCCTTGGGGGGAGACTAGAAGTAGGGGACACAGGTTAAAAATAAGGGTGTCCCATTTAAGACGGAGATGAGATGACTTTTTTTCTCTCAGAGGGTGGTGAGTCTTTGGAACTCTCTTCCCCAGAGAGCAGTGGAGGCGGTCATTGAATATTTTTAAGGCAGAGGTAGATAGATTCTTGACCAATGAGGGAGTCAAAGATTATCAAGGATAGGTGGAAGGTGGAGTTGAGGCCACAATCAGATTAACCATGATCTTATTGAATGGCGGAGCAGATTCGAGGGCTGAATGGTCTACTCCTGCCCCTAATTTGTATGCTTGTGTGCACGTTCCCTTTAATTCAGTTGAGTTTTAAAGATTTTCATTGCCGGGGATTTCACTGACAACTTCTGGATTTTCACGTTTAATTATGCATGTGCGGATGCCAGGTATTGCTGTCTGTTTGAGAGCTGTAATGACGACAAACATTGATTTTTTTTTGCCTCATTGCCCTCATGAAATCTGGACCATTATAAACACATATATCATGGCCTAGGCTTTGCATTCCCACTTAGATAACATTTTTGGGAAGCAAGATGAACTTTTCATGAAAGTGATCTGGGAGATTTGGAGCATAATTCCTCAAATTAATTCCACCCAGGATCCATTGAAAAAAAGCACCAAAATGAGGCAAGAATATTAACTTGACTTAATATGGAGATGAAGGGCACATGTAGGTGATGAAGTTCTGTTCAAATTGTTAAAAGTATGAAAATAATTCGGTATTTAAACAAAATTAATTGCTGGAAACTAAGTCAACCAGTCTGAATATGGACATGGATATAAGAAGCTATGAGTGAGATTATTTTTAATACATATTGCAATAAATGCTGTACTCAACTCACAATATTACAAAAGATGTAGCAAGGAATAAAAGTAATAAGCTAATTAAAGTGACTTAACACTGGTCCTGATAATAAAGGGAATGCACTGTAAGAAGTCCAAATCACCCAGCCCCAATCCACAGTGAAATTTTCAATTTCACACCAACAGCAAATCATGGAATTAATAGAAAGACAATCTCTCAAAGACATTGGTCCTACGGGATATTGCAGGAATGTGTAGATTACTTGGTATTTACCATAGTAAACCAAAATTGTTTGACTCAATTCTGGGTCAAATGCTTTTCAAGCATCCTTGGGGTGTAGAACTTTAGTCCTTGAAAATGGGCCTCATTATAAAATGGGCACAAGATCCAGTTTGTAGTCTGTTGTTTCTTACAGTGAGTATTTCCCTCCTTCTGTATCAAACATGTTGCAAAACTTTTATCTGTTTATATTGTTAGGAAGCTTTCATTTTGCTAAGACATTTTATTTAAAGTGTAACAATTACAACTGCAACATTAGTTACAGCGAATAAAGTTTGAACGATGGGGACCTCTTTATCAGTGCATATTGTGCTGTATGATTTGGAAGAAGAAGACCAATTCACCAAGGAACAATTTCATGGTGCTGCTCTCCAGCATAATCTAATGCATAGACTTCAGCACACTTAGTGCTCAACTCTAATTCTATGAGAGCAAAATATTTTTAAAGATTTCAAGGTAGCTTAGTGTGTGTGCCACCTTACCCAGGATTCCCTGTGCTGCTCTGCAGAATAATTCTTGGTATAATAGGCACTGGGAAACCTGGTTTCCATCTACAGGTGCCCAAAGAATTACATCATTTAACTTAGGCACAAGGACCTGGATCTGTTAAATAAGACCTGCCTTCACTGTCCACAGTTCATTAGGAAGGAAGTCATTGGCCGTCTCAATTTCTCTGCTCCTCTCACCCATTCTAATCTGTCTCTCTCTGAATTTACTGCACTCCGTTCTCTCAGGTCCAACCCCAACATTGTCATCAAACCCGCTGACAAGGGTGGTGCTGTTGTTGTCTGGCGCACTGACCTCTACCTCGCGGAGGCTGAGCGTCAACTCGCAGACACTTCCTCCTACCTCTCCCTGGACCATGACCCCACCACGGAACATCAAGCCATTGTTTCCAGGACTGTCACTGACCTCATCTTCTCTGGAGATCTTCCTCCCACAGCTTCCAACCTGATAGTTGCCCAACCTCAGACGGCCCGCTTCTACCTCCTACCCAAAATCCACAAACAAAACTGTCCCGGCAGACCGATCGTGTCAGCCTGCTCCTGCCCCACGGAACCCATTTCTCATTATCTTGACTCACTTCTCTCTCCCCTTGTCCAGTCCCTTCCCACCTACATCCGTGATTCCTCTGACACCTTACATCACGTCAACAATTTCCAGTTCCCTGGCCCCAATCGCTTCCTCTTCACCATGGATGTCCAATCCCTCTACACCTCCATCCCCCACCAGGATGGTCTGAGGGCCCTTAGATTCTTCCTTGAACAGAGGCCAGAACAATCCCCATCCACCACTACTCTCCTCTGTCTGGCTGAAATTGTTCTCACACTGAACAATTTCTCCTTTAACTCCTCTCACTTCCTCCAAATAAAAGGTGTGGCTATGGGTACCCGCATGGGCCCCAGCTATGCCTGTCTCTTTATGGGGTATGTGGAACATTCCTTGTTCCAGTCCTACTCCGGCCCCCTCCCACAACTCTTTCTCCGGTACATCGATGATTACTTCGGTGCTGCTTCATGCTCTCGTCGGGACCTGGAAAAATTTATTAATTTTGCTTCCAATCTCCACCCCTCCATCATCTTCACATGGTCCATCTCTGACACTTCTCTTCCCTTCCTTGACCTCTCTGTCTCAATTTCTGATGATAGACTGTCCACCAATATCCATTACAAGCCTACCGACTCCCACAGCTACCTCGACTACAGCTCCTCACACCCCGCTTCCTGTAAGGACTCCATCCCATTCTCTCAGTTCCTTCGCCTCCGTCGCATCTGTTCTGATGACGCTACCTTCAAAAACAGTTCCTCTGACATGTCCTCCTTCTTCCTTAACCGAGGTTTTCCACCCACGGTCGTTGACAGGGCCCTCAACCGTGTCCGGCCCATCTCCCGCGCATCCGCCCTCACGCCTTCTCCTCCCTCCCAGAAACATGATAGGGTCCCCCTTGTCCTCACTTATCACCCCACCAGCCTCCACATTCAAAGGATCATCCTCCATTTCCGCCAACTCCAGCATGATGCCACCACCAGACACATCTTCCCTTCACCCCCCCGGGGGCATTCCATAGGGATCGTTCCCTCCGTGACACCCTGGTCCACTCCTCCATCACCCCCTACTCCTCAACCCCCACCTATGGCACCTCCCCATGCCCACGCAGAAGATGCAACACCTGCCCCTTCACTTCCTCTCTCCTCACCGTCCAAGGGCCCAAACACTCCTTTCAAATGAAGCAGCATTTCACTTGCATTTCCCCTAACTTAGTCTACTGCATTCGTTGCTCCCAATGCGGTCTCCTCTACATTGAAGAGACCAAGCGCAAACTGGGCGACCGCTTTGCAGAACACCTGCGGTCTGTCCGCAAGAAAGACCCAAACCTCCCTGTTGCTTGCCATTTTAACACTCCACCCTGTTCTCTTGCCCACATGTCTGTCCTTGGCTTGCTGCATTGTTCCAGTGAAGCCCAACGCAAACTGGAGGAACAGCACCTCATCTTCCGACTAGGCACTTTACAGCCTTCCGGGCTGAATATTGAATTCAACAACTTTAGATCTTAAACTCCCCCCCACCCCCATCCCCACCCCGTTTCCTCCCCCTCCCTTTTGTTTTTTTTTCCAATAATTTATATAGATTTTTCTTTTCCCACCTATTTCCTTTATTTTTAAATCTACAACTAATACCTTGTCAGTCTTTCCACCCCACCCCCACTAGAGCTGTACCTTGAGTGTCCTGCCATCCATTCTTAATTAGCACTTTTCTTAGATAATATCACCACCTTCAACACCTCTTTGATCCTTTTGTCTGTGACATCTTTTGATTATCTGCTCCTATCACTGTTTGCTTGTCCCTACAACCACCCCACCCTCAACTTCTCTCCCCCCGCCCCCCACCTTAAACCAGCTTATATTTCACCCCTCTCCTAACTATACTTCAGTTCTGTTGAAGGGTTATGTGGACCCGAAACGTCGACTCTTTTCTTCTCCACTGATGCTGCCAGACCTGCTGAGTTTTTCCAGGTAATTCTGTTTTTGTTTTTGATTTCCAGCGTCCGCAGTAGTTTTTTGTTTTTATCATTGGGTTGTGATGTCCACCAGAACATAGCTTTCAGCTAACAACCCTATCATGGTTAAAGTTACCACCATATTGAACGTTTATGCTGCAAGGTAATTTCAAACTTTGCACACCAATGCATAAACTGGTCACTTGTTTGTTCAGACTGACTGGAAGGGACTGATTTGGTATGCAACTAATTGTTGTGTATATTACAGTGCTTTTTAGCAGAGTGGCCTATTAGTCACAGAGTGTTAAGCACTAGCAAGAAAACAGTTGCCTAGATTTGCAGAGTCATATACTTGAACAAATTAGCATTGAGAGGGAGGAGATATTAGCAGGCTTAAAAGTAGAAAAATCCCCAGGCCCAGATGGGATGTACCCCAGGCTGCTGTGGAAGGCAAGGGAGGAGATTGCTGGGGCCTTGACATTTTTAAATCCTCTCTGACCACAGGAGAGGTGCCAGAGGACTGGAGGACAGCTAATGTGGTACCATTATTCAAGAAGGGCGGTAGGGATAAACCAGGGAACTATATGCCAGTGAGTCTAACATTAGTGGTAGGGAAACATTTGGAAAAAATTCTGAGGGACAGAATTAATGTCCACTTGGAGAGGCAAAGATTAACCAACAATAGCATAGCTTTGTCAGGGGGAGATCATGTCTAACAAATTTGATTGAATTTTTCGAGAAGGTGACTAGTAGATGAGGGTAGTGCAATTGATGTAGTCTACATGGACTTCAGTAAGGCTTTTGACAAAGTCGAGCATGGGAGACTGGTCAAGAAGGTAAGAGCCCATGGGATCCAGGGCAATTTGGCAAATTGAATCCAAAATTGGCTTAGTGGAAGAAGTCAAAGGGTGAATGTCGAAGGTTGTTTTTGTGACTGCAAGCCTGTGTCCAGTGGTGTACCGCAGGGTTCGGTGCTGGGTCCCTTGCTGTTTGTAGTGTACATTAATGATCTAGACATGAATGTAGGAGGTATGATCAGTAAGTTCGAAGGTGACACGAAAATTGGTGGTGTGGTAAATAGCGAGGAGGAAAGCCTTAGACTACAGGATGATATAGACCGGCTGGTCAGATGAGCAGAACAGTGGCAAATGGAATTTAGTCCTGAAAAATGTGAGGTGATGCATTTTGGGAGAACTAACAAAGTAAGGGAGTGCACGATGAATGGTAGGACCCTTGGAAGTACAGAGGATCAGAGGGACCTTGGTGTGCATGTCCATAGATCCTTGAAGACAGCAGGACAGGTAGATAAGGTGGTTAAGAAGGCATATGGGACACTTGCCTTTATTAGTCGAGGTATTGAATACAAGAGCAAGGAGGATATGGTGGAGCTTTATAAAATGTTAGTTAGGCCACAAAAGGAGTACTGTGTGCAATTCTGGTCGCCACGCTATAGGGACGATGTGACTGCACTAGAGATGATGCAGAAAAGATTCACCAGGATGTTGCCTGGGCTGGAGCATTTCAGCTATGAAGAGAGACTAGATAGGCTGGGGTTGTTTTCCTTAGAGAAGAGAAGGCTGAGGGGGGACCTGATTGAGGTACACAAAATCATGAGGGGCATAAAGAGGGTAGATAGGAAGAAACTTGTACCCTTAATGGAGGGTTCAATAACCAGGGGGCATAGATTTAAGGTAAGAGGCAGGAGGTTTAGAGGGGATTTGAGGAATTTATTTTCACCCAGAATGTGAGGGGTATTTGGAACTCACTGCCTGAAAGGATGGTAGAGGAAGGAACCCTCGCAACGTTTAAGAAGTATTTATTATAACGGAAGGGAACAGTCACACTGGATCACATGTGGCATCATCACTTGCTCCCTCAACCTGGGCTACAATGATGAGCAGCAAACAGGAGCACAGTGCATTACTGTTAACTATCTATTCAAATGATCCTCCCCAACCGCGTTTGGGGTTCATTCACATCAGTTGCTTGACTGTTGCTATGATCAATTTATAGAAATAGTGAAATAGGCATCAAGACACCAGCAATCATATCATGAACACTTGAAATGCCATAGCATACGAGGCTATGGGCCAAGTTCTGGAAAATGGGATTAGAATAGATAGGGGTTGATGACCGGCGCAAACACGATGGGCTGAAGGGCCTCTTTCCATGCTGTAAAATTCTATGACTCTATGATTTTATTTCCTGGCTTTGCAAACCTGAATTGGGAAGAAGAAGCCTAGAAGGTTGGATTTTCATTCTGGGATGGCGGTGTTCCCTGGGAGTCTGGCCGGATGACCCCGGAATGAGTGCGAAGGATGTCGGGTGCAGCGGCGGGCTGAGTGGAAGGCCTGCCTCCTTGCACTGTCACTGTATTGAAGTCTTACAAAAGCAAATAAACAGAAAACAGTCCTCCAGCCCTCCTACTCCCTCACCCCCCCCCCCACCCCCATACACTCCCTATGTTTCATCCATGCCAACCCAAGCCACCTAATGCCCCTCCCACCCACATGGACCCTTATAGCCTCCATGCCAACCTATGTCCCCCATCCACCTCCCCAAGCCCCCTCATAGGCTCTATGCCAACCTATGCCCCACCTACCCCATGACCCTATGTCAACATAGTGCCAACGCATGCTGCCCGACCCACAACCCTTTGCCCTCTCACTTACCATGTCAACTCACCCAACTCACTGACCATCATAGACCTGAGGACCCATGCTAAGGTTAAATAAAATAAAGTTCCAAGTGTCTATTGCAGATTTATTTTCTTTTTTAAACACTCTCATTTGTAAAAACCCATTTACTAGATTTACATTTGTTCAACTACATTATCCCTCATAACTGCAAGCATTTCTTTCAATTGCATAATCCTTTATAAAACAAGCATTCAAATTCATAGTTCCACTTCAAAGAATCCATAACAACTTGCAGCTGTCAATCAAACTGTGAAACAGCAGGCACCCTACTGTGATAAGGAATGGTTGTGCAATGTGTCATGCAGCACTAATCCAGTAATGGTAGCCCTAAGGCTTATGTCAAAAGACAGAGTAAAATAGCAAGAAGTCATTTTCTTTAACACATATGGCGGACAACTTGTTTAGCCATCCCCCGCCAGATCCAGTTGGTCCACTTTAAACACTATCGGCTCCTGCTGTCATCTGCTAAAACTGCTCACTATTCCAGAATCATCCTGAAATGCAAAGAAAACTCCCAGCTTTTCTCTACTGTAGACAGTCTTCTTAAACCCCTCTCCTCTACCCTCTCCACCCTCACCTCCAACAATAAGTATGAGGGTCTCATGGACTTCTTTGTCACTAAGGTTGAGACAATCCTATCAGCTGTTTGTGCCATGTCACACACTTCCACTAACTCACCTGCCAAACTTTCTTTAATGCTCCCCATTGCCTTACCCCTGAACTTGCATCTTTCTCTAGTTTCTCCCCTATCTCCCCTCATGCCCTCTCTTAGCTCATATTGTACTAGAAGTCAGTCTGATCATTTAACAACAGTGGAGGAGTCGTGAGAGGTGGCTGTGAGGTAGAGTTAGGTGTTTTCACTTGATTCCCTGGCCAAGATTTTCTCCAATTAAATATTGAAAAGACGGAAGCCATTGTTTTCTATCCCCTCTCCAAAATCTATTCCCTAGCTAGAAACTCCATCCCTCTCCCTGGCTACAGCCTGAGATTAAGCCAGACTGTTTGCACACTTGGTGACTTTTGACCCCGAGATGAGCTTCCGACTTCATATTTGTGCCATCTCCAAGACCACCTAATTTCCACCTCCATAGCATGTTGGACTGTGCATGTCTCACCTTAACTGCTGCTGAAACCCACATCCATGCCTTTGTAACCTCTAGACTTGACTATTCCAATGCACTCTTGGCTGGTCTCCCACATTTTACGCTTCCTAAACTTGAAGCCATTAAAAACTGTGCTGCCTGTGACTTAACTCACATTTCCCTATCACCCTTATTCTTGCTGATCCACATTGGGTCCCGGTCAAGCAAAGTTTTGATTTTAAAATTCTCATCCTCGTTTTCAAGTCCCTCCATAGCCTTGACCCTCCTTATCTCTGTAATCCCCTCCAGTCCCATAATCCTCAGAGATATCTAAATTCCTCTAATTCTGGCCTCCTGTGCATTCCCAATTATAATTGCTCCTCTATTGGTGGCCATGCCTTCAGTTTCCTAGGCCTCAAGCTCTGGAATTTCTTCTCCACATCTTTTGCCTCTCTACTTTGCTTTACTCCTGTAAGATACTCCTGAAAACATATCTCTTTCATCAAGTTTTGGATGACTGGACCGAACATCAAATTGTGTGTCATACTTTGTTTGATAATGCTCCTGTGAAGCGTCCTGGGATGTTTCATTACGTTGAAGATGCTATATAAATATAAGTTATTGTTGTTAATTATTTTTAGCGTTATGCATTATTTTTCTCCCACAATGCTGGATACTGACTCACTCAAGCTATGCTGCATCCTAACTTAAATCTCCCACCCTTCCAAACTCTGACTATATGACTGATCAGCCTGCATGCCTGACTCAGATTGCTAATCATCTATGTCCATCTCGATTTGACCCTACTGCTGTTCGACCCCATCTTCCACTCTTGATCAACTGCTTAGCACTATGGCCTAATGTTTTTATCAGTACTTGATTCATACCCAGACTACCCATGTGGAGTGCTTTAGTTTGATTGGGATACGGTGATCTCTTTTGTTTGAGTACTATTAAAATTCAGAGTCTGTACACAGCAGCAGGGCCTGGAAATGTGTCGAATAGAAATGCCACATCAGCGGATTGAGTCATATTCGTGGCTTGCTAGAGGCAGCTATTAATGTTGTCACTGGCTAAGACATAAAAAGCGTTTACTTTCTCAACAGTGCCAGACCTCAGCTAATGAGCACACATGTTCCTGTGGGCAGGATTTTCCCTGTGGCCATCTGAACCCAGCTGCCAAGCTAAAATGGGGGTCAAAAGCTCACACATTGTGGGGAGCAGTCACACAGCCGTGATTTTCCCTGACTTGACCAATTAATGACTAGGTGGTAGGCTCACCATCCAATTAAGGGCAGCAGATGGGCTCTCGAAACTGGAGGGCCAACAGGAGCCTCTGCAGCAGAAGGATGCCATGGCACATAATTGAGGGAGGGGGCAACCCAAAAGGAAGGCTCCCTCTCTCCATCTTTTTAAAATCTAAAATAAAATAAGGCCTTTGTGATCAGGTCACCATGGTGACTGGTGGAGTGGGGGGGGTGGCAACAGTTCCATAGGGCAGCTGCAGCTGAACCCAGGCAAGCTGGAAAGGCCTGACTGACTTGGAGCACTAGCCTCCCAGTCCACCGCCAGGAGGCCAGTTCCAGCTGCACATTCCCTGCCTCCAACGATGGGCCTTATTATGCCTTTAAGTGCCTCAATTGGCTATCTGCCGCTTGTGGGTCGTAGGCCTGTCGCCACACCACCCCCCACCTCACATCCTGCCTCGAAGAAAATGACCTGGAGGCTGGATGGAGCTGAGGAAGGGGTTTGATGGCAGCGTAAAATTCCGTGTCCAGACACCTCGTGTGCATGTGTGTGTGTGCGAGTGACGTACACATATATTGCTTTCTTATATTTTAGTTGAAATTAGAGTATTTCTTTTCTTGTTTTGGAACAAATGAATCTGGCCTTTGTTCAGACTCAAACATTTTCCGTGTCCAAATCTAGGTCATCTTAAGAATTTTGACCTCATTCTGCAGCAAATGAATAGAGCCAGTGTTAAGGAACATCCTAAATTCCATATGAGAATTGAATAATAGTATGGGAGGAAGTAGGTTCAGTCCAAATGACTCCCACTCTATTAGATTATTACATTTTTGTTTCTAATTTAAATCAGTTCCACATTTTAAAAACGAGAGAGCAGCCTGCTGGAGACCCATCATGTCAGATTGCTGATATATGCAGCACAGCTGTCAGTGAGTGGCATGGCTTTGTGCAGAGATGGTATCCTTTCTGGCCTTAGATCCTGATTGTAGCACTTGGATGCAATTTAGAAAAGTTAGCTGGATTCATATTGTTAAAAACAAGAACTAAAACACAATTTATTTCTAGCTGTTATGTGAGAAGTAATTTAGGTTGAGCTCATTCCCTCTAATACTCTGCCCATGGCTCCAACCAAGTCTTAGAAATTTACAGCACAGAAGGAGGCCATTTGGCCCATTGTGTCCATGACAGCTGGCATGTAGCCAGCCTAATCCCACTTTCCAGCAATTGGTCCATAGCCTAGTAGCTGAATAATGCTATCCAGGAAGGTTTTGGGTTCAATTCCCAGTATGTGCAGAATTAAGACAATGTGATGGTTAAAAACATCATCATTGGCCTCACTGACCCTAGGCTGAACAGGGAGAAAGAGTCCAGGTTTCCTTTGCTATCCATTGACCTTTGCAGGAATTGCTTGGGTCTGGTGTCAGATGAATACAGGTCAAGTTCAACTGTGATGTATCCTATGGTAAAAAAGCTCCTGATACTCATCATTAAAGCTTACATTGGAATAATGCTCAGTTTATTCGGCACAAAAGTGCCAGGCAACGACAACCTCCAACAAGAGAGAATCTAACTATCTCCATTGTATGTTGTATGTCTGTTTAGCAGGTCTCATGAAGAGGTTCTGAGTCTTGTATGGTTGAACATTACATGTTCATTGTTAACACATAACTATGTAGATATATACAGGGTATAGCCCAAGCTGTGAGCTAACTCCATGCTTGCTTCCACACAGGTCTCTGTCCAATCCGCAACTGACCCTAGTCTCAGCTCATGTGTGGGCATACGTCATACTGTGGGCGGTACTGTTTCTCAGTCCCACATTAACTCATTCTATGCCAGATACCCTTATACTACACCTCCCCCAGGTCTTTACCCAGCATATTTAAATTTCAATCATGCTACTCCTTTTCCTCTCCTCAAGTCTCTGACTTTATAAATTCAGATAGTCTAGAGGCTTGACAATTCTTCCAGATCTTGTTCTGGCCAATTCAGAGGGGCGGTAGGCTCTGTTGATTTATGCAATCTTTGTTGATTCAGAGTTTGAGTTGTAGCCTGTGTTTCTGGCACTTCGTTGTCTCCTTCTGACATGCCTTTTCGGTTCCTTGGAGCTGACCTTCCCTTTGTCAACTCCCCATCTGCTATGCTTGGGGACCACTAGCTTGTCCCGTTCTTTTCGGAGAGAGTATTGACTCCGTTCATTTGTGGTACAAACCCCCTAGTTTTTCTTTTTCCATGTGGTCCACCATGATCTTTGTGGGATTTGAAGGTGTCTCTCCCTGCAATTTGGATGTTCCCCATCAGCGGGCTCAGCTTGCAGTTTGGCTTTTATCATGACACTGTGTTTATCAGTGTGTCTCCGTGCCTCACTGAGGTGTGTTCTGGCAAGTTGATGGTCACTAGTTCCTTGCTACAGCATCATCTTGCAGCTATGCGTGTAAGCTGGAGGCTGCAGTGTCTGTACTGTGGTGTTGACAGCAATCATTTGAGTCTGGGGTTGGGGCTCATTCTTCTATTGCTAGTCACTTTCCTGTGTGTTTTCCACTTGAGGTACAGTGGTAATTATCTGAAGATTTGGCTGGTCTGACCAAAGAGATCCCATTCGAGAGTCTCTTCAGGGGTGGGCCTGTTGGGAACTTGTAGTTCCATGTAGTTGATGACAGAGGTTGTCTTGACATCTTCTGCCATTTTAAGTAGGTTAAGGACAACACGGGCACCTCTGCTCAAGAGAGAAAAAGATTGCTTTTGGATGACATGAGTGTACATGCATTTGAATATCTGCTTGTTGGCATACCCTAGTGGTTCTAGGATCATGCCTATGAGCAGAAGTTGGATTCCTCCAGGCCCTTAGAGTGGTGTGTCTGTCGTTTGTAACCAGAGGTCTCTCGGCCACAGTTCCTTATCCGAGAGGACCATAACATTGGCTTCAGTGTCCAATTTGAAGTTGGCGAGGTGACCATTTACCAAGATATCCACAATCCAAAAAGAGAATCCAGGATCCTTGACCTCACCCAAGGAGCACAGCTGGGTCTCTTCCTGCTGTGGTACCTCAACCTCATGGATTGTCTTGGGATCCTCCGCTCGTCTGGGTATCTTAGCATTGCATAGCTTTCTGAAGTGTCCCAGGCAGCTACAGTTGAAACAGTGCACTGAGATTACTGGACATTGCTCTTGCCTGTGAGGTCATTTGGCTCCACAGCACTGACATGGTCTCCTACCCTCGTGGTCTGTTTGGGTATAGCATTCCTTGGCCTGGAATCTCTCTGTCTCTGTTGTTTCACTAGCTGGACAGTTGCAGTTGCTCTGTTCCATGGCTTACTTTTGCCCTGTAAATTAGATTGGTGCCATGGGCAAATTTCAGACTGTCTGATTACTTGGATGGCCTTTTCTAGAGTTAGATCTTCCTTGGCCTGTAGTATGCCTGAAAGGGCATCATCAGCCGCTTCACCAATAATTCTGCCCCTTATGAGTTCTGACTTAGGGTCAACGTAGTGACAGCCTGCAGTATGAAGGTGGAGCCATTGAAGCTATTGATGTAAATAGGAGTTAAAGTACTAAGAGAAGTGCAGTATTTTATACTGTGTTCACGCTGAGAAGCGACTGTTCCATGATGTGCTAGTTCAATCTACAAATGCTGAAAAGCACCCCAAAATGCAGAGATGGGTTAATATAAGCCTGCCTCCAGCTGCCCTGTAATGATGTAGGCTAGAAAGGTATGCAGTAGCTTGAGAATTGGGAGATTCCTAGCACACATCTTGTTACAAATATCTGGAGATTATGAATTCTGAAACAAATATTGTGAAAAATGGAAAAAAGGAATATTCCAAGTGAGCTAGAATGTCAAAATCAATGCCAGTGATTTTTCTGCAATTCCTATGTTTAGTAACTGAGGGCCAAATGCTTTAGACTGCATTACTGGGGCAGCCATGTGTGTATCTGTGTAGAGTAGATAAAGAGCAACAGTTGAGTAAGGATGACGGTTTGAAAAAGCAATCTGTTTCCCTGACTGCTTTCCATAAAACCTAAATTAATCTGGTAAAATTCTTGTTACAATGACTGAATCCAGATGCAGCACAAGGACAATCCACAGAATAAGCTTCTTAGTTCTTTATTGTGATTCCAACTATCAGTAATGATGCCATATACTATTTACCCTGTGTCATTAAGCGTGAGCTCTGCCTCTGTTCTTTTGTCTCTGTTTTGGAATGCAGTCACATTGGGAGGAATTTTAAAACTAGGTGGGTCTGGCAGTAAAATTGGAGTGTGGGACTTACCTATTGCTTCCCTAACCTGATCTGCCTGATTGCAATTTCAAATTGCAGACAGCTAGGACGTCTGCCTGCCAGTGGAGTCCCTTTTTAAATAGACAAATCAGCTCTGAATGATATTAACTTGAGGGAGAAAGCAGTGGTGACTTTCCTGCCAGGCCAAATCTATCAAGAAGTAGATCCAAGGCAGAAGAGAAAGTTACATTGTTTTAAAAAAGGATTCAAGTTAGCTTGTGGGCTGGACATGTTCCTCTGGGACACACTTTGAAGTCTTGAGCCTCTCCTACCCTAGGCTTGCCTTCCTTTGCCATGAATCCTTTCAAACCACACCACCCCCTGAAAATTGACCTTTGTACGTGGGGACTGTTCACTTTGGTGATCTCTTGCTGCCTGAACACAGGACCTTTTAGGATGGGAAGTCAGCTGATGGAACACAGATGAGGCCCGGCCATTAAAAGCAGTTGAAGCTCCCGGCTGTCACTCCTGGATGCCCCAGGCATTCACTGGGTCAAATTATTGCCTGACACTTAAAATCAACCCTCAAGTGTATAAAACATTTTTGTAATTGACAAATTAAACTAAATATGCTGGAAGTGCAAAAGTGATTTTCTAACATTTCAAAGAAAAGAACAGTTTGAGGTGCAGTCTTTGATCAAAGCACCATCTCTTCTGATGCAGGGTTATGTCTGAAAATTTGGGGTGAAATTTGTCATGGGCAGGAGGGCAAGATGAGCAAAAGTGAATTTTACACTCTGCCCGATCTTTTCCAAGACAAATTTCACTCCCATAAACTTTTCAGATGCTGATCAGCAGGCTGACCATTTCCAGTGTATTTTTATGTCAGGTTTCCAGCATATGTGCAGGTTTTTTGTGAATACGTTTTAGCCACACATTCTCCTTCTAATGTGAGACACAAGAAAATGCAGTAAAGATATCACACCAGAGTTAATGATCATGCACCTTGACAAAGAGATGAGATTTTTGAATCACTGGTAAACAGACCTGGCATTTTGCTAGAATATGTACTGTGCATCTAAGCAGCATGCAGCACAGCATTTCAGACTCCAAAGGTCAGGTCTATTAGACATGCTCATGCTAAACAGGATTAAGATGCTGAGTCTGAAAAAGATGGGCTATATTTCAGGTGTGACCAATTATCTGAAAAAGTAATTGTAATGAGATACACACTAAACATTAACCTCTTACTCTATCTCATGTTGTTTTTTGTTTTTAGTTTCAGATTTTCTGAAATTACTCTCTTTTATGTATCCTTTAGGATGCTAAATATTATAATGGCTAATGTAGAGAGTGAGTAGAAAGAAAGTAGATAGAATTTAGGATGTTCCTTAACACTGGCTCTATTCATTTGCTGCAGAATGAGGTGAAAATTCTTAAGATGTCATCAGGATAGCTCAAAACTATTGATACCCAATTAATTACTTTTGTGGTGTGGTTACTGTCGCTGTGTTGTCAAATGTGGTTCCAATTCCCACAGACCAACTTCCCACAAACAGCAAATAAGATGAATGACCAGTTAATCTGTTTTGATAGTATTGGTTAAAATGAATTTTGGCCAAAATGTGTAAAGAACTTACTGTTCTTCAGTTAACTCAATGGGATCTCTTACATCCACCTGAACAAACGGGGGCCTCACTATAACCTCTCAGATAAAACACAGCAGCCACGACAATGCAGGGCCAGTACTGTGAAGCCAATGGAGGGTTTAAGCTACTACTGGTCAAAAAGACATTTTGCCTTCCTTGGGCTACTAATATTATGGAACTAATATTTGCTTTGCTCACAGGAAGGGTAGAAATAGCCATAAGAGAATGACACCAGAGTGGTGCCAAAAAAAGTTCCTGTTCTAGGTATTGGTTAAAAACTGGTATTAGTGCAACTTCCCACCAAAATAATTGTGAAAACAATTTCATAAAATCCTGTCCTTGACATGACCATTGTTAGCATTTTTAACTTTGCAGTTGGCATAAACTTTAATCTTCTGCCATGTTAGGTCAAAATTCAAGATTATTTGGACTAAGCTGCCAATAAGTATCCAGCAAATATCATACACACTTTATCCTAACAACTTGAACTTAGTGCTCTCTTTGTCTGCATTTCAAAGTAAAAATCTGTGCTTTAAAGATAGCCAAGCAGATCAGATGGAGGAGTGGATTGACAGAAAGGCTTTCAATCAGGTCCACTTGAGAGCAAAGATTTAATTTCATGGGTTGGATTTTACAGGGCACCGTATTCCCTGCCACTGCCCCCCACCAAGCGCAACTAAAGAATAGGCATGGAGCCCTCCCACCAAAAAGCCGTCTGCCCCACAGCCATTTTACGCTGTGCCTAAGGTTGAGACTTCCACCTCCATCTGGGAAGGAAGACCCGTCATAGAGAGCTACCAGCCAATCTGATTGGCTGGAAGCTTTGTAGTCCCAGCAGCGCCAGCTGTGAGCTGTGGCCACTACTGGGACTACAGGCAGTCCCTGAACAAAAAGAGGTTATGGAGCCAGACGTCAAAGTAATCCAGGGTATTGGCAGGACCTGGCTGGCAGAAACCAGCAAGGGGGGTGGGAGGCTGGGCTTGAGAGGCTAAGAGGGACAGGGTTAAAGGGGGGATATGACCTGGGGGAACAGGGTGCCTCCAATGGACACAGGGGATCCTCAAAGGAGGTTACCCGTCCCCCCGCCCAACAGCAGCCCACACAGTAAAAGCTGCCAGCTACCCACTTGGCTTGGGCCTCTCCCTACCATGGGTAAAATAGCAGCAAGGGTGAACAGGCAGGCCTACGCAAAATGGGAAACTAGTCAGGGTGTGCAGGAAGGCAGTTTCTTACTCTCTGCAGGTACTTACCCATTTTTAAACTTTCACACAGGTATTCAAGTCTGTTAGTGTCAATTAGAGTATTTGCAATGGCTTTGCACTCATCTCAGGGGTCTATTGGTCATTTTAAACTGTTTGGGATTATTGTAGATATGTGTCAGCTAACAAATAACCAGGGATAAAATATTCTTTTCAGTACATTATCTTGAGTGGATATGTGGACTTGTACCCGAATTTCTAATATTTATTTCTGTGGTGAACTTCTATGTGTTGGCAGCAGCGAAGATAAAATTTTCTCTCTTGGGCTATCCAGGGTTAAGTTCACTATTGGTTGAAGGTGTCCATATAATGTTGTAATGAAGTTTGTACAACTATTCTATTTTCCTATTTGAAGTAGTTGTAGCCTTTGCAGTAAAAAATATTTTTGCTTGAAAGTCAAGATTTCAGTAATGCTGTAAAACGAACCAATGCCATGCATTGCACTTTCAACACCAATATCTTCTTTAGAAATTTTAAAATCTCCCACTGCTACAATCTGTGTGACTTCAGTCTTTTATCGTGCAATACAAGTTGTAGAATAATGAATATAACTTCAATTTAAAGCCCATTACACTTTTTCTTCCTTAAATCTTTCTGTTCAACCTGTCATCTTCTTGAAGCTCTTAGTGAGCTTTTGCACTTCACAAATATATACCAACAAATGAGAGAGGGTGAGTGATTCTTAACTTACTAAGCATATTTCTGGATAAATATGCACAACTTGCAAGAAGATAGATTTATTGTGTACTGCAGTGTACATGCCAACCACCTGTGTTTGCCATGTATTAATTGTATAAATCAATGTTCAGTATATACAGGTGGAGGGCATAGTTTGGATGATTGAGCACAAATAAAGAGACACTCATTAACACTGGTGGAGGAGTAGAGTTAGGAGCTATACACTTGTAATGTTGGTGGAATTTTTACGCCAGCTGGATTTTATGGTGCCGCCGAAGTCAATGGACTCTTGAATGGCTCGCCGCATTTTAAGGCCCTCCCCCCGCTGCAACAGGGCAGTAAAATTCCACCTCTGTGATTAAATCTAAAACTGAATAAAGATTGGCTTCTGGTCTCCTACTTCACTAACTGGTTGTCAGGAGTTTAACCAGTTGCAGAGGATTGTTGCCTAAAGGGTTGGAAACTAAGAAAAAAGAATTTTCAGACAGAGGATTACAATCTGAGTAGCTTTTGAAGAGAATGGCTGAAAGCAAGTGTAAATTGTCAGGATAGGATTACCTGCGATGTTCTTAGAGTCTGAACCTTATAACTAATGGAAGAATGGCGTGGATATGTGGAAAAAGGTTGCGTCCCTACCGTGGAGAAAACAATGTATGGCCTTGGCATCGTTGCTTCCTAACAAAAGTAAAATCAGTAGCAAACTGTTTTGTGAGCTGCTTGCCTGTCGGTTGGATACTGATGAAGATTTGGCTCTTCTATTAGGTTTCATGGATGAAATTTACCAAAAGATGATCTGTTAGATGCCTACGAGGCATGGCCAGACTTTGATAGATTTAGGTCATTCCATGGAGAAATATATCATGGACTTTAACAGACTGTCTGAAAAATAGCAGAAATTCAAGTTTCATTGTACAGTGCTTGCATTGAAATTGCTGATGTCGCATGTTGACCGATGCCTAGTCTCAACTGGTGTTTAGTTCTCAGGAAGAGACTCCCTTTTGGATCAGATGTCTGCTGCCTTGAAAAAATTCTTGGGAAAGAATCTTTCCAGCCTTGAGGCACAAATGGGGCATTCCTCTGTGTTACAAAGGACGGAGAACTTAATTAATGCAGCATTTTGAGATCCTCCAGGTGCCAGTGCAATGGGAGAGTTACAGATAGATAGAAGAAATGAAGGTGAAAGCACTTTTAGTGGATCTAAGATACCACAGCAGTTGCCATTATTGGAGCAGCAATAATAGGTGAGTGAACCCCAGGAATACCCAGCGAACAGATAACAGGTGTTTCAGTGTGACTCAAAATATCATTGCGCGATGAACTGTCCAAAGTGGAACAACAGGAAAAGTGACGCATCGCACAGGGAATTCAGAGACTATATGTGATGATAATGATCAGTCTGAAGCATTTGTACTGGTTATAATAAGTTTTAGCTCGGTGACGAGTGTATTAGTGAAGATTCATTTAACTGTGCAGTGTTAGATAGTGGTTTCACCTGGACAGTGCGGTGAACAAATTGGCTAAAATGTTTTCTATATTTACCCAGAAGTGAGGATCGATGTAAGGTCAGGGAGTATGAAAATTCTACTTATTTTAGGTTCAGGGATGACAACACATTGAGGTCACGAAAAAGAATGGTGATTCCATGAAAAGTAGCTGGAGTAAGCCACTTTATTAGTGCTGATGTGGTCTCTAGTGAAGGGATACCTTTACTGTTAAGTTAGTGTTCCATGAAAGAGGCAGAAATGAAACTGGACTTGGAGCATGAGAAAGCAATTGTTTTTGGAAAATTAGTGGATCCACAGTTTACCCAGTCAGGGCATTATTGTAATCCCTTAACAAAACCTGATATTTCTAATCAGAGTGTTAGAAAAGCATTAATGGCATCAGGTGATAAGAATCAGAGAGAGAAAAAAAGCTAATTGTCTGAGCCATACGCAAACGTTTTGCTTCCCTTCTTGCCAAAGATTAAAAACCTTGTTAAAGGATGCAGGTGTGGTTGATGAGAAATATTTGAGGCGGTTGTCCTTTGTCTTAGGCTATTTGCAGCTGGGGTGCTATTTGTCCCATTTTTTTTCGATGTTTTGTTTCTCTGCATGTGCAACATGCACCTGCTGTTGTTCTGGTGGCTCAATCTCACATGTTCGCCAACAGCCCACACCCGCCCCTCCCACCCACCCCACCCACCCCTCACTTCCACAGGTTGCCAGCACACCCCACCTTCCCTGCTCCCACAGATTCACCAGCATCCCTCCACCCACCAGCTCGCACAGGTTCGGCAGCAACCCCCCCCACTCAATTCTCTCACCCTACCCTGGCCGGTTATATAATTCCCCATGCCAAAATGTTCCTTAATTTTTTCCCCGTGAGTTGGTCCCCTTGAGTCAGTTGGTTTCATAATATTCTGAGTGGGTGGAAATGGGAAATATTGCCCTCTTGCCAGGACTGCTAAGAAAATAAAAAGGGTTATTAAAAGTATTTTATTTGCAGAAACTCTGACTTTTGTGGAAGCGGTAGATATGGGATTCTATTTGTCGAATATTTTAGGAGAAATTCTATGCAACAGGTGTACTGAAATATTTTGCCCATTGAATTTTACATTGATAATCATCGATATGGGCAATGTACACTCTACAAAAAGTCTAAGTGAATAAAGATTAATAATTTACCTTGCTAGCGTGAAACAAATTACATAAGAACATAAGAAATAGAAACAAGAGTGGACAATCCGCCCCCTTGAGCCTTCTCCGCCATTCAATAAGATCATGGCTGATTGATCTTCTTGTGTTTCGATTTCCACATTGCCATCTAACTCCGATAACCTTTAATTTCCTTGCCTAACAAGAATCTATCTACCTCTGCCTTAAAAATATTCAATGACCCTACTTCCACCACCTTCTGAGGTATAAATTAAGGGTAAGTGTATACAGGTGGAGGGCATTGATTGATTGATTGCTTGAGCACATGTAAAGGGACACTTGCCTATGACCATACTGGTCTGAAAATGTCTGATTTCAGAAGCTAAGCAAACTCAGGCCTGGTTAGTACTTGGATGGGAGACCACCTGGGAATGCCTACTGCAGTAGGCTGTGCTGATAGCATGGCTAAGTGGCCTAAAGCCTCAGTTAAGATTCCCATCTCTGTGGAGGCAGGGATTCAAATCCCAATCCTGTCAAATTTCAGGTGGCTGGAGGCCTTCTGTAATTGGTGGGCACCTCAAGGGGTGGGGGTGCATCATTGCCCTTCCAGAACCACATTTTGATTTGAGTTTGTTACATTTCCTTTTGTAGCTTCATTCTTTAGTTACAGTGCCCCTTTAAGGGGTTATCCCCTTTCATTAGTTCATCTGATATTTTGTTAATTTGTCCCTTTTTGTTAATTGATTTATTCAAAAAGAATATAAAGAGAAATTTACACCCAGTGCAGAGGTGGGGTGAAGTGGGGTGGGGTGGGGTGGGGTGGGGTGGGGTGGGAAGGGGAGGGAGGAGGACCTTCTCGTTAGCCTGCTCCTGGGCCTGGCCAAGGTGGCCATCAACAGGCCCAGGCAGCGGGCGGTTGAGGGGGTCATCTAGCCTGGCAGCCTGCCCCTCTTTTGCAGCTATGTTCGCAGCTGGGTGGCCCTGGAGAGAGAGTATGCAGTGTCCACCAGTACACTTGAGGCCTACCGTGACCGGTGGGCATTCCGAGGCCTGGCTTGGATCATCACCTCCGGAAATGAAAAATTTTATTTGATTTTGTAAGTTTCCTTTCACGTTTTTGTTTTAGTTATCACCAGGGGCTCTCACCCCCGCTCGTTTATTGATTTTTGTTTAATTTATTGATTTTTGTTTTACTAAAAGAGTATAGTGAGACATTTATTAACATTGGTGGAGGAGTAAAGTTAGGACTATACATTTGTAATGTTTCACTCTGAATAAATCTAAAACTGAGTAAAGATTGGCTTCTAGATTCCCACCTCAGCTGACTGTCAAGAGTTTAACATCATGGACAACATTTCTAATTGGGGTGGATGTGGAGGCTGCTTTAAAGATGTAGTGGGCTCTGGTCTGCATGCTTTCATTTGTAAGCTAAAATCAGCATGGACCTCGGCAGCATTGAGCGATGCACCAACCCAAGGTTTCTTGTTGAAGCTGTTGTAGTGGCAACAGCTGAGCATACAGCTGTGTATTATGAATGCAAAGTCTCACAATATCAGGAAGAGGGAAACAGAAGAAAGAGCTTAGGGACAACAAAGAGGAAGAATGAATAGAGTAATGCTACTGTTGACTGGAGGGGCAAGATTACCAGCATGAATTGGGGATAGAGCAGCAGCCAGCACAGGAAGGGTTGAGCACTGGGCATCAGGAGGCCAGAGAGGAGGGAGAAGGGTCACAAAGGAGAAGGAGACACTATCCTGAGCATTGGATCTACAGGCAGAGGTGAAGATACCTGGACATGGATAAGAATCTATGTCAAAGGAGGTTGCGACTCTCTAGGCAAATGTTCACAGACATCTGTGCCTTCATCAGTGCAGACTTGACACCTCGCACCACTGATTCCCATGCCCTGCCATTAGCAGTCAAGGTAACTGTGGTCTTTAATTTCTTTGCTGAATCCTTCCACGGGTCAACAGCAGATGCCTGCAGCATCTCACAAGTGGCTACACACCGGTACATCATCCAGGTGCCAGATGCCTTCTGCGCCAAGGCTGGAAAATATACCAGATTCACAACTGAAGGGACATTGTGGGCTCAGAGGGCACAAGTCTGGTGCCTAGGGTGGTGCCCTTCAAAGCCCTCGTGCAAGGGTCTCAATTATTGTGGTTTTCTGTACTTTCCATAACATGGTCCTCCAGAGAGGTGTGGACCTTGCCGACAATGAGGCCCTAATGGAAATAGCTCATCAGGGAAGGAGCAAGAGGGGAAGAGAGGTGGAGGAATTGGAAGCAGAGGGAGATTATGCTGAACAGAGAGGTGCCCCTGCTGCGCGATGAGGTGACCTCCTCCTGCCACCCTCTGGAAAGAGGATCTTCCTCCTTTCCCTCTGACTCCCCTGTGACATCACATTTTATTGTGGTGCAGTGGACAGCTTTGGCACAAACTGTAGATCTGTTCCTCCAGCAACCTCAGTTATGGCTTCAGTGGGTTTCAAAATGAGTCCCATGCTTCATCTGACCTTCCTCCTTTCCTGCCCCCAGTGGTTCTACTTAGACAAGAAATCTTCCTCCATAACAATTAAGGGCTCGCACCTACAAAAATCTGAATTTCAGTTTCCTACCAGAGGTGAGTTTCTGTTTCCCACCTCCCTGGTGAAAATCCAGCTCCCAGTGTTTACCAAGACTATTTGAATGAGATGAACCAGAAATAGAGTTAAATGCAGCTGTGGTAAGAAACTTTGTATTCCTGGAGATTTTATTTCATGACCTTCTGCCTCCAACTGTTCACAGTAAAATATTCTTTTCTCCTATCTCCAACATTTTTAGAACCAATAAATTAAAATGTTCAAAGAAATTGAAAAAAAAACTATTTTAATTCCCCTTTGATTTTTCTCCCAGATTGCATACACAATGTTCAGGAGATTAATAAATATTAAATTTCTGGAGACTCCAGGGCAATCCTGCAGAGTTGGCTACCTTTAATACAACCATAGTTAAGTCAGAATCTTAATAAAAATGCATCACCTGGCTTATGCTGGGATGCATGGGAGTAGGAAGATTAAGGCCAAATTGGTGCATTTTCAATTTTTTTTATTTATGGATGAGCGCAACACTTGCTTCAATATCCTTGAGGACTGTTCTCTGTCAACTAGAAATTCATTATAGTTCTTTATATAGACAACTTGTTTCTCCCAGATGACCTATTATTAGGAGAAAGGTTTTTGTTGTTAAAATTGTTGAATAGCAAATATAGAATTCAATCCCAATCTTCTTAGATGTTCTCGTAAATGCCAAACGTCAGCTTTCTAAGATGACATCAATTTTCTCCCATGTGTTAGCTTGTCAATGTCTATCAATCTCTGAGCTGTAGGGCAAATTAATGCTTGAACCCCTGGACCAAATAGGCAGCTTCTGCAATGGTCAATGAAACTACTGCAAGAACATGATTGGCGTTGCTTTTGAATCACTTATCAATTGATGAGTTTTATAAGATCCTACACTGAAATTTGACCAGATGTTTAAAACATAGGAGACAATTTTTGTTGGCTCCGCCAGGTGCTAAAGAACCTCAAAGGTGGTCACGACTGAGCCTTGAGCTGAAGTGCAGGTTTACCCAAGACATTACCTTGGTAGAGGAGTTGAAGCTTGTGCTGAGGACAGCTGCATGGAGGGTTGTTAATCAGTCGAATACCACTTAAGTTGCCTGCTAGCGCACATTATCAAGACAGCACAGGGTGTTGGTGGATAGCATTTAACCTATGCCCTCTCCAAACAGTGATCAGCTGAATGGGAGTAAACGAGTTGATGCTGCGAATTTCAAATGCTACTTAAAGGCAGATCACCGTTTACTGCTAACTTGCTGCTGGAGGTTTGAAGAGGAGTTTTAAAGCACATGGGAGTCTTTTGGGAACACTTTGTCAAGACTTTACGAACATTCTGTCAACATTCATTCCAGAAATTTTCTCAGAACTTCACCTAAAATGAGTGAGTGGTGTGCTACGTATCTTATTAGACACCGTATAAGAGTCATCAGAGGAAAGTGATTGCTTGGCCATTGGCATTTGGCTTGGGCTCTCCTTAGTCTGCAGCAGAATGGAAGGAGGACATGAGACAAGGAGAGAAGCACCAGCTGCTGCAGAAGGGCACAAGAAGGTGAGATGGGCTTGTGCCCCAGAATTTGGTACAGAACATTCCTCCTCCTCTGGATCTCCTCCCGCAGGGTCTCCAGTGCCACCTGTGAGAAGTGTATCAGGTTCCACTGTTATTCCCTGAATAATGTGCCATAAATCGCTGTCAGTGCTCACAGACAAAGGATCACCATCCAAGTGAGATATAACTGGGTGCCTGGCATCAGTGTCCTTCAACAAGAGCCTTCAGGAAATGAGGAAAGAAAATCAGGAGGAAAATGATTTCTGACAGTTTCATAAGTGTAATCTCCAGCCCCTCATTTGGTCACTGAGCCATCCAATGCCTCTGTGTGTCAGTCAACATACTCCGCACCTTTAGTGGAAATGGGTGAGTGACATGCACAAATAGTGCTTCACGGAAATTGTGTCCATCAGCACTTGAGTGCTAAATTTGCAGGTTTCTGTTCTAGCACATTCAGGCAAGTTCAAATTATGGTAATCAGCAATTAGGACCAAGGTTGCATGCTAAAATCAGACTTTATAAACAACGTGTCTTATTAACACAGCACCCAAATTGTGCCTGTTTCATCCCTTCATCAAAATAACCCCCAAAATGTTTTGACATTTGCTAATATAATTTTCTACCTTTTTTTCATTGATCTCTGGAGGAAGTGCTGACTCCAAATGCATGCAGATCTTTCTAGTGAAATCAGCTGTGTTCAGGCAACAGTTAAATGAAATCAATACTTTTATTTTGTGGCAGATCACCAAAGGTATTACATTGCTTGGTCTAATGAATAAATATATCTGAAAATGGTATCAATCCTTTATTTTTTCATTTATTTATTGAAGAAGATAATTTTTACAAGCATGTAACTTTAAATTCATTATGAGGCAGTATAAATCAAAGACCCCCTTTCAGCATTCTGCATAACTGGCTGAAAGAAATCTGCTTGCTATGCTTGTCAGTGTTTACACTTCAAGGTCCAGTGACATCTAAAAGCAAAGAGGGCTTGAGTGGAAATGACATGATGTTAGCAAAACTAGAACCTAGCTTGTTAGTATAGTGATAAAACTAGTTTGACATCCTTTGTATTTAAAACAGTATCTGTTATGTGCACGCTTATCATGGATTTCATTGACATGAGTTTCAACAGCTCAGGAACACCAACAAACAACCTAGTCTATGGAGATTACACTTATGAAACTGTCAGAAATCATTTTCTTCCTGATTTTCTTTCCTCATTTCCTGAAGGCTCTTGCTGAAGGACACTGAGGCCAGGCACCCAGTTATATCTCACTTGGATGGTGATCCTTTGTCTGTGAGCACTGACAGTGATTTATGGCAGATTATTCAGGGCATAACAGTGGAGCCTGATCCACTTCTCACCCAACATCCATCCACATGTATGTATGCATAGCTCTTATTAGTGTAGAAAATTGAGGGACGATCTGATCGAGCTGTTTAAAACCTTGAAAGGATTTGGCTCTGGGCCAGATTTTCACAGAGTCAGAAGGACTCTAGAGGCATTTAAAAATGTTGGGTGGGACCCGATTCTGGGATTCCCACCCCATTCCCAGTGCCTCCAATTTTCACTGGTGTGGTATAAGGATGCAGGTAGTGAGCCAGCACCCCGCACTCCCAACTTGGCAGGCTCCATTGTGATGGTAGGCATGTCCTCTTTCACCCCCCACCCCACCCCACCCCCCCAACAAGCTTTAACAATTTTTGTGGAGTTGGGACGGCTTCTCCATGACTCGTGGTTCAAAGCCCCTCAGAGTTGTGAACCTTAATTTGGTTTCGGGAACCTCCTGAAAGGAAACTTCAAAAGGTCTTATTCATGCCAGCTCAATGCCAATTCATGCCTCTCCAGTCAACCAATGCCCCTTATAGCCCCCATGCCAACTCATGCTCCCCACCCATCATAATGGCCCCTCATACCCTGCATGCCAACTCATGACCCTTCCATGCCCATTTACCCACTAAGTACAGAACCAATGAATCTAATAGTAACTATAACAAGTGTGAAACTGCTTAGAAGAAAATCATGTTTCTTTGAAAAAATGATACCATAGAAGTGTCAATCAAACAGACCACTAAATTATCAATAAGGGAAGCTTTTAGCACTTGACGCCTCTTAACTTTGTGTAAATAAACAATGAGACATTGACAAAAGAGATCAGAAAAAATAACTTATTATAACCTCATGGAGATGCCAATAAAGCAAATTCAACGCTTCTCTGCATGTTTGCAAACAAACTCACTCGCATAATCCTTTTATAAGAGTCTGATCTGTCAGCCAAGTGATAGAATGGATGTTTTTTTCTAAACAGTTTCAAGGATGCTATTGTCCCTGTAGGTTGATTCAGTATACAGTGTATACTGGATAAATGGGCATGGAAGGGCCATGAGTTGTCATAGAGAGTATGAGGGGCCATGGGGTGGATGGGGGTGTCATGAGTTTGCATTGAATTGACATGGGGGATTAGAGGTAGTATGGGAAGCAGATGAGGGGTGATGGGGTTTGAGGAGTAAGGACTAGAAGGCCTAAAATGTAACCAAACAACTGGGACAAAGTCCCAGAGAACCGAGGCAGGTCTTTTAACTAGCCCACCTGAGCACTCGGTTGCCCCTGTGACCATCTCCTATCTACTTCCAGGGTCAGCAGGCCCAACTCTTTCCTGCCTCCGCCTCCCTTGAGCAAAAATAGAGGTCACTTTGTACTGAGGTGGGTCTGCTGAATCTGGAGATTTCCTGATTCAAGCTACCTGCCTCGGTATTGAAAATCTGACCCAGAGAAAGGATTTCCTCCTGCAGGAGTCAAGAATAAGAGGACTTAATTTTAAAATTAGGCATAGGTCATTGAGGTGTATGAAACAAGAGGAAAAAAATCTTACAATTGGAGCCAGACCATTTATGAGGGAAATCAGGTAGCATTTTCTTTCACAGAAGGCAGTAAAACTATTTCCCCCAAAAGGGTGTGGAGGCTAGGCCATTTGGACCTTTCAAGAGTGACATCAATAGATTTTTATTAGATAAGTGCATCAAAGAATATGGAGCTAAAGTGGGCAAGTGGAATTGAGGCACAGATCAGCTATGGTCTAATCGAATACTGGACTGGACATGATAAGCTAAATGTCTTACTTCTGTTCCTCTATGTAATGGTTACTGCACAGCCATACGAATGAGATGCAGAGCCATACGAATGAGAAACTCTAGCTAATTTTTATTTCTCTTCCCTATTCTAGAGATGCACATGCCAGTTGTAGAATTCCAACTGCAATGCAGTTAAGGTTAGATAACTCAGAACAAATGGAACAATCTGAGACCTTCTTAATCAGTACAGCTCAATTCTACACCAGGCAGTAAACCATCAGGGAGCCAGTTGACTTCTTCAGCTCTTGTGGCTTCTGACTAATCTATGATACTACCAAATTGATTGAATCCCCATGTGGCTGATGTGATATAGTTTAATCAGCACTATAAAATACAACTGTTATTCTAAACAGAAGCCTCTAGCTTCTACAAAGATGGTAAAGAAAAATGCATATGAGGGAGAAATCCGGTCTATTAATCACCTTGTTCGATGAAACCTATGGTTCATCCTTCACAATAGCTAATGCTCCTTCTGTCTTTCCAGAATTTTTAATCTTTCAACAACTTTAATTTATAGATGACCTTTAATGGAGTAAAATGTTCAAAGGCACCTCACAGGAGCGTTATGAAACAAAATTTGACACTGAGGCACCGAAGAACATATTGGGGCAGATGACCAAAGAGGTAAAAGAAGTACTTTTTAAGGTGCATCTTAAAGAAGGAAGTGAGTTAGGGAGGCAGAGAGGTTTAGGAAGGGAATTTCAGAGCTAACAGCCTTGCCAGTTGAAGGCACTTCTTGCAATCGTGAAGCTATTAAAATTGAGGATCTTAAAAAAGCCAGAATTGGAGAAACATAGATACCTCAGAGGGCTGAGGGTTTGGAGGAGATTAGATAGATATGAAGGAGCGAGGCCATAGATAGATTTGAAAATAGGGATGAGAATTTTCAAATCGAGGCATTGTTCAACCGGGAGCCTGTATAGACTTGGTATGAGTTAGGATATGGGCAGCAGAGTTTCGGATCAGTTTAAGTTTATGGGAGGTGGATAATGGGAGTGAGGCCTGGAGTGCATTGTAATAGTCAAGCCTAGAGGTTCCAGCAGCAAGTGAACTGAGGGAGGAATGGAGTTGGGCAATGTTAATGAGGTAGTGGGGGCATCCCATGGGGCTGATAGCCAGGGAGTGGGGAGAGTCTTAGTGTGGATACATGGTTGTAAGCTCATCTCGGGGTTCAGTTTAACACCAAAGTTGTAAACATTCTGGTTCAGCCTCAGCCTCAGAGAGTAGAAGACAATAGTTGTCTTCCCAATGTTTTGTGGAGGAAATTTCTGCTCATCCACTAGCCAGATGATGGACTGGACTTCCATAGAGTGGCAATCAGAGTTGCATTGCCACTCAACTCCTACTTTCATACCTTCAAACTCTTCCAATCCTTTCTCGCTCGACCTTCCAACTCAGGCCGAGGGAGAACTTGGTTGGGCAGCGCACTTCTGGGACCTTCTGTTGAGAGTTGCAGAGTCGGACTCAAGGTCCCCTTTTTTTTATTGCACTAGATACCGTAAATCAGGTAGGTTTAAAGGTCCAGCCACTGCCAAGCCAGGGAGAAGTTAGGTTTGTCAGGTAAGTGGGTAGGATTTGGGTGTGGGTTGGAAGGGGGTATTTGGGAAATTAGGGAGGTGGTGGGGTCAGGCAGTCAATGGGGGGAAGTCCCGTAGGGTGATGTCCTGTGATGGGGGTGGTGAGGTAGTCCGGAAGTGGGGGCATCCCATGGGGCTGGTAGTCGGGGGGGGGGGTGGGGGGAGTCCCCTGGGAGTTCGGGGGTGGAGCAGTCCCGTTGTGGCAGGTGGAGTTGTTGCGGGGGGGTGTCCCACGGGGGAGTGCGGAAAGTCCCCATGGGAGGGGCCGGTGTGGGTCTATACACTAGTTATCCAGAAGCTAGAAGCAATTTTAATTTTTCTAGCTTTTTCTGGGTAACTATTGATGTAAGACAATTGGAATCATCCAAACTTTGCGATTTAAATCACATTTTCAGATGGTTCCCAGTGCAGGGCAATTGCCCATTGGAAGTTTCAATTTCCCAGGCAATTGCCATGCAATACTTACTTTCGGGGGTGGGGGGCGGAGCGGATCTTCAAAGCATCTTTGGGGTACCCCCCAGATACACTGCCCTGGAACTCGTAAGTTACAGCCCGATCTGTCTGAAAAGTTAGAGACAGAGGACTCAAGAAAGGTGGTGGTAAGGTAGAGCTGGGTATCATCTGCATACATGCGGAACTTGACATGTTTTTGGATGATGTTGTCTAGGGGCAGCATGTAGATGGGAATTAGGAAGTAGGTTCCTGAAAGACCATTCCAGCTACTGAATCATGTTTTAGTGAAGAAATACTTTCTGATGTCTGTCGTGAACTTGATTTTTATAATTTGTACCCATATTTTGTGAGCTTGTATTTCCTAGTTTAACATATTCTTCTTTGTATCTTATGTATTTCTATAATATCATATGTCTTCTTTGAAGGCTGAAGAACCCTGAGAACACAGTCCTTTGACATTTACGATCAAATCCCTGGCAATTCTCCCAAACCATCCAATTCATGGGTATTTCCCTGTGCCTCAGCATCTAGAACTGAAAACAGCATAAAGATACGATCCATACAGAGTTCTGTAGAGTTTCAACATGACAGTCTCAGGCTTGCACTCTATTGATTTGGAAATATTAGTGATGCTAACTTTGCATATTCAATGTTGAGACAAAAATAGGATTAAAATAGCAGAAACTTGAGGTAAACATGCAAAGTATTCATATAATACTACTCCAGACCATAATTTTCAGGGCCCCTGAGTATTTAAAAGGATTTAGCACCTTCAAGTTTTCTCAGAGTTTTTCTAAGTTCTGCTCATTTGAGATCCTGGGCATGCACAGCAGACCTGAAGTACATGGCATCATGCTGCCTTCCACCTGCTGCTTGAAGTCAGTAAGGAGGTGCCTGACCACAGGGCAATGACTCAAGAGACTGATTTTTACCAGCCATTTGGAGATGGACTAGGAGGTGGGAAGGTTGGCAAGTTGGCATGGGAAGGTGTCGGTGGGGAGTGCCTGATGTCTTCCCACTGCCATTCCATTTTGCCAACAGCAGGAAAGATGGCAGGTTGGCAGCCTGCTGGGAGCCCGATCGTAGAACTTACGTGGTCAATTAGAAGCCTCTTCTCGCCTCCACTGGCGTTTTCCCCACTTGGGAAGGGCTCCCCCTCGCTTGGGGAGGCTGGCAGTTAAGCACTGGCCGTCCACCAGCAGCTCTGGGTAGGGGCTGCCCTCTTTTTTGGGCACTCCATAGCCCACAGAGGGTCCACCCACAGTGCCAATGGCACCATCTTCCCTCAGCAACCCCTACCCCCTCGTCTGGTCCTGTCCTGGTGCCCCCAGACTCCACTTACGCATCTTCGAGTGCGCATGGCCATCAATGCACCCTCATCCTTCAAGTGCAGCCCCTGCACTGGCTAGGACTAGCGGTGGTGCTGCTGAGCTGCTAGCCCCCTGACCGGGCCAGTAGCTTCTGGGGTCAGGTCACCATCTTTAATAGGTCAGCAGCCACTTAAAAGAGGCTCTGGGTCGCACTGCCTGTCGAGTGGGCTCGCTTCCCGCTTTCAGCCTCAGTGGCGGGACTTCTGCCACCTTCACAAAGTTCTGGCCAAGGATTCACTATAGAAAAAAATCACAAGCTGTCTCAACAGAAATGTACACGATCAGCTGGTTGAAAAGTGAAATGTAAAAGAAATAAGAATTATACTCCTTCTGTATTTAGCTATCAGGGAATCCTTCAATACTACAAGGACAATTGTAAAGAAGAGAAACTGATGTCTGAGATGGTTCAATTGAACAGAAAGTCTGTTATATGGTGGAATGCTCTCACAGATATCAGGTGTGCTGACCTGAAGAGTGCATGTATAGTCTTTCAAAATTGTGAATGACAAAAGAAGTAAATGTCAGAAAAGACCAGGAAATGAAGAAAGGGCTGCCCTAAAGGCATTTCAGGTTACTGAAAATGAAGAAAATAGATCATAGCTCAAGGAATTAAACAATTATACAATCGTAGAAAAAAGCTTTCTCTTGGATGAGGAATACCATAGGAATGTAAGTTTGTGTGGATAATGATAATTATGAGGAATCGGGACTTACTAGCTGATAACTCCAGTGTAACTCCAGAATGCATTATGAATCTTTTTAGCATAAAAACTGCTGGTTTGAATTCCTGGGACAATTCTCCCAATAAGTCACTGTAACTTTGATGGAAGACCATGGAAAACCCAGAGGAATAGAGTAAATGTTTTTTTTGCATCATTCTCTGGGGTTTCTGCAGATCTATTGTCAAAGTTATGGCATATGATAGGGTTAGTCTCTGCAGAGATTCATGGTGAATGTCTTTTGCTTGCTTTCAAATATTTTCGCTGCTGACCTACATTGCTTTATGGATTCAGCTCAGATAACAGTTCATGAGATGTCAAGTAATTTTATTGTCAAAAATGTATCAGAACTGCATTTCTGCTTGTCCTGATCTCATTCTGATAGGCTTGTCAACTCTAGTTGGACATATTCCTGGAAATGTCAGCATTTGACCCCATGCTTCCAACCTCTTCCCACCATTGGTCACCCAACATGTCCATCTTTGAGGCGCCCCACATTCTTATAGGCAATTAAAAAACAAATAGGCTCTTTGAAACCCAATTGGATGGTCCTTTACCTCCGTCAAACAGCCTTTTTTTTTCTCATCTGTAATATTTTCGTAACCAGTACACAAATTATTCAAAGAAAATAAATAAAAATACAAATTTGTATCTGTACTTTGACTTTTCTCCTGGGCTGCTCACAGCAGCGTCCTGGAGATTTTTTTTTCATTTCTGGAGACTTCAGGGCAATTTTGGAGGGTTGGAATCATTACATAGTGGGCTGGATTTTCATGCCTATATATGTGTCAGAACAAAGGTGGTGGGTTTAAAAATGGTGGTCAGGATCCGATTCTGGGAGTCCCACACTCATTCCTGTCTCGTGGGGTTCCTGCTTTTGCCTACTCCATTGCAGGTGTGGACATTTCAGACTACGTGCAATTTTGATGGAGTCCGTCAGGCTTTTGCAGGAGACGTGGTTCATGGTTCCTTAGAGGATATGTGACCCATGAGGGGTGCCTAGATTGGAGGTGGGAACCTTTTTACAGATAAGTTTAAAAAGTGTTGCCAACCTCACGTCATGTTTAGATAGTGTATGGTAATTTAAGTATGTTTCAGTGCAACAATTGATGATAGAGCTTTGTTCTTAAAAGGTAAGTTACCAGTAAATTGACCAGCATTTCAATGGTATTAGGGTACTTTATCCAGTGTCATCTGGACATTGTGCTTTTATCTTCAGATTGATTTAAAGTTCAGAAATCTGTTGAGCGTTTGAAGCACTCTTCCAGTATCCAATATGAGCAGAGCTCTTGAACCTTCTAACAACACTGAGATGTCTTTGAAATGATCAAAAAACTATCAAAATAAACAAACATCCATTCAAAAACTACTTCAAAGAAACAATTCTCTCAGCAGCTCATAAAAGTGTCAAATAGTCATTCATAATCCAAGTGAAAAAAACTTTAATCTTTTTAACACCTCTTAATCTTGCCCAAATAAATACAGAGGGATTGAAAAAAATTATTTCAAAGGAAGATAAAGTTATTGCAAACTCAAAAAAGTGTCAGTCAAACAAAGCTAAAAGTCTCATTCACAGGTGTGTAAACGCACCCCCCCACCCCCCCACCCTGGTGAGCTGAATCCATTAGTGGGCTTGGAGCTCAGCCAAGCATTCATAATGGGATTTCATTGCAAAGTGTGTCAATGTTATGACCGATGTAGTTGATAAAGCTGAGTTATTTAAAAATCCCAGAGGGAAACTTTGAACAACTGTCATAGCCTTACAGCTGCCTTTTGATCTCACATTGCCTCTGCTCTGCACACCCGACAACTGCTGAAGTTATACCTACCATCGTCCATTGAATGTAAATTCTCATTGTATCACCAGCCTCTTCTAACAATAAAATCCCGTTCATAGTACCAACTTTATTAATAATATAAACATATTGCTTGGTATCTGCTAGAAGGTGTCAGTTTTCACACCACTTCTTGAATGCTCTATTCAAAAAATGCAAATGCACGCTATCTCTCTTACATATCAAAACTAGTACACATCAAAGCACCCAGACTAGCTGACTTTAATCCAACTAAGACACACCTACAGACTAAATTCTATTTTAAAAGAAATATATTTTCCAATAATATATACATTAATAGCTTATGACAGTCCACAAAGGCTATTAAGCTGAATACATTGAAACTTTTGAAGCAGACTGAATAGATGGCCATCTGGCTCACAGATGGCTGACTTTTTGAATGACAGGTTGGTCATCTGTTCAGCCTACACTGAAACTTTTGAAGGCTTTAGAGCCTTTGTTGACACAGGTGTGCAATGGGATCCAATTACAAATGCTAGACTGGGCTCCAAACCCACTAACGCATCCAGCTAACCAGTTTACACACCTATAAAGGGGACTTTTGCTTTGTTTGATTGACACTTTTATGAGCTGTTGAAAGAATTATGTTTATCTGAAGTAGTTTTGAATGTTTATTTTAATCGTTTCATAAGCATTTAAAAGACTTTCCAGTGTTATTATAGTATCTAATGGATGCTGGAAGAGTGCCTATAAAGGATACATGGGGATTTGGAAGGGGCATCAGTGGTGTGGAGGTGCATGAGTGGTTTGGAGGATACAAGAGGTGTATAGAGGATGCATGGAGGATATGGAGGGTGCATGAGATGTATGGAGGAGACATGGGGTGTATAGAGGATCTATGAGGGGTATGAAAAGGCCTAAGGGTGTGGGTGGGGGATGAGGTATGAGGCTAGGGAGCTTAACAGCCATGCTTAGAAATGGGCTACTGTCCCAGCTGTCAGAGACAAGCTTTCTAACCTGCCTGCCTGAGCATTCGTCTGCCTCCATTGCTGCCTCAGGCCTGCTTCGAAAGGCAGCAGGCCTAACTTCAGCCCATTCTCTGCTCCTCAGGATGAAAATAAAGTGAGCTGGCACTGCCAGGATTGAGGCAAGGTGGCTGAGTCAGGAAAATTCCTAATTCCTGATTTGCACTTTGAAGATGAAAATCTGGCCCTGTGACTCCATTGCATTTTCTTGAGTTAGTATTATTACAAGGTTGTGAGTGGGCAGCTGTGCTATTGTGTCATCTTTGGAAGCTTACCTTTCTGGAGTAGAGAAATCCAGTGCTATTGCAATGTTAAACTTTCTACACCAGTTTAAAGGAGCATGGTGGTCATTTTGAAATTGAGAATAAAGACTTGGTTTCCTTTAGGTCAGACTAATGTTGCAGCATGGGGCTGAAGCAAGCATTAGCCCTCTCCTTTGTATCTGCAAAGGGACTAATAACTGTTTTGGGTGAGAGTAAAGAATGCCTCTTGTTTGACCTTTACCATCAACATGTCCTCCATCTTGATGAGTTAGGAGACTGAGTAGCCCATGAAAGGAATGGGCTGTATATGACTCAAGTTCTAGACCTTGGTTTTGAACTCCCAAAGCTTCCAGATCTTTATGAGAGCCAAATGAAGCATTAGATCAGAAGACTCACAAAAATTCATGGAAAGAATGTAAGTGGAGTTCCCTTGAGCCATATAACATTTTGTGATTTCATTCAAAACCAGTCTGTCGTATATAATCCTGAAGAGAAAAAATATTGATGTTTTTTATGCTCTAGGGAGAGAAAAGTTGGGGGAGAATTTTCTTCCCGTTAGGTGGGCCGGTCGGGAGAGGGCGCGGACAGGTGCGGAGCCGATTGCCACCCGCAATCGGCTGCGTGCCGCCATTTTACATGGGCGGGCCAATTAAGGTCCGCCCAGCGTGACGCACACCCGGAAGCGCTGAGCGCTCCCTGTGCGGGCGGGGGGTGGGGGGGGGAAGGGAGAGTCGGGGCCTGTGCTCTTTCACGCATTCGCGCGAATGAGCGCCGAAATCTCCCTGAGGCACGGAGCTGCCTCAAGGAGATTAATTTCATTATGAATCATTGAAAAAAAGAGAAAAAAAATTATTCAGACATGTCTCCTCATGTGACAGTGTCACCTGAGCTGGGACATGTTTATGAATTTTGAAAAAAAATTATTGCAATCATAAATCCTTCATGAAACCTCATGCCGCCCATGGATGAGGTTTCATGAAAAATGTGAAGGCCGCCTGGAATCTTCGCCTGCCTGCCGACCTTAACGTTGGACAGTCAGCTTTCTCAGTAGGGTTAATTGTATAATTAATGACCTTAACAGGTCTTTGACAGTTTGGTGGGCGCGCAGCCGACTCCGGTGCATGCCTGCCAAATGGAAGATCAGAATGACGCGCGGTGATGTCGGAATGCACGCCTGACGTCACTGCACATCATTTTACGTGTCAGCATGCGGGGCCCGCCCCCACCTGCCAACCAGAAGATTCTGGCTTTAGGGTTAGTGTGGGGGAGTGGGGATCGTGTTGAGTAATTCAAGATTTTAATAGCATTTAATATACTCATATACGCTACAAGAAGAAACATGTATTCAAGCTCAGAGTGGGAAAGATAAGACAGCAGCTTAGCTTTAAATACTTCACGCTGAGGGTTGCAGACGAACACAATTCACTGCCTGGAAAGGCACAAGAGACGAGTTGTCAGTAGATTAAAAATGGAACTTGGAAATGAATTTATAAGTATGAAAAACATATGTTTTAGACTTTGGAATTAGCTTGTAGGATATAATGGTCTCTTCCAATACTCTACATTCCTATCAGAAGTTTGTGCGGTTAACATACAGTACTATTTTAATTTTGTTCTCATTTAAGGCAAACCTGTTTCACAACCATTATTTTTTAAATTGGAATGCTTGAGTGAAGGAACAAGCCTCATAGCTACAAACACACTAGGGTTAGTAAAGTAGGAAAAAGATGGGTCATCATCACAATCTACAACATTATGGCCCAGCATATCCCGCACTCTACCATTATCATCAAGACAGGGGATCAACCATGGTTCAATGAGATGTGTAGAAGAGCATGCCGGGCGCAACACCAGACATACCTAAAAATGAGATGCCAACCTGGTGAAGCTACAACACAGAACTATGTGCAGAACTGCAGAAGCAGCATACTCGAGACAGAACTCAGCGATTCCGCAACCAACAAATCAGATCAAAGTCCTGCCACATCTAGCCTTGAATGGTGGTCAAAGATTAAACAACTAATGGGCGGAGGAGGCCCCATAAATGTCCCCATTCTCAATGATGACAGAGTCCAGCAAGTCCGTGCCAGAGACAAGACTGAAGTGTTTGCCACCACCTTCATCCAGAAGTACTTAGTAGATGATCCATCTTGGCCTCCTCCTGAGGTCTCCGCTATCACAAATGCCTGTGTTCAATCAATTAGATTCATTTCATTTGATAGCAAAAAACAGCTGAAGGCACTGTATTTCACAAAGGTTAGGGGCCTCAATACCTTCCCAGCTGCAGTGCTGAAGACTTGTGCTCCAGAACTAGCTGCGCCTCTAGCCAAGCTGTTTCAGTAGAGCTACCAGCACATCATCCATCTGACAACTTGGAAAATTGCCCAGGTATATCCTGTCCCAAAAAACAGAATAAATACAATCCAGCCAATTACATCGGTCTACTCTCAAATGATGGAAGATGTCATTGACAGTGCTATCAAGCATCTCTTACTCATCATACGAACATATGAGTATACGAGTTAGGAGCAGGAGTAGGCCATTCATCCCTCGAGCCTACTTCGCCATTCAATAAGGTCATGGCTGATCTGATTGCAGCCTCAACTCCACATTCCACCTACCCCCGAAAATCTTTGTCTCCCTTGTTGGCCAATAATCTATCTACCTCTGCCTTAAATATATTCAATGCCCCCGGCCCCACCGCTCTCTGGGGAAGAGAGTCCCAAAGACTCATGGCCATCTGAGAGAAGAAAAATTCCTCTCATCTCTGTCTTAAATGAGAGACCCTTATTTTTAAACCGTGTCCCCTACTTCTAGTCTATCCCAAGGGGGAAACACCCTTGGAGAATTAAGAAACCGTGCCCACAGATAGCAGGATGTGGACAGCACCCAGGCTTGAGCTGATAATTGGTAAATAACATTTGTTCCAAACATTGCCAGGCAGTGATTATCTCCAAGAAATGAGAGTCTAATTACCTCCCCTTCAAGTTTAATGGCATTACCATTGCTGAATTCCTCGACCTCAACATCCTGGGAACTGACCATTGGCCAGAAACTTATAACTGGACCGACCACATCAATACCAAGGCATGTGGAGCACCACTGGCTGCAAGTTCCCCTCCAAGTCACGCACCATCCTAACTTGGAATTACATCACCATTTCTTCCTCGTCATTGGGCCCAACCCATTTCTCCCTCGTCATTGGGCCTACACCACATGAAACTGCAGCAGATCAAGAAGATGGCTCACTACCGCCTTCTCAAGTGCAATTGGGGATGGGCAACAAATGCTGGCATTACCAGCAACACCTGGATGGCTTGAACGAGCAAAAAAAAAGCATAGAATGAGCTTCAGATTATAAGCATGCAACCCTCAGTCTTCTCAGTGTCTTGATTGAATAACCTCGGCATCGCCTAACCAACACTTCTAATTTTATCCTATCTAAACTTCCATTCTTTCCAACTTTGTCCATGTCCTACACAACAGACCTTAGCCCTTCATGTAGGTTTCTTATTAATGTCCAGCCAGTAAATTGAAATATATCCCAATATGTGGGCACGCGCCTGACACACCTGAGCATAGTATGACACGCGATGACATTGGGCGTGCGTCCCGACGTCATCACGTACTAGTGCGATATTTTGTTCGGCGGGCATGCACCAGAGTCGGCTGTGCACCTGCTGATAATTGAAAGGCCTATTAAGGCCATTAACAAGCTAATTAAAATCAAATTAACGCTGGCCGTCTAACCTTATGGTTGGCGAAAAGGCCAAGCAGCCTTTACAATTTTTAGGAAACCTCATCCACAAGCGGGATGAGGTTTACTAAAGCAAATAAACAGTACCTGAAAACTTCATTTTTGAATTAAAAACATGTCTCAGCTCACGTGACAGAGTCACATGAGTGGACATGTTTTAAAAAATTTTTACTGTCTTTAATAATTTTTTTAAGAAGCGCTTCAACCTCCCTGAGGCAGCTCCGTGCCTCAGGGAGATTGAAGCATTCTTTTGCGTGCATGCACAAACTGCGCGCCAAGCCTGCTCTCCCTCCTCCCCCCGCCCGCACAGGCAGCGCTGAGTGCTGCCGCTTGCAATCCATGCAGGGCGGGCTTTAATTGGCCCACCCGCGTGAAATCGCTGAGCAGAGCCGGTCGCAGGCGGCAGTCAGCTTCCCGACCACTCCCGTCAAGCCCGCCCGACAAGGGGAAAATTCTGGCCCATGTGTTTATTTCTAGCTTCCTTTTGGCTTTCTCTAAACTCTTATGTCTTTATCACCTTCCATGATCACTTGAACATTTTTTCTCTGACATTAGAGCAAGTATTTGTGCTGCAGAAGACTCACCTTACCAGGCTTTTAAGAATCCTGTAAAGTTTTGAGGCACTGCCTCACATGGACTCCTTGATTATCACCCTTGGATCTCCACTTTAGTGTGATATAAATCTCAGTATTCTGGCATCTTCAATATTGCAATGGAGAAAAGCTTAGCACTGTCTTAACTTAATTGACTAGACATTTGAAGGATTAAACCTCCTTTCAAACGTTCAGCATGCTGCTCTGTCTTGTTTGACACTACTCAGTGAGTCTTTTTTTTCTTCTAGTATGCATCACCCATATTGAATTTAATTTACTGAAAGCAATATTTCTTTTGGGCTTTCTGCAGTTTCTTTAATCGTACTCAGTTCCTCCCTAGAAAACAAAAGCCTACACTGCACATAGGGTACAAGAACCCTGTCTAGTTGTCCCTCAAAGCAAGGAGGATGCTTGCCACAGAGTACAGCCTGTGGCAAGAGCTTGTGCATGGTGTCTTTTAATATAGGGAGACTGTTATGCTGCAGCTATCACACAGCTCTGGCTGACCAGGAAGCTCTCATACTCTTACCGCCTGCCATAGGTGTATCAGAAGGAATTTACAGGTTGATAACCAACCTGCTCGCTGTGTTATGAATACACTTTCCATGGCTATCAAGTCCTGAAATGGGACTTGAACACCTCAGAGGTAGGGATGCAACTGCTGCTCCACAAAACCCAGCTTAGTACTGGGCCACTAGAAGTAGAAAATGTGCTGGTTGTGCTGGAAAAGGACTGAGAGGAAGAATGGGACCTGTTCAGTGCATTAACCACTGAATTAAGGAGCACAGGATAGCGGTGTAAGAGGACCCAAAAGTGTTGATTTTTGTTGGGAAATACTGACATTTTGACTGCTTCCCAAAGCATTGTCACCACGAGGTGATATGGAGTTCTGTTTGCACAACTTCCTACTAGAGTTGCTCATTGGAAAGTCCATCCTAAACTATTGAGTCTACTCCCTTCAATGTGTGGCTTGACTCTATGTGGACTTTAGGAAAGCCTTTGACAAAATGTGACTTAGCAGTTTAATAGAAATAATTAAGATGCATGGAATTAGGTTGAGATGAGCAATCTGGATTAAAAATTGGTTGGAAGGGAAAGAGCAAAGAGTAAGGGTTAAAGGAATATTTTTCAGAGTGGTTGGAGTGGTAGTGGTGTACAACAGTTAGTTTGAAGTTCCCTTCTGCTCACAGATGTGGATAGAAGCCTATTGGGAGAATTGTTAAAATTGCATTAAATTATATTAAAATAGGAGGCATTTTGGTAGAAAAAGCAGTAATCATACTGTGAATGGAAACAGAGGTTTGTATTGTGAAAAAGTGATTCAGAAACATTAAAGTATTTTTAAGACTGTAAAAGCAGATGTAAGACAGATTTTTAAGGCTTTTAAAAAAAACAGAATTCTAGGTTTTATCTCAAGGATGCTACCAAAGTCATCGTGAGCAAGAAGGTAGTTGAAATACTAGATGAGCTAAAAATTGATAAGAGGAGGTAGTATAAGGCCGACAGTACTTAAGTTGAGAAGTCACCAGGTCTAGATGGGATGCATCCGAGAATGCTGAGGGAAGGAAAGGTGGAAATTGCAGAGTTACTGGTCACAATCTTCCAATGCTCCTTAGATATGGTGGCAGTTCCAGAGGACTGGAGAATTTTAAATGTTACAATCTTGTTCAAAAAAGATGTGGGGATGATGTCGGCAACTACAAGCCAGTCAGTTTAACCTGGGAGGTGGGAAAGTTTTTAGAAATGATAATCCGACACAAAATTAATTTGGACAAGTGTGAATTAAATAAGGAAAGCCAGCACTAATTTGTTAAAGGCAAATTGTGTTTAACCAACTTAATTGAGTTTTTTGATGAGGTAACAGAGAGAGTTGATGAGGGTAATGTAGTTGATGCGGTATACATGTCCAGAAGGTCACTGATAAAATACCGCATAATAGGCTTGTCAGTGAAGTTGAAGCCCAAAAAAAAGGGACAGTAGCAGCATGGAGATGAAGTTGACTGAATGACAGGAAACAGAGTAGTGACGAATGGTTCTTTTTCAGACTGGAGGAAGGTATATTGTGGTGTTTCCCGGGGGTCAGTACAAGGACCGTTGCTTTTCTTGATCTATATAAATGACTTAGGCTTTGATGTACAGGGCACAATTTCAAAATTTGGAAATGAAACTAATATTAGAATATAGTGAATTATGATCGTGATAGACTTCAAGAGACATAGGGGAGAATTTTCTCCCCGTCGGATGGATCGGTTGGGAGCGGGCACAGGCGGGCGCGGAGCCGATCACTGCCCACGATCGGCTGCGCACCGCCATTTTACGTGGGCGGGCCAGTTAAGGCCCACCCACTGTGATGTGTACCCGGTAGCACTCAGCGCTACCTGTGCAGGCAGGGGGAGGAGGGAGAGTCAGGGCCTGCGCTCTTTCGCACATGAGCTGGGACATGTTTAGGAAATGTTTAAAAAAAATGTTATTAATTTAATAAACCTTTCATGAAACCTCATCCCGCCCGTGGATGAGGTTTCATGAAAAATGTGAAGGCCGCCTGGGCAGCCTTGTCAACTTGGTCAATTAGTTTATTAATGGCCTTAACAGGCCTTTGACAGTTTGGTGGGCACGCAGCTGACTCCGGTATGCGCCCGCCGAATGAAAGATCGGAATGACGCGCGGTGACGTTGGGACGCACGCCCGACATCACCGTGCATCATTTTACGCGTTGGCGTGCTGGGCCCGCCCCCCACGCCGAACGAAACTTCTGCCCATAGACAGGCTGATGCAATGGGCAGACACGTGAAAGATTCAATTTAACTCACAGAAATGTAAAATGATTCATTTTGTTTGGAAGAACTGAGAAGAGGCAATATAACTAAAGGATACAATAGGTTCAGGAACAGAGAGACACAAGGATGTATGTGCACAAATTGTTGAAAGTGACAGGGCTGATTGAGAAAGTGGTTTAAAAAGGCATTCGGAATCCTGAACTTTGTAAATAGAGGCATAGAGTATATAAACATAGAAGTTATGAAGAAAATTTATAAAAACTAGTTCAGCCTCAGTGTCTAATTCTGGACATCACACTTTGGAAAGGATGTGAAGACGTTATAGATTTATGGGAATAGTTTCAGGGATGAAGAACTTGAGTTCCGTGGATAGATTGGAAAAGCTGGGATTGTTTTCCTTACAGAAGAGAAAGCTGAAAGGAAATTTGATAAAGGATTTCAAATTAAGTCATGTGGATAGGGAGAAACTGTTCCTATTGGCAGAAGGGTCGAGAACCAAAGGTCATATATTTAAAGTGCTTGACTAAAGAACCAAAGATGACATGAGGAAAAACACCTTTATGCACCAAGGGCCTTAATTTTCCAGATGGCGGGGGCTTGCCTCCCACCATCTAAGGAGTCAACTGGAAACACATCCCCACCGACTCCGACTGCCCCGCAGATTATTTACGCTCCAGTGAACGTTGATTGGCAGCAGGTGAGACTTCCCTCCACTCAGGAAGAAGTCACACCTGAGAGAGAGATTGGCCGGTAGCTCTCCAGTCCCTGCAACAACAGCACTGCAGTGAACAGAAGAGAAACTGCACCAAGCAGCCTGAGATTAAGTACCAGGAACCAGAGAACCAGGTAAGTGTAAGGGGTCCCAGGCTGGGGATGGTAGGGAAGACCTGGGGGTGGGGGATTGTGGGGAAGAATGATCAGGGTCTCGGGGGAGAAGTTTGTGAGAGGGAGGGAGGTCTGGAGGTCACCGGGTCTTAAGGGGAGGGTGCCCACAGTCAGAAGGCAACTTTTGATGGAGGCACCCCTCCCCCACTTCCCGTCCAAAATCTAATTTGCTTTATTTTCGAGCTTCCCCCAAAGACGTGCAATGGCCCTGCCAGCCCAAAAATTGAAGCTGGGTGGGCAACAGCCCTTAAGTGGCCATTCATCGGCCAGTTAAGGGCCTCAAATGGGGCAAGGGTAGGCTTTCCATCCGAGGCCTTGCTGGCCCCAGTATAAAACTGCTGCGAGGTTGGGGGAGGGGGTGGGAACCTGGAGGCAATCCCATCCCTGCAATTTCACTCTCCCTCTCCGCCCAAAAACCCACCAGTGAGTAACATGCAGGCCAATTAGTTAGAATGTGGAATGCACTGCCTGAGAGTGTGGTGTGGGCTGATTCAATTGTGGATCCCATAAGAGGATTGAATAAGCACTGAAAAGAAAAAAGAATCAGTATTACGGGGAAAGGGTTGAGTGCTCTAGCTAAATGGCTCTTGCAGAGATCTGGCATGGACATGATGGACTGAATGGTCTCCTACTGTGCTGTAACTATTCTACAAAAAGAGGGTAGAATATAACATCTAAAAGGTAATGATGAGGCTACATAAAATCTTGATAAGGCCTCAGTTTGAGTACTGTGTGCAGTATTGCGCTGCACCCAAGCAGAAGGATATTCAGGTTTTAGAGAGCTAAAACTCAGATTTATTAGGATGTTGCCTGGTGTGAAAAAATACAAGTATGAAGAAGACTTCAAAAATTGGGCCCTTTCATTAGAACTGTACAGATTTTGGGTGAATATGGTGTGAAATTATGAGAAGTGAAATTATGAAAGGATGAGGCCTGATAGGCAGGAAGAAGCAGAGTGCACCAATAGTTAAAAGATAAAGAATAAGGCACCATAGATATAAGGTTAAATAGACGCAAGGTTAGATTTATAAAAGAGGACAGGAGAAATTTGTTTGCACAGAGACTAGTGGGGATGTGAAATTTATTTTCAGTGTTAGTGGTTGAGGCAGAACCCCTGTCAACATTCAAGATTAGATTGGATAGGTGGATGAAGGAAAAGAGATTGAAGAGTTTTGGGAATGGGGTGGGTAAATGTGATTAGAAGTATTTGCTTGCAGAGAGGACAGCTGTGCCAGAGGCTGATTGAACCAATGGCCTGTCTTTGTTTTGAAACTTATATGCATTTCTGATATATTGAACTATATCAGCTCTTTCCTTGTTAAGTCTGGTTTTCAAGCTGTGGTCCTGGATCCTATCGGGAATCATAATGGGATCCAAGAGAATTGTCAAGGTCATCAGGTTGCTATCTGCCTGTAATCAGATTATCTGTATTTGTTGACTTACTATCATGTTATTTCTGTTACTGTGTACTAATGTGAAACGTCTTTGCAGTGAAAGCTTTGCGCAGCTGACATTTTCTTTTGGAGGTTAAGCTGAGAGGCCCTGCAGGGAATTAGTCAATATTTGTAAACGGTACTCAACACAGAAAAATTGACAATTACTACTCACAACCATTCTTTTTCATATTCAGGTTTGTTATCTGGGGCTGCCTTGTTGATAAATTTTGATTCTAAAGAATACCAGCCATTAATGTGTATCCAAGTACCACATCTGCCCAAATCTCATTGTACTAAAAAGACTAAAATAGAAAATGGAGGTAAGAAATCAATGTATTTCTACAAATCTTTTAAAGAATGAAACCTTCTGAAGTATGCCCCAAGGCAGTAACACATCCTGGCATTAAAGTAACGATAACTATTTCACACAAAGAGACATAAATCACTAGGGAAAGCAACTGAAGCAAATAGCATAAATGTACTTGAGATAACTAAATGTGTTTTTGAAGAAAGGGAAGATGACAGAAAAGACAAGAAGGTCAGGTTAAGATCAGTCAAAAAGAGATAAGCTTGTTGGGTGAAATGATCTTTGCCTGTTCCTTAAAATCTTCTGTTTCTTATGATGTTCATGATATCATCTCAATTCCTCAGTGAATTCCTGCCTTGTTAAACATTCCAGACTGTGCCATCCTCAGGATTGTTCATTGAGTTCTAGGAAACTGTGAAAGCATTGCTTCTTCTCCCTTAAAACTCGGGTGGGCCACCATCTAAGCCTGGGCTTTCACTGATGAGTCACTATTCATTAATATAGATACCAGCTTCAATCACTGGCTGCTGTCACTCGCAATATGTGCAGCATGACAGCCCTGAGAGCCTATGTCCTACTACATTTAAGCATGTAATTTTTAACAATAGTTAAATTAGATCACACAGAGTTGAAAAGAAGTAAATTAGAACAAGGAGCAAGACAAAAGTATAAAATAGAACCAGAAAATCTGAGAACAAAAGGAAAAAGCTAAATGGGAATGAAATTGAATACAAGTGATAGAAAACTAGGTAGAAAATCGTAAAACAAAAAAAAAATGTATCAAGGAGAGATGCTTAACCCTTCCTGCATGGGTAGTTGGGTACTTAAAATCCTCCAGGCAACTTGTCCACACTGAAGTTGTTGGGAGCTGATAGCTTCAATTTTAACCTGCTGCCCTGAGCACGCAACAAAGATACCTGACAAAATCGATGTTTTTCTTTTGGATATGCACATCAGGTTCCTCTAATGAAAGTGTAACCTGACTGCAGTATTGGCCCAGAATTTGCTGGAGTGGGCATCTCACAATGAACTCCGTGAGCTGGATGTTTTTCATGATCCCTCAGCTTCAGTTAATTTGGTGCAGCAAATTGCTGGAAGTGCAAGTTGATAGCGGGGCATCTAGGGACCTTGGTGAGCAATGAAACCAGTCTATCTCATTAGCCAATAAGATTAATGGATGGAGAAAAAAACTAGATAGAACGAAGTAGAAAGAAATTGTGTAAATTTGAAACAAATTATACGGAGAAATAAAGAGAGGGAAAGATTTGACTGAGAGAAAAACAGGGGAGGAAAAGGGAAAGGAAGAATAAAAACTTAAAAGTAAGAATAAAATTCTAGGAACAATTTATTACTTGCAGAAATCACATCTGGCATAGTGGTATTGTCACTAGACTAGTAATCCAGAGACTCAGGGTAAGGCTCTGGGGACCTGAATTTGAATCCCACCAGGGCAATAAAAATCTGGAAATATTCAATAAAAATATGGAATTAAAAGCTTAATGATGATTATGAAACCATTGTCGATTGTCTAGTTAATGCCCTTTAGGGAAGGAAATCTACTGTCCTCACCTGACCTACATGTGACTCCAGATCCACAGTAACATGGTTCACTTTTAAATGCCCTAAAAAGGAATGAAACCGGATGGAGCGCCTGATATCGACCTAGGCACCGGAAACAACAACGGCAAATTCAGCCTTGTTGACCCTGCAAAATCATCCTTACTAACATCTGGGGGCTTCTGCCATAATTTGGAGAGCTGTCTCACAGACTAGTCAAGCAACAGACTGACATAGTGATACTCATGGCAGGAAAGAGAGTGGAACAGCAATGGCAGGAGTTTCTGGGAGTAATTTGGGAGACACAGCAAAATTCATCCCTAGGAAGAAGAAGCATACTAAAGGGAGGACGAGGCAACCATGGGACAGCATAAAAGCTAAAGAGAAAGCATACGATGCGGCGAAGAGCAGTGGGAAGCCAGGGGATTGGGAAGCCTACAAAGACCAACAGAGGACACCTAAAAAAGAAATAAGGAGGGAGAAGATTAAATATGAGGGTAAACTAGCCTGTAATATAAAAGAAGATCGCAAGAGTTTTTTTAGATATATAAAGGGTAAGAGAGAGGCAAAAGCGGACATTGGGCCGCTGGAAAATGACGCTGGAGAAGTAGGAGTGGGGAACAAAGAAATGGCAGAGGAACTGAATAGGTACTTTGCGTCAGTCTTCACGGTGGAAGACACAAGTAACATCCCCAAAGCTCAAGAGAGTCGGGGGGGCAGAGATGAGTATGGTGGCCATTACCAAGGAGAAGATGCTAGGAAAACTGAAAGGTCTGAAGGTGGATAAACCACCTGGACCAGATGGATTACACCCCAGAGTTCTCAAGGAGATAGCTGAAGAGATAGTGGAGGCATTAGTGGTGATCTTTCAGGAATCACTGGAGTTAGGGAGGGTCCCAGAGGACTGGAAAATCGCTAATGTAACCCCCCTGTTTAAGAAGGGAGTGAGGCAAAAGACGGGAAATTACAGGCCGATTAGCCTGACCTCGGACGTTGGTAAGATTTTAGAGTCCATTATTAAGGATGAGATTTCAGAATACTTGGAAGCGCATGGTAAAATAGGGCAAAGTCAGCATGGTTTCATCAAGGGGAGGTCATGCCTGACAAATCTGTTCGAATTCTTTGAGGAGGTAACGAGTAGGTTAGACAAAGGAGAGCCAATGGATGTTATCTACTTGGACTTCCAGAAGGCCTTTGACAAGGTGCCGCACAGGAGACTGCTCAGTAAGTTAAGAGCCCTTGGTGTTAGAGGCAAGGTACTAGCATGGATAGAAGATTGGCTGTCTGGCAGGAGGCAGAGAGTGGGGATAAAGGGGTCTTTCTCAGGATGGCGGCCGGTGACTAGTGGAATTCCACAGGGGTCAGTATTGGGACCACAACTTTTCACTTTATACATTAATGATCTAGTTGAAGGAACTGAAGGCATTCTGGCTAAGTTTGCAGATGATGCAAAGATAGGTGGAGGGACAGGTAGTATTGAGGAGGTGGGGTGGCTGCAGAAGGATTTAGACAGGTTCGGAGAATGGGCAAAGAAGTGGCAGATGGAGTACAACATGGGGAAGTGTGAGGTTATGCACTTTGGTAGGAAGAATAGAGGCATAGGCTATTTTCTAAATGGGGAGAGAATTCAGAAATCTGGAGTGCAAAGGGACTTGGGAGTCCTAGTCCAGGATTCTCTTAAGGTTAACTTGCAGGTTGAGTTGATAGTTAGGAAGGCAAATGCAATGTTGGCATTTATTTCGAGAGGACTAGAATATAAAAGCAGGGATGTGCTGCTGAGGATTTATAAGGCTCTTTTCAGACCACATTTAGAATATTGTGAGCAATTTTGGGCCCCGTATCTCAGGAAGGATGTTCTGGCCATGGAGAGGGTCCAGAGGAGGTTCACGAGAACGATCCCAGGAATGAAAGGCTTAACATATGAGGAACGTTTGAGGACTCTGGGTCTATACTCGATGGAGTTTAGAAGGATGAGGCGGGATCTGATTGAAACTTACAGAATACTGAAAGGCCTGGATAGAATGGACATGGGGGAAGATGTTTCCATTAGTAGCAGAGACTAGGACCCGAGGGCACAGCCTTAGAGTAAAGGGAAGACCTTTTAGAACAGAGATGAGGAGAAACTTCTTTAGCCAGAGAGTGGTGAATCTATGGAATTCATTGCCACAAAAGGCTGTGGAGGCCGGGTCATTGAGTGTATTTAGGACCGAGATAGATAGGTTCTTGATTGGTAAGGGGATCAAAGGTTACGAGGAGAAGGCGGGAGAATGTGGTTGAGAAACTTATGAGCCATGATTGAATGGTGGAGCAGACTCGATGGGCCGAATGACCTAATTTCTGCTCCTATGTCTTATGGTCTTATGGTATCAAGAAACGGCTGAAGGCACTGGATAGTGCAAAGGCTATGGGCTCTGACAGTGTTCCGGCAATAGTACTGAAGACTTGTGCTCCAGAGCTTGCCGTGCCCCTAGCCAAGCTGTTTCCGTACACTACCACACTGGTACCTACCCAGCTATGTGGAGAATTGCCCAGGTATGTCCTGCATACGAAAAGCAGGACAAATCCAACCCGGCCAACTACCGCCCCATCAGTCTGCTCATCAGTAAAATGATGGAAAGGGCCATCAACAACGCTACAAGTGGCACTTTCTTAGCAATAATCTGCTCACTGCTGCTCAGTTTGGGTTTTACCAGGGTCACTCAGTTTCTGACCTCATTACAGCCTTGGTTCAAACCTGGACAAAAGAGCTGAACTGCAGAGGTGAGGTGAGAGTGACTGCCCTTGACATCAAGACAGCATTTGACCGAGTGTGGCATCAGGGAGCCCTAGCAAAACTCGAGTCAATGGAAATCAGGGGGAAAACTCTCTGCTGGTTGGACTAATACCTAGCACAAAGGAAGATGCTTGTGGTTATTGGAGGTCAATCATCTCAGTTCTAGCATCACAGCAGGAGTTCCTCAGAGTTCTAGGGCCTCAATGACCTTCCTTCCATCATAAGGTCAGAAATGGGGATGTTTGCTGATGGTTGCACAGAACAACATTGTCCCAAAAACGTAATCATGCTGGGTCTTTCCGGCTCTATTGGTGGTGGAACTAATCAAAGCATGCATGGCAGGGCTACCCCATTTTGAATCCATTAACAACTGGCAAAACAAGTTAAAATTGATTCCAATTGTGTTTTCTATCTTAATTTACATGCCATGAGACATATTTCTGCATGTGAGAAGTGCTAGAAAAAGAGTAGATTTTCATGGACTTGTTACACAAATGCCACCTGAAAAGACACGTGACACGTGCAATGCACAGGAAATTTGGTGGTAATGTTTTGCTCCCATTTTATGCCTGAATAATACTGACCCTACATTTCCTGTAAGGCATTTCAGGTAGCTGCACCTGACTTGGGCATGTTAAATAAAAGTCAGATGGCTGTGCACACAGATTTCCTGTAATAGTGCTATATGATGATGAGAGACAGACTAACCCCATAAAACCTAACCTCACTGTTTCAAGAGTTACTGTGTAAGTTCTTTCCTTACTTGGGTACGAGAATGTTACAAAATCACAAATTGTACAAAAACTTCTGAGAAATCATAGTGGTGGGAGCATGACAATATTTTCGTTCACAAGCTATTTTTCCCCATTAACAACAATGACATAGAGAAAACTCTATTCATGACAATCATTTCTTGAACAATTATGGTAATCTAGTAACTCTGAACTGCTTCCGTTGTTATTACCAACATCACCCTCCCAACATGGTGCAGACTATGAGTCTGATGTTATTTTTTCTTCAGTTATTGTACCTAGTCTTTGGAAGATAATCATTACTTTCGGGGCTCCTCCTGCAGCAGGCCCTGGATGATAAACTACCTTTCAGACCCCAGATGCAATCAGTACAGCAACCAATAATGTGCCCACACAAGTGTTTGTGCACCACTAGGTTAGTTAAATGAGTGCAACAGAAATTTAAGGTGGTTGAGCACATTGCTCCGATGGAAAGTACTTCAGATACACTGGCTGGCCTCAGCGCAGGAAATTCCACTCAACAAGTTTTTTATTTCACTGCTTTTAACATAAAGATCTTTCAATAATTTAATCATTTCATAAATATGCTTGTAGACCATTCTTATCTCATTTAACTTGTCACATGCGGATATATGCATGGATTTATGGAAAATGGACACTTTACTGTAAAAATAAAATGGAGAATGGACAATCTGCTTCTAAACAAAATGGAGTTGAAAGGTTGGGTGACTTTTGCTCTATCAATATACATGTAACTATACTAGGCTGGAAGTTAGCCTGTTTGTCTGGACAGGACATTAAAATGCAAACAGTCTTTTTGGAACATTTCATAGAGAAGGTATTAAAGCGCAACAAACCTTTCCTGGGGATTTAATGACTGCCATTGCCCAAGTAACTGCGGAGCTAGTTCACAATATGCTTACAGACTTCTTGGCTACGGAAGCGAATTCCCTGGGAAGAATTTTCCCGTTGGCGAGCAGGGGCGGGGCCTGCTCACCGATACGTAAAATGACGCACGGTGATGTTGGGCATGCTTCCCGACGTCACCGTGCGTCATTTAGGTTTTCAGTTCGTCAGGCGCACAGCCGACTTGGCTACACGCTCGCCGAACTGTCAAAGGCCTATTAGGGCCATTTAAAACCTTATTAATTCAATTCAATGAGCTGCCCATCCAACCTTAAGGTTGGCGGGCAGGCGAAGAGCCCAGGCGGCCTTCATGTTTTTCATGAAACCTCATCCATGGGCGGGATGAGGTTCCATGAAAGATTTTAAAATCTAATAAAAATTAGTCTTTTATTCTTTGCATGTCCCAGCTCATGTGATAGTGTCACATGAGGGGACATGTTTTATAAGTGTTAAAACCTTTATTTAAAACTTTAGCACTGAAACAAATCTCCCTGAGGTACCTCCGTGCCTCGGGGAGATCTCTGTGCTCTTTCGCGCGCATGCAAAAGAGCGCAGGGAACCTCTCAGGGAATCCCCCTCCCAGCCCGCACAGGGAGCACTCAGTGCTTTTGGGCAAGTGTCACGCTGGGCGGGCCTTAATTGGCCCGCCCATATAAAATGGTGGCGCGTCCGCAATCAGCAACAATCGGGTTTGTGCCTGCCCCCAACGCCCCCAACGGGAGGAAAATTCTGGCCCATAGAATGGGCATGAGAAGAACCCATTCAATCGCAAGGAAATGCAAATGGATGAAAGTCAGACACTATTGTGTGCCAGTGCTCTAGTCGTCAGAGACCATTTGTGTGGACAATGGAAAACAGATGCTATGGTCATCTGACAGAAACCAGGTTTTGATAAGTAACATTTATTTTAAAAGCATCCTCAGTCTGAGAGACAAAGAGACTCAGTGGGAATAAATCTAGACCTGCAAAACAAGCACCCTACCTAAAAACAGGCAGAGAATTGAGGTTAGCCTTTACCTACTGATTTGAAGAACCAAACCAGATCTTCGTTACAGGGGCTTGACTATACTTCGACTGGAGTGAAGCCAGAAAGCCACTGCAAATCCATTTTGGGAAGTAATATTTTCGTGTGTGTGTGTGTGTGTGTGTCTCGGGGGTGTGTGAGATAGAGAGAGAGAGACTGGGTGCTGTTGCGAATACATTCGGCTGTTGAGAAATAAACATCCTTTTTTTAAACTTATGAGAAAACCTGTCTTTTGTTTATTCTTGAGAGTCACAACACTCAAGGGATTAAACATTTCTTCTTTAAAACACATCGGTCTCTGGTCAATCGAGAGGTAGTAAAAGGGAGACCCATCCTACCATTTTATCCCTGTCCATAACAGATTGGGGGCTTGAGTCCATGATCTGAAACATTTGATAACGAGTAAATTGAAAGTGGGAGGTGAAATTGATCTCTGGGACTGTTAAAAAAAAAACAATCAGCAGGTTTTCTCATAGTTTCATTGCGTTAGTTATTTAAGATGACTGTATTTGATGCCAAAGCATTTGTAGAACAGGGTGAGGTAACTTGGGGTGCCTTAAATACATTAGCTGCTGAGGAACTAAGACTGTAGTCAAGCAGGTAGGAGTAAATGTAATGCTAAAAGCAAGGAAGCTTGAGATCTTTAGAATTCTAGCTAACCATTTTGATAGTGAATCTGAAACAGAGGGAACAGGCATAGGATCAGAGTCTGACAGCAGCACTAGCTAGAATTCAAATAGATAAGGAAATTGTCATGCAAAAGATGGAATTAGAGTTCAAAAAAGAAGAAAGAGAAATCTAAATGCAAAGGTAAAATGAGCACAGAGAAGAAAGAGAATGAGAAAGGGAAAGATAAATGCAAAAAGAGAGAGAGATCAGGCAATTTGAGCTGGAAAGGAAAAAATTGAAATTGGATAATGCAGGTGATACGAACAATTCAGGTTCTGATTCTGATTTGGAAAAAAGCTTTGATTTTCTGAAACACTTACGACTAGTGCCAAAATTTCAGGAGGAGGTGGTCGAATTCTACTTTATTTCTTTTGAGCAAATTGCTAAGATTAAAATGGTCAAAAAAATCTTGGAGCCATGTTCTGCAAAGCGAGAGAGTCGAAAGAGCTCATGGAGCTTACTGTATATTATGAGAGGAGAGATCTGTAGGTCATGTACAAACTAAAACATCCATTTTAAACACAAATGTATCTGAAGCATAAGATCAGTAATACCCAAAAAAGGCCTGCACAGACCTCCATTGAATTTGAGAGAGAAATCCACATGGCTTTTGACTGCTGGATGAGATCCCTAAAATTAGACACCTCTTATGAAAATTTATGGTGGGTAATTCTAGTAGAGCAATTTAATAACAGTATCCCAACTAACACTGAGGAACAAAGGGTCACACAAGTGAGGGAAGCTGCTATAATGGCAGATGATTACAAACTGTTCCACAAACCCTTTAATCCAGCAAACCCTTTCCCTAATAATCTCCAGGTGCCCAGGAAGGACAGAAATTGGGACAATGCTAGGTAATGGGGTGACAGCGAAAGAGAGAATAAAAATGAGAACACAGGGAGACCTCCTCTGGTCAAGAAGCAAGATGCAGAGAATAGGAATAGTTCCCAAAAACCTGTGTGTTTTCACTGCAATAATGCAGGGCACATCAAAGCCCACTGCTGGGGGCTGAAGGAGAAACCAGTGGGTTTTATTGGGGTTCACAAGGCCAGTCTGGGTAAGGATGTCCTTACAGGTGGCACAGCAGTCAAGTCTGTGGACCTAACAACACCGATTGACCCCTCCAGGAATATCACCATGGGTGTGGTAAAGTCAGACAAAGCCCCTGAGGGTTATCAGTATACTGTGTTTAAAGGAAAGATGTACATTTACCCCTCTAGTAAGGTAAGCAGGAACAGTGTCCTGCATAGGGATACAGGGCCCCCCCCCAATCACTGACACTAGATACAGGCAAGACCATCCCACCGGACAGTGCAGCGAATGCAAAGGTTCTAATAAAGAGAATTGAAGGTCCACCTAGAGTGTGGCCAATTTCTGGACCTGTTACATAAAAATTGAACCTAGTGGATGGAGTAGATTTTCTCCTAGGAAATTATTTGGCTGAGGCTATGTGGTAGTCTCCCCAGTAGTCTTAGATCAGCCAAATGAAGTCAGGGGGTTGTAACAGTTAGAGGAGGAAGTCCCTGGTATCTTTACTGACTGTGGTAACCTGGTCCATGGCTAAGCAAGCTCCACTAGCGGGAGCTGAGCCAGCATTTAGGACAGTTGACCCAGTAGCCTGGGTGTCCAAAACTTTTTTTGGAGATTTAAATAAACAGATCTCCCTTGATTGAGGGCCAACAAGCAGACCTAGATTTAAAAAGAATAGCATAGGCCGGCCGTTCTCAGACAGAAGCAGAAGGGGTCCCTGACTACTATTGCGTAAAAAATGGAATAGTGATGAGGAAGTGGAGACATCTCAATGACCTGGGGAGGAAGAGTGGACAAATAATAGTTCCTCCTGGATAACAAGGGAAATCTTGAGAATTGTCACCAAATTCCCAATAGTTAGGCATTTGAGTTTCTGAAAGACCCAGGCCCAGATAAGCCAGCACTTTTATTGACCTCATTTGTAATCACCTGTTCTTGTGTGTGTGTGTGTGTGTGCTTGTGTCTGTGTGTGTATGCGTGTGTTTATGCCTGTGGGCAGAATTTTTCTCCCATTGGGCGGGCTTGCGCCCAACCCGAACAAGCATAAAATAACGCGCGAGATAAAACGACATTGGGCGAGTGTCCCAACGTCATCGCGCACTCGCACGATATTTCAGTCAGTGGGCGCGCGCAGGAGTTGGCAGCATGCCCGCTGACAATTACGCGGCCTATTTACCTCCCTTAAGCAATTAATTGACTTGAATTTTTTGCTGCCCGTTGATGGGCAGGCAAAAAGGCCAAGTAGCCTTTGCATTTTTGGCAAAACCTCAGCCACGGGTGGGATGAGGTTTCGACCAGTGATTTTTTAAAAATGACAATCTTTTAACACTCACATTTAACATGCCCCTGCTCATGTGACAGAGTCATATGAGGGGACATGTTTTCATTATTTTTAATATCTTTATTTTTATTGTTAAAAATCTTCAGCTGCCTGAGGTAGCTCTGTGCCTCAGGGAACTTTTACTGTGTGCACCCCCGCGCATGCGCACACATCCGTGCTCGCCCTCCCCCCGCCCCCACACAGGCAGCGCTGAGCACTGCAGCATGTGTTTCATGCTGGCTGGCCGGTAATTGGCCAGCCAGCGTGAAATCCATGTCGGGGCCCAATTGTGTGCAGCGGGTGGCTTTGCCCACCGTGCCTGCCGACGAAGGTAAAATTCTGCCCTGTGTATGTCTGTGTTTGTGTCTGTGTGTATGAGTGTTGGTGTCTGTGCATGTGTATATGTCTGTGTGTGTGTGTGTGTGTGCGTTTTTGTCTGTGTGTGTATTCGTGTCTGTGTGTGCTTGTGTCTGTGTGTGTATATGTTTGTGTCTGTGTGTTTGTGTCTGTGTGTTTGTGTCTGTATGTGCCTGTGTCTGTGTGTGTATGAGAGTGGGTACTGTTGCGAATACATTCGGGTGTTGAGAAATGAACATTGATCCTCCGTTTTAAAAACTTATGAGAGAACCTGTCTTTTGTCTGTTCTCAAGAGTCACAGCACTCAAGGGTTAAAACATTTTCTTTAAAACACACCTGTCTGCGGTCAGTCGAGACGTAGAGAAAAGGCAAACCATGTTACCATCTCTTTCCTGTCCATAACAAGCTATGGCACTTGCATGCACGTAGACTTGTGTTATATTTACTGAGCAGCAAAAGTTAAGTGGCTGCAAAATCTACCTCCTTAGCACCCAGTTTTTGGGAGCAATGAGTGCCATTTTGACTCCAAAATGGTGGCTGCAGCACATGCGCATTTCTGATGTGAACCGCGCTGGGTCCTATTTTAGTGAGGGTATTAGTGCAGGCATTGATAGCATCCACCAAAAATATGCAGAATAGGCAGGTTGTAACGTTAATCAGCATGTACCCCTGATTTGACACAAGCACTACCATTTTAGAATTCAATACTCTAGCAATCACTGTCTCTTAAACTTGCAAAACTGAACATGCATCCAGGAGCAGGAAGGACCTTCCCCACCACAAGCACTATTTAAATGGATCACTTTTAACTACCTTCTGATTAGTTGCTGATTGGTAGTTTTTGACTGGCCTTTGCTGTGTTGTAGAAGTGTTCGGTGGTTTCTGGAGTTGTTTAAAGTTGCAAAAGTCCACAGGAAATGGTGTGACTTGTGATGAACGACTTTATCCTGACATCAAGAAATCTCCACAAACCATTTGCTCCCAGACAAGGGTTCAGTAGCATGTATTCCCCTTGGACTGCAGCATGATAAGGAAAGCAAACATGGTGACAGAGCTGGTCAAGTTGCTGGAAGAGGGAGGAGGAGGGGAGAAGGGTTCTCAACAGGAGCTCTGTGTTACTCGGCAGGGCACATGTCAAGGTTTGTGGTGATCTGTTGTATGCTGCACAACCTGGTGTTGGTGAGAGCACAACGCTTGTCACCAGATATCTAGTGAGCAGCTCAAGAAGGAGGAAGGAAAGGAAGGGAGCAGGCAACCAATACATCCCCTTCCAGCCCAGGCAGTATGTAATCTACCCATCTGGCTGTGATACCAGTAAATGCAAACCCAGTTCCCCATTCACCAACAGTCCCAAACTTTACCTTCCCTCTGTTACTGACCATCACAGTGCAAGCTTGGCCACAATGCAAAAATAAAAGCCACCACGAAACAAGTATTCCAAACCAAATTTATAAATCAAACCATTTTGCATACAAATGTCAACTAATCAATCATCTTTGTGCACTCCCTTAGTGCCCGTCTTCCATGTGCCTTTGCCTGTTCCATTGCACCTATTCAGTTCTGCCCAATGGCTATAGTATGGTTGGTAGAAGGTTGCTGACTATCAATGCAGGAGACTGCAGAAGGATTTGCAGGACTCCCTGAGGCAACTCTGGCCCTAGAAGACCCAGCTTTAGACTACACCATCTTGGTATGGACGGCATCAGTCTGGACTGGCTGGCTGACTGGCAGGGGCATTGGTGGAGTGACAGTGATGGGAAAATCAGGAGGACAGCAGATTTGTACCATTGTCACTCCCCTGGTGCAGCACCTCAACAATCCTAGTGCAGGTTGCTGGCCTGCTGTGCAAGTCTGCACGCTTCTTTGAACACTGCTACCTACAGCTACGATGGCAGCAGTCTGAGTTCCGATAGCACACATCTGTCATATAAATTAGCAGGCAACATGAAGTTGGTATACTGCCTGCATCAGCAGGGCAACCAGCATTGGTTAATACGCATTGTGATCCTGGCTCCCCTTTTCAGCGGCTGTCCATTTAGCCCCAGAAGTCTTTTGTGACAACTACTTTTATTTTAATATACACTATAATGGCCTGAAACTTTTGGGCAGCAGCAATAATTATCGGATTGCCCCCATGCTCAAAAATTTCCCCAACTCGACACTGCTGTGCATTTCTATCAGGGTCTTCCGAGCCCAGCCTTCACAGAAATATGCAGCGCAGCATCCATCGGGGAACTCCGTTGGAGCGGAGTAAAGTCAGGGAAAGACAGGACACGCCCCCCCTTTTTACAGCACTAGCTGCTGTATGGTAAATCTATCATGGGGAGAAATGGAACAGAAGAAAAATGACCCCTTCCAACGTTAAAGGACATGGGGCAGAATTTTCGTATCAGCGAGCAGGAGCAGGGCCTACTCGCCAACGCGTAAAATGACACACGGTGATGTCAGGCATGCGTCCCGACATCACCACACATCATTTAGATTGTCAGTTCGGCGGGCATGCAGTCGCGTTGGCAGCGCGCCTGCCAAACTGTCAAAGGCCTATTAAGGCCCTTAACAAAGTAATTAAAGTTGTTAAGAATGCTTAAGAAGTGCCCAGGCGGCTGTCGCATTTTTCATGAAACCTCATCCATGGGCGGGATGAGGTTTCATGAAGGGTTTATTAATTAAATAAAAAATGTTGTAAAAAGTACTGGACATATCCCAGCTCATGTGACAGTTTCACATGAGGGGACATATCCTTAAAAAAAATTTTTCCCATTATTAAATTTTTCAGAACTTAAACTAATCTCCCTGAGGCACCTCTGTGCCTCAGGGAGATTCCTGCACTCTTTCGCGCGCATGTGAAACTCATATGGGACTCAGGGAATCCCTCCCCGCCCGTTCAGCACTTCCGGGTGCATGTCATGCTGGGCGGGCCTTAATTGGCTCCCCCATGTAAAATGGTGGCGCACATCCAATCGGGGGCGCTGATCGGGTTCGCGCTTGCTTCCGCCTGCCCCCGCACAACCCCCCCCCCCAACGGGGGGAAAATTCAGCCCATGGGTTCTCAAGTTAGGGTGATTCCAAAGCAATGTTAAATAGTCAAAAAGAAAGAAATTTAGCAGTTTGTTCCACGACTGTGCAAGTCTAACTTAATAGCAAGAGTCAATTTTAAACTAAAATGCACAATACATTTTCTGCACATTTCAAGGATTTTGCATTACAATGTAAAGCACCACTCCTACCTCTCCCATCTCTAAGCGCTTGCAATTGAAAGCATATTTCAGTTAAAAATTACATTTTATCAGAATAGAGAAAATAATATACAGGAGGTGACAATTCCAATTAAAATACATCACGTGCTTTGTGCACACATTACTATTTAAATGTTGCACTTTACTAATGCTGTGAAAGATGATTGACGCTGCTCCTGACGTACTGGAGCTTGTAATGTGAAATCCCCCCGAATCCTTCCCTCTGTAAGATTCACTATAGCACAGTAATACACACCAATGTATCACGTTCATCTTGGGATTGTGTTTGGTGTCAAAAATATCAGTTTTTTTTAACATTGAAATGTTGTGTGAAAAGCAGCAGTAACCTGTTAAACACAGTCCACATTTAATGTATTAATGTATTCTGAAACTTTAGATGCTGTTCTGATACTGTACTACTACTTTGCTACAGTTTCCATTTCACAGACAATTCATATTTGTTTTGGCTCAAAGTGTACCATTTCTGCATGTTGATTGTTTTGTATTGTTAATGGTCATCCTTTTGTTGTTTTTGTGCTTTTATGGCAATTCACCTTGATCTGGATATCAATTTAATGCAGGGAGGCTATTATAAAGTAGTATTGCTGTATGTTGTTGTGGTTGTCTAAGGAAGAGGTTCAGAGGCATACAATCTGAACAGTAACTATTATTGTAGAACATAAATATGTACAGATATACGAGACTGTAGGTTTCTTCAGTCCAAACCATGAGCTTTCTCCATTCAGACTACCACTAGTCATGTGACTCCCTTTATATCATCATGTGGGCGGTGCTGTTTTCCCAGTTCCAGTTCCATATTAACCTCTCAGTCCTGAACATCCTCACACTACAAGTATCACATTCAACAGAGAATTAAAAAGCTGGGGCCCCCTGCCAAAACTAATCAGATAACTAACATAGGCACAAACTCATTCCTCACTTAAAATAGCCACAGTACAGGCAATTTCACAAAATTATCTCTTTAATGCATGATTGCACAATATTTTTATTAACCACTCAAGAATGCTGCTTGAATGCAGACAGGTCAGGGAGTAGTCAATCTGGTGGAGGCGGAGGTAGGCAGGTGGTCGGGAGGGTAGGCAGGGCATAGTCAGGTCAGGTTGGGGTTAGTCGGTTGACCGGGGGTTAGCCGTTAGGCCAGGGGGGAAGTCGAGTGGTCGGGAGGGTAGTCAGTTGTTTGGAAGGGTAGTCGGTTGGTCAGGGTTACTTGGGTCAGGTTGGGGGCAGTCGGGGGAGGTTGGGTGGTTGGGGTGTAGTTGGGTTTGGTTAGTGGGTAATCAGGGGGTCTGGGGGTAGTTGGGTCGGAGGGGTACTCAGGTCGGGCGATGATCTTGGGTGAGGTCGGGTGGTAAGGGGGGTAGTCGGGTTTGGTTGAGTTTGGTTGGGGGTTTCAGGAGGGGCAGTCAGATTGGGGGGGTAGTCAGGTGGTCGGGGGGCTGATTGGGGGGTTATTTGTATAGTTATCTAGGTGTTAGACTAGGGCCAGAATTTTACCCGAACAGAAGTGGAATGGCTCAAGATGGCGTCGAGCGAGTGTCTCGCCAACATCACGCATTTGTGCGATATTTTGCCCAGCGGGTGCTGCGGCAGTCAGAAGTGCGCCCGCCGACAATTATGTGGACAATTAAGCCCATTAATGAAGCAATTAGCAGCGATTTTACATGGCCTCTCCACATTTGCGGTTGGTGGACGGGCCATCCTCCCAGGCAGCATTCACATTTTTGCTCAAACCTCGATTCAGGACGAGATGAAATCTCCCTGGCGGAATAAAAAGAGATATTTGGCGACTAATTTTTTTATAAAGCATGTTTTCAGGTGCTTGATTGTGCTGCATGGACATATTTTTCAACATTTTTGTTGTTTCCTTTATTCTGTTGAGGTCTGCAGTTCCGTGGGGCAGCTGTCTGCCTTCAGGGAGCTCACAAGAAGTGCTCAACCGCACCCACAGTTAGGTCACCGCACCCACAGTCTGCCCTCTTACTGCCCCCACCCAGGAAGCGCTGAGCATTTCTCAGCGCACATTTCATGCTGGCTGGCCGTTAATTGGCCAGCCAGTGTGAAATCCCGGTCGGGGTCTGACCCCGGCCGGAAGACCATTTCCTGTCTGCTCCCAGGCCCGCCAATTGCGTGCACCTGACGAACAAAAAATTCAGGCCTAAGTTTTATCTCTCTAACATTTCCTGGGTAACTGAAGGTAAACACTCTGGTTCAGAGGCAGAGGGTTAAGACAGTTCCACGGTACTTACCTGGTTCAGAGTCGGAGAATTTCGTGGAGGGTCCTGGGGAGCAGGGGAATTGCCAATCAGAAGTTTAAGCTTCCCAGGCAATTCCCACGTAAGTCAGCTTGTCAGGACTTCCACATGGTCCCACTCAATCCAGAAACCGAAAGATTTGGCCCATTAAAAAATCTTAAGTCTGCATACATGTCCTATTTACGAAACTTGATATCCTGTAGTCATATGTTTGAAAAATTTTGTGTCAACTTTTCCTATTATCAATTCCTATGGTTGTACTCAAGAGTAGAAATTGATATATGTTGTGCCCATATTTTAGGTGTTAAACAGATCCAAAGGTAGGCAAATACTACAGTCAGGTAGCCCATGTCCAATTTATTCAAGCACTAGACTCCTGCTAAACTCTTGGGGCTCATTTGTTGGCCATCCATGCCTTTTGTAAATCCATCAGTGATAAACTTGGGAGTCCTTAGGAGCCAACAAGAAATAAATTAACATTTGAAAAAGAATTCTTCCTTTGGAGCAAGAAGGAGCAAGAGTGTTCTGATGACCACTGCCAGCCCCTGCCTGTCCCACTAATGAGTCCCTGCCCGCCGCCCACTGCTAACTGGTCCATACCATTCACCTACCGACCCCTGGGGCTGCTGCTGGTGTTGCAGCATCAGGATTAATGTCAACTTTGGTTTATAAGCTGCCTCGGAATGAGCAACAGTCATCTACAGCTCACTGGTCTAACTTAAATAAAGCCTGAGGACTTATTTTCATTGAGCTAGCTGGTCTGGGACAGAGATCGATCCCTGTGTCCAGTTCTTGCCAACATACTGGTTTCTACCTCTTAGAACAGATACTGGATTTGAAAATTTCTCACACTGTAACTGTACCATCCTAGCAGTAGTGTTCCTGTTGTTCCATCTTGGAGCTACCCAGCTTGTACTAAGAGAAATGCCTAACCTGCAACAAATCTAGCTCCGCTGCTACTCAAATTGTGATAAGTTCTGATATGGTATTTAATTATAAATTATAAGAATAGCTTTACTTTATTTCTTTATTCTTTCATGGGATGTGGATGTCGCTGCCAAGGCCAGCATTTGTTGGCCATTACTAATTGCCCTTGTTAAGCCATTTTTGTGGGCAACTGAAAGTCAACCACATTGTGTGGGACTGGAGTTACATGTAAGCCAGACCAGATGAGTACAGCAGATTTCCTTCCCTAAAGGACATTAGTGAACCAGATGGGTTTTTACAACAATTGATGTTAGCTGCCATAGTCACCATTACTGAGGCTAGCTTTATATTTCAGATTTATGAATTGAATTCAAATTCTGCCATGGTGGAATTTGAATCCATGTCCCCAGGGCATTAGCCTGGGCCTCTGGATTACTAGTTTAATGACATAACCACTCTGCCATCATCTCTCCAAGCTTAAAGTGGGGACTGAATTATATTTGTTCCTGGTGCAATTTCCCCTACTTTCTACTGCACATGCAGATTACACTAGGAAGAGGCTCACATTTCAACTTTCCCACTGAGCAGAAAAGTAGGTCTTAGGTGCAGAAGGACCACCTCCCCTCCCCCACTGTCTTTCCTCTGCCTTGTCCCCATCCCTCCTTCCCATTTCCCCTCTCTTGCAATGGAGAATTGTATATCCAAATTTGCAGGTGACTGGAAATTAGGAGGCACAGTAAGTTGTGTGGACGAGCAGAAGGTGCAAGGACAAGCTCAGTGAATGGGCAAAACTGTGGCAAATGGAGTTCAATGTGGGGAAGTGTGAGGTCATCCGCATTAGAGCTACGACAAATCAGAATATTTTCTTAATAGGAGAGGATTAGTACCTGAGAAGAGCAAAGCATTTAGGCATTCATGTACACAAATCACTAAAAGCTAGTGCATAGGCACAAAAAATAATCAAAAAGGCTAATTGAATGTCGACTTTTATCTAAAGGGGGTTGGACTTCAAAAGTGAGGAAGTGACCCTTCAGTTACAGCGTCTTAGTCAGACACCATCTTAGTACTGTCTGTGCACCATACCTCGGGAAGGATGTATGGGCCTTGGAGGATGTACCGCACAGATTTACCATAATGATACTAGGGCTTAAAAGGTTAAATTGAGGTTGCATAAATTTGATTTGTTTTAATTTGAGTTGGAGGTGATCTAATCAAAGTGTTTAAAATGATGATGGATAGAAACAGAGAAACTGTTTCCTACAGTGGGAAATCTGGAACAAGAGGGCATAATCTTAAAGACAGAGCTAGGCCATTTACAACAACAATATCTTTCATTTATATAGCACCTTTAACACTGTAAGGTATCCCAAGGTGCTTCACAGGAGTGTAAACAGACAAAATGATTGACATCAAGCCAAAGAAGGAAACATTACAACAGTATCAAAAGTTTGGTCAAAGTTTGATAGGTGTTGTATTATTCCAAAATAATTTAAGAACTATATTGTAATATATAGATATACATATATCTCGAGAGTGCCATATCACTCACTACAGCACTACAGTGTACCAAAGTAATAGTGTTCATTCTGCAGCGCTTTCTGAAATCTGAAAAAATATACTCAATGAAAGCTCCGGTACTTATGTCTAAAAGTGTGATTATTTTGAACTTCTGGGAACCAAAAGGCATAACATGGTGCCAGCAGGTGTTTGTGAGTGAATCCCAATCATTATAAATTAAATCAATGCTGAATTAGATTGAGAAAAATTAGCGGCAGAGAGGGAGAAAAAAATTGAGTGAATTATGCAGAAACAAGATAACTGCCACAACAATGAACACACAGCTCCAACCTAGGATGAATTTGGAGGCTGATGACGTCATAAAGGCATCTGAGAAGTTTAAATTAAAAGTACAGGTTTACATTCGATAGTTTAATAAAAGGCACTAGATAAGATGAAAGGGTCAGCTATATCCTTTTGTGGACAGGAGAAAAAGGTTTTAATCTTCTCAGTAGCTGGGAAATGAGTGAGGACAGCTGGAGAAACCCAGGCAATTTTTTTTGAGAAATTCAGCACACACCTCTAGCCAAAGTAAAACCATTGGATCCACCAATGTGAATTTCAGAGCCTGAGGCAGGAACCAGGTGAGCCTATTGACAATTTCTTAACAAGATTGCTATGGTGCGGCAGATGGTATTTGCCAGGCTGACCAAATCCACAAGGGAAACTTGGCCACGCTATCACAACAGTTTTGCCATTTGTATTTATTATGAGAAGACTTGCGCACTGAATTCAGAAGTAATGAGTCCACTAACACCTTTAGAGATTTTAAAAATTAAATTAAAACGTTTATTAACAAAAGAAAAGAATACAACACACACACACTGTTACTTAATATTATGACAATTCCCAAAATTCCTAGTTAACTAGACTCCCAGCTACACAGCCCCTTTACGGCAACAGCGCAAAATAGATTTTAAATTTATAGTGACAATCCAGCTAGGTTACCATAAACACCCACTCGACAGTGGAATTCCAAAGGCTTTTAACACAAGTTTGGTTACTGGAACAGCAGACTTCTGCAAAGTAGCTAGAGGCTTTTCCCCAAGCCTGTTTCACACAGTGTATCTTTCAGATATTACACACCCACACCTCACACAGCCTTCCACCTTTCTTTAAATATATTTCTTCCTCTTTAATCTATAAATCCCATCGTTCCCACATGTCTTTAGAATTTACTTTTCCCATGGTATAAAAATCTTTTATGTTGTCATTATGGCCAGCACTTTCGGGAAAAATCAATGTAATAACCTGCCTTATTTATCTTATTAGTTGTAAACATCCTACCATGTCGCTTTGAAATCTAAACATCTCTACACTTATCTTAAAATGCAAATGTCATTCATACTCTATCTGCTGAGACTTTACCCTAGCTCACTCGTTAGCATTTCACATGCCCTTTTACACCTAACTCTTTTGATAATTTCAACCTTGCAGTCTATCTGTCTCTAATTTAATTAAATTAGTCACACAGACAGAACCACCCACGCACACAGGCATAAGTCTACTTTACAATGTTCCCCAATAATATTATGAAAAATATGATAGTTACGTGACAAGATTGAGAAATGTAGCCAGCAAGTGTTAATTCAAGGAAACCAATGAAAGGCAGATAGATCAACTTATTTCCAGTGCTGCAGGCCCTGACGTACAAAAAGCTCTAATTGGAAAAGGCAAGTGCACAGTCTTACATGCTGTTGATACTGCCAGAGCACATGAAGTCACGAGCAGACAGATAAAGACACTGACTACCCAAATGACTGGTTTTCAGTTAGAGTCAAGGGAAAGGTAGCAGAAAGATATGCAAGAGCTGTGAAAGACCAGGAGTTCACAGACAGAAAGAAATGCCCTGCATACGGATCAAACTGCAGAACTTGTGGAAAGCCTAATCACTGAGAAAAGAGGCGCAGAACAAAGAAAGATGTTAGAGGAGCTACCAGAGGCAGAGCAACAGAATGAATGAGAAAGAAAAGAATCCAAAACATCCATACCCTGGAAGATGATGATGAGTTTGGGACGTAGGAACCATATAACTGCATGAAATTGCTGGATGTGAAGTTCCCAGAGAGAATGAAATTCATAAAGCCATTCAGATCAGTAAAAAGGTGAGAAATAAACCCACAATCATAAATCTGAAGCTAAAGTTTGATACTGAAACACAGTGTAACATTTTCCTTTGAAACCATATCAGAAGACCTTTCCTGAAAATTTGAAAGAAAATGGTTACCCAAATAAAGATCCTCCAAAACTGAGCAATGTCATGCTGACAGCATATGGTTGACAGCTAGGAACGACCCAAATCAGAAGGACACACAAAGGAAAAGACGTTAACTCCATGTTCTACGTCACTGAAACAGATGGTCCTGCTATCCTGGGGTTGAACAGTTGTGAAGATCTGTAGCTGATCTCAGTAAACCATTAGAGTGTACAGTGTTCCACAGCACATGATGAGTTCTGGAAAAATACACTCGATGGAAGCTCCAGTATTTGTGTCTGAAAGTGTGATTATTTCAAACCTCTGGGAGCCATAAGACATAACAGTAGGGTCAGAATCTTCGGGTCGGCGTGTGGGCACGGGCCCACTCGCTGATGCATAAAATGATGCGTGGTGACGTCAGGTGTGTGTCCTGATGTTGCCGTGCGTCATTCAGATCTTCAGTTCGGTGGGTGCGCACCAGAGTCGGCTGCGCGCCCCCTGAAATGTCAAAGTCCTATTAAGGCCATTTAAATATCAATTTAAATAATTAACATAGCTGCGTGTCCAACCTTAAGGTTAGCGGGAAGGTGAAGAGCTCAGGTGGCCTTCGCATTTATCATGAAACCTCATCCATGGGCGAGATGAAGTTTCATGAAGGTTTTTAAACTTCAATAAAAATTTTAAATAAAATTTATAGACATGTCCCAGGTCATGTGACACTGCCACTTGAGGGGATATATCTTAAAAAATTTTCTCTTTCTTTATTTAAATTTTTAAAAATCAATAACCTTCCTGAGTTAGCTCGGTGCCTCAGGGAGATTTGTGTGCTTTTTCGCGCACATGCACAAAAGAGCACAGGCCCCAACTCAGCCTATTCCACCTGCCCACATAGGGAGCGCTCAGCACTTCCGGGTGCACATCACGCTGGGCGGGCCTTAATGCCCACTCCCGCCTAGCTCCCCCGACGGGGAGAAGATTCTCCCCTAGGTTTCAAGCAGTGCCTTAAAGGAGGAGAAGCTTAGGGAGTTTAGGATCCAGACAGATGAAAGTAATGGTGGGACCAAGGAAGTCAGGTGTGTATGTCAGGGCAGAATTGGAGGAATGCAGAATTCTCAAAGAATTCTACAGCTGGAATGACATTGGGAAGCACATTTTCACACAAAGGGATTGGAAATCTGGAACTCTGGCCATCAAAAGGCTATGGATACTGAATCAATTTAAATGTCCAATATTGATGCCAATAGACTTTTCTTAGATAATGAATGTGGTAAAAACGTGATTAAATAGAGTTCAGGTACAGATCAGCCACACATGCAATGTTCCTTCACATTCTCTTTCTTGCCATGCCTCTGTCCTGCTTGCACCCTCCTTATCCTATCTTCCTCTCCCTACATTGATCATCATTCTCCGTTATTCCTTCCCCTCCCCTCTGCTCACCGCCTTCTCTCCTTATGTTTTAATTTCCTCTACTATTTCAGTAAACGTCCCTTCTTATACTTCTGTTGCTAAATCACAATACACTTAAAATAATAAAGGTGCATCAGAAAGGGATCAAAAAGCAGAATTTCCTGGGGAAAATGATCCCAGGCCCCACAAGGAAATATTGTATCATCATTGTTGATGTCCTGCTTTAAAAATTTGAAATCTATCTCTGCAAAGGATGTGTATTTTAGTTTTCACGCCTATAATGACATATAATCTAAAAGAAGCTTAGATATAACTGAAAATTAAGCCATTATAAGTTCACATTTCATTATAACTATTTCTTTTCATGTATGAGGAATGAGGTCATTGAATTACAATTTTCACAGAAAAATAAACTTGAGTTGCAGTTTATGATCCCAAGACACAAATGAAAGCCCCGAAATCCAATATAACAAAAAGGAATTTATTCAGTCATCTTGAAGCAGTGGGCATTGTCATAGACCTATATTCAGGGCTGCTTTTTTTTTTTGCTTTTCAAGGTTTGGCTTTGTTTAGGCTGTATATCAGTTTTTCTGAGGTTTGTAGATTGACATTTATTGAACTTACTCTAACATCTTGGAAGACGCTTAGTGTTCCAGCAGCAGTATTGAGCAGTAAGAGACAATTGCTGATTTAATTTATTTTCAGTCTTCAGTTTTCCCTCCATCATTGTACCCTTGATATCACAGTGTGATATTAAACTTCATTCTTTTGCGATGCTGTATCTGGTTGCATTTCAAGACCTGGGAAAAGCTTGGGTGTAAGTTCTGCTCAAATCCAAGACTTAAAATCTTTGTTGATCGAAATTGGTAGAAGATTCTATTGATTATGCTGCTAGTATTTAATATGATAGAGAAATGTCTCTGGGACTTACACAAGTCTGGCCAAGATTTATTTTATTGAATGTAAACCTTCATCTCAGCGTTGCTGAGTGGGTAACACTCTCACCTTTGCATCAGAAGGTTATGGGTTATGGATTTGTGTCAGTATCTAAGAAGGTAATCCAGTCTGACTCTGAATTGCAGGACTAAGGGAGTGCTGATTTTTGGATGCACTGGTTCTTCAGATATAATGTTAAATCAAAGTTGTGAGGACTAATTACTTCTCTATTGTCCTGTGATGCCATTCCTTTTTTTGTTGTTTCAGAATTTACCAAAGATATACTGCTGCCACTCGGGTCCATTTTTTGCTCAGCCTTTTCTCTAGGTTTATTCATGCCACTGCCCCTCCATCTGCTGCTGCCTCAGAACCACACCTTCATCACACATTATGCAACCAGAGGGAATGGGACTGATTGGATTGTTCCACGGATAGTTGGCATAGACTCAATGGGCTGAATGGCCTCCTTCTGTGCCACAAATGACTCTACAACTCTATGGCTGGCTATAATGCTAGAAGGCTTGAAACACAAGGCTGCAGCCAGGGAGTCGAGAGGAGGGAGGAAGGAAGAAAGCACATAAACCCCATTCAGGGGGTGGGTGGGGATGGGGGGTAGGGGGGCGGGCGGGGGGCAGTGGCGTGGATTGCACTGCTGGTGGGGTTGGGAGGAGCTTTAAATTGAGGGTTGGAAAGGCGTCTTTAGAGCATGCGTCAGCGGCTTTGGATCAAAGAATGGGGGCTTCAAGTTGGAAGACAGGCCTTCGGATCATGGATCAAACAGCCTTCAAATTACAGGTCGGTTTGGGATCGCAGGTCAAGGGATTCTGATTGTATCAGTAGCTTCAGATAACATGTTGGGGGTCTTCAGGCCATGGGTTGGGAAAGATCCTGATCAGGTGGGTGGTGGGGGGAGGGGTGGTGGTGGTGGCTTTGAAGACTGCAGGAAAGGAGGCAATCACAGCAAGTTTGCTTGGGGGTGGACAGATTCTTCCTGCTGGATCATCTATTCTCGCCTCCCTTTCGCTACCGGGATTCCTGAGCCCTGGGAAACCCGGCCCCTCAGCTATTAAGCAAAAAAGCCAGCTAAAATTTGAGCTACACAGCCTCGTTAATATATTTAAGTAACTAGTCTATTTCTTGAGAGCTGGTTAGTCACCCAACCCCAATCCCATTAGTTTAAATAGGCACATTGGAGGCTGGTTGGGGTAAAGTTTCAGGTTTTGAGATTTTAACCATTCCCGCTTTATTCGATCCCATCCAACTTTTTACCCTTTCAGAAATATCCTAACCCTCCCTTGCCCCTCAAGTTCACATAAGGATTTCATACCCATGCCAATTCAGCTGGGCACTTGTCAAGCATGTGTTCTTCCTCCTCCAGTTTTCATACTACAGTTTATCCCCCTCAGTACAGGTTAGCATGTTGGCACTTTCCCCTCATCCTATCTTAGTTAATGCTGGCATTCCCTTTCTTTTTCCGCTTCTAATTTCTCTTTGTCCATGATCCCAGTTTCTGTGCTTTTCCCTCTTCCCTTCTGGGAGTGCCAGAGTGTGGCATTTGCCCTGTGATGTAATTATCTGTTTGAGCACACCAATTAGCAGTATGAAATTAAAGTAATGGAAAACAATGTTCTTTACAATGTTACCTCATTGGAGGACAATTCCTAAATTGGAACGCCATGAACAATTAGTATCAGCAACTGGAGACATATGCAAATTAACATAAATGTGGAGTTAAACTTTACAGTATAGGTTTTACAGACAATCTTTCCTGATTTGTTGCTTCGTCTACTGGCAGTGCACATTGGGCACTCAGTCACAGAGCTCACCAGCCCAACTAAAAAATTTCATCCACCAAAATGAATGGACAGAATGTTCTGTCAGGGGATGCCCAATTAATGTGTGCTCCTGATGAGCAATGTGTGTGATCATCTGAGTGACGCTTCATACTAGAAGTGAATATGTACAAAATATACCCTTGTATATGGCCCCAAGGTTTCACGCATGCATCTATACAGCTCACAAAGACAATTGGCAGAATTTTACAGCACCCCCCTGCCCCACCCATCGGGATTTTCCAGTCCTTCCGAAGTCAGTGGATTTTTAAACAGCTCCGGCCCCGCCCCGGCCACAACAGGGTGGTAAAATGCTGCCCAGTAAGATTGATCAGTCCTGGTATAGACAGATCCAATTAGGACAAGTTGAAAGATGAAGATTTAATATCATTATGATATGCATCAGATTGAGGGATGTTAGAATAGATCACAGGAGTCACAAGCACTGGTCAATCTTGCCCATTACTCTGTACCTTCTGCAAGAATTTGTTTTTGCTTCTGTGCAGCATCTTGGAACACTTTACTACGTTAAACGTACTATAAGTTGTGAAGAGTGTGTGAGTGTATCACGTATATGTGTGCAGCAGTGCCTGTTGCCTATTAAATGTGCTGAACATCTACTACCTTTATTTACGACAATTCAGTGAGTGTTTGCATGCACATGTTCATCCATTTTATCTCTCCTGAGGTCAGATTTGAAGATTTAGTACTGGCTATGAGTTGTGGCATCAGACAGTTTCTCCCACCTGCAAAAGACAGAACAATATTAAGTAAAAGAATATAGGCACCACAATCCAGATATCTTACCTAGCAACAATCCGTTAATCAATTCAGCTTCCATAACGCATATAATAGTGACTACACTTCAAAAAATGCCTAATTGACTGTAAAGACTTTGAATGCCAAGGTTATATTTTGCTAATTACCTTAATCTGTGTCCTCTGGTTACTGACCTTTCTGCCAGTAGAAACGGTTTCTCTTTATTTACTCTAACAAAACCAACTCATGATTTTTAAAACCTCTATAAAATTTCCTCTTAACCTTACTTACTCTAAGGAGAATAACCCTGGTTATTCTGCTCATCCCTGGTACCATTCGAGTAAATCTCTTCCTCTCCAAAGACTTGACTTCTTTCTCAAAGTGTGGTGCCTAGAATTGAACATAACCATTGTTTTACAGAGATTTAGCATTAACTCCTTGCTTTTATATACCGATCATTCAGTAATAAAACGAAAAATTCCATATTCCATTCCCAATTAACTGCTGGACACCGACTTCTTTTCCTGGCTCCATGTGTAGCTGACATTGTAAATTACTCCTTCTCCTTGGGTGATAGCGCCACCAAGGTAAATCCAAGCTACCAAGTTTACTTTCTGGATACTTGTAAAACAAGCTACATTGAGCTGAAATTGACAGATACGCCTTTTAAGCACATTTACTAACTGCGCTTTGGATAGTGAGATACGAACATACGAAATAGGAGAGGAGTAGGCCATTCGGCCCCTCAAGCCTGCTCCACTATTTGATAAGATCATGGCTGATCTGCCTGTAGCCTTAACTCTAATGTCCTCTCTATCCCCTATACCCTTTTCAATCAAGAATCTATCTAACTCAGTCTTAAAAATATTCAATGACTCTGCCTCCACTGCTCTCTGGGGAAGATACTTCCACAGACTAACGATCCTGAGAGAAAACATTTCCCCTCATCTCTGTCTTAAATGGGAGACCCCTAATTTTTAAACTGTGTGTTCTAGTTCAATAAAAAGGAAACATTCTCCTAGCATCCACCCTGTCAAGTCCCTCAGTATTTTACATGTTTCAATAAGATCACCTCTCAATAGATACAGGCTCAACTTGTCCAACATTTCCTCATTAGATAACCTCTTTATCCCAGGACTCAGTCGAGAACTTCTCTGTAATGCTTCTATTGCAATTATATCCTTTGTTAAGTAAGGAGACCAAAATTGTACACAGTACTGCAGATGTGGTCTTAACTATGCCCTGTACAACTGCAGCAAAATCTTCCTACTTTTATATTTCATTCCCCTTGCAATACAACAACATCCTATTTGCCCTCCTAATCACTTGCTGTACCTGCATACCTTCTTGTGATTTTTATACCAGGACACCCAGATCCCTCTATACCGCAGAGTTCTGTTTCTCCATTTAAATAATATGCTGCTTTTCTATTCTTCCTGTAAAAGTAGACAAGTTCACATTTTCCCACATTATACTGCCAAATCTTTGCTGACTCACTTATCTATATCCCTTTGCAGACTTTTATGTCCTCTTCACTACTTACTCTCCTACCTATCTTCGTGACATCAGCAAGTTTAACAACCACACAATCAGTCCCTTCATCCAAGTCATTGCAATAGATTGTACATAATTGAGGCCCCAGCACTGATTCCTGTAGCACTCCACTGCTAACATCTTGCTAACCCAAAAATAACCCATTCTCTGTTTCCTGCTAGCAAACCAATCCTCTATCCATGATAATATGTTCCCCCCTACAACATAAGCTCTTATTTTGTGTAGTAACCTTTGATGTGACACCTTATAAAATGCCTTTTGGAAATCCAAGTACACCACATCTACACTTTCCCCTTTATCCACATTGCTTGTTAATTCCTCAAAGAACTCTAATAAGTTAGTTAAACACAATTTTCCTTTCACAAAACCATGTTGACACAGCCTGATTGTGTTAAGATTTTCTGAGGGCCCTGCTATAACCTCCTTAATAATATATTCTAGCATTTTCCCTATGACTGGTATTAGGCTAACTGTCCTGTAGTTTCCTGCTTTCTGTCTCTCTCCTTTCTTGAATAGGGGACCATAGCAATATTGGCAGGAGTGGCCACCGCACAGTCCTTGTGGAGACAAAGCCCTGTCTTCACAAGAGAATACCCACCATCATGTTGTGTGGCACTACCACCGTGCTAAATGGGATAGATTTTGCACAGATCTAGCAACTCAAGCCTCGGCATCCATGAGGTGTTGTGGGTCAACAGCAGCAGCAGAATTGTACTCAACCACAATCTGTAACCTCATGGCCTGGCATATCCCCCACTCTACGATTACCATTAAGCCAGGGGATCAACCTTGGCTCAATGAAGAGTGCAGAGGGGCATGCCAGGAGCAGCACCTGGCATACCTAAAAATGAGGTGTCAATCTGGTGAAGCTATAACACAGGATTACTTGCGTAACAAACAGCATAAGCAGCAAGTGATATTCAGAGCTAAGCAATTTGACAACCAACGGATCAGATCTAAGCTCTGCATTCCTCCCACATCTAGTCGTGAATGATGGTGGACAATTAAACAACTCACTGATGGAGGATGCTCCACAAATATCCCCACCCTCAATGACGAGGGAGCCCAGCACATCAGTGCAAAAGATAAAGCTGAAGCATTTGCACCAATTTTCAGCCAGAAGTGCCGAGTGGGTAATCCATCTCGGCCTCCTCCAGAGGCCCCCAGCATCACAGATGCCAGGCTTCAGCCAATTCAATTCACTCTACGTGATATCAAGAAACAGCTGAAGGCACTGGATACTGCAAAGGCTATGGGCCCTGATAATATTCCGGAAATAGTATTGAAGACTTGTGCTCCAAAACTTTCCGCGCCCCCGAGCCAAACTGTTCCAGTACATCTGGCATCTACCCGACGATGTGAAAAATTGCCCAGTTGTGTCCTGTACACAAAAAGCAGGACAAATCCAACCTGGCCAATTACCGGCCCATCAGTCTACTCTCAATCATCAGTAAAGTGATTGAAGGGGTCATCAACAGTGCTATCAAGTAGCACTTGCTTAGCAATAACCTGCTCACTGACGCTCAATTTTGGTTCTGCCAAAGCCACTCAGCTCCTGACCTCTTAAAACAGCCTTGGTTCAAACATAGACAAAAGAGCTGAACTCCAGAGGTGATGTGAGAGTGACTGCCCTTGACATCAAGGCAGCATTTGACCAAGTGTGGCATCAAGTAGCCCTAGCAAAAATGAAATCAAGGGAATCGGGGGAAAAATCTCTGCTGGTTGGAGTCGTACCTACCGCAAAAGAAGATGGTTATGGTTATTGGAGGTCAGTCATCTCAGTTCCAGGACATCACTGCAGGAGTTCCTCAGGGTAGTGCCCTAGGCCCAACCATCTTCAGCTGCTTCATCAATGACCTTCCTTCCATCATAAGATAAGAAATGGAGATGTTCACTGATGATTGCACAATGTTCATCACTATTTTCGACCCCTCAGATACTGAAGCAGCCCATGTCCAAATACAGCAAGACCTGGACAACATCCAGGCTTGGGCTGACAAGTGGCAAGTAACATTTGCATCACACAAGTGTCAGGCAAAGACCATCCCCAACAAGGCAGAATCTAACCATTGCCTCTTGACGTTTACCATCACTGAATCTCCCACCATCAACTTCCTGGGGGTTACCATTGCCCAGAAACTGAACTGGACTAGCCATATAACTACTGTGGCTACAAGAGCAGGTCAGAGGCTAGGAATCCTGCAGTGAATAACTCACTTCCTGACTCCCTAAAACCTGTCCACAAGGCACAAGTCAGGAGTGTGATGGAAGACTCTCCAGTTGCCTGGGTGAGTGCAGCTCCCAGAACACTAAAGAAGCTTGATACCATCCAGGACAAAGCAACCTACTTGACTGGCACATTATCCACAAACATTCATTCCTTCTACCACTGACACACAGTGTGCACCATCTACAAGATGTGCTGCAGGAGCTCACCAAGGCTCCTTAGACAGCACCTTACAAGCCCACAACTGCTACCATCTAGAAGGACAAGGGCAGCAGACACTTGGGAACACCATCACCTGGAAGACCTCCTCCAAGTCACTCACCGTTCTGACTTGGAAATATATCGGCATTCCTTCACTGTCACTGGGTCAAAATCCTGAAACTCCCTCCCTAATAGCACTGTGGGTGTATTTTTCAATCTGATGGGACCTTTCCAGAATCTAGAGAATTTTGGAAAATTAAAACCAATGCATCTACTATTTCAGCAGCCACTTTTTTAAAGACCCCAGGATGAAGTCCATCAGATCCTGGGGACTTTTCAGCCTTTCTCAGCACCCTTTCCCTGTTGATTGTAATTATATTAAGTTCCTCCCTCCCTTTTACCTTTGATTTACAAATATTTCTGGGATTTCTTTGAAGGCAGACACAAAATATCTATTCAATGCTTCTACCATTTCCTTATTTCCCATTATTAATTCCCCAGATTCACTATCTAGAGGACCAATGCTCATCTTAGTTTTTTTTAAACTTGTAGAAGCTCTTACTGTCTGCTTTTATATTTCTAGCTAGCTTCCTCTCGTACTCTAACTTCTTTCTCATTTACTTTTTAGTCATTCTTTGCTGTTTTTTAAAAAATTCTGTCAAATCCTTGAACCTGCCACTAACCTTAACAGAACTGTACGCTTTTTCTTTTAATTTGATACTATCTTTAACTCCTTTAGTTCGCCACAGATGATGCATCCTTCTCTTGTAGTATTTCTTTCTCACTAGAATGTACCTTTGCTGAGTGGCATTGCATCTTTACTGACCTATCCCTTAACCTATTTTCCCAGTTCACTTCAGCCAGCTCTCTCTTCATACTCTTGTAATTGTCTTTATGTGAGTTTAAAACACTAGTCTTAGACACACACTTCTTATCCTCAATCTGAATACAAAATTTAAACATGTTATGATTATTGCTACTTATGGGATCCTTTACTATGAAGTCATTAATTAATCCTGCCTCATGACACATTCCTAGATCTAGAATAGTCTGCTGTTGTGCTGCTCTAAGAGATTGCTCCAAATACACTCTAGGAACCCATCTTCCAGACCACCTTTGTCATTCTGGTCTTTCCAATCTATATGTAGAGTAAAATCACCTATGATTATCACCGTACCTTTCTCACAAACCCCCATTATTTCTTCCTGACCTACAGTGTAGTTATTGTTAGCGGACCTATAAACTACTCCATCAAATACTTCTTATCTTTGCTATTTCTTATCTTTACCCAAACTGGTTCTACATCTTGATATTTAGAACTAAGACCAACTCTCACTATCGTACTAATGTCATCCTGAATTGACAGAGCTACCACACCACCTTTTCCTAGCTTCCTGTCCTTCTGAAACGTCTTGTACCTTTGAATATTCAGGTCCCAGCCTTGGTCATCCTGCAGCCACATCTCTGTAATGGTTATCAGGTCATACATATTTATTTCCACTTGAGCTGACAATTCATCCATTTTGGTACGAGTGCTATGCATATTCAGATACAGAGCCTTTAGTTCTGTCTTTTTACTATTTTTGCAAACTCTGGCCTTATCTGTTGATGCACTCGTAAGTTTGTACACTCTGTCCCTTTCTGCCATCCTCTGATTATCATCACCCTTCTTGTTACCTTGCTCTCTTACCTTGTCCTTTCCCTGTAATTTATCACATCTTTGCTCGCGTGATCCTTTGCTCCCACTATTTAGTTTAAAGCCCTCTCTACTGCTCTACTTATACAACTCAACAGACACTGGTCCCAGCACGGTCCAGGTGAAGAACATCACAATGACACAACCTCCACTTTCCCCAGTTCTGGTGCCAGTGCTGCATGAATCACAACCCATTTCTCCCACACCAATCTTTGAGCCACACATTCAACTCTCTAATCTTATTTATCCTACACCAATTTGTTTGTGGCTCAGATAATCATACAGAGACTATTACCTTTGAGGTTCTGCTTTTTAATTTAGCCCCTAGCTGCTCATACTCCCTAAGCAAAACCTCTTTCCTAGTCCTATGTCCTTATGTTTATGTTCTTAGTACCTATGCAGACCATGACAACTCGTTGCAATTTCCTTTCCAGCCCTTAACAGTTGTCCCAAATACTGGCACTGGGCAGGCAACACCGTCTCCTGGACTCTCACTCTCGGCTACAGAGAACCGTGTCCATCCCCCTGACTACACTATCTCCTACTATCACTACATTCCTATTAACTCCCCCCACTTGAATGGCTCCCTGCACAATGGTGCAATGGTTAGTTCACTCATCCACCTTACAGCTCCGCTCTCATCCATACAAGCTGCAAGAACCTCAAACCTGTTGGATAATTGCATTGGCTGAGGCTCCTCCAATTCTACCTTCTCGATCCCCATACCTGCTTCACTCATAGCCATACCCTTCTGTACCTCACCATTGCCCAAATCAAATGACCCTAGCTTATGGGGTGTTGTTGCCTCCTAGAACAAAGTGTCCAGGTAACTTTCCCCTCCCTGATGCATTGTGGTTTCTATAACTGAGTCACCAGCCCACTGACATTGAGCTGAAGCTTCTCAAGCTGCACACACTTACTGCAGAGATGATTGCCGTGGATTACACTGGCGTCCACGAGATCCCAAATACGGCAGCTGCAACACATGACCTGCCCAGCCATCTTCATTGTATTTGAATAAACTAATTAATTATTTTCCTAATTAAATTTTAATTAATGTCTCTAGCCCTGCCTGTGCTTATATTCTTATTATTTCAATTAATGTTCTGCTTACCCTGATTGAAATTCCCTAGGCTAGATAAGATAAATAGAAAATACTCACAAGCCAAATTACCTATCTTGTTCCCTGCGATGTCACACCTTGATTTTTCTTTCTGACCTTGGGCTCTGAACCTAGAGACTGTCCACAGGCAGCACTCCTATATATCCTGCACTCTTATAAACCCTGTACTCCTATATACCCCGTGCTCCTATATACCCCGTGCTCCTATATATCACCATTTTTCTTTGTACGCCACTCTTCTATATTCCCCACTTTCCTATATACACCACAATACTATACTCTGGAGGAGTAGAGGAGATGGGATCTCCTCTATACCCCGATCTCTTCTATAACCCAATCTCCTCACGGCCCTATATACACCATTCTCCTCTCCTATATACCCTGCTCTCCTCTATACCCGGCCCTCCTATAAACCCTGCTCTCCTAGCTGTATATCCTGTCCTCACTCTATACTCCACGCTCCTGTATACCCTGCTCTCCTTGCTATAGACTCGGCTCTTCTCGCTCTATGCCCCACTCTCCTGTATATCCCACTCTCCTCACTGTTTACCCCGCTCTTCTCATTGAAGTCTCGCTATTTATACCCTACTCTTTTTGCTGATGAGTCACTCTTTATACCCTACTCTCCTTGCTGAAGTTTTGCTCTTTATAGCCCGCTCTCCTCCATAAGCTGATTCCTTACATTGGTCTGACTGCAAAATCATAGAATCATAAAAATTCTGGGTTGCAGTTTTGCCACTAGCCAGATGGACAGTTTAACAATATTGGCACAGCAAAGCAGTTAAGGGATCTTTCTCTTTCACAATGCAAACTAGTTAGGGTTAAATGTAAAAAGTTCCCTTTTTCGCTTATCGAAATCAATTTGAAAAAATGTGTTCTCCATTTATCACAAGGCTGGGAGAAAGGGGGAGATGATCCCTTTAGGGTTCTTTTACCGCAATATGACAAACAAATTATTGAATTATCCTAGGCAAGTACAGAAAACTGGGACAATGGTTAGTAAATGGATAACCCATAAAACAGTTTTTAAAATTCACTTGCTTTCATTTCCTACTTATTAAATATACAATTTTGAACTATCTCCCAGAACAATAATTAAGTGTTCTAACTCACACAGTTTTAATTAATTTAAGCAAACACAGGATTTATGCAGATTCATTTCTGACATTTAAGAAATGCCCAGCTTATTACTAAATGGTGGTTCTTTGACAAGTCAGCTTTCGGTCACTACAGTCATTGGAAAATTTAACCAGACTAAATACTATTTTTTATCCCTATGCATAATTTATTTGCTTTATCTCTTTAACTAACTGTGCTAAGTATATTTATTTTGTATGTAGCTTGTTAAACAGCAGTTCCAGATGTAATTTAACACAGAGAACTGCGAGGCATTGCATGTCATGAGGAAGGCGAGGAAATAAAGACTAAATGGTAAACTTCAAATGGAGTAGCGGAGGAAAAAGAACTCAGGCCTTTAGATTCATAAATCTTTAAAAGCGGGAGCATGTAGATAAAACTCTTATTTTAAAAAAAACATATGGGATCCTAGATTTTCTAAATATGGGCATAGGAACAGGTCATTCAGCATCCCCCAAACCAAGACTTTTCTGCCTTCCAATGTGATCATGGTAGCTGTATACCTCAACTCCATTTACCCACATTGTTCCATAGCCCAACACTTCCTTCCTAAACAAAAAATCTGTTAATCTCAGTCTTGACCATTTCAACTGATCCAAAATCCATAACTTTTTTGGGGATTGGGTTCCAGATTTCCAGTAGCCTTTGCGTGAAAAAATGCTTCCTTATTTCACTCCAAAATGTTCTAATTCTAGGCAGGATTTTATGTTCGTCGGGTGGGCATGCACCCGACCTGCGGGATAAAATAGTGCGGGATGATGTTGGGCGAGCATCCCAATGTCATCGCGCACTCGCATGATATTTCAGTAGGCAGGCACGCGCAAGAGTTGGCAGCATGCCCGCCGACAATTAAGAGGGCTATTAAGCCCATCAATCAGTTAATTAAGTAGTATTTGTCACTGCCTGTCCAACCTTAAGGTTGGCAGGCGGGTGAATTGACCAAGTGGCCATTGGATTTTTTTAGGAAACCTCATCCATGGGCGGGATGAGGTTTTCAATAGGAATTTTAAAAAATAATAAAAATTGTTAAACATCATTTTTAATATGTCCCTGTTCATATGACTGAATCACATGTGGGGTCATGTTTACCTTATTTTTAAAATCTTTAATTTAGATTGAAAAATTCTTCAGCTCCCTAAGGCAGCTCTGTGCCCTCAGGGAGCTTTCTGTGCGCTCTCCCCAACACCTGCGCAGACACTTGCCTTCGCACTCCTCCCACCCACACCCCGGCAGCGGCGGCCTGCTCGCCGACGTGTAAAATGACGCGGGGTGACATCAGGCAGAACCCCCGATGTCACCGCGCCCCATTTAAATTTTCAGGAAGGCAGGGGCGCAGCAAAATCAGCTGCAGGTCCACCGACCTGTCAATGGCCAATTGAGGCCATTGACAGGATCATTAAAACAATTAAAGGACCTGCCCGTCCAACCTTAATGTTGGCGGGCAGGCCAGGAGCTCCGGCGGCAAATTGAAAAAACATGAAACCTCATCCACTGGTGGGATGAGGTTTCATGCTGGGTTTTAAAAAGTTTAATTAAGTTATAGTGTAAATTATGAACATGTCCCATCTCATGTGACATTGTCCCATCTCATGTGAAACATTGTCAAATGAGGGGGACATGTTAGGGAATTTTTTTTTTTCTTTTTTTAAATCTTTTTCAAAGTGGAAGCGATCTCCCTGAGGCTGCACTTAGCCTCAGGGAGATGTGCGCTCTTTCGTGCTCATGCGCGAAAGAGCGCACTCTCACTTTTGGGAAATCCCCCCGCCCGCACAGGGAGCGCATAGCGCTTTCCGCCGGACATCACGCTGGGCAGGCCTTAATTGGCCCACCCACATAACGTGGCGGCGCGGCCCACTTCTCCGGCAGGGATCGGCTCCCCGCCCGCTGGAGATTGGGTCGGGCCCGCCCGCCCGACAGGCAGAAAATTCTGCCCAGAAAGTGGATGCACAGCACTCACTCCTGAGATACTTCCAATTATTCTCCAGTTCAAGCAACATCCTGAGTGTTTGTTTTCTATCAATTGGCATTCCACCCATACTACTTCATTTTCTCTAATACCGTATGCCTGAATTTATCTAAGACTCTTGTGGACACCATTTTGAATGCCTTCTGAAAATTTGTATGCATTACGTTGATTGCATTCCCTTTATCTATATAATGGGTCACTCTTCAAAAAAGCTATTACGTTTGTCAAACACGATTTGCCTTTAACTAAGCCATGCTAGCTGTGCTTGGTTCACCCATGCATCTCTAAACTGAGAAATTTTATCTTGAATTATGGATTTCAGGCTACATCCGCTAATTTCCAGTCCCCAGGCACAATTTGCATGGCTAAGAAGGTTGTAAAAATTGTGACCCGAGCCTTTGCTAGCTCGCCCCAAACATGTTTGAATAGCCTAGGCTGTACGCCACTGGGGCTTGATAACTGTTGCATCTTCAGTGCTGATAATTTTTCAGGACCAATTCCTTTTTTACTGTTTTGCACCGTTTATGGGGTCACAGGAGTCCCTTGATTTAATCGACTTTTGCACGCCGGAGCAAAATATTTTATCTTCAAAGGTTCAAGCCGTGGAATTGGCCACAACAGCCGGATCCAACCCCTCCTCCCTCCCTGTCGAAGACGCTGCAAAACTCCAGGACCAGGAGGGTGTCAGGGGTCCTCCTCTGACCAAACCCCACCTCATCCCCACCTGGAAGAAATTTCCAGCTGCACTAATGACCCCTTAAGAAAGGGGGTGCCTTAAGACAATTTGCAAAATATTTTATCTTCAGAGGTTCAAGCCATGGACTTGGCCACAACAGCTGGATACAACACAACCCAGCAGTCAGAATGATAGTATTTAAGAGAGAGAGAAAATGAATAGAGAGCAAAGTGTAATGAGTAGCTAGCTCTCATCACTTTATAAGCTTGTTAGGCAGAATTTATCGTAGACTGTTTATCATTCATTATGTGCCGCTTGAGAATACTGGTAGCGGGATGTGCATTAACAAGAGTGACACTTGGTTCCTCCAGAGCTGATTGATTATTATTGCTTCCGCAAAATGCTAATGATTACCATTTTAAGAAATAGAAATGATGAGTTTATTTAACTAGTACACTATCAGAAGAAACACTTTAAATGCGGTAATCAAAACAATCAGTACAGGTAGTAAGCTCCCATTTATTTCCACAAGAAATAAAAAGATTGAGGAAAAACGTTTGAAAACTATTGAAGATGCAAAGTGTTAAAACATAGAAACGAGGAACATTAGAATTTTTAAAGAAATAAATCTACCAATCTGCTGTGATCTTTTAAAATGTTTGGTAGCCTGCCTCACATAAACCAACAACATATCCGTTGTTGAAAAGAAATTGAAGGTTTTGTATCTATTGAAACAGATCTGCAAATACCAGCCACCTCTGGTATATAGCCACAGTGACCATTATACATATAGGAGTTCATGCAGTGCGCGTTGGTAGGTTATGCAACATTGGGTGGAATTTTCCCAGAATTGCACTAAGTGCGGAAGCGGGCAGGTAAAATGGAGTCCTACCCTCCAACGAAAATGGTGTGTTCTCATGCCTTATCTTCCCGAGCAAGCTTCATTATTTAAGCATTCCCAGAAAACACACCGTTTCCATGGTGAGGGGGCTCTCATTCGCCCGCTTGCCATCACCCCGCTGTTGCATCACGCCAGCCACCATTTTTAAAAGGCAGCCGCCAGCAAAGCGTTCATCGCCACTGTTGTCCGGGAGACATGGCCAGCAAAGGCAAAAAGACTGCAGCCCCGCTTCAACGATAGGTCCCTCGAGCGTCTGCTGGATACCGTGGAGGCCCGACGGAATTTGCTCAATCCCCACTCTGGCCGCAGGATGGGTAGCAATGTCACCAACCCGGCTTGGGAGGCGGTGGCAGCGATGGTCAGCGCAAATGTCCTGCAGAGGAGGACAGCCACCCGCAAAAGGATGAATGATCTCCTCCGTTCCACCCAGGTAAGTCACTCTTTTCATCACTCCCAACTCACACGCTCATAAACCCATCACGCATCCACAGGGCCCTCACTCAGTGCCAGTGCAAGGGACATCACCATTCACTCTTTCACACACATTGTCATTGTCCTCATCCCATCTATGGGACCACTCAACCCCCACACAGGCCAGGCATACTTGTCATCTGGCCTGGCAGGAGTCTTGATACACTCTCCCCATCTCTATCCATGCAGGTCAAACTGGCTTACAACAGGAGGGAAAAGTTGCAGACAGGTGGATGGATGCCGGAGATCAAAGTTCTGACAGAATTAGAAAACAGGGCCATCCAGCTGGCCGGCAATGACCAGGACCGTTCCTGTGCTGATGGTGAGGTCGGCGCTGGTCTACCAAGTGAGGATCCAGCAGTGCAACATCCATCAGACAACCATGCTGTGAGTGACGTGTCCTCTTTCACAGGCCACTGCCATGCAATAATTATCTGCCCTTGCTTTCGCAGGCACATCTGCCAAACAGCCGACAGAGACCATGACCCAGGGCCTCCAATCAAGCCCCAAAGAAACCTCTGAAGAGGAATCTGAAAGCACCCTCCCTGAAGTCCCGTCATAGTGCTCACCCACACCCTCCACCAGTGCAGAGACACACACCTCAGTGGGACCTAGCTTTAGGTTCACAATCTGGTGGGCACAGTGCACTTTCTGATCCACAGCAGGTGGAGGCAGGGACCTCCCAGATCCCCAGCACTCGGAGGATTGCTGGAAGCTAGAATGTTGCTGAGCTGGAGTCAGATGACGAGCCTCTGGACTCGGTCATGTCACAGTTGCTGGAACTGCAAAGGCAAGCTCGGGAAAAAGAAGGGATGTCCGCTGCGCTCCTCAGATTGCAAGGCACGATGGAGGAGTCCGTCCGTCTTCAGACTGAGGTGATAGCGCCAGCATTGCAACGCACCGAGGTCAACACTGGCAGGATGGCGGCCGCCATGGAGACCTTGGTCCGATATCGCTCCTGCACTGCTGCGTGGGCTTAACTCCATCACTGATGCCATAGTTGGCCTCCAACAGTGTATACGAGAGAGGGGTGCTAGGCAGTTTGATCTTACTCCAGCTAAACCCCTCCACTCACAGAGTCAGCCAGAGGCCCTCGGGCACCCATAGGGAGGAGGATCAGCAAGGGCACGCTCTGGGGCCATCCACCCAAGTGACTCCAGTAATGTCTGGCCCATCCAAATCCTCTCTCCCCATGACCCCAGCAGCTCCAGCTTCACAGGCCGAGGAGGGTGCCTCTGCCACACAACAGGACCCCAAGAGCAGGCCAGGGCCCTCTAAGTCTCGGCCCTCCAGAGAATGCCCACCAAAATCATCACAGACAGGGCGTCGCAGTCGGTAGGCTACCTCCACCTCTGCTGTGGATGTCCGGGGAGCACCAAGACATAGCGGCAGGGTTAGGAAAGTTAGGTAAAAGTAGTTGCACAGCCTGGCCATGGGTGTTGATCACTTGTACATACTGTTCACTATTGTCAATAAACTCCTAAGAATGTCTCCCTGCCTGTGGCTCCTTGTTCTGATGAGCAGTGTTCTTGTCACTCAGATGTGAAACCTTTCTGCACAAGATAAAAGGCAGGTTTCTCAGTCCAGAGCCTCTTCCCTGTGCTCTGTGCAGCTTTCAGACCACAGTGATAGTCCAGCTTCACATTCCCTGGAAACATTACTGATGTCTGCACCTTGGCGGTGCTGGTCATTGCTGCCAGAACATATTGGGCAGGAGCCACAGGGTTCTCTAATACTTTATGTGTGCTCTCAGCACTTTTAAGGTGGGGCTGGCCCCCATCACACAAGCATCTGCGACCAATGATGCTGTGCACCAGCTCCTGAAGGGCTGAGGTGCTGAATGCGGACACAGCATCAGATGCACCTAAAGTTTCATGGCTGGTCTCTGAGATGGCCCTGATCACAGAGCACAAACGACCTGCCCTCAGCCAGACAGGAGGCAGACATTCTCAGAGGCTATGTGAAGATCTATGGAGTGTCCTCACTGCATGTCATCATCATCCTCCTGCGATCGAGCGACTGTTAGGGCCTCCACTGCATCTCCATGACAGGAGCATTCTCACAGAGGGTAATGGCGCTGTGATAAGCCAGTCTGGAGTCAAACGTTCACAACTGCAATGTGAGGATCTACGGGGACACCTCACTGCATGTCGTCATCATCCTCCACAAATCTGGCAGCTATGAGGGCCTCCCGAGTGCGCCTGCCTCGTCTAGCCAGTGTGAGAACCTCGTCCCTGTCGTTGTCACCACTGAGGAATCCCCTCACCCTCATCCCCAGCAGCGTCCACCTCATAGGAGGAGACGTGCAGCTCCTCCATCTCCTCCTCAGCCAGCTCCTCTCCGCGTTGCAGCGCCAGGTTGTAAATGGCGCAGCAGACGACGCCGATGTGTGACACCCTCTGTGGGCTGTATTGCAGGGCTCCACCAGACCGGTCCAGGCACCGGAACCTCATTTTCACCATCCTGATGGTCTGCTCCACCAAGTTGCGAGCTGCTGCATGAACCTCATTATAGCGTCGCTCTGCTGCAGTCTGAGGCCGCCGTACGGGTGTCATCAGCCAAGGCCTCTGCGGGTAGCCCTTGTCTCCAAGGAGCTAACCATGCAGCCTCTGTGCACCCTGGCAGACTGCAGGGATCTATGACCGACTGGGGATGTAGGCGTTGAGAGCACTCCCTGGAAACCGTGCGCACACCTGCAGGATGTGTTTCTGATGGTCGCACACCAGCTGCACGTTCAGTGAGTGGAAGCCCTTGTGGTTGATGAAGTCCGCTGAGTGTAGCAATGGAGACCTGAGCACCACATGGGTGCAGTCAATCGCACCCTGCACCTGTGGGAATCTCGAGATCAAGGCCAATCCAATCGCTCTTGCATCCTGGCTGTCCCGGTCCTGGGTGAAATGCACAAAATTGTGTGCCATGGAGAAGATGGCACCCGTGACCTCATGGATGCACTTGTGGGTGGCGGATTGTGAAATCCCACAGAGGTCACCTGTGGAGCCCTGAAAGGAGCCACTGGCATAGAAATTGAGCGCCGCAGTCACTTTCACAGCCACTGGCAGTGGATGTCTCCATGTCCCCTTGACGCCAAGTCCTGCAGTAAGTGGCAGATGTGAGACACCAGGTCCCTAAACATGCGCAGTCGTCAGCGACACTGGTTCTCAGTTATCTGCAGGAATGACAGGGGGTATCTATAGACCCTGGGTGTCACTAGGCGCCGGCCAGCCACGGCTCGCTGCCGCTCTTGGGCAGCTTGTGCGGGAGCCCCAGCTGCCCCTTCTTCCTGAGGTTGCTGCTCTTGCCTTTGCGCAGCCAGGAGCCTCAGTCACTCTCTCCTCCTTCTTCTGTGGTCTCTGTAGGCCATCAGGCATACGGCTAGGTCACCAAGATCTATAATCTTGACATGGTCCTTCTGCAGCATGAAAGAGAGAGAGAGAGAGAGACGTGGTTATCATGGCTGTACCTTAGCACCTTTCCTTGCCCTGTGTGACCGCCCTTTAATACTTCCCGGAGAGTGCTGGTCACCCCTCGGATGTCCAGAGATGAGTGCGCTGCATGGCTGCCCTGTCAACCTGTGACATGGAGGACACTGGTCCAAACCAGGATGCTGAGATTGCAGGGGGCTTTGAACACCTCCAGCAGTGACTGATACATGGCCAGCATTGGCGAGGAGATTGTACAACGTGTGCAGTCCAACTGCTCCATGGTCCAATAAAGTGGAAATCTGTGCCGGGGAAGTTGCGGTGGGAGTGGGGGTAAGGTATGGAGGGCTTGGTGGCCCTTTGGTGCCTCTGCGTTCCTTGCATGGGTGGGCAGGCTAGGAGCCTGACCCCAATCATATCACTGTGGCTGTACCTGATCTGTCTTAGTTGCAGAGGCGTGGTCAGTTTATACAGGTGTCCCTAATGAGTGGCCGCTCCCCTCGCTTACCCTGCCCCCCACCTCAATTGCCTGTGCGCGGGATGCTGCCCCAGGGCAGCGCTTGACCCCCCCTCAGCAATCGCCAACGAGGCTGGCCAGCACTTGCCCCCGAACACCATCCCCGCCCCCAGTAGTCGCCTCTGGGGCCAGGCACCAATGCCCCCGGCCCCCGCAGCACCCCTGAGGCCTGTAAACAATGGGCGAGCTGTGGAGAACACTGCTGCTCACTCATCTCAGTTCCCCAAAGTGAAGGCTGCCAAGTGCACGTCCCCTGCGTGAAACGCGTTGGTGTGCTTTCCCGCTGACGTGGATGTCAATACTGCGGGATTCCAAGAGCCTGGCGGGATGGCCTTTTAATTATATGCTAATGTATTACAAATAGCTCCCCGCTGACCGATGGCGGGAAACGTGGCCCACCATTGGCGGTCTGAGCGGACGATCGCGACCTGTCTTCATGTCGTCGTGAAGCAGGTCGCACCATATTTTCCGCGCACGCCACTTACCACACCCACCAGCAGCGGGCTCAGAAAATTCCGCCCATTATCTTTAGCTGTACCAGTGCATTCAGATAGTAATCAGCAGTATGAAACATGGCTGAATTATTTTCCCTCCATGGTCTAATTACACTATGACAAAAATGTACTTTTCTCTCAGTTTTGATTTAGTGGCTGTCTTGAAGGTATGGACTTTCCTGGTTTGAACTTTCACTGAAATTCCCTGATGATTGTAGTTGCCTACACTGGGTTGCAAAAAGTGACATTAAAATTACACAAATGTGGCACCAATAAGATAATAGAGAGTGGGCAGCTGTCTTCTGTCACAGTGTCTCACTCATTAAGCCTCTTGTCACTGCTGCTCCTCTTCATCTTCATTATTATGTAGCACAGAGGTATTCCCATTTGGAGGTCATTCCAGCTGCTAGGCCTTCTAAATGAACTGGGGTGGGGGTGGGACAGAAAAAAATTAGTGTGCTGGGACAAATAGTGCCTTGATTAAGTATAATGCAGGCCTAAGTCAGAAAATTTCCAAATAAATCATGAAGATAATCACGATCAGACTCCTGAAATCACACTTACTTTGACCTGTCTGTACCTATATGCTTAACCCTAGATCTAGTCCAGATGATTATTCTTGTACATCCAGCAAATGTAGTTGAGTTAATCATTTGCAAGCCAGTCAAAGGGGTAGGTGGCTCATAGGTCAAAGTGGTGCAGTGGGTGGGGATTCCAGGTGCCAGGATTCCAGCACATAGCAGTGCATGTAACCCTGGTTAGATCAGGCATACGGCCAATCACATTAGCTGTTATAGGGCCCACATGAGGAAGCATTGTGCCTCAATACCTCAAAAATGTGGCAGCAATTGAACAACAGAGGGCTTTGGCAGACATAACTTGGAAAATCATAAGCAATTTTAGAGACGATAGCGTAGGGGTAATGATATTGGACTAGTAATCCAGCGGTCTGGACTAATGCTTTGGAGACATGGTTTCAATTCCACCACAGCAGCTGGAAGAACTTCAGTTCAATTAATTAATAAATCTGGGGTAAAATTCACAAAACTATCAGATTGTTGTAAAAACCCAACTAGTTGACTAATGTGCTTCAGGGGAGGAATCTGCTTTCTGGCCTATATGTGACTCGACACCCCCACCAATCAAGGGTCAAATTATTTTTTCAAGACTGTTTGAGAAAAAAAAGCTGACTAGCTTATTCTTTTGAGGGCTACTTTTTGATTTTTGGTGTCTACGGTTTTTGGGGTCTCCTTTTTCATTTTCTCTAACTCTTTTATTGGGTAATGCCTATTTAAGTACAGCAAGCTCATACAAACAGAAAATTGATAATGATCAAATTATTTGTTTTTGGGATGTTGCTCCCCCAAGTGGGTCGACGAGGAAGAGGAGGGAAGGGGAATAAATTTGGGGGAAATTTGGTGATACCACTGTCCTTTCCCCTCATGACCTATGTTTAATCCTAGCCCTACCTAATATGGAAGAGATCCTCTCCCTCTGTTGGCTTGAAAGATACTGCATGAAACAATATTTGGACAGCCCTAAACCGAGTCCTCACTGGGCTTGGAGCCCACCAGGCCTACAAATATAGCCCCAGGTTGCCAATCTCAGTCTGATGAGGCACACGGATGTGCAAAATGGATAGGTCACATTGTGCCAATAGCTAGTCATCTTCATTTAGGACACAATACTCCCAACTCCTCTTATCTAAAATTTGTCTATTGATGGAAAGTTACATGAAGTTTGTTTATTGATGGATAGTTTTTCTATCTTTGGTCCATTCTATGAGGTTTCCATGACCACAGAAAGCATTAGCATTATGGACATTTTTTCATTGGCTGTTCAACCAAGCATTGGCAAAATGCTGTGAAACAGGCATAGGTATTTCAGAGGTAATTGAAGAAACATTTCTGGCAACATGTCCCAGTGTTGTATCATTCCAGACACCCTGCATCATGTCTGGCACACAGCATCCCAGAAGTGCACAACGTGTTCTATTGACAGTCGTCTCTCTCCTTTTGCAACTGAGAAGAGAAACTTTTGAAATTGAAGGCTGCACCGTCCAAGAGAGTTATGAGGCTAGTGATGGAAAGAGAAGTTAACCCACACCTTCTACCCACAACCCACCTTTGAGCAGGTGACACAATAATGAAGAGTTCCTCTGAGAAGAAATATGAAGGCTGAAGCAGCCAGTGCCAGTTTCCCCAGCAAACTCTGTCTGCCGTAGGGTTAGGGCAGCAAAATTCCATTCCCAGTGATTCCTTGCCTTTCAGTGCCAGACCTGAATGCTCTATTGGCCTTAACACCCTGTGTGCATCTTGAATAGAAGATTGACTGGTGCATACCAAAATTGGAGTTGATTGAACCAAGGTAGTTTTGCTCAAGTAGAAAAAAATTGGATGGAGCTACATGTGACACAGTGAAAACATAACCTGACCTGATCTGTACTCGTACCTCATTACTGGATTTCCAACCACCTCCTTCCTCTTTTCATCATCCAGCAGTTGATCAAAGCAATTGGAGACAGTGCAGCCAAAAGTCTTCTGCATGGTGGCTGCAGGTCCAGCCAGAATAACTGCTCCTCCATCTCCAATTACAGGTTCCCCCTCTCATGCCCTTGCTGGTCCTCCAATCGTAGATTCTGTTTCTGGAGGAGCAGCAAGAGCGGGAGGGAGGGAACCTGTGATTGGAGGAACTGGAGCAGCGAGCATGGGAGAGACAGAATCTGTGATTGGAGGAGCAGCTCCTCACAGATTATGTCTTTCCCATGTTTGCTACTTCTCCAATCAAAATACACAGGGGCGATCTCTCTTTCAATAATTTGAATTTTACATCCCCGTATTTGAGTTTTTGAAGGTTATTTGTGAGGTTTTGAGGGCAAATTCACCTGCTACTCCCATGTATTTTAAAACCTGTCACCAATGTTTTTGGTGTTTAACTGCCCTCTAAAAGCCATTCAGTTGTAGGCGTTTGCTTAAGGGCAATGAGAATAAGCAATAAGTGCTGGCCTTGCCAGTAATGATCATGTACCAAGAATGAATAAGAAAAAGAATTGATGAAATTCACTCATAGCAATGGTGCACTGTAAGACCAGCATAGATCAGTTATATGCAAATCCCTCCAGAAAACAGCACAATATTGCTATTACGCTGAAACTTTCCAAGAAATATCAGGCCCAAACTTCTGTCCTGGACATAATTTTAACTTTCAGCAGTGTTGTAACATGGGGGATCATTGAACAACTGCCCATCAGGTGCCCATTAACACTCCACCCACTCTTGTTTGACTTGAATGGAAAGGAAAATCAATCAAGATATAAAACTGGCAGCCAGTCTGCTATTGCCCACTTTTTGCAATAAACAAAAGGTAAAATTGCCGCCAACATGCTTGGATTGGTAACAATGACATTACCCAACTATCCACCAGGTATGCTCCCCACTACACTAATCCTATGCCAGGTCCTCTGAAAATCATGAAAATGGGAATTCCCAATTTTGGGAGGTTCACTTACGCTAATGACCCTGGGCAGAATTGTCCCAGATTTGAACTAAGTCCGGTAGTGGGCAGGAAAAAGGACGTTTTACCCACCAGCTGCAATGGCGGCTTTTCACGCTGTATCATCCTAAACCCGCCTCATTAATTATGCAGCCACAGGAAATACACCGTCTTGCTGACGGGCAGCCTCTGAATCACCTGCCACGCCATTACCTCAACGTTTTCTCACTCCGGGTGCCATATTTAAACTGCAGCCACCCACACAGTTCTCCATGCTTGCAACCCAGGACTGCTCCAGTGAAGCCCTGAAAGCCAAGAAGAGTTCAGTGACCAGTCACTGGAATGCCTTTCAGAGGCCCGCCGTGATGTCCTCCGCCCCGCTCTGGCTGCAGGAGGTCCAACAATCTCACCACTGCAGCTTGGGAGGCGGTGGCAGTGGTGATCAGTTCTAATGCTGCTCAGAACAGGTTGGCCATCCAGTGTAGAAAGAGGATGAATGATCTCAGCTGTGCCGCCAGGGTAAGGTAACCACCTCATCACTCTAAACTCACACACTCACAAGCCCATCACGCATTCACCAGCAGCTCATTCACTGCCAGGTCAAGGGACATCCAAATCACTCTCTCATACACACCTTCACGTCACCATCTGGCCTTATCTCCTCCTGAGACTACCTCCTCAGACCTCACCATCTTGAGGCAACTTGCACAGATCAATGTGTGCCCCAACACACACCCTGGGATACCGCCATACAGCCCTCACCCCACAGCCTCTTCCCTTCCCTGAGGCCTCTTCTCCCCCTTCCCCAAGCAAGCTCTAGCCCTGCAGCCATTGAAAACCCAGCCCCGCATAACGTTGGGTTTGGCAGGTGGAGACCTGCCCGTGAACCCCCTAAAAGTGATGATGTGCTGCCTGCGAAGCCTGGCGCTGATGACCACGCATGCTGTCCGAAGCAAGGTAGGCAAACAGACCTCAAAGTTCTGAGCCAAGTGCAGCTCGTCAGGTTGCTTATGTACAGTTGTGAAACAGATCAGCATGCAATCACGCCAATATGCTCAGATGATCCAGCGTAGGGGATGAATCTGGCAAGTTTGGCTTATAATGATATGCAAATGTATTACAATGAAGTTCCCGAAAGGCGGTGGTGGGAAACATGGCCTACTGTTGACAGGCGGAGCTTGGATTGCAAACTGGTTTCACGTCATTGTGAAACCGATTTTTGGCCTTCCCGCCATATTGTCCGCTCACGCCGCCAACAGGCATGGACAATTCCACCCCTTGTTTCAGGTGAACAGAGACTGTTATGTTAGGCTAGGACCTGACATTCTGGGCCCGAGACTAAGTTGCAGCCCTTCTGGGGAATTCCAGACACGGTTGTGGTGCGAATCACAATTTCATGAAAATATGCTGGATTTTCAGACAGCTGGGACAGAAATGTTCCCTCGTCAGGCGGGTGGGTGCCCGACCTGAACGGGAGAAAAATAGTGCGCAATGACAGCAGGCGAGCATCCCAACGTCATCACGCACTCTCGTGATATTTCGCTCGGTGGGCGGGCGCGAGAGGCGGGCAGTGCTCCCACCGACAATTAAGAGCCTATTAAGGCCCTTAATCAATTAATTAAATTGAATTTTTCACTGCCAACCCAACCATTTGGTTGGCGGGTGGGCGAATAGGCCAAACGGCCTTTGATATTTTGCAAAACCTCAAACACGGGCGGGATGAGGTTTCGATCAGTGATTTGAAAAAATATAAAAACTTTTAAAACTTATTTTTAACACGTCTCTGCTCATGTAACAGAGTCACATGAGGGGACATGTTTTCCTTATTCTTCAACTGTTTATTTTTAATTTAAAAATCTTCAGCTCCCTGAGGCAACTCTGTGCCTCTAAGGAGCTTTCATGGAGCGCACCCGCGCGCATGCGCTGACTTCCACGCTCGCCCTCCTCCCCCACCCACCCAGGCAGCGCTGAGTGTTCCAGCCCGCAATTCACATTGGCTGCCTGTTAATTGGCGAAATCGCGGTGGGGCCCGATTGGGGGCGGCAGTCGGTTTTGCGGCTGCTCCCGGGCCCGCCCGACGAGGTAAAACCCTGCCCCTGATTTCTATGTTCTGTTTATCCATTTAAAACAGGCGATCCCCATGCTACTTCAGAGCATCGCCTTTTAAAGCTGTGTCTGACTGCATTTTAATGGCTTGTTGTTTACTGCTGTTTTGGATTTGTCATACTGTTGTTTCTGAATTACCCATTGTGCTGTAGTTTCTTTTTTCTGTTGTCCGCTGCTGATTTTCTATAAAAAAAATTATTTTCCACTACCTCAAGCCACAGAATTGCTACATCTATTAGTTTTCAACCTCAGCTTCTTTCACACTGGTCTCTATGCACATTCTTATTATGCTTGTCAATGGCTGTTCTAGATTTGAAGGAGGAAGAAAAGTTTAGACAAATGAAAGAAAGACTGACGCACTTGCACCTTAGGTGTAAGTTAGCCAAGAAACTACATTTTCTAACCTAGGCACACTTATTTGTCCATTGTGAAGTTACCAACCTTGACCAATTGTTTCACCAGAAGGCTATCACTGAGCTATGTCTGCTAGGGTTCAATGTGCAGGCAACATCTAGCGCAAGGGCATTCAGCAATGAAAGTCACTAAAGTATTTAATTTTTACACCATTGAAGCCACCATAGATGATATTAGCCACTTAAATCAGACTTTGGCCCGTTGATGTATCAAGCCCATGACTGAAAAAAATGTTTGCTGGAGCCACACTATTGGTATATTTTCTGAGGAGATCAACTGAATTGCACAAATGGGTCACTACTCTGAGTAGTAAATGCTATACGCAATTTCCTGCAATAGCCCAAACAGATTCTTGGCCACATTAAGGAGCATGAAGCCCACCATCAAAACCCTCTCAAACTAATCTCCTACCTGTTAATATCTAGAAATGAGCGCGCCTTGCAAACGGAAGCTGGAAGTCCCAATAGCTGCAACATTTACCTGTAATGCCGCATCTGCACTTGAATTGTCTGCTCTCAGGAACTTCCAGTAGATGTCTATGGATTTGCTGCTCAGTCTATGGCGCTCCCACAGCTTTTACAAATCTGCACAGCTGTCAGAGCAGCACTGCTGCATATTCCCCACTATTCTATAACTTGAGTATTGCGTAAAAAAGAGGTAAGTCGATGCTTTTCATCTTGCACTCATCAGGACGCTTGCAAGAATACCAATATAAAGGGAAAACAACAATTTATACTGTATGAGAAGTGAGTGCTGATTGGTTGGTATGTGGACTCTGATTGGTAGAGCTATTGCCATGGAAAATGTACCAATGATGGTGACTGACAGTTAATTGCCAAGCATTGTCTGAAATTTAAACCAGGCAGCTTGACCCTGATTGGTCAAGGCATTGCCCTGAGGAATGAATCAGCAAATGGCTGTCACTGATTTTGTTTAGCTGAAACAGGCGCAATGTGTGTACATATTGTTTCTGTCTGCAAAGAACAAGGCCCTGTGTATTAATATATGTAGCTTCCAATACATGCAAATGCACCACACTGCGAGCCCGACTAACAATATTAAATTAGTTGTCAGTGTAATTCTTAGCACACTGAGGATTATTTAGCAAATGTTGTCCAATCGCGGAATCACAACTCATGTTGGACAATGTGTTTCGCATTTTGCAGGCATGGGCTGGCACTAATCCTCAGTGTGGCGCATTTGTGTGTACTGGAAGCTACATATATAAATTCACAGGGTCCTGTTCTTTGCAGACAGAAAGAACATGTACACACATTGCGCCTGTTTCAGCCAAGCAAAATAAATGACAGCCATTTGCTGACTCATTCCTCAGGGCAATGCCCTGACCAATCAGGGCAAACTGCCTGGTTTAAATTTCAGACAATGCTTGACAGTTGACTGTCAGTCACCATCATTGATGCATTCTCCATGGCAACACCTCTACCAATCAGAGTTCACTTGCCAATCAATCAGCACACTCTTCTCATACAGTATAAATTGTTGATTTCCCCTTCTATTGGTCTTTTTCTGAAGTGTCCTGATGTGTGCAAGATGAAAAGCTTCAACATGTCTCTTTTTCCAGGAATACTCAAGTTCATTAATACCAAATGACTATTTCTATTCCACAACTGGAGCCCCAAAGATTTTCACAAATTTTCATGGAGAGCTTCAGCTGATTGGTAACTACAGCTCTGTAGGCAGTCCCTTTAGAGGAACAAATCCATTAGTCAAGTATTAGCTGCATTTCTGGCCCTAACATCTCTTTTTTTCTGCTCCTGTGCCGACATTTCCATTGGCTCTTCCCCATTTGTGCTGAGTGTTTCATCAGCTGCTCTTTCATGACCATCTTTATGAATGACAAAGCGGCAATGTAAAGACATTGAAAATGTTCCGAGAAAGTGTTGCAGAGTCATTCTTGGGCCTTATTAGCATAGTTACTCACATGCTTTGCAGGATTGCGGTTTAGTGTCCCTTGAGAACAGATGCGATCAACTCCGCCACTGTTTTGCAAGATCGATGCCGACCTCCAAACTTAATTACTTGCTATCCACAGACAAATCTCATAGCAGTTACCAGCTATGGAAATTAAAAAAACTAACTCAATTAAGATGTAAAACAACTGTGATGACCTTTGATCCAGAAGCAGTACTTGCTTCTGTAAGGAAAATTTGTAATTTCTTTAAAAGGTCTGTGGAATCTGAAATTGATCTTAAGAATGTTTGAAAAGGACCTTTAGAGTTTGCTTTAATTGGAAAGGGATTAATTGTAATTTTCTTTAATATTAAAAAAATACGAGTCCTTGTATCATGGCAAGCCTTGATCTGGAAGCAGTAACAACAGGAAGGAAATTAAGAAAGAAACCCTGTGGCTGGCAGACACAAAGGAGAGTTGCAGACACAAAGGAGAGCTACAAGCAGAGGAGCTGAAGGGCAAAGGTGATCAGTGCACAGATACAGACACAAAGAGAAAGACAGAGACAGAAAGAGGAAAGCAGAGTATTCTTGTGAGGAGATGAAGCAAATCACTCTAAGGAGGAGGTCAGTTTTTTCTGTTTGGCAGAAAAGGAGACCGGAGTTTTGGGAGGTACTGTGTGAGCTGGGCAAAAAGGTCTAAAACCTAGAAAGCTCTGTGAATAGCTCAGAGACACTGAAGAGCTGAGTGTTTCCCCAAAAGTGACCAAACCATGAACCCTTTTATTGGTTGGTCATTTGAAAAAGAATTCTGGAAAGCTACATCATGAGGATTGTCATGACCCGAGGGAGAAAAGGTTTGTAGAATTGTGTGTTGCTGATGTTAATCATACTTATGAAACTCGGGGGCAAAAGGTGTTGTTGAATAGATCTTCTGACCTACTTTGGTGTGAGTAAAGACCTTCAGACATGGATAAAGAACTGTCGGACTGTGTAGCTATGTAGTCTCACATTTGTGTGGGGAGTGATGCATGTTTGTGGTTGCATAAGATATACCTTCGACTGTTTAAAGTGAAGTTTATGTTTTTATTTGAAGTACCATTTGCCTATTAATTCAGGTGTAATTTAGTTCTGATTTGTGTCAAAGTAACAGCTACAAAAAGTGGAATCTTGATTGGTGATTTCTTCAATTGGGGCTTGTTTGATAAATTTGGTTACTTTGGTTTGCAGTTTCCCCATGGAGATCATAAGAACAAGATTTAAGAATAGTCCAATGCTATATCTCATCTAGACAATGAATAAATTCTCATGACTGTTAAACTTTGAACCCTGAACCTAAGTAAAGACCCTAATCTAATGATCAGTACATTATTCTACTCTCCTCTTTCTATCATCAAATTGTATTTATATATCTTACTTGGAAAAATTGGTTGTATGTAAAACTTACCTCAATTTGGCCTTTGGCTTCAATGGAAGTTGATTTTAAGTAACATTTGATGATGATGAGGTTAATATAGGTAAGCAGGTACTTGTAGTATCAGGAGAGCTTGAAGGATGCTCAGGTGAGGTGCCATTTTTTTGCTTATCTCAGTTGGGAAGGACATGATCTTATAAAAGGGGATAATTTGTAAGCATGAGCTATGCAAGGCATTTCCTTGACAATAATTTGGAGGTCCAGCTGTTCATCTTGAGTGAGGTTATGCAGGTTGGGTGGGAGACACCAACTCAAATTCTCTTTCAATGGTTGCGGCTGCCAGCTCCTCTAGAAAAAAGTGCTTTCCCATTAGCACATGACATGACAGACACCCCAATAGCTGACCTTCATTTCACTTGACGTGACAAATGTAAAGCAAGCAAGTAGACTGAAGAGCCATAGTCATTTGGTCACAAAGCTTACAACAACAATGAGGAGATGGAAGCTACCTTTGGCGTCTACCAATTTCACGCTGCAAATTTCCAGACATTGTAGTTAAAAATCAGTAGAACAGCTTGCATTGCTGATATGGTGCCATTCTCTGGGCTGAGTGTTTGATGCATACGTTGTACAGGCATTTCTTTCCTTTTAATGTGCACCCTTCATACAATCCTATTTTGGCTTTCCTTGCCTGTCTTACATGCTCTCACACCCTTTGGAGGCAGGAGATTGCATTGTTGCAGCTGAGCACCTCTCATTTTCTGCACATTGGCTCTGTTGGTTAGGTTCTCCCAGTACCAGAAATGGCTACTTTTTGTTTTAATGTGCTGCTTTCAGCAGCGCAACCAGGCTTTCTATTGAAAAGAGGGTGTTTCTTCCACTGGCTTTAGCCTTCTTTTTCCCATCACTGTGACACAACAGTCAGGCTGAGTTTATATTATTTGCATGGAAATACCAGCAACTGTGACAATCAAAGCAAAGATTTTTTTTCCCCACAATTGATAAATGTACCCTGTAAGCTTAACATCAAATGATAGCCTGGAGCCCAGTGTGATTTGCAGTTCATTTAACACAAACACATTATAAGAATGTCAACTGAGGAACCAATTTGTACAAAGTAGCTGAATAAATGAAATTGTAATGCCTTCTCCTTGGAAAAGAAGCTATGTGGATGCTTTGGGTCAAGGAGTGTGCACAAAACATTATTCAGCCAGTTCACAAACAAAACGTAAGGTCAAAGATTACACAAATCCATTTTCAAATGAATATGATGAATGTATTAAATCAATTTTTCGAGTTAGCTCCTGATCATTGTATTCACTGGTAATAACAAGTAATTCTGAAAATATACAGCAGGTCTGTCAGCTTCTGAAAAGAAAAAGATCCTATGGATTCCTGTGAAGTGGCAGTCACATTTTCATCTGTAACTGATGGATGAACTGAAGCAATAAAATTAAATTCTTGGACATAGAATAACTTGCTCACTACTAAATTTCCATTAGCTAGAACATTTTTGCAGATGTCAAAGTTTAGAGTAGAATTATGAATTGGGAGCACAGTGATAAAATAGACAGCTCTTAGTTTGCACCAAGAACTCAATGCGAATGTCTGACCATATGGAAACAGGCATATATTAACTAGTTATTTATAAGGATTGATTCGATTTTAGTGAAAACAGCAGAAATAAATACGTCAAGAAACTAAGTGGAAACATTTTGCCAGGCATCGCTAACTTGACAACAGTGCTTCTCTGTTCACTCCCCAACCCCCAAATTTTAATTTCTCCTTTTCTGAAGGCATTGAAACATGCTGGGTTAAAATTCCCCAAGTAACGGCAGCCCTTTGGCACATCCCTCAAGTTACCTATTTTTATGTTTGAGCTTACACAGTGAGTATTGACAGGTTATTCAACTGGAGAGCATCACATACAAGCCCTTATCCAACATCTACACATGGACACTTTGAAAATAATCAGGAGCATCAGTCTATCTGAAATCGGATAACCCAATATAAATCAAGGGTGAAACCTGGATCTTCCTGGAGTCAGTGGCTTAGTGCTATAGCAAGCAATGTATTTCTATAAAAATGTAAAGGTCTTTAAATACTGAAAGTTTTTTTTTAAACAATTGTACCTTTCACAATGATGAAAGGCACATTAAGAGAAAAGACAGTCTACAGAGTATGCTAAGTGAAAACACATTGATTCCCAAATGCTGTACAGAAAAGTATGCATAAAAGAATGAAAAATTAAGAGACTGTGCTGCATTGATCTAATATGCATCGTAATTTCCCGATTAGGAACGCGTCCATACTGCTGCACATTTGATATTACTGTGTCTACTTTAATTACTGCAATAATTGCACTGTAAAGCAGAGATAAGTGCACATTTCATCCAACTGCAATTTAAAAAGGTTCAATACAGGGTTCAAATAATAAAAATCACCACAAATGAAGCTGCAAATATTTAATTGGGCCGCTTTGCATTGAGAAATGTTATAGTATGAAAGTACAAAGCAGAAGAATTCATGCACAGTTAATTTAATACACTGAAACTCCTAATGAAATGCATATTCCACTGAAATCCAGAACTGAAGTGAATCAATTATATTGGATTTAATGTGCTGCACACAACAGTAAAGGGAGAGCTTGATTCTTTTGTCATTCTCAGAAACTGACTTACCTTTGTAGTTTTCTTTGTATTCTTCTAATTTATTCCCCGTTTACATAGAAAATTCTATCCCTGGGCTGTATTTAGTTAGCTGCTCTAATAGACAGCATCGGTAGAAACACTGCAATTGGTTTTAGTGTTCTACAACTAAAGAAGGCAGGGGCAGCATTTATCTTGTGGGGAGGCTATGCAAGGGTTTGGTTTGTGGCTTCTAGATTCTACTAGATGATGATACTGTAAATTAACTACTTAATCGCATGGCAAATCTGCTCACCAACTATCATGATAATATGTTTGCCTCAGTCCTGCCTCAGCTCACCTGTTGCTGAAACATTTATCCATGCCTTTGTTACCTCTAGACTTGATTATTGCAATGCACTCTTGGCTGGCCTCCCACATTCTACCCTTCATAAATTTAAGGTCATCCAAAATTCTTGTTGCCTTGGTGTCCAAACTCACATCAAGTCCAGTTCACCCATCACTGCAGTGCTCACTTGCCTACACTGGCTCCTGGATTGGCAACATCTCAATTTTCTTCAAATCCCTCATTGGCCTTGACACTACCTATCTCTGTAACCTTCTACAGCCCCAAGGACCTATGCTCTGGAATTCTCTCCCTAGACCTCTCCAGCTCTCTGCCTCACTTTCCTCCTTTAAGTTACTAATTAAAACCTACCTCTTTGGCCAAGCTTTAGGTCTACTGCCCTAATATCTTCTTATGTGGCTTGGTGTCAGATTTTATTTGATAACACTCCTGTGCAGCATCTTGGGACATTATGTTATCTAAAAAAGAAAGAAAGACTTGCATTTATTTAGCACTTTCCACAAACACCAGACATCTAAAAGTGCTTTACAGCCAAAGTATACTCACTGCTGTAATGTAGAAAAAGGGAACTGCGTGGATGAAAGTTGTTGCTGTTGCTGTTTTTGGTAACTTTCTGCAAAGTCAGGGATAGTGTTTTGATGTCATTAACATCTGAAGTGCAGTCTATAGTCCTGGCAGAATATCTTGCATGGTAGACCTGTTTGACAATAGCTTAAAGGACACGATTTACAGTGAGTTCAATCAATTTGTTCCAAATATCCTTGCTCAGTCACTGTCACATGGGGCAGTTTTCAACGGCTTCTTCAGGCATTGAAAAGTCTCTAAGGTGGCCACGATGGGGCCTTGAGCTGTTTAGCCTGTGTTTAGCACAAGCTAATATCTTGGTAAAGAAGCTGAAGCTTGCACTAACAACAATCATGCAGAAGGATTGCTTATTGCCACTTGAATTACATCCTATCACTCATTAACAAGGCTGTAGGACATTTTGGTGGATAGCCCTTGACCTGCCACCCTCTCCTCATCGTGACCAGTTAACTGGGAGGGAATAAGTTGTTGCTGAGGATTTCAAGTGCTGCTTTAAGGTATATTACCTTCTAGTGTTCACTTGCTGTAGGTTTGAAGAAGACTTTTGAAATACATCAGGAGACTTTCTGGGACTCTTTTCAAGACTTCAACTACACTTTATCAACATTTATTCCAAAAATTCTCTGAGGACTTAAGAGTGAGTGCTGTGCTACTCTACCTTAATGAACAGATTATAGGAGCTGGAAGTGGAAAGGGAGTATCTGTCATAGGCATCTTTCTAGGTTAATGGGATGAGGATATGAAACCTGGCAGAGCAGTTCCAGCTAATGCAGAAGGCACAGGCAGATGAGGTAGACTTCTTCCCGGGCCCCTGCAGTACAGGATGTCTCTCCCCCTTCTCTGCACCTCCTCCACGGAACCGCCAGTGTGGCACCCAAGAACTTGTGTGCTCTCTTCCTCCTTCCCTGTGCCATCCTGAAACCCGCCACTGTGTCAGCCAGCACACTCTGCACCTTCAGTGAAAGATGGTGCGTTGAGCCCATTTATACTGCCCTTATGACCACAGCCCTCATTTAATGCCTATTTTTATCCTTTCACCAAAATGACCCCCAGTGTATCTAGCAATTTAAACTACTTCAAAACTGGAAGCACCCATATTACCTTCAATGGACTGAATTTTACTAAACCCCAGGTGGAGGGAGTGGAGACAGGAGGGTCCAGTAAAATAGTGGGGACCCACATTGGGACAGGGCTGTGAGGGGATCAGCTGCTTACTCCATGGAAGTTGGTAATCAATTTGCATAATTAAAGGCCAATTTACAAGGCAGTTGGCATTTTACAATGGCAAGGCGGCTTCCCCAGTGCATTGGGAGGCCACCAGTTTCATGCAGGCTGCTTCCCTGGGGCAAAGAGGGGCTGTGAACATAGGCAGCCCCCATAGCCTCATCGATTCCATGGAAATGGCTTCCCTTCCGGTCCCATGGGCCACCACTCGCTGCAAAATTTTAATTTGTACTTAGCTGTCTGAGGCCACCTCCATTTTGAGGCATCTCAAAAGTCTCCTTCCTGCCTTAGCAGTGCTCAAATCTCCCAGTGGCGTTACTGGCCCATAGGCAGGCTGCCAATTAGGAAGCCGACTGTGATAAAGTTGCTGAACTCATCCCACTAACCACAAGTATGGCATCAGGACTCACTTTTTGGCCTGATAGGGTCGCAAAGCTCGTGTTAAAATTCAGTGCTTTGAGAGACAGGATCAGCCAGTATCAAGATTGTGTGAATCCTGTTCCCCCAAGAGTAAACATCAAATGATTCTAGAAAGGTGTGGTAATTATGGTTTTATATAATGTATAATATACCTTTAAGAAGAATATTAGAAAGGAAGATCACATGATCTGTAGCAACTAATAGAGGAGTAGCACGGGCTACCTCTGTTATTAGTAGTCAGTGGTATGGAGATAGGATTTGAAGTGAAACCACACATGGGGAAAAATTTTCCCCCCGTTAAGGGGAAGTGCTGGAGTGGGCGTGGGCGGGCGCACCTCTGATCGGCGTCCCCGATCGGGGGCGCGCCGCCATTTTACGTGGGCGGGCTCAGAAATGCTGTGCGCTCCCTGTGCGGCTGGGGTGGGGGGGGGTATTCCCTCAACCGGGAGTGCGCTCTTTTGCACGCACACATCTCCCTGAGGCAAAGTGCTGCCTCAGGGAGATCGACTCACAATTAAAATTTGTAGTACAAATGATAAAAAAATTTCCCTGACATGTCCCCTCACATGAGTTGGGACATGTCCATAACTTTTTTTGAAACCTTTAATAAATATTTAAACATCCTCATGAAACCTCATCCCGCCCGTGGATGAGGTTTCATGCTTTTTCTGAAGCCCGCCAGGGCTCCCGGCCTGCCCGCCAACCCTAAGGTTGGACAGGCAGGTCCATTAATGACTTTAATTAATTTTTCAATGGCCTCAATAGGCCGTTGACAGGTCGGTGGGCGCGCAGCTGACTTGGTCGCGCCCCTGCCGACCTGAAAATGGAAAGGACGCGGGGTGACCTCGGGAGTTCCACCTGACGTCATCCCGCGTCATTTTACGCATCGGCGAGCAGGCCCCACCCCCGCTCACTAACCGGAAGATCTTGCCCATGTAGTTGCTGCTGAATACCTTTGTAAATAAACATAATGGGGAGAATTTTCTCCCCGTTGGGCAGGAGCAGGCGCGGGCGGGCGCTCAGCCGATCGCCACCCGTGATCTGCTGTGTGCCACTATTTTACGTGGGTGGGCCAATTAAGGCCCATGAAAGAGCGCAGAAATCTCCCTGCGGCACGGAGCTGCCTCAGGCAATTTAATTTCATTGTGAAAAACTGAAAAAAAGATTTTTAAAAATTATTAGGACAGTGTCACATGAGCTGGGACATGCCTATCAATTTTATTTAAAATTTTTATTAAAGTTATAAAACCTTCATGAAACCTCACCCCGCCCATGGATGAGGCTCCATGAAAAATGTGACGGCCGCCTGGCTCTTTGCCTGCCCGCCAACCTTAAGGTTGGACGCGCAGCCCTGTTAATGAGTTCAATTGGTATTTAAATTGCCTTAATAAGCCTTTGACAGTTCGGTGGGTGCACAGCTGACTCCGGTGCGTGCCTGCCGAACTGAAGATCAGAATGATGCGCGGTGACGTCAGGACGCACGCCCGACGTCACCGCGTGTCATTTTACGCATCGGCAAGCGGGGCCCAGCCCCGCACACCAAACAGAGGATTCAGGCCAATGTTTTCCACCTAAGAAGTATCTGCTGATCAACTCTATCTATAGTATCAACTCAGTCACCACTTACCACAAGTGTGTGATGAGGATCCACAAGATCCAACGAAAGGCCAAATCTGCAATTCGACAACATTTCAAAGGATATCAGCCAGTCATAGTTGAGCAACCACAATTCCTCAAGGATGGTTAAGAAAAGTAATGAGACTCCAGTGCTGTGGCTCCATTCTGTGGCGTTGACCGACAAAGCTCACTGGTCAACCTGGGGTCCCACATTGTGCTCAATACCTTGCTATATTGTACGTCAGCAGGTCCCATGGGACATAAATATCCTTTCACCAGATCTATTCTGGGCCCTTTTTACCTCAGGATCCCACACAATTGCACGTACCACAGACCTAACACTGCCCCTGAGGGAAGCAAGAAGTAGGTAGAATACTTGTTTGTCTGTAGCGCATTTAAGTAGATTCCACATGCTTGTTGTTCAGTTTCAGACATGAAGAATGGTTGCTTGGGTGAAGTACTGAAGGGATTTTTACAGTCTGAGAACTGTACACTGACACAAATCATTACCTTTAGGAAGCAAAAATTAAGGAGAAAAAAGGTTGGCACAGCACATTGATTCAGAAAAGGTTTGAATATTAAAGTTAATGTGATAGCATGGATAGGGTGACGAATATAGAATAGGAGTAATTACATTTTCTTGAATTGGCAATCTATACCAATCACATGTTTTAACAATCTGCATTGTGACCTCTCTGGTTTCAGATGCATAAATAATTTGAAGGTAGGAATGCATAAAATTATTTTGTTGAAATCAAAATAGTGGAAATGACAACTGTGAGGAAAAGCGCAGGAAACTATAGACAAACATTAATAGATTGGGCACATGGACAGTTATGTGGAAAATGCAATTCAATGTAAATCATATGAAGTATTACAGTTTGGGAAGTGAGAAATAGTTAAATAGTATAATGGTAACAACAGTGGATGAATAGAGATAGCTAGGGGTTTAGATGTGCATATCTTTAAGAGCAAGGCTGTAGGTGCAAAATGCTTTTTAAAAGTATGATTCTGAGCGTTGAATATAAAAACAAGGAGTTGATGATGAATCTGTTCAAGGCATTGATTAGGCCACAGCTGGAGTTTGGGCATTCCATTATAGAAAGCATACTGGAGCCAATTGGAAAGGCACAACATAGATTGACTAGGATGATGCAGGGTTGAGAGAATACAATTACACTGACACACTAAAAAAAACATTTGTCTTCTGCAGATCAGAAAAAATTAAGGGGGATACAATAGAAACTAAAAATTATGAAAAGGTTTGAAAGAATATGAAAACTTATTTCCATTGGTAGGGAATATGTTTTCAGTTACTCCTAAATGGGTGGTTGGAAGATTTTTTTTCATGTAAAGGGTTTTAGAATATGGAATACAATATCAGAAGTGACTATTGAAGTCAGAAGGTCATAACATTTAAGAGGGAATTAGATAAGCACTCAAAAAATGAATAAGTTACAAATAAAGTACAAGAGCAGAAAATAGGATTAGAATAGATTGTCAGGCATACAGGTTGTATGTAAACTGTCCTCTTTCCGCGTTGTAATTTCTAAGATCCTGTGATGGTTCCCCTATTAGGAACTTTTATGGATCTGTATCCTACCAATTGTCTACATTCCAAGATAAATTAACACAGCTAAAATACTACACTAATTGTTTCTGCTGTCATCAGCATTACCTCTGAGATCTCATTGTTTCACTTATTTTTGAAAGATTATTTTTTTCCCCTGCATTTTTTTAGTTTTCTATGACGCTCGCTCACTGCTCCCATTTATATTTGATGCAAGCATTGGGTAAAAGTCTGTCAGGGCAGCAGTTGTTAGGGCATTAGTTTGTCTCTCAGGAATAGATAAGCATGATGTTATATGCCATAGAATGCTGTTGTTCAATGTACTTCTGTTGAATTTTATTGCTAAGATTTACCCTGGATCATAAAAGTAGTGCACCTTCCCTTCAATTTACAAAATGAAATGGTGACTAAGTTCATGTGCAAATGAATCTTTTTTTTATAAACATCCAGTAGGCCTGGTTTAAAACTCAGCAATGCTGGTAGAATTGTGATTTTGCAGCTACTGTTGGCAAGAATCTATTTTTCTTCAAGTTGTTTTCCAATTTTCCTTGTGTTTTCCTCTTCTTCTCCTGAGCATTCCCAATGTGATAATATTCCATGGATAATCTGTGCTGTATTGCCCAAGGAGCTATTCTGCATATGTACTTTTGAACAGAGGTTATTGGCAATTTGAGCAGAGATCCTGACATTTTTCCTCAATTAACTTAGACAGCCTATAAAGCCTGGATTATCCTCTGCTGTACCACCCAAATGAAGTAGGATAGCAATAAAAAATCTTCAAAATCACCTGATGAAGGAAGTGGGCCATACAGCAGCCTGCTGTCCCTTACATTTCACAGCATTCACCAGCCATGTGTGGGGTTGCTTTGCTCCCCACAACCAGCTATATCCCACTTGGCTTCCTACGTGAGACATTCAGCAAAATGTTTGACACCCTCAAGATCCCAGCTGCCTGCCTGCTATGCAACCAATGGGTGGGGACCACAAGCACACCTGTACTTATTCAACGAACCCTCCACTTCTACAATGCCAGATCTCCGGTGAGCCTGAGAAGAATGAATTCTTGGCTTGAGGAGTCTTCTGTCCCTGACTCTGCCTTCCGGGTGTCATTTGTCTTGTTTTCACTGAAGGAAGTTGCACCCCTTACATGAGCATAGAGGGAACTTCTAGTTAGTTAGTTAGTTTAGTTAGTTAATAAATAAAGGCATGGCAGAACATATCAGTCCCATGGAGTGCGCATTCTGCTTCATGTTGTTTTCCAATCGTGTCCTGGACAACCACATGTGCAGGAAATGTCATCAGCTGGAGTAGCTCGAGCTCTGGATTTTGAGATTGAGCAGCAACTGTGGTGCATCTGTCAGCTGGAAAATATGAGGATAACACATTTCTGGAGGTGGTCACTCTGCAGCTTTAGGATGTGCAGGCAGAGGGGGAATGGGTGACTACCAGACAGTCAAGGAAGACCAGACAGCTAATGCAGATGTCCACTGAGTGCATCTCACTCTACAACTGGTATTTATTTCTGAATACTGATGACAATAATGGTTCACCTGGGGAGTGCAGCCATGGCAAAGTCCATAGCTCTACAGTGGCTCAGCTGTATGAGAGTACAGGCGGAAGATTGGGAAAACAACTGGGGATTCTATATATAAGGGATGGACAGATGTTTCTGTGGCCACAGGCATGAATCCAGGATAATATATTGCCTTCCTGTTGCCAGGGACAAGGATGTTACTGAGCGGCTGCAGAACACTCTGAGGGGTAAGGCTGAACAGCCACATTCGTGCTTCATGAGTACCAACAACATAGGTAGAAAGAGGAATGAGGTCCTGTAGGCAGATTTTGGGGAACTAGGAAGGAGACAAGTATGCAGGACCTCAATGGTTGTAATCTCTGGATTACTCATAATGTCACACACTAGTGAGCTAAGAGTATGGAGCAGATGAATGTATGATTGTAGAGATGGTGTAGGGGGAATGGTCTTAGATTCCTAGGACACTGGAACCAGTTCTGGGGGAGGTAGGACCTTTACAGAAGGGTAAGATTGCATCTAAACAAGGCTAAGACCAAGGTCAAGAATTTAGGGAGAGAGGAAACATGGAACCACAGGCCAGTTAGCCTGACATCAATCATTGGTGAAGTGCTGAAAACTATTATTAAGGAAGTCTTAACAATGCATTTAGAAAAGCATAATATGATTAGAACAAGTCAGCATGGTTTTACAAAAGGGAACTCCTGTTTGACCAATTTACTGGAATTTTTTGAGGATGTAACTAGTAGAGTAGGAGGAACTCCAGTAAGTTTAGTGTACTTGGATAAGGTGTTACACAAAAGGTAAATACACAAGATAAGGGCTCGTGAAGTTGGGGTAATATATTTGCACAGGTAGAGGATTGGTTAATGGCCAGGAAGCAGAAGGTAGGGATAAACGAGGCATTTTCAAGTTGGCAGGCTGTGACAATTGGAGCATCGCAAGGATCACTGCTAGAGCCTCAACTATTTACAATCTACATTAATGACTTAGATGAATAGACAGGGGGTAATATATCTAAGTTTGCTGATGATACAAAGCCTGGTGGGAATGCAAGATGTGAGGAGGACAAAAAGAGGCTGCCAGTGAGCGGGCAATAAGTGGCTGATGGAGTATAATGTGGGCAAGTGTGAGGTTATTCACTTTGGTCGTAAAAGTGGCTCAGTAGCATCACTACTGACTAAGCTGGTTGAGTCCTGAAGGACATAGCTGCTAGACTGTGTCTGCAGGAGGTGATGAGGGAACCAACAAGAGTGAAAACCCTACTTGACCTCGTCCTCACCAATCTACCTGTCGCAGAAGCATCTGCCCATGACAGTATAGGTTGGAGTGACCACCACATAGTCCTTGTGGAGATGAGGTCCCAACTCCACATTGAAGATAACCTCCATTGTGTTGTGTGGCACTACCACCGTTCTAAATGGGATAGATTTTAAACAGATCTGGCAACTCAAAACTTGGCTTCCATGAGGTGCTGTGGGCCATCAACAGCTGTAGAATTGTATTCAACCACAATCTGTAACCTCATGGCCTGGCATATTCCCCACTCTCCCATTACCAACAAGCCAGGAGATTAACCCTGGTTCAATGAAGAGTGCAGGTGGGCATGCCAGAAGTAGCACCAGGCATACCTAAAAATGAGGCATCAACCTGGTGAAGCTACAACACAGGACTACTTGCATGCCAAACAGTGGAAACACAATGCGATAGACAGAGCTAAGCGATTCCAAAATCAATAGATCAGATCTAAGCTCCGCAGCCCTGTCACATCCAGTCATGATTGGGGCGGACAATTAAACAACTCACTGGAGGAGGAGGCTCCACAAATACCCCCATCCTCAATGATGGGGGAACCTAAGACACCAGTGCAAAAGACAAAGCTGAAGTATTTGCAACCATCTTCAGCCAGAAGTGCCCATGGAATGATCCAGCTTGGCCTCCTCCTGAGGTCCCCAGCAACACAGATGCCAGTCTTCAGCCAATTCGATTCACTCCCTACGATATCAAGAAACGGTTGAAGGAACCATATTCTGTAAAGACTATGGGTCCTGGCAGCAGTGCTGAAGACTTGTGCTCCAGAACTAGCAACGTCCCTAGCCAAGTTGTTCCAGTACAGCTACAGCACTGGCATGTAACCAGCAATGTATTAATTTCCCAGGTATGCCCTGGCCACAAAAAGCAGAACAAGCCAACCTAGCCAATGACCACCCAATCAGACTGCTCTTGATCAGCAGCAAAGTAATGGAAGGAGTCATTGACAGTGCTATCACGTGACACTGACACAGTAATCGCTTGCTCAGTGACGCTGAATTTGGGTTCTGCCAGGATCATTCAGCTGCTGACCTCTATATAGCCTGAACAAACATGGACAAAAAAGCTGAACTCAAGACATGAAATGAGAGTGACTACTCTTGACATCAAGGTAGCATTTAACCGAGTGTGGCATCAAGGAACCTAAGCAAAACTGGAGTCAATAGAAATCAGGGGGAAAACTCTGCACTTGTTGGAGTCATACCTAGCACAAATGAAGATGGTTGTGGTTGTTGAAGGTCAATCATCTGAAGTTCCCCAGGGTAGTGTCCTAGGCCCAACCATCTTCAGCTGCTTCATCAATGACTTGCCCTCCATCCTAAGTTCAGAAGTGGGGATGTTCACTGATGGTTGCACTATGTTCAGTATCAATCATGACTCCTCAGGTACAGCCCATGTCCATATGCAGCAAGACCTGGACAATATTCAGGCTTGGGCTGACAAGTGACAAGTAACATTTGCGCCACTCAAGTGGTCGGCAATGACCGTTTCTAACAAGAGACAAACTGACCATCTGCCCTTGACATTCAATGGCATTACCATCGCTAACCCCCTGCTATCAACATCCTGAGGGTTAACATTGACCAGAAATTGAACTGGACCAGCCATATAAATACTGTGGGTACAAGAGGCTGGGAATTCTGTAGAGTAACCCCCCAAAGCCTGTCCACCACTACAAGGCACAAGTCAGGAGTGTGATGGAATGCTTTCCACTTGCCTGGATCTGTACAGCTCCAGCAACACTCAAGATGCTTGACACCATTCAGGACAAAGCAGCCCGCTTGATTGATACCTCATCCGCCACCTTATTTACTCCCTCCACCATCGATGCACAGTGGCAGCAGTGTTTACCATCTACAAGATGCACTGCAGCAACTCATAAAGGCTCCTTCGACAGCACCTTCCAAAACCCGCAACCTCTACCATCTAGAAGGACAAAGGCTGCAGAAGGGGAAACACCACCACCTGCAAGTTGCCCTCCAAGCCAAACACCACCCTGACTTCGAACTATATCGCTTGAACTGCAGTGGTTCAAGAAGGCAGCTCAGCACCACTTTCTCAAGCGCAAGTGGGGATGGGCAACAAATGCTGGCCTAGCCAGTGACATCCATATTCTGTGAAAGAGTTTAAAAAAAGAATAGAAAGGCCATTTTTAAAGGTGTGAAACTTGTAAATGTTGATGTTGAGAGAGAGTTGGGTGTACTTGTACAAAGAACACAAAAAGTTGGCATGCAAGTACAGCAAGCAATTAGGAAAGCAAATGGCATGTTGGCTTTTATTGCAAAGGGATTGGAGCACAAAAATAAATAAGCCTTGCTATAATTGTACAGGCTTCAGTAAGACCACACTTGGAATACTACCTGCAATTTTGGTCTCCATATTTAAGGAAGGATATACTTGCATTGGAGGCAGCACAGCAAAGGTTCACTAGATTGATCTCTGGGATGAGAGGGTTGGCCTATTGAGAGACTGAGTAAATTGGGTATACATTGCCTGGAGTTTAGAAGACTGAGAGGTGATGTTGTTGAAACATTCAAGATTATGAAGGGGCTTGACAGGGTAGATACTGAGACATTATTTCCCCTGGCTGGGGAATCTAGAAAAAGGGAGCAGTTTCAGGATAATGTACCAACTATTTAGAACTGAGATGAGGAGAAATTTATTCAATCAAAATGTTGTGAATCGTTGGAATCTGTAGGGAGACAGTGGTGAGGTGGTAATGTCACTGGACCAGTAATTCATAGGCTGAGGCTAATGCTCTGGGGACATGGGGTTCAAATCCCACAATGGCAGCTGGTGATATTTAAACTCAATGAATAAATTTGGCGTATAAAGCTAGTGTCAGTAATGGTGACCATGATAATTATCATCAATTGTTGTTAAAAACCCATCTGGTTCAGTAATGTCCTTTAGGGAAGGAATGTGACTTCAGACCCACACCAATGAGATTGAATTTTAAATGTCCTCTGAAATGGCGTAGCAAGCCACTCAGTTTGAGGGCAATTAGAGATAGGCAACAAATGCTGGCCTTACCAGCGACGCCTGCACCCCATGAAACAATAAAGAAAAAAAAATCTCTACCCAGAGGGTTGTGGATGTAACATAATTGAATGCATTTAAGGCTAATATAAACAGATTTTTGGTCACGGATAATCAAGGGACATGGGGAACAGGTGGGAAAATAGAGTTGAAGGCTATGATCAGCCATGATCGTTTTGAATGGCGGAGCAGGCTTGACTGGTTTGTTAGTTTAAACCCTCCCCAATAGCACTAGGCAGAGGGTGGAAACCAGGATATAGCATTAGAAAGGATAAACAAGGTTGGTAAAGGAGATAACTAGTACTTGAGCAAGAAATAGTAAGATATTAGATGGGGTCAAACTAAGGAGAAACACAGTAAGGTCTAATTCTGGTTTACAGTTCATGAACAGAGCAGAGCATGCTAGATAAAGTGGATGGGCTACAGGTGCAAATAACCAGATGGGAATATGTTGTCATGGTAATAATAGAAACCTGGCTCAAAAAGGCGTAGGACTAGATACTAAATATCCCTTGATAGAAGGTGTTCAGGAAAGGTAAGGAAGGAAACAAAAGAGGAGAGGTGGCACTATTGATTAAGGAGAATATTACAGTGTTGGAGAGAGAGGACAAGAGTGGTCAAGGACAGAATCTATTTGGTTAGAGTTAAAAAACAATGGATCTACCATTACACTACTGGGTGTATTCTATAGGCCATCAACTACTGGGAGCAAATTTGCAGGGACATTACAGAGAAGTGCAAGAACTATAGGGTAGTGATAACGGAAGACTTTAATTACCCTAATATAAACTAGGATAGGAATGGTGCAAAAACCAGAGAGGCAGAAGAGTTTTTGAAGTGTGTTCAGGGGAATGTACAAAACTGAAAGAAATACTCAGGATGTCCAAAGCACTTTACAGCCACTAAGTACTTTTTGAAGTGTAGTCTCTTTATGGTGTAGGAAACAGAGCCAAGTTTGAGAGCAGATGGGGCCTTGGTTTAATGCCTAAACAAAAGACTACACCTCCGACTGTGCCGCACTCCATCAGTACTGCACTGTGCATCAGTTTGGAATCTGTGCTTAACTTTCTGGAGTGGGACTTGAATCTAAAAGTTTGAGGCAAGCGTGCTACCTACTAGGCCATGGTGAACACCTCAAGTTGGATGTCAGCTTTGTGGTAGTTGTTGCTGGCATAAGTGTACACATTAAGGGACCATGATCTCATGCAATGTATTTCTATTATCAAATTGAAACTGGAGTTGGAGCTGAGAAATTTTGAACAATGCTTTCTGTTTCATGTATTCTCTCAACAGTAAGTTCACTATGCATTGGGATTGAGTTGCTCTGGCATTTGACTTCATGGAAATATGCACTGCATTGTACATCACCTCAGGTTTAGTCCTTGGGTTGTACAATGATATCATGAGGCAAGGCTCCATTGCATGTTCTTTGTTCACAGGAACAAAGTGGCTCTGCAAATGAAATTGGCACTGTTGATTGGCATAGAATGATAAAATTATAGGAATTGCCTCAGTAACAGACATCTATATTAATTATTATGTTCCTGTGATTGCACACCAGATGGACTTTAATGGAGTTTTTATTCTTTAATGGAGTTACACTTGGGAAAGAGGCATAGATGGTGACATGAGTACAGTTAATTATTTCCGCAGAATGCTGCCACCTGGTAGAATTAGAGATTTTTTCCTGTTGTTTACTGCTTTCCAATGAAACATTAGTGAATTCATTGGTAGTGGCTAACAGTGAACCAGTCATCTGCAAGATGTAGGTTGAAGATCAGGAGATGGGACAAAACTGTCCCTCCAGTTGCTTTGAAAGGAACCTGTCACAAAAATGTTCCCTGTGTCTATAACTTGCTCAGCAATTGAAAGATCCATCCCTATTCTGAAGTGTCTCCCAAGTCTTGTTGCAGGCATGTTATGGTCTCCTTCAGAAATCTTGGTCTCTACATCATGAAGGAAATTTTAACCCGCAAAGGGGGTGGGGGGAGGGGGGGGAGGGGGTCATGTTCTTGTGAAAACAGGGGGCTAAAACATTAAAAACTGCTGGTGTGTCAGAAACCCAACATGATCCTGCTCACCTCCATATTTAACTGGTGTGCATTTGGAGGTAGAGGGGAAATCACTGTGGAACACTGGGGGATCTGCGGTTATAATATGTAAAGTGCCAATTGAGTAAAGATTTAACCCTGGATTCTGACTTTAACTGCCAGCACACGGATTTCCCGAGCTATCTGAAACTCACCAGGTTAACAAGGCAAGAGCACAGTGGAGATTTACTGGGCTGTCAAACTGACAGTCTAGAAAGCCTTTAAATATTGAACTATGACAGTTACTTCCTTTCCTAAGTGGAAGGCTTTTGCTCATATGACTTATTCTTAGAGCATGTTCTTACTGCTTTGGAGATTTCTAACACTTTTGAGGCTGTTTCTGCTAAGTGCTAACTTGTACTTTTATGACTTTGATCTGCGCTTCTCTGCTGTCACGCTTCACTGCAGCATGGGAGCAGCATATGCACCTCTACCTTGAACCTCTGATGAAAGACAAGGAGGAGCAGCACCAGCAGGAGCAACAGCAGCTTTCTCCTTAACCACTGCCATTCCACATGACAGAGGGGATGAACACAGTGCTCCAGCTTAAAGGATAATATACGACTAACTCACAGTAAATAGAAACGGATCAGCTTTCTGCACAGAACAGAGGGACAGTGGTGTCTCAGTAGGCTCAGATGTCGTTGGCAGGTAATTGCTGACATCTGCGGCCTCTTGGAACAAGACTTCCTTCCAAGAGAACCAGGTGGGCATGCATTGCCAGTGGCCAACAAGGTCTCCACAGCCCTGAATTTCTTCACCTTTAGCTCCCTGCAGGGATCTGCTGGTGACATTTGTGGGATTTCACAATCTGCTGTACACAAGTGCATCTCCCAGGTAACCAATGCCATGTTTGCCAGGGCCACACCCACTTTGCTACTAAATAAGTCAGGATGAGAGGACCTGCGATTCACTGCAGTGACTGTATTCCCACAGGCACAGGGAGTCAGAGATTGCACAGATATGACAATCAAGACACCCTCAGATCATTCAGGAGTATTCAACAAGAGATGCCACTCCATCAATGCTTAGCTGGAGGTTTATCGTGCATATCTGTTCAGGAAGCTGCCATGATGCCTTCATTCTGCACCAGTCACATCTCCAACACATCCTCGCACCTCCAAACAGAATCAGGAATGGCTCCTTGGAGACAAAGACTGCACTCTAGTTAAATTGGCTGCTGACAGCAGAGAGAAACCCTCCAACTGCTGAACAGGAAAGGTACAACTGCAGCCACATGAGCACAAGAACAGTCATAGAGCAAGCTGTTGGGTTGCAGAAGATGTGATTCAGGTACCAACAAGGATATCCCAAATAGTAGAGACCTGCTGTGCCTTGCACAAAATAGTGCAGCAGAGAGGACTGGAACTGTAGGAGCGGGAAAGTGATGATTACTCTTCATCTTCATCTTCAGGGAAGGAGGAGAAGGAAGTAGAGGAGCAGCAGGAGGTGACTGACTGTTAAGGATTGCTGCAGCCACTCACCCAGCTGCCAAGGATGCCGGTAATAGACTCACACAGGCACAATGCAGCTAACCTGTGAGAACATGAGACACCCCAATGCTGAGCCCACTGCACCCCATCGCCAACACAAGGGGCAGAATTTTCCGTTCCCACTGATGTTGGGCATGTTCCGTGGCGTGAGCAGACAACATGGCAAGAAGGCCAAAAATCGGTTTCAGGACGTTGTGAAGCCAGTTTGCGATCGTCCGCTCTGCCTGTCGATGGCGGGCCGAGTTTCCGCCAGCAAACGTCAGGAAACTAATTATAATGCATTTGCATATTATTATAAGGCCAGCTCGCTGGTATCAATCCCACCCTGCTGGATCATCCGCCCCCATCACGCCGATGTGGTTCACAACAGCATATATAAGGCGTGCACTTGGCAGGCTGGACTTTGAGGAAAACTCAGATTCTTCTTCAGAGGTTTCTTTGGGGCTTGATTGGAGGCCTTGGGTCGTGGACTCCATCTGCTGTTTCCCAGATGTACCTGCAAAAGCAAGGAGAGATGGTTAGAGCATGGCAGTGGCCTGTGAAACAGGACATATCGCTCACAGCATAAGAACATAAGAAATAGGAACAAGAGTAGACCATTCGGCCCCTCGAGACTGCTCTGCCATTCAATAAGATCATGGCTGAACTTCTTGTGTTTTGATTTCCACATTCCCATCTAACCCCGATAACCTTTGATTCCCTTGCCTCACAAGAATCTAGCTATCTGTGCCTTAAACATATTCAATGATCCCGTCAACACCACCTTGTGCGGCAGAGAGTTCCAAAGTCGCACAACCCTCTGAGAGAAAAAAATTTCTCCTCATCTCTGTCTTAAAGGGCGACCCCTAATTTTAAAACAATGCCCCCTAGTTCTGGACTCATCCACAAGTGGAAACATCCTTCCAACATCCACGTTGCTAAGGAAATTCAGGATCTTGTATACTTCAATCAAATCACCCCTCACTCTTCTAAACTCCAGTAGAAACAAGCCCTGTCTGTCCAACCTTCCCTCATAGGAAAACCTACTCATTCCAAGTTTCAATCTAGTAAACCTCCTTTGAACCGCCTCCAATGCATTTACATCCTTCCTTAAATAAGGAGACCAAAACTGCACACAGTATTCGAGGTGCGGTCTCACCAATGCCTTGTATAACTGAAGCATAACATCCTTACTTTTATATTAAATGCCACTCGTAATAAAGGATAGCATTCCATTAGCCTTCTTAATTACTTGCTGTACCTGCGTACCAACTTTTTGTGACTCATGTACTAGAACACCTAGATCCCTCTGCACCTCCCTGCCATTATCTGACCCTCATTTCTCATATTATTATTTTGCTCTCCTGTCTTGACTCTACACCTTGAATTGCTACCTCTATCCAAGCTTGATCCCTTACCCCTCTTGTTTAGTTTGAAGTCCTCTCTACTTCACTAGTTCAGTGATTTGCAAGGACACTCATCCCAGCACGGTTCAGGTGTAAACCGTCCCAATGGTACAGGCCCCACTTCCTCCGTACTGATGCCAATGCCCCACAAACCAGAATCCACTTCTCCCACACCAGTCTTTTGGCCATGCATTCACCTTTCTAATCTTATTTGTCCTATGCCAATTTGGACGTGACCCAGGTAATAATCCAGAGATTATTACCTTTGAGGTTCTGCTTCTTAATTTGATACCTAGCTCCTCATACTGACTTTGCAGAACCTCTTTCCTAGTTCTACCTATGTCATTGGTACCTACATGGACCACAACGGCTGGATCCTCCCCCTCCCACTGCAAGTTCCTCTCCAAATGTCCTGAACCCTGGCACCAGGAAGGCAATATAGCTGTCTACACTCTCACTCTTTGCTGCAGGGAATAGTGCCAATCCCCTCACTATAGTATCCACTACTACCACTACATTCCTTTTTGCTCCCCGTGCTTGAATGGCTTCCTGTACCACAGTGCCATGGCCAGTTAGCTCATCCATGGAGCATGGTGGCTGATAGCTGTTGCACTGCTGGATCCCCACTTAGTAGAGCACCCCGACCTCACCGTGAGCACAGGACCGGTCCAGATCCTCACTGGCCAGCTGGATGGCTCTGTTTTGAAAGTTCATGAGGACCTTGATTTCAGGCATCCCTCCAAGAGTTTGCGACCTCTCCCTCTTGTTGCGTGCCAGCTTGTCCTGCAGGAATAGAGATGGAGAGAGTGTAAGCAGGACGCCCACCAAGCCAGTTGATAAGTATGCCTGGCACGTATGGGTGGTGAGTATCCCGTTGATGGGATGAGGACAATGAAGGTGTGTCTGAGAGAGTGAATGGTGATGTCCCTTGAACTGCAGTGAGTGAGGTCCCTGTGGATGTGTGATGGGTTTGTGAGTGTGTGAGTTGGGAGTGATGAGAAGAGTGACTTACCCTGGCAGAACGGAGGAGATTATTCATGTTCTTGTGGCACTGGGTGGCTGTCCTTTTTTGCGGGTTGTTGGCGCTGACCACCGCTGCCGGATTGGTGATATTGCTGCCCATCCTGCGGCCAGAGTAGGGGTTGTGAACCTCACGGTGAGCTTCCACTGTGTCCAAAAGGCACTTGAAGGACGCGTCATTAAACCTAGGGGTTACAGTCTTTTTGCCTTTTGGGGCCATGTCTTCCATGCAGCAGCCCTGGGCTGGAAGCACTGAGAGCTTTGCCTGCGGCTGCTCTTTAAATATTGCGCCCGGGGTGATGAAGTGGCGAGGTGATGGCGTAGCGGGAGAAAGAGAGCCTGCCTGCCATCGAAATGGGGTGTTTCCGGGGAATGCACAATTAATGTGGCGAATTTGGGATAATATGGCGTGAGAAGCCGCCATTGCAGCCAACTGGTAAAACATCGCCCAATCTTCATGAAAATCTGGGATGATTTCACCCAAAGCGTTTCAACAGACAATAATCACTCCATTTCAAAGGCACCCATTGCTTATCTTCTACACTTGTCAGACAATATTCCTCAAGGTTGTTGGCCACTTGGCAGGTAAGAGGCAACAATGGAAATGACTGGACAATGGAGACTTGAAATAATGTTTATGGTTCATTAACATTGACAATAAAATTGATACAGTAACATACGTGTAAAAATCCAAACGATTCCCCTTGTCAAACTGCAGATTTTATTTTTCTTTTCTTATTACTTCTATGTGGTACTGCTCCGTTACCTTCAGTAGAGCTTGAAGCAGGTTGCTCATTCCCCTGCTGGGACTGCTGAGTGTTCGTGGCTGACATCCACTGAGTTTGAGGGCCCATGAGGGCCCTGACAAAGACTACCCTTCCTGCACCTGTGCAGGGGCAGACTTGGTCATCAGGACAGGAATAGGCGTGTGGGGCTCTGACTGGAGTGTGGGGGGTAGGGGGGAAAAATGGGAGCACCTTGAGCAGAGTCCAACTTCCATGTTCTCTGCCTCACCTTTCACCCATACTTCCCTGCTAGCCAAGAACTGGAGAGCACTTCGCTGCATTTCAAATTAAACACCTAGCTGCCAAGGCGAGGCATTCCTCCGTCATATTGAGATTGGCAGACTGAGGGTTGAATTTTGTCAGCATTGCAGATCTTCCAACTATGGGCCAGAAAGCCAGAGCAGTCCCACCTTGACTGTTTGGGGGAATCCCTGGCTGCACTTCTCAGCACTCGGCAATTGCCTAGCGTCAGAGCTCCCATGCTTTTAATAGACAGGAGCCTGCCCCAAGAGCTGCCAGCCAATTGGACGGCTGGCAGTTCTTCAGTCTCAGCATCGAAAAGTTCAAAAATTGATGCCAAGCTCCCCACAAGATAAGTAGGTGTTGTTGGGGTGGTCATTGGTGAGGGAAGGGAGGCGCTGTGTACACAAGGGCAGCCCTTGTTCTTGGAGGTCTCCTCCATGGCCACAGAGTGTCCGATCAAAAAGACCACTCTTGCAATCCCACAGCGAGCCTGTTAGGTTTCTGCTGGGTGGCCTCCCCACTTGGCATGATGCCCACCAGGCAATGGTAAAAAGCCAAAGGTGACTGGGCCAGGCCATTAATTGGCCACTTAAGGGTCTCAGTTGTCCTCTGGACAATGAGGCCACCCTACACCTTCCCCAGCGCTGATAAAATTCCATGGCTTCAGGGAGGCAGCAGGCATTCCAACCCCTGCCTCCCTCTCTGTTTTATGCCCCTTCCCCCGCAGCTCCCAGCCTGTACGTAGAGGGCTAGTAAAATTCAGCCCTAAATGTGAAGGCCATTGGTGAGGGCCAGTGTGCACTCGATTGTCTGCTATGTGTGATGTTCCATGCAAGTAGCCAGTCTTTCTTTGAAGGTGGACATTAGTGCAAAGGCCTGAGACATCGTGGCTCTTCTGTCTCTCTCCAATGGTGTGCAGTGCCTTTGGAAATGCTGATAAAACCTCTCACATTTTCTGCTGCTGCTCCAGAATAGTTTTCCCTATCCATTTGCATCCAGTTGAGAAGAACATGGAGTATTCTGCACTCTCCAATGGGGTCTCCGTTACTTTCCTTGTTTTCAACATTTGCACCTGATAATTTGTAACATGTGGCTAACCATGTGACAATATAGCTATCTTCTTGAAGACCTTACCAAGGAGTGTGTATCTAAACCAATGGAAAGTACTCATTAATATTGTGACAGTGCTTTCTCAGAATGCACAATCTCCTCTGAGAGCTCCTTGCCCTCCTTCCATTCACTTCTTGCCCTAATAAGGTCATTGACCCTCTTTTGACACTGTATCCATGTGCGAGGTACCACACTCCTGCTCCTGTACTCCAGAGCCACTTAAAGCCTCACCTGCTTGACTTCAGAGGCTGGCCTCTTCTTCCTGTCTGGTGGTAAGTGTTTCTCTGTGGGACATTACAGCCAACAGTCTGACCTAAAGGAATGCCTCAGAAAATAGGGATCAGATCCCTCCCATATTGAGGCTCCGTCATTGTACTTGCTCCCTTTGTCCCATCAATTCTGTAATGGGTCTATTTTACCTCTGTCAATTGAGGGCCTTTAACTATACAGTGTGGGCCATCACCACAGCCACTGTGTTGGGAAGCCCAGAAGTGGGATGCTAATGCCATGACTGAGTTACAAAACCCAGACCAACAACTTCAGGTTCCAGACCTACTGCCAGCCTCGCCTCCTTGCAAGCAGGTTTAAATGTTAAAATTCTGCCCGGTGGCTTTGAACTTGTCCAGGTAAAAGAGTCTGGCCTTTTACTGAGTCATCATAAAACACCAACGGCACAAATTCACCTACACATGTCTTATTAGATCCTCCTCTTTCTTCAAAACTTTGCATGAAGAAGTATGCCTAGAGGGATACCCATAGCATATGAATTGATGCTTTATAAGCCTGATGCATAGTTTCCAAGTTATTGAAGTGCTTAATTCCAAATCAGTTACACAAAGCTGTGCATATGGAACATTTTGTACCACTTGGCCTCTGTGCCCATTATGATAGCTGGCACAACTAGATAGGGACTTGATGACCGGCATGGGCACCATGGGCCAAAGGGCCTCTTTCCGTGCTGTAAACTCTATGCCTCTAACTGTACTACAGGAACTGATCAGCCTCTATATGAATGTATATCCTACAGTTAGGTTAGTTTACAAGAGTTTTGGGTGTCAGAGATTGAATTTCATAATTTCATTTTATATTCTCTCCATGCTGCAGTATGGTAAAGCATAATCATTCAGTGCCCATCAGTCCTATGCAGGTCTGCACAGGATAAGCTTTTATCATTTTTAAAATTCATTCATGAGATGTGGGCATCGCTGGCTAGGCCAGCATTTATTGCCCATCCCTAACTGCCCTTGAGAAGGTGGTGCTGAGCTGCCTTCTTGAACTGCTGCAGGCCATGTGGTGTAGGTAAACCCCCAGTGCTGTTAGGAACGGAGTTCTAGGATGTTGACCCAGCGACAGTGAAGCAATGACGATATATTTCCAAGTCAGGATGGTGAGTGGCTTGGAGGGGAACTTCCAGATGTTGGTGTTCCCATGCATCTGCTGCCCTTGTCCTTCTGGATGGTAGCGGTCGTGGGTTTGGAAGGTGCTGCCTAGGGAGCCTTGGCGAGTTCCTGCAGTGTATCTTGTAGATGGTACGCACTGCTGCCAATGTGCAACAGTGGTGGAGACTGTGAATGTTTGTGGATGGGGTGCCAATCAAGTGGGCTGCTTTGTCCTGGATAGTGTCAAGTTTCTTGAGTGCTGTGGGAGCTGCACTCATCCAGGCAAGTGGGGAGTATTCCATCACACTCCTGACTTGTGCCTTGTAGATGGTGGACAGGCTTTGAGGAGTCAGAAGGTGAGTTACTCGTCACAGGGTTCCTAGCCTCTGACCTGCTCTTGTAGCCATGTTATTTATATGGCTAGTCCAGTTCAGTTTCTGTTACAAAGGTTAACATAAAAGAATTTAAGATCTGAGGGATACTTTGTGGCATGCGTACCCTCTTGAGCATTTAGTTTCACTTTGGCCAATGTCTCCTCATTGGTCCTAATTTAACCTGCTCGGTTTTGGACAGGAAACTTACTGAGGCCAGATCAGTGAAGTCAGGGAGTTTAAATCTGCTGAGGTAAGGACAATTTGCCACAAATCTCAGCTCCCACTCTTCGGATTAATGCCCCGGGTTAAAATCAAGGCTTATATTTTGCTTCTTTATCATACAGTCTTTGTGAATTCTGTCTCTTCCACTCAGGACCTGGGAGATTTCTGTCCTGCATCCCGATTGATGTCATGAACCTGGAACAGGCAACTCACAAGTGATGAGAGTGATGCACCAGGACAATTTTCAACAATGTTTCTGAGCTATTTTAACTGCAGGAATGTTGTTTCAAAAGAGAACGCTGAATTAACTTTGGTGTTGCACTGCCACATTTAGGCTGCAGAAAAACTAGACCTGCTGCAACATGAATAATCCCAACTTTAAAATACAAAAAAAAATCTACAGACCAAAATATTTCTCCATCTTCTTCATACCAACCACTAACACCATACCTTTGCCACCAATTTGATCACCTTCCTTGACCTCAGGATGAGCGAGGCTGTTCAGCATCCTATTTGATACTGAGTTGAGTTTCCAACCTCATATCCTCTCTATCACGGTGACTGTTTACATCTAACTCTGCTCATAGCTCAGTTCACCTGCTTCTGAAAACCACATCTGTTCCTCTGTCACTTCCAAACTCAACTAATACAGCCATGGATGGCCTCCTACCTTCTAACCTCTGTAAACTTCAGCTAACCTGAAACTTTCTGCCTATGTCTTATCCAGCATCAATTCCTCCTCCTAATTACCCCAGTCCTTGATAATCTGCATTTACTCCTTGTTCCCCAAAATGATTTGCAAAAATGAATGATCATTCTTGATATCACTAACCTGAAATATAAATTCCTTCATGGCCTCACACCTCCCTTCCTCTATAACCTCCTTATGCCCATAAACCTACCATCCCCACGCCCCATGGTACTTACCCCAATGCCCTCACCCCCACACACACACACACACACACACACACCCCCACCCCCCACACCCCAACCCCCCCCTCCATCATGGCCCATAGTTCTGTATTCCTCTGATATTGGCCTCTTGGCCTAGGCTCTGGAATTCCTTCCCTAAATCCTCCTGCCATTGCCCCACCCCCACCCCTCTCCCCCCACACCCCTGCTTTAGGAGCCACTTTAAAACCTCGCTCTTTCACTAAAGCTTCAGCTTTGGTTTGGTGACCATTTTTTAACGTTAATAATTACAGTTTTGATAAACGTAGGACTGTAGCTTTGAGAATAATCCTGTATTGTAAGATCACATGATCTGTGTAAACTAATCAGTTTGTAGCACAGGGAACCTCTAAGAGAGAGTTCTTCTTTAGTTATAGAGCTTGATGCACACATGTAGTTGCTGCTGTTACCTTGTAAATAAAGTTCAATGTTTCCACCAAGAAAAGTTGCCTGGAAAATCAACCCTATAGCTAACTGGAGACAAGGATAAATCAGATCCGATGCTGTCCCTCACCTAGCAATTGTGAGTATCTAAGATAATTAAAAAGAAAGGAAGGTTTACTCATCTGAGATGCCACAGTTTAGCAGAATTGATCCCTTTGAGCCAGCCACAGACAACTGGTCTCAATATATAAAACGTCTTGGGTTCTACTTTCAAGCCAATGAAGTCATGGGGGAGGAAAAAGGGAGAGCGCTTCTCCTAAGTATTTGTGAGACCAAGATCTACAACCTAATTCGAAGCTTGATGGCCCCCAGTCCCCTGATTTAAAGACTTTCAGTGAATCAGTAGACCTTGTTAAGGGACATTTTCAACCCAAGCCCTCAGGCACAATGTAGAGGTTCAGGTTCAATTCACGGAATAAAGCCCCGGGGGAGACCATTGCTACATACGTGGCAAAATTGAAGCAACTAACGGAATATTGTAATTTCAGTGAAACCCTGAATGATATGTTCAGGGATCGTTTGGTCTGTGGTGTGCATGATAATCAGCGAAGATTGTTGGCTGAAGTGGATCTTGATTTTAAGAAAGCATTAGAAATAGCGCTTGCGATGGAAAGTGCTGTAAGGGATTCACAAGTGATTCAAGGTGAATAAAATGGGGCAGGAATGGTCAGCCAAAAATGGTGTGAAAAGCCGGGAGTCCGCCGTGAAGTGGGAAACCGTCCCCACTAACTGAAAATTTAAAGGAAACAGCTCAGCATCAAATTCAAAAACTAAGTGTTATAAATGTGGAAACAATCATACTCCTAACGATTACTGATTTAAAGAGGTGGAGTGCTATTTTTGTCACAAAAGAGGGCACGTATTGAAACATTGCAAAGCAAGATTTAAATTATAATTACTACATTCCCCCCCTTTAACTTCTCTGCACATTTTGTATTTACAAGGATATTTATCTCATGACATTATAATATTTACACTGGTCATGAAATTATAAGCTCAGTCTTTCAGTGGTTCCCTGATCCGTATGGAATGTCGTAGCTCCATTATTTCCAAACTTTTGCAAGAACCACATTCTCTGGAAGCGCATTAACATCAGGTACCTCATTAGGCACAGGCTGTTCAGTGACGTCCACTCTGACAGAGACATTGGGCATGTCTATCCTTGGTTGAATAACTTCAACAGGAACCTCAAGTTCAACAATGGTTACAAGTGGAACATCATTTTGTTGGGGTATCTCCATGCTTCTTAACTGATCCACATGCTTATAAGTGATCCGGCCCACCACTTCTACGTGGTACAAGGGGCTGGCCACAGAGTTTACTTTACCAGGTAACCACTTCGATCCTCCACCGAAAGTCCTTACATTTACTGCTCACTAACAGTAAATTCTCGCTCAATGACTATGCAAATCATGAGTCACTTTTTGGTTCCCTTCACTTTTCTCCACCTTCCCCTCCAAATTTAGGCTTAGTCTTGTTTCAAGACGACGCCTCATCAGCAGCTCTGCAGGTGTTGCTCCTGTAGTAGTGTGGGTGTTGTTCTATAGTGAAATAGGAAACGAACAAGTTTAGTTTCCAATGATTCACCTGTTAATTTTTTTCATCCCCACCTTAAAAGTCTGGACTGCTCTTTCAGCCACTCCATTAGATGATGGTTGGTATGGTGCAGTCTTCATGTGGTTGATCCTATTTAGGCTGAAAAATCTTTGAAATTCAGCACTAGTAAACGCAGTAAACTAGAAACCATTATCTGAGACGATTACTTCTGCCAATCCATGGATAGAAAAGCTTTGGTGCAACTTTTCTATTGTTACAGCCTGATGTTGGCGACTTGACTTCATAAACGTCTAATCACTAGGAATGAGCATCTATAATCAGAAGAAACATGGTTCCAAGAAAAGGACTGATATAATCTATGTGCAGTCTCACCCAGGGTCTACTAGACTACTGCCATGGGTGTAATGGGGTTGCCATCGGCAACTTCTGAATTTGTTGGCATTGCACACAGTGTTTAACTACCTTCTCAATATCGCCATCCATTCCCAGCCACCAAAGATAACTTAGCGTGATCATCTTCATTGTTGAGATTCCCAGATGGGCACTGTGTAACTCTACTAAAAGCGGCTCACTTCCTTGTAAAGGAACTACAATTGAATGCCTCTTATTTTCCAGGTTCAATATACAATGTAAGTGCAAGCTGTTCTTGTTATTGTTAAATTTAAGAATGTGTGAGTGGATTGATGTCGGGCACAAAGCTCCTGTCTTTGAATACCCATGTTGAAGTGCTGATTCGCGAAGATGTGCGTTGTTCAAAATAAATTGAGCTTTGAAGTTCACTGTTAGCAAAAAGCTATTTACATCTAAAAATATAGATGCATAGGAATAAATTTCAAACTTTTCTTCAATTACCGGAATATCCATCTACCAAGGTTTCAATGAAACTGGCTAGAAAATGATACGACATCCCAAAATAGCTCAAAATAATTGCTACATGAATATATAATACAAATTACTGCAGAATTGATAGAATGTTATCCAATAAAGAAGTAACTTATTGGAGTTTGAAGCAGGACAAGGACTGGATTTGCAAGTGTGAGCAGCAAAGACAGAAAATCAAAGCAAGATAATGAGACCAACTTATCTTGGCTTATTTATGAAGCTGATTCACAAAGCATTAATTAATAATATTTAATAGCGAATATTCAAAATATTATTCTGTTGTACAATAATTGTATATATTGTATATTATGTTATGAATTATTGGAGAATAATTAGGGAACAAGAAGATCTAATAAAGCAATAATGAAGAAAAAGTGACAGGTTCCAAACTGAATGTGATAAAAGAGTTCAAAGTGACTAAATAATAGAAAATTATGTCATTGTGCCTACAGATAATTAATATTACCAAGAAAACCAATAACTTTGTATATAAGGAGAGCTACAAAACTATCTACAGCAATATTGATTAGGTTTTGGTGAAACGCTAACACTGCAATATTAGCAATTTAATGTGGATCAAGTTTACTTTATGAAGAGTGAGACAAATAAGTAATGTAATACCAGCTATCAGGAATTCAAGTCATGAAGAAGGTTGAAATTGGAATATTAGTATCGAAAAAGAAGAATCTTCAATGTGGTTTATTGAAATTATCAACATTATGAAGAGGGTTTAGAAAGTTGATTAAGGCAAATTGTTTGTTATTGTGAAAAGTTCAAATACCAGGAAACACAAGTTGAAAATTTGGAGTAGAAAAAGGTAACAGACTCATAGAATGAGTTATGAAGATAGGTCCTTAAAGCAGACAGAATAAATGGGTTTGAAAGGTAACTAGATGTGCTTCTGGAGACAGTCGGGAAATGGTGAAGAAGCAGGTAATTTGGGTATCCCTCAAAAAAGGCTTTACTTGTTCTCTATTCCACATAACTCCAGATCTTTCCCCTTACCTTCCCTGCCTGCTTACCAAGTAAGCCTTTTCAGTGTCACATCATAATTAACATAGTTCCTAATCCATAATTTTTGGATTTATTATAAATATATAAGTAGTTTACCTTTAATTTGAAAGTCAATATTGTTCCGGTGGATACCTTGCAGAAAAGGTAAAAACTCTCCAGGGTAAAGTCGCCAGGATCCCACTGTTCGCAATTTTAACCTGCTCTCCTTGAGCAGCTGTCAAGGACACCTACACAAAAATGGCATATACTTCTTTACATATGCATGTTGGCTTTCGTTGATGTAATTGGGACCTAATTGCCATTTATCTCCTGCATGAGTGAGAAGCTACTGTTCTTTTTTTGCCGGGTGAAAAACAATCAGATTGTACTGGGGAAATTAAGATTCTCAAGGAAGGTAAGTTTTTTTTCTTCTTCAGTAGAGCTAGGAGGACCAGGGGTGTCCCTGCAGGCCCAATAATAAAGCCTAGAACTGATTTTTCCTAAACCCTGCTTCCCGAATGCTGCTTTTAAACAGGGACTCCTGTGAAATGGCCCGGGCTCTGAACCCGCCACCTATCATGAGAATAATTTTCTGTCCCAGGTAAGGGTGAGCACGGAGGTAGGTGGGCATGAAAATTCACACCGTCAGCCAGTGTAGCAGTTTGCAAGCAATATCCGGTCCCTGTGCCATTTCCCCAGAGGCAGGATTCGTGTCGGTAATGCTACCTGCCCAGAATGGGATGGTCAATTATGCATGATAAATGGCCTATTAAGGCTCATTGTCTGAGGCTGACTGGAATTTTCCAATCAGCTTGCAGGCCCATAAGGCGCGGACACCAAACCAGCTGCCTATAGGCAGACTCTCGGTGGCAGATTTGGGTGGGGGGGAGAAGGCAGCTTTGAGACCTTCCCACTTGCCTGGATACATCTGCGGCCATAAGCTGCCCTGTGGAGGAGTCCCCATCCAGAATGGTATTGTTGGGGGCATTTTTTAATTTGAAAGTTTCAAACGTTGGATTAGGAGCACCTCAAGATCAAGGCACCCTCTCTCTCCCTTACCTGAACTGCAGGTTGCTGCTCCTTTCATGCTGGAGGCCTCCTAGGGCAGGCTTGTCCTTTGACCACTATTTAGTCAATTTGGGGAAAACACTGTCAGATGACTGTTTCCCACACAGTGCAAGATTGACACCAATGTCAGGGTCCTGACCCAAAACCCAAAATCCTGACCTATGTGTCATTGGGAAACCTCCAAGCTTTGTAGCTTGCCATCATCTGTGTGAGAAGTCAGCTGATGATATTCAGATGAGGTTCTGGAGTTTAAAAAGTCTGGCCTCATTGCCAAAGCAGAGGGTAAGTTTTCCAATTCACTTCACTACTTACCTGTTCAGAGTTAAAACCAGGGATCAAGTAGATTGTTATTTGAGACACTATACTTAAATCATTGTAAATTGTCAAAATGCTGCATTTCACTAGCTATATTAAAAACTTCCATCATGTTGCCCACATTGCACAGTTGAAAGATACATAACCAGATGTGACACTGAGCTTTAAATCCACAAAGATCTCAGGTTTGATCCTTGGCACATGCTGAGTTAGCTATTCTAGGCTGGGGCATTGGTGAGATTGCTACTGTTGGCCTCAGCATTTTGAATATGTGAAGCAGAAGTACTGCAAATGGCAGAGAGAGATATCAGTTGGTATATGGCTATGTGAAAGATGAAATATTACATTTCTTGTGGCCCATGTTGATAATGCTGGAGAGTTGAAATAAAAATTTCAGAAACACAAAGCAAGACAGTCAACAACCTCAACAACTTGTATTTCTATAGCACCTTTAATGTAATAGAAGGTCCCATATCACTTCACAGGAGCATTATCAAACAAAATTTGACATTGAGCCACATAAGCACCTATTAATTTGGTCAAAATTTTGGACATAGAAGTAGGTTTTAAGGAGCATCTTAAAAGAGGAAAGAGTGGTGTAGAAACTGAGAGATTTAGGGAAAGAATTCCAGAGCTGAAAGAATGGCTACCAGTGGTGGAACGATTAAATTCATGGATGATCAAGAGTGTAGTAGAAGGACCTAGTACGTAAAGGGTTAACATGAGACTGAGTACAGTACTGCCCACACGGTGATGTAAGAAGGCACATGACCTAGAGCTGGGACCAGTCTAGAGATGAGTAGCAACGTGTAAGGACCTAGTATGGAATCCTCTCCATACCTACTGTAGATATGTACGTATTTAAGTATTGTTAATAAAGACTTTCTTGTAAGTTGTACAAGACTGCTTCATGGTGTCCAAGCAGTATCCTTCAAGCATAGCGACAGCAGAATATATCATGGCAACAACAGTAGAATCCATTAAAGAGGCCTGAATTAAAGGAGCACAGCTAACTTGGAAGATTGTGAGGCTGGAGATTACAGAGATAGGGACTGGTGAGACCATGGTGAATTTGAAAGCAAGGGTGAAAATTTTAAAGTCAAGGTGTTGTTTAATCAGGAGTATAGGTCAGAGCCCACTAGGGTTATGGGTGAACAGAACTTGTTCAAGAAAGGACACAGGCAATTGAATTTTGGATGACCTTAAGTTTACAGAGCATAGCATATGCAAGGTCATCTGGGGGCGCATTGTAAGAATCAAGTCTAGAGGTAATAAAGGCGTGGATGAGTTATTCAGCAACAGATGAGCTGATGCAGGAATGGAGCCAGGTGATATTACGGAGGTGGAAATAGGCAGTCATAGCAATGGCACAGACATGTCAGGAGAACTGCAGTCCATCATTTGAAAGAGAGGGAGAATGACAGATTAATTTTACATCTTATACCCTTCATCAGAGTTGGTGTGGCTTTAATTTGAGTACTACCCACTTTTACAAATTAAAGTAAAATGAGATGTTCACACATACACAGATAAAACCTCATCTATTAACTGGGGCCATTGAAGCAGGCCCAGTGCTTTGTCAGTGGGGCTCTTGTGTGTTTGTGAAGTGCTCTTAGAAATGTACATAGCAAATTATCCTTACAAGATAGAATACTGGGAATGTAATAACAAAAAGCGCTAGCTTTTAAATTGTGTTTTTTACTTAACTGCAGTATGTTAATGATCTGACATTTTACCAGTCACTGATATTGATAGGCGTGATTTATGGGGTTTATAACTGCTCCATATATAATCCTTGGCCCTCTTTGATAGACTGCAATTCTCCTAACAAATGTGAACTAAATTGCATTCTATAATTGAATGTGTCAAAGTCTGTATATATATATAATTTACAGTTTGCATTATGACACATGACACACACATAAAATTGCTTTGACCTCCAGAATTTGTTTAAAAAGTGCATGAAATTTCCTGGGTTAATCTGGTTCATTCAGTCATCAGGAAACTATTTTACAAATGACTAAGAGTTCACTTAAAGTGAGATAATACTTTGACAAATTTTTTAATCAATTTCAATGTGTAAGTGGCCATCAAATTTATTTATTTCTTCAGTGCATTCTACTCACAACTTCTGTTCCTAGGCCTTGGAAACCTAGCAGCTACAGTGAGGAAAGGACAGCCTTGGGGAGAAGGCAAGTGCCTTCATAACACTCCTTGTGGATCAGGAGGAACAGGAGTGCTTCCTGTTCTTTATTCAAAGTGGTTAAGGAACACAATATTAATTATTTTGGCAAAAACTTCTTTGATGCTTTAGTGGAATGTAGACAAGGTCGAAGACATTATGCACTGCCACAGACAGCCATTGGTTTTATACTATATTTTGTGCTATAATACGTTATGATCATTCAAGCAATATTAACTAAAGGGGTACAGACGCTAAACTGTGAATGATGTCCTAAAGGCCCCATTGAATCATGAGAATCTCATTCAATTTCTCCGCAGTAGAGCATTCATTGCATGAAAGGTTGGGTTCGCTGAGCATGCTCAGTACATTAAGAAGATAAATGCATTGCAATGGGATGTTTTATTCCTGTTACCAGCATATTTTTTAATCTCTCAGTTAAGTAAGACTGGCAAAGTTTTCACCAGTTGTTAAAAGCACATTCAGTAAAGGTAAAAACATCCAGTCCCCCCTTGTGGATTAGACATTGAGCTTTAATCTCTGACACCTGAGTGATGAAATTCAACTTTGGCCGAGCACAAAATTTATGTTAGCAAATGAGCCACCTATTATGCACCAATGCTGATTTTTCTTCAGGGACCATGGCTGGGGTGTAAGGAACATGAAATTGACAAATTGAGGCAAAATTAAAAACAAAAATCCATGGGGTCAAGTATTTTTATTATGTAAACCTAATCATTTGGATGTCTTTCATTGTCCATAGGTGCTATCTTGAAGATGTTGCTTCAAAGGGAGCATGGTTGAACCGGTCCAGCATCATCTTTGCAGGGAATGACAAATGGTCCGTGGACCCACGGGTGTCAATCGCATCAGGTGGCAAACAGGACTATAGTCTTCAGATTCAGAAAGTAGAAGTCACTGATGATGGCCCATACACCTGCTCAGTCCAGACTCAACATAATCCCAAGACATCACAAATGCATTTGATAGTACAAGGTAAGCCATTTGAAAAGATTGAAAATTCTAGGGAACCTTGCATCCATCAAGATCAGAAATCAGGGGAAGAATATGCAATTCTATTATTGGAAGGTAGTTCAGTAATATATCATGTTGATTGCATACAGACGTATTCTTTTTACAATTTCCTTCCCTCTTCCCCTGAAGGTGCTGACTTGTATTCAGACACAGTTAAAAGCAATGGTGCTCTCCGCTACCAATGCAGGAGGCTATTTTCTTTCATGCATGATTTAGACATTATAAAGGATATCATAGAGGCTTAACCTTGAACTCACTGAAATATACAGCTATGGTCAGTGGGTAGTGATCAAGAGATCCGAAATAAGGTGACCTTTTCTTTCTCTAGCCCAGGAGCATTGAGGCCAGTTTTAACTGAGCTGAGATTAGCAAAATTAGCAGAGACAAGATGGTTGAATTCTCTCTCGTTGGAGATGGTCATTGCCTGACACTTGTGTGGCACGAATGTTACTTGCCACTTGTCAGCCCAAGCCTGGATATTGTCCAGGCCTCGCTGCATTTGGACATGGACTGCTTCAGTATCTGAGGAGTCGCGAATAGTGCTGAACATTGTGCAATCATCAGCAAGCATCTGACCTTATGATGGAAGGAAAGTCATTGATGAAGCAGCTGAAAATGGTTGGGTCTAGGACACTACCCTAAGGAACTCCTGCAGTGATGTCCTGGAGCTGAGATGACTGACCTTCAACAACCACAAACATCTTCCTTTGTGCTAGGTATGACTCCAACCAGCAGAGAATTTTCCCCCTGATTCCCATTGACTCCAGTTTTGATAGGACTCCTTGATGCCACAACCGGTCAAATGCTACCTTGATGTCAAGGGCAGTCACTCTCACCTCACCTCAGGAGTTCAGCCCTTTTGTCCATGTTTGAACCAAGGCTGTAATGAGGTCAGGAGCTGATGGCCCTGACGGAACCCAAACTGGGCATCAGTGAGCAGGTTATTGCTAAGTAAGTGCCGCATGATAGCACTGTTGATGACCCCTTCCGTGACTTTACTGGTGATCGAGAGTAGACTAATGGGGCGGTAATTGGCCGGGTTGGATTTGTCCTGCTTTTTGTATGCAGGACATATCTGGGCAATTTTCCACATAGCCAGGTAGATGCCAGTGTTGTAGCTGTACTGGAACAGCTTGGCTAGGGGTGTGGCAAGTTCTGGAGCACAAGTTCTTCAGTATTATTGCCAGGGCACATAGCCTTTGCAGTGTCCAGTGCCTTCAGCAGTTTCTTGATATCACGTGGAGTGAATCAAATTGGCTGAAGACTGGCACCTATGATGCTGGAGTCCTCCCGAGGAGGCCAAGATGAATCATCCACTCGGCACTCCTGGCTGAAGATTGTTGCGAATGCTTCAGCCTCATCTTTTGCACTGATGTGCTGGGCTCCCCCATCATTGAGGATGGGGATATTTGTAGAGCCTCCTCCTCCAGTGAGTTGTTTAATTGAACACCACCATTCTGCAGGACTGGAGAAGTTCTGATTTGTTGGTTGTGGAATGGCTTAGCTCTGCCTATCACTTGCTGCTTATGCTGTTTGGCACACAAGTAGCCCTGTGTTATAGCTTCGCCAGGTTGGCACCTCATTTTTAGGTATGCCTGGTGCTGCTTCTGGCATGCCCTCCTGCACACTTCATTGAACCAGAGTTGATCCCCTGGCTTGATGGTAATGCTAGAGTGGGGGATATGCCAGGCCATAAGGTTATGATTATGTTTGAGTACAATTCGGCTGCTGCTGATGGCCCACAGTGCCTCATGGATGCCCAGTCTTGAGTTGCTAGATCTGTTCGAAATCTATCCCATTTAGCACGGTGGTAGTGCCACACAATGCGATGGAGGGTATGCTCAATGTGAAGGCGGGACTTCGTCTCCACAATGGCCATGAGGTGGTCACTCCTACCGATACTGTCGTGAACAGATGCATCTGCGGCAGGCAGGTTGGTGAGGATGAGGTCAAGTATGTTTTTCTCTCTTGGTTCTCTTACCACCTGCCGCAGACCCAGTCTAGCAGCTGTGTCCTTTAGGACTCGGCCAGTTTGATGAGTAGTGGTGCTACCGAGCCACTGTTGCTGATGGACATTGAAGTCCCCCACCCAGAGTATATTCTGCGCCCTTGCCACCCTCAGTGCTTCCTTCAAGTGATGTTCATCAGCTGAAGGAGGGCAGTCCGTGGTAATCAACAGGAGATTTCCTTGTCCATGTTTGACCTGATGCCATGAGACTTCATGGGATCCGGAGTCAATGTTGAGGACTCCCAGGGCAACTATATACCACTATGCCACCACCTCTGCTGGGTCTGTCCTGCCATCGGGACAGGACATACCCTGGGATGGTGATGGTGGAATCTGGGACATTATCTGTAAGATATGATTCTGTAAGTCAGGCTGTTGCTTGATTAGTCTGTGAGACAGCTCTCCAAATTTTGGCACTAGCCCCCAACTCTTAGTAAGGAGGACTTTACAGGGTCAACAGAGCTGCGATTGCTGTTGTTGTTTCCAGTGTCTAGGTCAATGCCGGGTGCTCCATCCAGTTTCATTCCTTTTTTGTAACTTTGTAGTGGTTTGATACAACTGAGTGACTTGCTGGGCCATTTAAGAGTCAACCACACTGCTGTGGGTCTGGAGTCTCATATAGGCCATAGGTATTACAGATTTCCTTTCCTAAAGAACATTAGTGAACCAGATGGGTTTTTACAACAATCGACAATAGTTTCATGGTCATCATCAGACTTTTAATTCCAGATTTTTATTGAATTCAAATTCCACCATCTGTCGTGGCGGGATTCAAACCCGGGTCCCCAGAGCATTACCCTGGATCTTTGGATTCCTAGTCCAGCAACAATACCACTATGCCATCACCTCCCCTGTTGAAGTAACTTTTAAGGCATTGCTAGAATTCAAAATAGAAATGGAAATGTTTAAATGTGTTACAAACAAGAACTTCCATTTATGTAGCACTTTATCACACTCTTGTGTTGTCCCAATGGCTTTACAACTAATCAAAGAATGGTCTCCTTCTGTGCTGTAACCATTCAGCCCACCATGTCCCTGCTAGCTCTCAGCAAGAGCAGCCCAGCCAGTATCACTTCCCTGTAACCCTGTAAATGTTTTCCCTTCAGATGTTTATCCAATTTCCTTTTGAAAGCCACGATTGGGGTGAGGGTGGGCAGGAGAGCGATGAGAAAGCTACACAGGGTATTTTATAGGCCCCCTCCCCACCTGCAAGCTTGCTGGCAGGATTCTCAAAATTCTGCCTCATGTTTCTGTTTATAAAGCAGAGATATAGATTACTTTTGACATGTAGCCACTGTTGTGAAACATAACAGCCAACTTATGCACAGCAAATGAAAGAAATGGTCAGCTAACCTTTTTGGCTGAGGTCTAAGTGTTTGGCAAGATACTTGTCTTCTTCATGTAGTGTCGTGGGATCTTTTACATCTACTTAAATAGGCAATCAGTTACTTGGTTTAATGCCATATCTAAAATACAGTACCTGCACTCACTAAATACTACACATAAATAGTCAGACTGGATTTTGTGCTCCACGATCAGGGTTGGAATTTAAACTTACAAGTTTAGATATGAAAGTGCTACCAACTGGCTCAATTTGATGTTTGTTTTTGACATTTTTCAGATGAACCTATAATGCAAAATTGCTTTTCTTTTCATTTTAGTTATCATTGTTTTGCAGAACCATGATTATTTAGGCATTGTAGGAACTAAATGCTACACCAGACCTTGGTTTACTTTAATAGAAGCAACCATTGTCTGTGAATAGATCAATTAGTTATCAAGTCTTCTCCTTCTGCACCTCATATCCAATTAACCTGATCATGGATGCTATTCAATCTATGTAATTCCCTGAGGAAAGCCCTACATAAAATCTTCCTAATCCTTAAGGGTGATCAAACAACTCAGAAGAATATTCAGTTTACTCCATATTTCTAGTATTCAATCCTAACCTGTTATGATATCACATTAGTTATAACAGAAGAGGACTATTCTATGTTATTGTGAATTTAATCATCTCAGTCAGCCAAGGATCAGTTACTCTGACTCTCATCTTTGAGACAGAATGTTGTGGGATCAAACCTGTCACAACCACGTAAAAGGTATTTCCTCAAAGTGGCCCATGGGCTAAGAATTTGTGTGTTTGTATGTAGCCCCTTTCTAACTTGCGAGTGGTTCAATTTAAAAATAATCAGCAACAATGCTTTAATTAAACAAGATAAAGGTTAGTTTATTGCAATACTACTGCTGAAAGTTACTTAAGTAAACGTGCTGAAGTTATTAACTAAAATATAGATACAAAGATTAAAATGCAGTTAAAGGAAAAAAGATGCTTAAAGATGAAATTTCAAATCAGCCTCTGTGAGATATTGTTGTGGGCCCGTTGCTTGAACTCCTTCTTTCTGAAATGAATGGGTTGAAATTTGAGGTTTGGTTTAGCAGCTGCGATGTCTTGTGAAATCGAAGAGTCAGAGTTTTCCCTTGTAGGAGGACTCAATAGGCAGCACAGATGCTGAGAGAGTATTGGTTCCTTTCCTTACTAGAAACTGCAGTTACTGACACTTGGGGCAGAATTTTACATTTGGCACACGGCCAACACGCCGGAAAGTTAAATGACGCGTGATGACATCGGGCGTGCGTCCCAACATCATCGCAAACTTGTGCGATATTTCATTCGGCCGGCGGGCGCGCGCCAGAGTCTGCTGCGCACCCGTCAATAATTGAAAGGCCTATTAAGTAAGGTAATCAAGGTAATTAGGTTTTATTTTAAGCTGCCCGTCCAACCTTACGGTTAGCTGGCAGGCGAAAAGGCCAAGCAGCCTTTACGTTTTTTAGGAAACCTCATTCACGACCAGGATGAGGTTTCCTGAAGCTAATACTACTTAATTAAAAACTTTCTTTTGAAAATGAAAACATGTGCCATCTCATGTGACACAGTCACATGAGAGGGGACATGTTCAATAAAATTTTTTATATGTCTTTAGATATTTTTTCAAAAAGTGCTTCAATCTCCCTGAGGCAGCTCCATGCCTCAGGGAAATTGAAACACTCTTTCGCGCGTATGCGCGAACTGCGCGCTGGACCTGACTCTCCCTCCTCCCCCTGCCTGCACAGGTAATGCTCAGTGCTAGCGCTTGCAACCCACGCCGGGCAGGCCTTAATTGGCCCGCCTGTGTGAAATCACGGTGCGGAGCTGAGCGCGGGTGGCAGTCGGCTCTGCGACCGCCTCCACCCACTCCCGCCAAGCCTGCCCAACGACTGGAAAATCCTGGCCTTGAAGATTTTTTTTCTTCCAGCAGACTAGGGATGATTTTCTGACGACTTACTGTCTAACTCTCAGTGGCAGAGAGAAACACAGCTCTCACATGCTGTTGACAGTTGGTTCAGTTGAGGGCTGTGGACTGGAACTGACTTCCTGAGGTCTTCTGGGTTCTTTGCATACTGCCACACAAAATGGCTTCTTGCAGCTTCCTTTATACAGTTCAAAAACACAAAAGCTGCTTTGTTAATTTTCAATAAGTCATTGGTTCAAACAAGCAAGGAAGCTAATTATGTTGAGATCATTTGAAGTCCCTTCCTATCTCCTGTTCCCTTGGAAGCAAAAGGGTTTTCACACCTTTTAGAAGATTCAATGGACATCCTTGGGGTAAAAGCAAACAACTGCGGATGCTGGAAATCCAAAACAAAAACAAAAGCAAAAATACCTAGAAAAACTCAACAGGTCTGGCAGCATCGGTGGAGAGGAGCACAGTTGACATTTCAAGTCCGCATGACTAACAGAACTAATTAAAAATAAAGAATGGGTGAAATATAAGCTTATAAGCTGATTTAAGAGGGGGGGGGTGTGGGTGGGGGTGGGGGGGCGTGGGGGGGTGGTTGGGACAAGAAGAGCTAGGTAGAGGGCCAGTGATAGGTGGAGATAACCAAAAGATGTCACAGACAAAAAGACAAAGAGGTGTTGAAGTTTGTGATATTATCTAAAGGAAGGATTCCATCCCATTCTCTCAGTTCCTTCGCCTCCGTCGAATCTGTTCTGATGATGCCACTTTCAAAAACAGTTCCTCTGACACGTCCTCCTTCTTCCTTAACCGAGGTTTTCCACCCACGGTGGTTGACAGGGCCCTCAACCGTGTCTAGCCCATCTCCCGCGCATCCACCCTCACACCTTCTCCTCCCTCCCAGAAACATGATAGGGTCCCCCTTGTCCTCACTTATCACCCCACCAGCCTCCGCATTCAAAGGATCATCCTCCGCCATTTCCGCCAACTCCAGCATGATGCCACCACCAAACACATCTTCCCTTCACCCCCCTGGGGGCAATCCGTAGGGATTGTTCCCTCCGTGACACCCTGGTCCACTCCTCCATCACCCCTTACACCTCAACCCCCTCCCACGGCACCTTCCCATGCAACCACAGAAGATGCAACACCTGCCCCTTTACTTCCCCTCTCCTCACCGTCCAAGGGCCCAAACACTCATTTCAAGTGAAGCAGCATTTCACTTGCACTTCCCTCAACTTAGTCTACTGCATTCGTTGCTCCCAATGCGGTTTCCTCTACATTGGAAAGACCAAACACAGACTGGGTGACCGCTTTGCAGAACACCTTCGGTCTGTCCGCAAGCATTACCCAGACCTCCCTGTCGCTTGCCATTTCAACACTCCACCCTGCTCTCATGCCCACATGTCTGTCCTTGGCTTGCTACATTGTTCCAGTGAAGCTCAACGCAAACTGGAGGAACAGCACCTCATCTTCCGACTAGGCACTTTACAGCCTTCCGGCTGAATATTGAGTTCAACAACTTTAGATCATGAACTCTCTCTTCCATCCCCACCCCCTTTCCGATTTTCCCCCTCCTTTTTGTTTTTTCCAATAATTTATATAGATTTTTCTTTTCCCACCTATTTCCATTATTTTTAAATGTATTTCCATCCATCGTTTTATCTCTACCTTTTAGCCTTTTTCGATTCCTTCACCCCACCCCACCCCCACTAGGGCTATCTGTATCTTGCTTGTCCTGCTTTCTACCCTTAATTAGCACATTCCTTTAGATAACATCACCAACTTAAACACCTCTCTGGCCTTTTGTCTGTGACATCTTTTGGTTATCTCCACCTATCACTGGCCCTCCACCTAGCTCTTCTTGTCCCAACCCCCCCCACTTAAACTAGCTTATATTTCACCCCTTCTCTATTTTTAATTAGTTCTGTTGAAGAGTCAGCTGTGCTCCTCTCCACCTGCTGAGTTTTTCCAGGTATTTTTGTTTTTGTTTTTGTTTTGGACGTCCTTGGGGGACTCTTGCATTTTAATGACTCTTCATAGCCAGCTTTAGAGATAAGAGTATGACAAGGTTTGAACAAATACAGAAAGGTACCAGGTTGTCTGTCCAAACTTCCATTTTGAAAAAGGGTTTTAAACTCAACTTAAAGGTTTGAAAGCAGAAATGTACCTTTAAAACTGTAATAAACTTGAAGTGCAGGACTAGTTTCGTGTAACAAACAGTAAACTTTATTTACAAACTCCAGATGAGACTACATGCTTGTCCCAAGACCAAGGCTAAAAAAGCTCCGCCCCTAACTTACAACGACTACATTACTTCCCCTTTAATTTTGGTTCACCCTCTTATTTACAAAAACATCTTAACCCATATTATATACAATTATATACAGTTCATGTCATTATAAATGTCTTTGAGGAGGTTTTCGGATTTGCGTAGAGCGACGCAACTCTACCACTGGAGGTTCTTCCATTGGATCGACTTGAACAGGAACTATAGCATCAGGGACATCCCTAGACAATGGCAGTTCAGATTTATTTACTTCAACAATCGGATATGTCTATTCTTTGTCGATCTGGCACCTCAGGGGTCGAAGTTTTGAGTTTGATTTCAGGTGGATTATCTGGTCGTTGGAGAGTTTCTTGACCTCTGAGATGATCCAAGTGTTCCCCAACAATCCTGTTTTCCAGTTCTACTTGATAAAATAAAGGACCTGTTTCAGAGACAATCGTCTCCATCTTGGTCCGGTTGCAAAATTTCATACAAAAACTCTTTCTCCCACAATAAACTCTCGATCTTTACTGTGAATGTCATGATTCGCTTTCTGACTTCCCTGGTTTTGCTCCACCTTTCCCTGTAAATTAGGGAAGACTAGACTCAATCTTGTATGAAGTCAGCGCTTCATTAACAATTCTGAAGGTGTTAAACCAGTGGTCACATGAGGAGTTGTGTGATAGCTGAACAGAAATCTTGAAATTCGTGTTTCTAATGTTCCCTCTGTTAGTTTCTTCATGCCTGGTTTAAAGTTTGTACTGCTCTTTCTGCTAACCCATTGTCTGAGGGATGGTATGGTGCTGTTCTGACATGTTTAATCCCATTTAGGTTCACGAATCTTTGGAATTCAATGCTAGTGAAATCCATTGTCTCACACAATAACTTTAGGTAAACCATGAACACTGAAACTCTGGCACAGTTTTTCAGTGGTTGCAGACGAAGTGGGTGATCTCACTTCAAACACATCCATCCACTTGGAATGTGTGTTGGTAATCACCAGAAACATGGTACCTAGAAATGGATCTACATAGTCTATATGTACTCAAACCCAGGGTCAACCAGGCCACTCCCACAGATGCAGTGGAGCTGAAACAGGCAACTTTTGTTGTTGCTGACACTGGAAACAGTGTTTCACCATTTTTTCTATATCACTATCTATACCTGGCCAACAGATATAACTCATGTGATCATCTTCATTTTTGAAATACCAGGATGTGCACTATGAAGTTCTCCCAATAATGGTTCTCTTCCCTGCACAGGGATAATGACTCTTGCTCTCCAAAACAAGATACCATCTTGACAACTCAATTCAGATTTACATACCAAGAATGGTTTTAATTCTTCAGGGATTTGTGCATTTGACCATCCTTGTAATACTTGTTCATGGGCTCTTGCTAAAATTGGATTCCGATTTGTCCAATTTTTTATCTGTCTCGCGCAGACTGGTGAGGAGTCTAGAAAATTCAATGCAAGTACTGCCTCTTGAGGCACTGGAACATGTGTGATACTATCTAGCAAAAGGAGACAACTGAGGGTATCTGCATTTGTTATATACACACCCGGACGGTGATTACTAGTATGCGGACAAAATTAAAGCCCTTCATTGAATTCTAGCAGAGGCTATCGATGGGATTGCCTTACCTTCACTAAATAATCCTAACAGTGGTTTGTGATCTGACACTAAGGTGAAGTATCGACCGTGCAACTATTGCTAGAACTTTTTTACTTCAAATACGATAGATAAGCCTCCTTTATAATTTGTGAGTAACCTTTCTCGGCTGCAGCAAGGGTTATGGATACATATCCTACTGGCTTTTCAGCTTTGATTTCTGTTTTCTTCTCCTTGTGTTTGCTACAGGGTTTTATCTCATCCTTCATTCTGATTTCACGGTCGGCCAAATTTCTCTCTGGTAAAATCTTAACTTGGTTCAGTTTGGGGCTTGAGTTACCCATTTTCATCTTGGAAAGTTCCATGACTTTCCCTTCTAATGCCTCTTTTGCCTCAATCAACTGATTCTTCAGTTCATCTGTCTCTTTTTTGTATCTCTTGGCTTCCCCTTGGAACATCGAACACTTTTTTTTTCTTCCAACTGTCTTTTCAGCTGGTTCAGAGTGCCACTGTATTTGTTTAGCTTCTTTTCATGATTTTCCTGTGGAACTCTGACCTAAGGGATCCTTGTTTCCTGTGAAGGTCCGTCGGTTCATCTATCTCATTCCAAAGAACACCATCATATTCCCTTATCAACTCAGGATTTCTTCTTGCCCTGACCTGAAAAATTTCTGACCAGTTTAGTTTGATTTCCTTCAATCAATCACGGTCCAGAAGGCTCGGTCTTTCTCCTGCTACAACAATTATTAGCAGCTGAGCTGTCTGTTGCCTTTATGGTACAGGTACAGAGGTGATCCCTTTCACCTGTATGGCTGCTCCTGTATGTGTTTTTAACTGAGCAGTGGTTTTCACCAAGCTCAATGGCTGAGTTTGGAGAACCTTCTCTAAGTTATTTAAAGGTGTGTTCTCCCACCACTGTGATCAATGCTCCTGTGTCAACCTCCATGAGCAGAGGTTTTCCATTTACTTGAAGTGTAACAGTGTTTGGTTCAGTTTTCCTGGCCTTCAGATTGTGTAGGGAATAAACGTCAGACTTAGTAACTTCTAGCTCATCTATATTGTGCACTTTATTTAACTTGACCTGCTGTCTGAATGGCTGCCTTGATCTAGTCCTGCACTGTTTAACAACATGCCCTTTTTTGTGGCAGTGGTGGCATTCTGCCTCTTTAAATCTATAGATTTGGGTGCATGATTTCCCCCACAACGGTAACACTTTAACTTCTGGGTTACTGGTGAGCTGCTTCCAGCATCTCTTTTTGTTTTTCTAGCGGTAGAGACCGTGCCCACTTCACGGTAGCCTTTCTGAACTTCGCACCACGCTCGGTGGCAGGTTCCTGCCCTAGCTGCAAAACGGTGACATGTTGCACACTGTGCAAAGGCTGTGAATCCCACTCAGCACTCTTCATTGCTAGCGCTATCTCCATGGCGCACTTCAGGTCTATCTCAACTTCTGCAAGCAAACAGTGCCGAATGGCATTGTCATTTATGCCGCAATTTAAACAATCTTGCAACATGTCGTTTAAAGTATCACTAAAATCACAGTGCTCTGCTAACTTTTTTAACTTTGCGATGTACTCACCTTATTCAAGAGTTAAACTTGAATCTTTGCATGATCACTGAGGGTTTAAGCTGAAAATGCCCCTTCATGAGGTCTACTAGCTCAGTGAAGGATCTGGAATTTGGTGCGTTCGGAGCCGTCAAGCTACAGATTAGGTTATAGGTTTTGCTCCTGGAGACATTTAGGAGAATTCTCTTCTGTTTCTCCTCTACCATTAATTTGCTGGCCACCTAATTGCTCAATGTATTGACTCCAGTCCTCGATGAGTCGTAGGGATCAATTCTTCCAAAGTGAGGCATTGCTGGTGAATATACTTCTTTTCTTCCCTTAAAATAATCAGAATACTCACAATCGTGAGGCAAGGTGCTGCGTCGGCCCTATTTATCCTTGTTGCCAGTTATAATAAACTTGGAATGCAGGGCTAATTTCTTGTAAGAAATAGTAAACTTTATATACAGACTCCAGATGAGACTACATGCTTGTTCCAAGACCAAGCTAAAAAGCTCCGCCCCTAAGATTCCCCACACTGATTCGCCTATGCAGTCACATGATCTCCGTAACAGTAAGAAATGGTTCAACTTACAATTACTACAAAAACAGTCACCCTCAAACTCTTTAATAGCATAATTACATGTCCTGACAAGTCCTACTCCAATACTTTGTACAAAAATCAAAGCTGACATTCTAGTGCAGTAATGGTGGAATGCTGCACTGGTGGAGTGCTGCACTGTCGGAGGTGCCATATTTTGGATGAGAGGTTAATCTGAGGCCCTGTCAGCCCTGCTTTGGACACCATGAAGCAGGCTTCGTAATCTAGAGTATATTAGCATCAAGTCTTTATTAACAACTGATAACTGTGTACAGTTATGGGGCTGACCCCAATCTAGGTCTTTATCCATCTCTAGAATGACCTTGCCTCTGAGTCATGTGCCTCCTAACATCACTGTGTGGGCAGTACGGTGCTTAGTCCCACATTAACCCTATATGTACTAGACCCTACTACTACTACATTTCCCCCCAAGCCTTTATCCCATGGATATAGAGTCACTTTAGTTCGCTTCCAAGTCTTACATTGTTATGGGTCTTGTGCATTACCTTATTGTTCCAACCTTAATGCTATTCTAACATTTTTGCTACTACATTATTAATATTAATAACATTCTCACTTCCCCATCTCCCCCCTTCAAGGCCTTGAAGCTAAAGGTTCAGGTGATCTGGAGGCCTTATAACCTTTCCACATCTTGTTCACCGTTCTGCCAGGAGAGTGGTAGGCTTTGGTGTTGCTTGTTCTTGTTATTGGTTTGGAGATTGGACTGGTGTTTGAGTATGGTTTCATCTGCTTCTTCCATTGTTCGATGTTAAACCACACCTGGTTGGTCTGGCTGGCTTGGCAGTGTATTGTTAATCGTTTCTTGCTGGATGGACGAAAATGGTATTCTTCTTTTTGGCAGTGTTTTTTCTTCTTTCTGTTCCAATTAGGTCATCTGAAAGCTTTCTGAGAAGATTGAGTATCATGCTCACCTCTGCTTTTTGTTGTGATGGTGCGCAACTGCTATCAGGTTCCAGCATCCCTTGTAGTTTTGGCACGCTGGCTGGAAGTTGCTGTGCGTGCACAGTGGTTGGTGTGTCTACCGACTGTACCATCATCATAGTTGGAGGTAGAGACTCCTCAGATTGTTGATCCTTTTCTGGTGCTATGGTAATCTCATGTTCGATAGGTTGGTCTGACCATTGGGAGCTTTGCAGGACCTGGAATGATGATGGAAAAACCTGCTCTGCAAAAACAGAAGAGAGATCACAGGTGAAATCAGAGTCCGAATACTTCTAGTGTTTGGAGGCTCAGGACAATGCTGTTCCAGCTGACTGACGACAGTAGTAATCTTGACATTTTCCATCATCTGGAGAAGATTGAGGGCTAGGCAGGCATCCTTGCTCAGAAGAGAGAAAGGCTGATTGCAAGTGACGTACAGCAGCTCAAAGATTTGTCTGTCACCATACCTCAGCGGTTCAAGGATCATGCCAAGAACCGGAAGTCGGACTTCCTCTGCTCCATAAAGTGAATTGTCATTCATTCGAATCCAAAGGCCTTCTCTACCTGACAGGACTGTTACGCTGGCACCTGAATCTAATTTAAAATTTGTTAGATGACCATTTACCAGGACATCAGCATTCCAAAACCAAGAACCCCAAGAAGAATGGCTATGTGTCTTCTGGGTCTTCAGTCTCGACCTGATGGATGACCTTTGGGATGTTTGTGCGGTGCTGGGGTTTTGATTTGCACAGTTTACCAAAGTGTCCCTTTCTGTTGCAGTGGAAGCATTGGGCAGTGCTCGCAGGACACTGATCTTTCCTGTAAGGGCACTTTACACCACAGAGCAGGAAAGCTCGCTCTGCTGGGCGGTTCAGGGGTTGCTTTCCCTGACTTGAATGGTTCCTGCATTTTTGTAACTTGATATGGTGGACTGAGGGTTGGTTTTGGCCCCATGAAGTGTTCTCACCCCTTAGGATGGTCCTGTGTTTCTCATGTAGCTCAGACAGTCCAACTAGCTGGATTGCCTTGTCGAGGGTAAGATTATCTTTAGCTTGTAGGAGGTCAGAGAATGAATCGTCTGCAACACCCACCATGATTCTGTCTCAAATGAGCCCAGACTTTAAAGCTCCATATTCACATCCCTCTGCCATCCTGTCAAGATTGTTTATGAAGGAATCGACAAGTTCCACAGGGAGATGGACTCCCTTATTAAATCTAGCTCCCTCCTGTATTTTGTTGGATTTCAAGCTGAAATAGATGTTGAAAGATTTCAAAACATCATCAAATTTGACAGATGATTCATCAATAGCTTCTTGTGCAATGATGTCGTCTGCTATTGGCCCAATCGAGTAAAGAAGTCGAGTAACTTGTTCTGCCTCTAACTTTTTTATTTAGACCTGCAGCATTGCTGTATCTTAAAAATCTTCTCCTCCAAAGATTCCATTTATGTGACTGGTCTGGGCCATGGGTGAATCCCAGCAGAGCTGGAAGTGGAATTGCAATCCATTTTTGATGATTTAAAAAAGTGTGGGTACAGCTTTAAGAGATTACAGTTTCCAAGATGGCATCACCGGTTACTGCTGAACAAAGGACGTTCCCACGCTTGCCGGTTTTTGGAAGGCTTTTCAAAATGGCAGCGGCGCGCTTCTGCCTGAAGAAGAAGGGACCACGATGGCAGTGTAGGTTGGCTAGCTGCCAGCTTAATTCATTCGGCAGTATCACGCTATGAGTCAGACTTCTTGGATAGGCACCACAAGCTTGCTCTTTCTGAAGTTGGACAGTCACGGGAGGGCGTGATGAGACTCAAGAGTCTGGGATCAGATTTAATGGCAGGTTGTGTTCAAATGGCGCTTCTGACTGAGTGACTTAAAAGGGGTGTCTCAGAACTAGCTGGCCTGGAATTTAAAAATGTTATCTCACCTTTACAGGCTGCGAGCTCTGCTTGCTGACACTGGACTTCAAAGGAGGATGCAATGGAGTCTTCTGCTTGAGTAAAACTTCTACCTTTTCTTGTTTGCTCCAGGTTCTTCTGATTCTGGAGCTTTTTTTTTCTGGTGAGTTGTCTCAGCGTCTGTAGCTTCAGTGGGAGTTTGGTTCAGTGCAGAATCTGTTGAAGGTGTCCTTTTTCTTTATTTATCAGCATTCTCGTGAGGATGTGGATTTTAATCTAGATGCTGCCGCCATGAAGTAGTCTTCATAGTCTAGAGTATGTTAACAGCAATTCTTTATTAACAACTCATAACTGTGTACATATTTACAGAAGAGGGTACAGGTATGGAGCTGACTCCAATCTAGGTCTTTACCCATCTCTCGACTGACCCTAGCTCTGGGTCATGTGCCTTCTTACATTACTGTGTGGGCAGTACTGTACTCAGTCCCACATTAACCCTATATGTACCAGACCCTACTACTACAGACACCATTATCCAAACTCTACTGCAGAAATTCTATTCCTATGTCTCACTAACCTGACACCTCATCTTCACATAACTCCATTGACTCATCATCCCACAATGCATTGAAATAAAAATGCATGTCCTCATCTACAAGTGCCTTCATTGCCTTGCCTCTCCATATCTTTACAAGTGAATTCAGTATTTGCCATATTTCTGGTGAAGTTACAGGGGCAGAGTGGGAGCAGCCTTGAAGAAATTCCAGCCATTATATTGGCCCGGATTTTGCAGTTAGAGGCAAAGCAAGGGCACTCACTACTGACCTCAAAGAAGGCAGCCCTCAAAGATCTAGTGATTTAATGTCAAGTGAAGGGTATGTTTGGCGTGCAGCAGCAGTGGTGTCAGCAAGCAAGTAAGCCAATCACATTGAAGTGTTCACACATTGCAAATTGGAAGGTTAAAAGCACTTAATGACATCCCATTTTAGGTTTTCAGAAAACAAAATAATTATGGTTGGATTAAGATGGAATCTAAAATAAGATAAACATTTACAAAAAGAATAAGGAATTTTAAAAATATGTGGCACGTTTTAAGACTTGGGAGAAGCTTATTCCACAAACATAAAATTAGCTTTTCAGGGACAATAAGAATGTTGTGCAGTATTTATGAAGTTAAAACTCCTGTTACGCCTCATGCAACATGGGTTTTTATGGCAAAACTAACAGTGTAAGAGTGGAAGTTCACATTAATTCAATTGATTCCCATTAATTGCTGTCAGAAGGACCTCAATGGTGCAGCCTCTGGAGAAACATAGAATCAATGGTAACAAGTTCTGGATTTCCACATTATTCTGTATCGGTGTGGACTCCAGAAATTGGTGTCAGTTTCACTGGGTAAACTCTGTCAGTTTTGCCGTCATTACCACAGCAAAACCCAGGCTACATATCAACGGTAATACAAATTGTAAGTTGTTATTATTTTCACCAGGGTCTGGATATACCTAGCTTTTAAATTTTGTTGTAATTATTTAGTTGTTTTGTTGAGTTTTGTAGCAGCAATCAACTCTTCTATTTTTATCAACGTTATTGATGCAGCAATAACTACTTGTATTCATATAGTGCTAAAGAGGTTTCACAGGATTGTTATCAAATAAACTTTGACTCCAAGCCATGTAATTAGGACAAACTTGGTCAAAGGGCTATGTTTTAAGGAACAATTTAAAGGAGGAGAGAAAAGTAGCGAATCAGAGACGGAATCCCAGAGCTCAGGACTCAGGCAGCTGAAGGCAAGGAAGGCCACCCCAATGGTGGAGCAATTAAAATCGAGGATGTGCAAAAGGCTATAATTAGAGGTGTACAGAAATCTTGGGGACTTGTAGGGCTGGTGGGGTTACAGAGATAGGAAGTGATGAAGCCATGGAAGGATTTGAAAACAGAAATGAGAATTTTAATATAGAGGTGTTGTCAAACCCAGAGCTAGTGTAGTGAGTTCAGTGAGTAAAGGGGTGATGGGTGAATGGGAGTTAGTGTGAGTTAGGATATGGGGAGCCTCACACTATAAATCTTATACTTTCACCTAAGTTTCTCAGTATTAAGAGGAAAGCAAGAGCATTGGACTCTCACTATATGCTCTGGATTTGAATCTATTTCATGTCTAATTTTGCAACTTACTAAACCACTACGGTGGAACTTCACTAGCTGTAGCATAGGTCACAAGATGGTAAACCTCAGGATGACACAATCTTAGGGAGTCAGCAGTAGAGTCAAGTTGGGGGGAGGTTTTCTTAATCCACAGTGAAAATACCATATCAATTAATGTGAAGACACGTTGATAGCAGCTTGGCAGCAGTCTATAGTATGAATATTTTTTAGTATACCATTGGCCAACCTAGATGAAGTAATGGCTGATGCAACAACAGTTGAAAAGAATATGAGAAAATCATCTAAATCAAGTACTTGTCTCAGGATTCCAAGTCTGAGTTTTAAAAGCCTTTAGGAGAAAAGGAAAAGTGATTGAAATAAGTCACTCTACAATTTTGAGTTCTTTGAAAAGAATCAGTTACGGTAGAAGATGGTGTGATGAATCTGAGTGATAATGCATGGAGGAAGAAGAATTGTTGGCTATCTATCATTCGCATTGAGTTTGAGGCACAAAATCAGGCCCAAGATTCCTTATATATTCATAGAGGAGCCAAAGTTGCTCCTGTGTGATTCCAGCATGGTTTGTTGGTGACCTTTGCCAATGTCCTTAACTGGAGGGCAAAAGTAGTGAATTGGAAGAATAGATTGAAGTCTTGTTTTTCATTCTGCATCTTCCTGTGGTGTTGGTATGATCTTGATTACATCCTGGGGCTTTTTTTTAAAAAAGAAATTACATTCAAATGCATCCGTTTACTTTTCCTGCCCAGAAGTGCACTCCTATTTGAATTCAGTCAGATCAATTCAAACACAGATTTAAACTGCTTGGATGCTGGTATCAAAGTGACATTATTACCAGCTCTTTTGCACTTCTCTGCTCCTTTATTCCAAGAATCGGTTGTAATATTTCTGTTGAGTGACAAATAAAACCTCATCGCAGCTGTATTCATTTGCATAGAAAACAATTAAGTCTTCCTCTTTGAAAGGGTTCAGATACTAAATTCAGAATTAATCCCTAGTCTGATTTTAGTTGGAGGTTTGGCCAGCACAGAAAGAGAGTTTACATGAAAATGTCATTTAAACATTGGATGAAAGCAGCTTTCACTGAGATACTAGTCTCTGTTATTGATACAGCATCTGTCCTGGGCAGGAAACAAATGGCACACTTCATAGAAAACAGTCAGCATTTTTGGCATAGGATGGGAAGTGCAGACCACCTATATTGGCATCTGAATATGACTCGGTGCATATTTATTTAGCAATTTGGCAAAATATAGCAATAGAATTTAATATTTGGCTGTGGTATTCAGCATGATTGTACACTTCATTATTGGGTTGGAAGGCAATCCAATAGAACTGCTAATACTTGTTACTACAAGCTTATGGTCTGAATTGAACTGGCTGAGTGGATGAATCAGAGTAATTTCTTGAGCACTGTCTGGTTGGCATTTGATTCAGAAATATTTGCTTCAAGTGCTAGATCACATGGGGAAAGAGAAATGCTTCTTTTCCCAACTGTTTGGCAGTCTTTGGCCTTAGAGCTGTTAATACATTGACAAGGTACTGGAACAGTGGACGAATTTAGAAGTTCTTTCAATGGCTTGGTTGGTAATCACACTATATGCTATGATATTGAGCCAGTCAAACCAGGAAAAGGTCTAGATTCAGTCCCCAGTCTCTGCTCATTATTTATCACAGCAGGAGTTGGCAGTAGAAATGTAATAATTACCCTTAGTACTCTGGGATAGAGAGTGGGAAAAGGTCAGCCAGGATTCCCACTCTTGATTGCTATACAAGTCTGGGTGAATGTTCAACTGGTAACTGCCCATTTCTTGCCTGAAAAACAGGAAACCTGCAGCAGAAGATCTGGTGAGGACTATAAGGCCCTTTTAACGAACTGACTCAAGCCAGATGCTTTTATGCCTGAACAGTACTGGCATCCAAAACATTCAGTCAACATTTTTAAAAATGCAAATTGAGATCCTACTCCAGTTGTAGGAGCCCCAATTACAATATTAATGTACAAATGGGTGGAGCATGCACCACGCATACAAGTCCTTAAAGGAACTGATGGAGGCCTCTCAGGAAATGACAAGTTTTGGGTGTTTTTTAGAAGATTTTTGTGGGACCAGGAAGAATCTTCATGTTCCTCCTGACCTCCTGATCTTGTTACATTACTGTTGGCCTTTTCTTGTACCCTCACAAGACCTGCTCCCTCATTTCCAACAAGACTCACCATGCATAAGGTGGCTGATTTTCCAGTGATCTGCAAATGAGTCATTGTTTGGTGCTAGCACTTTACTGATAAAATTTAAATAAAGCCTAAGGCTGTGTGGGCCTCCTGACTGGCCTTGGGAAGGTGCTGCATGAAGAAGCAAAACTTTCAGGCAAAAAGGGAGAGCTCTGAAGTAAAAAAATCCTTCACTACCTTCTAAGCAGTGTCATAAATTACACTAGTTTATTTCTTAATATGGGTTAAAAACAAAATTATGAGCTGATTGAGGAAGTTCATCAATATGACTAATTATTCTCAGTATAATTTAATGTTAAATTGCCTCACTTTCTCTCTCTCTTGCTCTCTTTCTCATGTATATGTCTGGTAAAAATTTACAATGTAACACCAGACATTAAGACTTGAATTTTATTACTGATCATTTACATTGTAATTAGCATTTGTATTCACACTGGGTAACAGATATAATAAACATTGAATTTATTGCCCATGATGATTTGTAGTTTGAAATTGTGTGAGTGCATCAGAGTATTTTTATCCAAACATGATAGAGCTCTGGAAATATATTTGAATAAATGGAACTTTTGTTCACAGTAAATAAGAATAAAATTAAATCGGTTTCTATCCTCAGTGTGTCCAAATAAGCTTTGTTGAGTGCGATCATGCCATGTGCTGGGTTAGGTATTGGAGCAGGTCAACCATAGAAAATGATGTTCAGTGGTGTTTATATGTACACCATCATTTCCAGGTTTCCATCTAGTTGTCTCCTTTCCACACTTAATGACTATATGGACAGCAGTTCACTGAACTGGTATATGTCAGCAGTAGTGGCTTGGAAGAACCTAGCGATATAAAAATCTGATGCATGACCATGGAATCTTTTAGTTTGTAGGTCATATTGCAACAAATGACATAGCTGTGTGAAATCACACCTTTTGCTACAGAGGTAGCAAAGCTGAATCTAGGATGGCATACAGTGATGAGTATTCGGGGCGTAAGTGAAGACATATCTTGGTGCAGTGTGGATGTGCAAACGATAGGAGGAGTGGGCTTGCATTTGTATAGCTGAAGCATGGCTTCTATCCACTTGTGTTCTAGTCCTCCTGATATATATCTGCTATATAAAGATATAGCATTCCAGTAACCTTTTTGATTATTTTCTGTACCTGTTCATGATATTTTTATGTCTCTTTGGACACCCACTGTTTCTGGCTTTTCAACATTTAGAACTTGCTCTATTCTATCCTTTTTAGGTCCAAATGATGATCTCACATTTGCCTACATTGAAATCCATTTGCCACAGTTTTGCCCATTAACTTAATCCACCAATATATCTTTGTAATTTTATGCTTCCATCTATACTGTTTGCAATGCTGCCTATCATCATGTCATCAGCAAATATGGATATGTGGCTTTCTATTCTATTATGTTAATAAATACAGTGAGTAAGTGAATACTTGAAGCCCCAACACAGAAACACAGATCCTTGCAGGACATCATTACTCACATCCTGCCAATTAGAATAGCTGTCCTCTGTCTCCTGCTGCTCCACCAATTTCCTTCAATTCCATGAGCTTCAGCTTCAGGTAACTGTCTCTTATGAGGGACTTTATCAAATGCCTTCTGGAAGTCCATATAAATGACATCCATAGACATGCCTCTGTCCATCGCTTAGTCACCTCTTCAAAATTTTAGTCAAGGCCATTAGTCATAACCTACCCTTTACAAATCCAAGCTGGTTGTCTCTAATCAGCTGAAAATTTACAAGGTGCTCAAAAACCTTATCTTTATTTATTTACTGCAGCAATTTCCTGACAACTGTGTTAGGCTAATTGGTCTATAATTTCCTATTTTACCTTTCTTAAATAGCAGGGAGACATGTACAATTTTCAAATCTAAAAGAATGGTTTCTGAATGTGAAAACTTTGAAGGATTATAGTTAGGGTATCTCCATTGGTCTCACCTACTTCCTTTAAAGTCCTGGGATGGAACCATCTGGTCCTGGGGATTTGGCACTGTTTAGTGCTATTATTTTCTTCAATACTATCATACACAGTGACCCATTCTCTGCAAACAAGGAATATGTTAGAACCTTGTGCCTTTTTTGAATTACCCAGGACTTTGGGGAGCCTATAGTTCACATTGCTTTCTCCATGGCAATGCCTCAGCCAATCAAAGTCTACTTGCCAACCAATCAGCACCATTTTCTCCTGCAGTTTAAATTGTTGCAATCATTTAAAATTTGGCATTCTTGCATTTGTCCGGATAAGTGCAACATGAAAAGCTTCGGTAGTGTGTCTCTCTTTTCTGCAATATCCAAGTTATGTAACACTTTTCTTCCGGACTTGCAAAATCAGGGCCCTTTTTTAAAAAATACTGAAACTCCTGGATTTTTGATTTGTGTTGTACTTAATAATTAGTTAATTTTCATTGCCATAAATGCCACCAAAATATAAAGCTTTTGTAAGATTATAATCCTCTCCTTTGATATGGACAAATGCACCATTGCCAAAATCAAATTCTAAGATAAGCTTTTTACACATCAAAATAATCGGTGCAAGTACATCCCACGTCTTGTAAAAAATACAAAATTGGCTTCCTATGGGGTTCAACAAAATCCACTTGAGAAAGAATTTTAATGCATATAGGTGCAGTTTCTAAGAGGTGCCAGCTAACATCAGCCATCAATGTCCAAGTGACCTTTAAAGTTGTTTTCAACAGAGACTATTTATAATCAGCTTTTCCATTCACAGATAATATAGCATTCATTTTCATTACGGGGCTACACAAAACCCTTCCACTCAAGATCAGTAAATGAAGGAATTATCATTTGAAAGCTGCTATAGGAAGATACAAATGATTACACCTTTAAAAAATACTTTTGCCTCTGTTTCAAATGCACCTGTGATGCTATATGTAATGCTATTCTTCTCTTTCCTCTGTGTGTTTTTTTGCTGACTTTCTAAATCTGCCATTAAGATAACCCTGTAACACCTACACTTGGCTGTGGAGGGTACACTAAGTACAGGCTGGATGGAAATTCAGCTGGGCATTTTTATGCCTGATTTTGTTTGGGAGGATCCAGATGCAAAAGCAGCAACTCACCACAATCACTTATATTCTGTTCAGGGATGCTGAGCAACTTATGGACTTTCCAATTGAAACAGCTAGCAAACAAAGAGCGAAAACAACCCATTTCCATGGACTGCAGTGTTCCCATAGGTTCAAAGAGCAATTGAAAATGTGTGCCTCTCACGCCCCATCTGACACCTTCAATGTTGTAAAAGGAAAGGCTTTTCTTCTCCTATTGTTGAGCTTATGTGCACTGAGACTCAGCTTATCCTGTGCATCCATGCCATTTACTTAGGAAGCTGCCTTAATGCTTTCATCATGTTACAATCCACCATGCCAGCCTTCGTGACTCAGAGCCATGTATCAAGATGATTAGTTAATGATCAGGGAGAGCCCCTGCAGTCTTGGTTGATGATTCCAGTAACATTTCCACAGATAGAGTGAGGCAGTAGATACAATGTGTGGAATCTACTGGTGATTGCTTATTTTCAGGAATTGGGACCATTTCCGGGTCCCAATTCCACATGGGCCTGTGCTGCGCACACTGGGGTGATCTTCCAAGAGGCGACCATCACGCCGACTATCCAATTAAGGATCACCGGAGGGCTCCTGAGGCTGTAGGCCCAATCAGAGGGCCTGCAGCTTTGGGAGGCTGGCAGCCCCACTGGAAGAGCATGAGGATGCCTCAAAATGGAGGTTTCGTAGGAAGCATGCATAAAATTTTCTTACATAGTGTGTGGAAATGACCTGGGACTCGCTGCCAATGAAGTTGTTGGAAGCAGAAATAATCTATGATTTTGGAAGGAAATTGATGAGCAATTGAAGGAAATAAACTTGCAAGGTTCAAGCGGGGAAGGAGGACTGTCTGGATTGCTCTGTGGGAAGTCAGCATGACTCGATGGGCTGAATGGTCTCCTTCTGTGCCATAAATGACTCTATGGCTCTGAGTCTAATTTTGGAAATGGAAGCATTGGAATCATCAACCAAGGCTGCAGGGGCCCTCCCTGATCATTAACTAATCATCCTAATACATGGCTCTGAGTCACGAAGGCTGGCATGGAGGATTGTAACTTGATGAAAGCACTAAGGCAGCTTCCTAAGTAAATGACATTGATGCATAAGATAAGCTGAGTGGCAGTGCACATGAACTGAACAATAGGAGAAGAAAATGTCATTAGGCCCCTCAGAATGGAGGGGAAACACCTCCAGATGATTTATATAGGCTTTGAGTATGGTTTTTCCTATCCATAGACCCAATTTTGGGACATGGAGTCTCTGACTCTGCTGGTCCTATGGTCCACATTTGGGAGGCCACCTCCACAGAGCTGTTGGGTTCAGCACCTAGCAGGAGTCTGCTCCAACACTGGGAAGATCCTGGCAGAATCCTCCCACTTATGCGTCCCCCATTAGTCCGGTAATTGATGATTGTTGGCTAACCACTGCTGCTAGGCAGGTAACCACTGCTTTTGTACACTCACCTCTGCAAGATCACCCGGCTTTGGCCCTCCTACCCACGCCCTAATCTCCAAGATTGTTGCTGCTCCCACCTTCAATTGTGCCTGCCTGGTACTAGGAATATCTGCCCAAAGGGGCCCAGAAAACTACAGCAAAACAAAGTCATGGGGCAAGTGGGGTGATTATTGAGTACATCATAGGGCAGTGGCTCAGGTGCGTGGATGGGACATCGTATGCTCTAGAAAGTGTGCCCCACCTCATAGAGATCATAGAGATGTGTTGCAACCTGCACAGATTTGTCCTACAGAGCTTGCATTGGAGAAAATGCAGCAGCAGGAGCAGCAATTGTTGTTGGACAATGAAGACCATGGCGAAGACAAGAAAGCAGCAGAAGAAGGAGAGGAACCTCAATGCCTTGCAGCACGTGATATGAGGAGCAACTTAATTGTTCAGCAATTTGGGTTTACTTTCTCATTTCCCTGCCTTGAAAACAGAACCCTTTTGCATTAATAGTTCTTGTTACGCTCTTCAGCACTCCCTTAATCCTGCATTAAAAAACATAGTAGCCATTAGCCAAATTATTTAACAATGCCATACTGTAAAAGCAGATGCAGAAGCTGCTATAAAATCACACTGCAGACCGTGGTGACATATTATTTTTCAATGCATTAATTCTCTTCAGTTCATTCCCCACTCATTCCCCATGATATTTTCTGTAAAAAAAGCTTTCTTATCACTACCACTCCTGAGGTTCTCACTTACTGACCTAAGCGTAGCTTATGGAAGGTTGTTGTCCCTCTTGACCCCAAGATACTTGTAATTGGTCACTCCTGGGAGCTCGAACCTGTGAACATCCAGCTGTAAATTGTTATGCCTCGGCTACTGCCGGGTCAGTCTGGCCCAGCTAATTTGCTGGCACTATGGCAAGTATTGGTTGAGGAGGAGCAAAGGGACAAACAAGTTGATATCCTAAAAGAGGCCAATGCATACTGCTGAAAACCTCTTGACAAGTAGTTCAAAATATGGTATAATAGTTTGTACGAGGCCACAAGTTTTCATAGAAAGCACTGAAGAGTGTAGTAACTAACACAGGAGAACAGAGGCAGACAGGTAAAGTGGGCAGACACCATGGCAGATTAAATTTAGTGCAGAGAATTGTGTGAAGTAAGTCATTTTGACAGAAAGAATGAGGAGAGGCAATAGGAAACTAAATGATATGATTTAAGAGGAGTGCAGGAAAATATAATGCTGATCATATATGTACATAAATCTATGAATACGGCAGGACAAGCTGATAAGGCTGTTTAAAAAAGCTCAGGCTTTTTAGAGATATAGATTACAAAAGTAAGGAAGTTATGCTAAACCTTTATAAAACACTGGTTAGGCCAATTCTGAGCACCACACTTTAGGATGGATGTCAAGGCCTTGGACAGGGTGCAAAGGAGATTTACCAGAATGCTACCAGCGAGGGAAGACTTCAGTTATGTGGAGAGACTAAAGAAACTGGGGTTGTTCTCCTTAGAGCAGAGAGGCCAAGGGGAGAATTGATAGCAGTGTTCAAAACCATGAACAATTTTGTTAGAGTAAATAAGGAGAAACTGAGTCCAATGGTACCAGGTTTGGTAATCAGAGAATACTGATTTAAAGTAATTGGCAAAAGAACCAGAGGTGACATGAAGAAGAAACATTTAACAGTGTGTTGTTGTGATCTGGAATGCACTGGCTGAAAGGGTGCTGCAAGCAGATATAATAATAACTTTCAAAAAGGGAATTGGATGAATACTTAACGCGGGAAAATCTGCTGGTCTATGAGTCAGAAGCAGAGGAGTTGGACAAATTTGATAACTGTTTCAAAGCATTAGCACAGTCATGATTGGCTGAATGGCCTCCTTCTGTGCTGAATCATTCTATGATTATAGGATTTTGTGAATCTATGGTTGGGTGCCGAAAATCCTCAGGGGATTTCAACCTCTTTGGAGGCTCTCCTGTAAACGTTGGTGACACCCTCCCAAGATAGCAGCCCCCTTTGTCTACCCTCCTCCACCTCCAGCCTCTGAAACCCAGCCCCCACCCCTCTCAACACCTTGCTAGGTTCCCTGTTCCCTCCCTGACCAAAATTCTCAGACTTAACTTGAAGTCCATCTACCATCTCCTCAGGACTCCTTGTAGTCCCAGCAGCGGCCATTACTGTGCTCTGGCGCTAAAGGACAACTCAGCTGCCAGCCAATCGGATTGGCTGGCAGCTGCCGAAGGCAGAACTTTCTGTGCCTGAGGAACAGAAGTCCCACTTATAAAGGTTGCCTCTAGTGTAATATCACTGCAGGGCAGCCACATTTAAAGTCGGCATGGTGCCAGCTGACTTTTTAACGGTGGGTGTGGGGGGGTGGGTGAGGGGGAGGGGGGCGGCACCCCCACTAAAATTCACCCCTATGTTTTTCACAGACATTTATGAATTGATGCAAGTAATTCAGACCACTTTCACAGAAACCCCCAGCCTCAAAATCTCCTATCCTGAAAGTTTTGGAAGGGCCTCTGATTTCCATTGCTTGTTCCAATAGCCCATGGAATTGTGTATTTTTCCCTGACCTTACTTTTCTTCCTGTTGTTGTGTGTACTTTTATCCTGCAATGAGAACGCAAGTGAGAGGTAATGAGTCTCTGGTGAAATGGAGAGAACCTTGTAAAAAAAATAGGCCTTTTTGATATGCCTGCAGCATATGTTGTGACCTGCTCAGTTTCTCTTAGATTTACAGTGCAATCCCCCTATCTAAACATGTTGTAAGGACTACATTCAAGGCTCTAATTGAACTGTCAACTCTGTACCATTTTTCTGAAGCTAATTGATAGGCTTTTGTCTTTTTTTTAGTTTGGCATGGCTGCCTCAGCTTTTATTGAATGCTTTCTGGAGTTTTCCATTGTGAACTTGGAATACTAGTACCTCAAAAAAGTCAAGGAGGTTAGCCAGCAGAACCTGAAGCCACAAAGATTGCCACTAACTCATGTTTTTCATTCAGATAATCTTTTAGTTTGTTCCTGATGATCAATTCCACTGTTGTTCCAACTATTAACATAAAATCAATGAGCCTATAGATGTCCAGATTTGTTTTGGCACCTATTTTTGAAGATAGAAACCAAATTTGTTGTTTTCAATCTAGTGAGACTTCCCTTACATTCATTAACTCCCTGATGATGATGCGTGAACTTAATTACAGTGCAGGGCTCCTGCTGATGTTGGATCTGCTAACCGTTGCAGTGGTAAGACAAGTGCAGCAAAATCCACTCCAGCATATTCCCTTTGGAGGAAAGCTGAAGTCCACAAATCAATTAGGTCATTTGTTTTTATCCCCTGCTTCTCAGTTGAGAATTAAACAGCTTTGTTTTTGAAATTCTTTCACCATAAGGTCATGCAGGTTTCTTACAAAATCCTTTTATTAACTATTTTGACTTGAAACTTTTTGAAGCTGGCTGTCATTTTCAGTAGAATATTTAATATTCTAGTCACGGAATCTTTGAAATTATAGTCTCTAAACTTTGTAATACATATGGTGGATTTCTTCTATCTAGCAATTCTTCACTTCTTAGGCAGTCCCTCAGGTCCACGGATGACTTTCTTCCACCCTGGGCTTGTGGGTCCTGAGGTGATCCGCACACTCTGCCACAGTTGGGGCAGGTAGTGTTTGATGAGATGGATGGGTGGGATGCTTGGATTTTGGTACTCTCCTTCCGCTGTTTGCACTTGGCCACCACCTGGGCCTTATGGAGAAATTTGAAATGATTGGCACCTTCGCGGATGCTTCTTCTCCAATTTGGATGGTTTTGAGAAGAGATTCCTGCATATCAGTGGGGATGTTGCATTTTTTCAGGGAGGCTTTGAGGATGTCCCTGAAATGTGTCCTCTGTCCTCCTGGTAACCACTTGCCATGACGAAACTCAGAGTAGAGAGACTTTTTTGGGAGTCTTGTGCCAGGCGTGTGGACGATGTGACCTGCCCAACATAGCTGATTAGCCATAACCAGTGCCTCGATACTGGGGATGTTGGCCTGAGAGAGAACACCGATATTGAAGGTAGAAACCAAGTTTGTTGTAACACCTATCCTGCCACTGAATTTGCAGGATTTTGCAGAGGCGTCACTGGTGATATTTCTATTCCTGTATTTCTACAGGAATTTAAGGTGTCTGCATTGTCCACGTCTCTGATTCATACAAGAGGGCAGGTAGCACTGCAGCCCTGTAGACCATGAGCTTGGTGCCAGGTTTGAGGTCTTTGTCATTAAACACTCTTTTCCTCAGTAGACCGAAGGCTGCACTGGCACACTAGACGTGATGCTGAGTTTCATCGTCAATGTCTGCCCTCGCTGAGAAGAGGCTCCCAAGGTATGAGAAATGATCCACGTTGTCCAATGGTTGACCGTAGACCTTGATAGTCAGGGGGCAGTGTTGCGCAGCGGGAGCAGGCTGGTAGAGGACCTTAGTCTTTCAGATATTTAACCTAAGGCCCATTCTTTCATACATCTCTGTAAATGTGATGATGGTAGTTTGGAGCTCAGCCTGTGAGTGTACACATATGCAAGCATCATCAGCACACTGCAGCTCAATGACAGAGGTTGGTGTGATCTTGGTTCTGGTCTGGAGATGACATAGGTTGAATAGTTTTCTGCTCATCCTGTAGGAGAGCTACTCTCTGGCGGGGAGTTTCATGGAGATGGGGTGGAGTGTTGCCTCAAGGAAGATGGAAAAGAGCGTAGGTGCCATTAGATAGCCTTGCTTGACCCCAGTGTGCACTCGTATTGGGTCTATGGCAAATCCATTGGTGAGGATCGCAGCTTGCATGTCATCATGCAGCAGGCGGAGGATGGTGACGAATTTCTGTGGGCAGCCAAATTTGAGGAGGATGCTCCACCATCCCTCCTGGTTGATAGAGTCGAAAGCCTTTGCGAGGTCAAAGAGCTGCTGCTCCTCTCTTCATTTTTATTGGACTTCTCTTGCTGTGAAGATCATGTCTGCTCTGCCTCTTGATGAACGGAATCTGCATTGTGACTCCAGTAGGAGCCTTTCAGCTATGGAGCAAAGGTGATTGAGAAGGACTCTTGCAATGACCTTCCCTGTGGCGGATAGCAGAGATACCCCTCTGTAGTTGCCACATTCAGTCTTGTCTCCTTTTTTTGAAAATGGTCACGATTACAGAGTCTTGGAGGTTGTCTGGCATGCTCTCCTTCCAGGTAAGGGAGATGAGGTAATGCATTTTTGCCAAGAGTACTTCTCCGCAGTAATTTAGTATTTCGATGGGGATTCCGTCTGCGCCGGTGGCTTTTTTGGTGCTTAGCTGGCGGTTGGCCTTTTCAACCTCATGTCGGGCTAGGATTGTGCTGAGGTGGTGGTGGGTGGCATGCTGTGGGATGTGGTCAAGTGCACTCAAGTCGAGGACTGAATCTCGGTTGAGGAGATTCTCGAAGTGCTCCTTCCAAACAGCATGGACTGCCTCTCTATCCTTGATGAACGATACTCCATCCTTAGCTCTCAGTGATGTAGGTCTTTGCGTGCTTGGGCTGTAAATGCTTTTGACTGCACTGAAGAATCCACGCATGTCATGGCTGTCAGCGAGTTGCTGTATTCCTGAGCTTTTGCGACCCACTATCTGTTCTTTAGATCACTGGGTTTTTTGTTGAACCTTGGCCTTAATTTTTCTATAGACCTGTTTTCTTTCCCTCAAATTTTGGTGGTGCTTCCAGTTCAGGAACACCTTGCACTTGCGATTTAGTAGCTCCCAGATCACCTGGTCATTCTTGTCAAACCAATCTTGATGTGCCTTGATGGAGAAACCAAAAGTATCCTTGCAGGCGCTGATTATGTTAGATTTAAGGACCGACCAGGCACAGTGGACGTTCTGGGGTTCCTGTTCATTGAGCGTGGCCAGGTTGCTTGTGATGTACTGACTGATTAGGTCCTTCTTTGCAGAGTCCTTGAGTCCATCGACATTGATTTTCCTGCAGCAGCACTTCTTCCGCCACTGCCGTTTTTGGGCCAGATTGATGGGGATAGTAGCCTGGATTAGGCAATCGTGTGTTCAGCAGTCGTCAGCTCCTGTCATGGCACAGGTGATGAACATAAGAACGTAAGAAGTAGGAACAGGAGTAGACCATTCGGCCCCTAGAGCCTGCTCCATCATTCAATGAGATCATGGCTGTTCATCTTGTGTTTTGATTTCCACATTCTCATCTAACCCCGATATCCTTTGATTCCCTTGCTTAACAAGAATCTATCTACCTCTGCCTTAAAAAGATTCAATAACCCCACCTCCACCACCTTCTGAGGCAGAGAATTCCAAAGTCGCACAACCCTCTGAGAGGAACATTTTCTCCTCATCTCTGTCCTAAAAGGACGACCCCTTATTTTAAAACAGTGCCTCCTAGTTCTGGACTCACCCACAAGAGAAAACATCCTTTCAACGTCCACCTTGTCAAGGCCGTTCAGGATCTTGTATTCTTCAAATCACCCCTCACTCTTCTAAACTCCAGTGGAAACAAGCCCAGTCTGTCCAACCTTTCCTCATAAGACAACCCACTCACTCCAGGTATCAATCTAGTAAAACTCCTTTGACCCGCCTCCAATGCCTTTACATCCTTCCTTCAATAAGGAAACCAAAACTGCACACAATATTCGAGGTGCGGTCTCACCAATGCCCTCTATAACTGAAGCATAACATCCTTACTTTAATGTTCAATCCCTCTCGTAATAAAGGATAGCATTCCATTAGCCTTCTTAATTACTTGTACCTGCATACTAACTTTTTGTGACTCATGTACTAGAACATCTAGATCCCTCTGCACATCAGAATTATGCAGCCATTCTCCATTTAAGTAATACTCTGTTTATTTGTTCTTCCTGCCAAAGTGAACAACTTCACATTCACTCAACCTATCTATATCCATCTGCAACCTCCTCATGTCCCCTTCACAACATACTTTCCTACCTACCTTTGTGTTATCTGCAAATTTAGCTACCATGTCTTCACTCCCCTCATCTAAGTCATTGATGAAAATTTTTAAAAGTTGAGGCCCCAGTACATACCCCTGTGGTATGCCACTCGTCACATCCTGCCAATTAGAAAAAGACCCATTTATGCATACTCTACTTTCTGCCAGCCAGCCAATCTTCTATCCATGGTAATATGTTACCCACTACACCATGTACTTTTATTTTCCGTAATACCTTTGATGTGGTAATTTATCAAATGCCTTCTGGAAATCCAAGTACAGTACGTCTACAGGGTCCCTTTTATCCATTGCGCATGTTATTCCTTCAAAAAACTCCAATAAATTAGTTAAACATGATTTTCCTTTCACAAAACCATGCTAACTCTTACCAGTTGCCTTGAGCTCTTCTAAGTACTGAGCTATAACCTCCTTAATGATCAAGTCTAATAACTTCCCCACGACAGACATCAAGCTAACAGGCCTATAGTTTCCTGTTTTCTGCCTCCCTCCCTTTTGAATAGAGAGGTTATATTTGCTACTTTACAATCTGATGGAACCTTTCCAGACTCTAGCGAATTTTGGAAAATTAACACCAGCGCATTGACTACCCCATTAGCCACCTCTTTTAAGACCCTAGGATGTAGTCAGTCGGGATCCGGAGACTTGCCAGCCCGCAGCTCCATCAATTTGCTCAGTACCATTTCCCTAGTGATTTCAATTTCACCAAGTTCCTTTCTCCCGTTCACCTCCTGATTTACAGCTATTACTGGAATGTTTTTTGTCTCCTCTATAGTGAACACAGAAACAAAATATTTGTTCATTTCTTCTGCCATTTCCTTATTATCTACTATTAACTCCCTCCTGTCACTCTCTAGAGGACCAACACTCATTTTACTTACTCTTTTCCTTTTTAAGTACCTGTAGAAACTCTTGCTATCCGTTTTTACATTTCTAGCTAGCTTCCTCTCATACTCTAATTTCTTTCTTCTGATTAACTTTTTAGTCATTCTCTGCCATTTCTTATATTCCGTCCAATCATTTGTCCTGTCACTCATCTTTACGGAGTTGTATGCTTTTTCCTTAAGTTTGATGCTTTCCTTAACATCTCTAGATAACCATTGATGGTGGGTCCTCTCCTTAGAATTTTTCTTTATAGTAGGAATGTACTTATTCTGAATGCCCTGAAATATCCCCTTAAATGTCCGCCACTGCTTCTCTGTTGATCTATCTTCCAGCCTAGTTTCCCAGTTCACTTTAGCTAGTTCAGCTTTCATCCCCACATAGTTGCCCTTATTTAAGTTTAAGATACTAGTCTTAGACCCGCTCTTCTCCCTTTTTATGGTCCCTCGCTCAGATGATGATGTAGTCAAGCAGGTAACAATGTCTGGAGTGAGGGTGTTGCCATGAGGTCTTGTATTTGTCTCTCTGATGAAATAGGGTGTTCATTATGATCAGACTATGTTCTAGGCATTTCATCAGAAGGAGGATTCCGTTGGTGTTAGCTTTTCCTACACCTTCCTTGCCGACCACGAGTTTCCAGAGGTTTGTGTTCCTCCTAACTCTGGCATTGAAATCACAGAGGAGAATCAGCTCTCCTTCCTTTGGGTCACGGGACAACACGTGATCAAGGCTGCAGTCGAATTCCTCTTTGGTGTCACCTGTTGGATCTAGGGCTGGGACATACACGTTGACAACTGTGGTTTTACTGTTTCCGGGCAAGGATGAGCTAATGGGCCATGAGACGTTTGTTTAGCCCACAAGGGGGCTCGCAGAGATGATCAACTAGCTTGTTTTTTATGGTGAATCCAACCCCATGGAGTTGGTGTTCTTCTTCTGATTTAATTTTCCTGAAGAAGGTGTACCCACCGCCTTGTTTCTTGATCTGGCCTTCTCCTTCCTTGTCTCACTCAGGGCAGCAATAATGTTATCGTAGCGCTGGGGTAGAAATTTGCGCTGAGCAGGCGGGAGGGTGCCCAACCTGCTCGAGCATAAAATGACACACAATGACATCAGGCAAGTGTTCCGATGTCATTGTGCACTTGCGCGATATTTCGGTCGGTGGGTGCACGCGGGAGTCGGCAGCGTGCCTGCAGACAATGTACAGGCCTAATAAAGCCATTAAAGTTCTAATTGGCTGAAATTTTTCATTACCCATCCAACCTTACAGTTGGTGGGCAGGCGAATCGGCCAGGAGACCTTTATGAAACCTTATCCACGGGCGGGATGAGATTTCCAACAGGAATTAAAAATAAAATGAAGATGTTTGAATCTCATTTATAACATGCCCTGGCTCATGACAGAGTCACATGAGGGGACATGTTTTAACATTTTTCAATTCTTTATTTATGTTTTTAAAAATCTTCAGCTCCCTGAGGCAGCTCTGTGCCTTCAGGAAGCTTTCAGTGCACGCAACTGCACACATGCAAAACTTCCGCGCTCGCCCTCCTCCTGACCTTGCCCTGGCAGCATTCAGCGTTGCAGTGCACCATTCACCCTGGCTGGTCATTAATTGGCTAGCCAGCATGAAATTGTAGTCGGGCCCCAATCGTGGGCGGCGGTCAGTTCCACGACCACTCCTGGGCCCGCCCGACGAGGTAAAAATCCTTCCCATGGTGTTGCCCCTACCCCAGCCCCGTCCATTCTGGGAGCCCACTAACATGGGGTTTCAGCTCCATGAAGTGTATGATCATACGCAGATACAAATGTAACCCGTGCGCATGAACAGACATAGCAATGCCTTACTGGTCAAGCACCAAACTAGAGGTAAAAACGTTTCATTGGAATGTATTTAAAAAATTTAAAGAGATAAGTTTCCTCGAAGACAAAACCAGATGTGAAAATGAATTTCAGCTCCATCAAGCAGCTTGAGTCATTGAGTTACGATATTTTTCAATGAAAGGCAATGTGCTTTTTGCAATTCTGTGGAGATAATGAAAGAATTGAGGAACTTTGTATCCTCTTCATCTAGAGTACTGAACATCAAAGCATTCTGGATTATATGTTCCACAAACACAGGGGCAGCGGTTTAGCTATTGGTATAATGAAGGTAATTGATATGACTGCTGTTTAAAACAAAGATAGTCAATTACATAAATGAAATGTGTCAGGCAAGCAATAGACAGGTGAGGGTTACTTGAATATGCAAGAAAGCTTTTTATATGAAATTATTTCTTGAAATTCACTATTGATTATCTAGAGAAAGAAAATTTGGAAAATATTCAATATTTCTATGTAAATAATGGGACTTTATATAGAAAATATTATGTGCTTGCCCTGGGAATGATTGCAGCTCTGGGCATAAATCTGCATTGATAACAATATGGTTGTTTTCATTGAAACAAGCCAAGAAAAACAAGCTTTGTTTCCAAACTACCTTTGATATTTTCACGCTGAAGACCAGAAAATCTCAGATGTTGTTCACAAGATGACAAGGATGCCATTATCACATCACTGGTGCCGTCCTTTCATATTGCACAGAGGGCAAATAAATCTTGAAATCTATTGTTTGATTGCATAATGCAGAACCTATTTGGCCTAAAATTTTCCAGAGACTGAAAATAATGGTACTAATCCATGTTTAAATTATTGACTTCAAAATAGTTAAGTAAAGGGCAGATTTAATGCTAGCCGAGGGAACGGGGAAAGAGGCGGGCGGGGGCACTTATTAGGGGGCAGCAAGTTCCTGGGGCAGGAATTTGCCCTTGGCGGGGGCGGGTGGGGGTGGTTGGGCAGCCGACACCGCCCACGATCGGCTCGCATTTTGATTTCACGCGGGCGGGCCAATTAAAGCCCGCCCTGCGTGGATCGTGAGCAGCAGCGCTGCCTGTGTGGGTGCGGAGAGGAGGGAGAACGGGCCTGGCATGCAGTTCGCGCATGTGCGCAAAAGAGCGCTTCAATCTCCCTGAGGCATGGAGTTGCCTCAGGGAGATTGAAGCACTTTTTAAACAACATTAATAAAGAGTGTAAAAATTTAATAAAACATGTCCCCTCATGTGACTCTGTCATGTGAGATGGGACATGTTTTTAATTCCAAAATAAAGTTTTTATTTAATGTTTATTTGCTTTAGGAAACCTCACACTGCTCGTGGATGAGGTTTCCTGAAAAATGTGAAGGCCACTTGGTCTTTTCGCCTGCCCGCCAACCATAAGGTTGGACGGGCAGCGTAGAATTGAATTTAATTAGCTTGTTAATGGCCTTAATGGGCCTTTTAGTTATCGGTGGGTGCAAGTCGACTCCGGCGCATGCCTGCCGAATGAAATATCGCGTGAGTGCGCGATGACATCGCAATGTATGCCCGACATCATCACACATCATTTTACGCTTGGGCATGTCGGGCACGTACCCACATGCCAAGCATAACATTCTGCCCCTGATGTCAGGATAGATGCGCTGAATTCTCCCGCCAATGGGTTGCAAGTGGGATGGCAGTGTCAATGGCGCACAGCAGAAAGGTAATTGTGATAGATTTGCATATGAATACTCATTAAAATAGAAGTTTTTGCAATTAAATGCTACCTTTGCAATTAAGTTGGAGGTGCATAGCAAACACACACTTTCACTTTCACGCCCAGTTAAAGCTGTCATGGAGCAGGTGAGGCAGACTTCGAGGTTGAAGCTGAGTGAGTTGGAGCTGAGGGAAACTTTGAGGGTTTGCTGGAAGACGGGAGAGGACTCTGAAAAGCAATAAGGGGCAGGTCGAGGGTGACCAAGGGAAGGTCAAGGGTGACTGAGGGAAGGGCAAGGGTGTCTGAGAGACATTGAGGGCAAATCAGGGTGTAGTTGAAGAAGATCAGGATGAGCGCTATTCATCCGTAGGTGCAAGGTTTTGGTTGAGAACCAGGTCAACAGCAGAGGGCACACCTTTGCCCGGCTTCTATACTCTGTTCAATTTCTGGAGGCAAAATGGGTTTCATCCACCCAGTGTTCCTGAAGCTGAGGAGGAACAGCAAAGAAGAAGAATGACATTGGGTCATGTACAGCGGGCAAAAGGCCAATAAGGAGCAGCATCATATGCTGAGGCTGGTCAAGATGGAGACAACCAGACGCCAATGTGATGATGAACAATAGAGCGTCCTGGAGTATTTAGAACTACCTGCAGATAGCTGATAGGCAATGCCAAAGGCAGCTGAAGATGTCTAGAGGAAGGCAATCACTGACCTGTGGGCTCTCCTTCAGGATGATCTGCAGCCCCTTGGACCAGGAGGGAACCCAATGCATTAAAAGTCATTGTGGCATTGAACTTCTACTGCCACGGCTCCTTCCAGGACTCCACAGGAAACATATGTGGTATTTCCCAGGCAGACGCACATTGCTGCATCATAGAGGTCACCAATGCACTACTTAAAAGGACTGGAGAGTTTGTGCACTTCATACAGACCTAGAGAGCCAGGGTGCAAGAGCTACGGGCTTCGGTGCCATCACAGGTTTCCCATAGGTGCAGTGGATGATCAACTGTATGTATGTGGGATCAGAGCTCCATGGGCCCTGCTGGCTTCATAAACAAAAAATAGCTCCACTCCATTAATGTGCAATGGGCTTCAACAACCAGAAATGGATCCTTCAAGCGCGTGCTCGTTTCCCAGGGATCTCTCATGATACATACATTCTTCACAACTCCCAGGTGCCACAACTATTTGAGGTCCCCACACGCCTGCAGGAATGAATTCTGGATGACAGGGGCTACCCCCTAAAAACCTTGCTGCTGTCACCAGTCAAGAACCCTTGACTATCGGAATGCTGAAATGAGTTTCTGCTGCCTGGACCTCTCTACGAATACTCTCCAATATACACCTCAAAGAATGTTGAGGTTTATAGTCATCTGCTGCAGAGGGAGGAGGATTTTGCCATCCACAGACGTAGAGAAGCCACACACATCATCAGACCTGCATGAGAGGGAGGATAAGAAGATGGGATGAGATGATGGGAGCAGGAAGGCCTGCATGTTGAGGTTTCAGCATCGGATGCTGGGGCCATTGAGAGATGCGTGAGGGAGGCCCATGAATCCCTCATTCTGAACAAGTTTCAGGAATTAAGCATGATGCCTTTGAAAACCAGCCAGGCCTAGGCCTCACACTCATGTGACTTCTTCATATCCACCCAATGTCAAATCGCCAATAAACACAGACAAGCCACTCCACCCTTGCCACCCCAATCCCTAAGATGTCAGTACTTCCTCTTCACCCAAACAGGATTGTCACTTATGCAAGCAATCACCCTGCTAACCAGGCCTACCAACAAAACCATCCACTACACACAAATAAAATTATCAAGACTATGTAATCACAGACTAACATATACTACAATCTTTGTGCAATTGCGGGCTCTTACATTTACGCTTAAGGTCATTATGACGTGGTGCTACTCCGACATTTGCAGTTGAGGCAGAGGCAAGCTGTTGAGTGCAATGCCCCATTGCCTGAGATAAGCCTGGTGGTTGTCCTCTGGTTGCCCGAGTTCTAGAGGGCCCCAGCATGCTGAGGGACTGTTGGCTGGTGTGCAGGTGCATCCTCTTTGGCCTCAACTACTCGAAGCACTGGGGTCACCGGCAGAGGGGCTGAAGAGTGGCAGCTGTTCCCCAGGGCACCCTGAGAGAAAGCCCCCAAAGTGGATGGCTGACTCTTCTCCTCCCTCTCAATGCAGAATGCACTTCCCTGACTATCGGAAGAGCAGGGGCACCTGGAGGGAGGTCCAAGCCCCTTCTCCCGCTCTCGCCTGGCCACCACTGCATAGAGCTCATTACCAGAGTGACAGTATACAGTTCCATGCACATTTCCAGCATCCAGTTACTAGTGTGATGAATCTGGTGGTCACCAACCTCTCTATGGAGGAAAGCAAACCTGAGGCACGGCAGAACCCATGGTCTGGATGGACTCCTTCATCATCCACAAATATCTGCACAATGCCTCTGGCAGCTCCACTATATGTTCCCATGCCTGTATCTGCATTTCCAGAATGTTTTGTGTGGCCTTTACCAGAGGTTCGTCATCAGCCTTGGGCCTGGCCTCTTAACAGTCCTCCGATTGTCATAGCATCCATCAGCTTCTCCAGCATGCCTGTGGTGCGCTTACCAGAATGTAATACTGATTCTAAATACGATATAGCATACCCACCAAGGTGACTGCATCTGTGTTGGTAGAGGGTGCAGGGGAAAGATGTGATGGTGCACCCTCTGAGGCTTCCATGCCCTCCTCCTCAAAGATGAACTGCAGGTTCATGGAAAATGGAGCAGGCTGTCCCTCCAGAATGCAAGGACCTGCATTGGAGATTGCAAAGAATTAGGTTCACGTTATTCACAATCTCTCTTCCCATCCTTCTGTGATGCTTGTCTCCCTTTCTGCCCAATGGTCAATACCAATCTCAAGATCACCTCATTATCTTCTCTGTTATTTCTGCTTTGTCATTTGCAATTATCTGGCTGCCCTACTCTTCAGCCGACTCCACTGCCTCTTCCTCTGCAGGTGTCAGCATCCTTATGTCAGGCACTCCCACTCCGCTTTGCCCGTCCTTTGGCGTTATGTGCCATTTTCTCCAGCAGACAGGAGGGGAGCTTGAATCTTATCTCGAAGGGCACCTGACAGAGAATGGGGCCTCCTGGGCAACCTGTCAACACTCGGACTCTCATGCTACTTGTACACTAATGGAAGTATGAGCCACAAATTCTGGTCCACATACATTCAGGCCTCATGATGCATCTGCTGCTGTGTATTACACTGCATTCTACCGCCTGCTGTTCCCTGCCCTCACTGAAAATTTTTGCTTGTTGCCCTCATGAAAGCCACATTGATCTGATGCCACCTTTCTACTCGCCCTTGCAGTGCGGAGTAGTTGGTTGACCCATTTCCTGCATTGGACCCAGGTGCACCTGTAGATCCCACGGCTGCTCACCTCCGCTGCAGTCTCTGTCCAGGCTTCCTTGCTTTGGCAGGAGTGTTTCCTATTGCCTCTGGTGGAGAAGACACCTCCCACCATTCCCGGACAGGCTGGAGGAGAACCTGTAGGGAGGCATCGCTGAATCATGGGGCCATGGGTTGTCTGCTTTGAGAAATTTGCTGGCTGAATGTAGAGGTCAAGGTGATGCTCCTGGAGTTCCTATCAGTCACTGACACTGATGCTGCTGGAGGTACTGAGTGCATCTCTGGTTGCTGCTTAAAAATAGAGCCAGAACTCTGACCCCGTCAGCTGATGGCAGGTTCAGTGACTTCCTGCTTGCTGCCGCCACACAGTTGGCTGGGCCCCATGCGGCTGCTGTGTAATCACAGTGGGCCAGCCATCCCCACCGCAAGCAGAAGTTCTGCCCATTTCCAGGTCAGCCATTAGGACCCCACCAGGAGAATAAAATGTTTTTAATTCCTAGTTAAAACTTCATCGTCATTATGTGCTGGTTTAATGTTACTTCCAGGGCTCACTCCAAGAAGGGAGACATCCTCCCTCCATCTTGCACTTTGCTGGCCGATGACTCAATCTCCAGCATGTAGTAGAAAAAGGCTAAATCTAAATTGCCTCTCATAGGAAGTGCAGGTGGCTTTGGATTTTACTTGGGGGTAAGGAATGACCTTTCCCAGCAACCAATTCCACATGTTGATTGTCCTGCGTATGACGAAATCCAACATCTAACCTAAATTACTCCTTCACCAAACTGAACATGCGCCACCTTACAATAACAACAATTTGCATTTATATAGCACCTTCAACTTGGTAAAATGTCCCAAGGTGCTTAATATGAGTGCTATCAAACAAAGTATGACACAGGGTGACATAAAGAGGTATTAAGACTGATGACCAAAAGCTTGATCAAAGAGGTAGTTTTCAAGAAACGCCTTGAAAAAGGAAAGAGAAGTAGAGAGGCACAGAGGATTTGGGGAGGGAAATCCAATGCTTAGGGCCTAGACTGTCTAGCCACCAATACTGGAACAAAGAAAATCTTATTCTGTTGCCCTGATGTATTTCAAAATGTTGTTTCAGATTTACAATTTCTATCCCATTAATTACCTTATATGGTTCTCTTTGAGACATCCATTATGTTGAAGAGGCCCAGCTTAATGTACCATCCATAAAGCTCTTCATTCTGACTCTGGAGAGCTTCCATGATGCTATTCTCTGCACTGCCTCTAGATCATGGATAGCCTTCTTATATGATGATTACCATAAATTTTTCAATTTGCCCAGATGTGCCCCACAAGGGCACTGTATAGCTTCAGTACAATCTTTGGCAATTTAAACTCAATTCCTTTGGCAATAGAACACAGCTATGACCAACGCTGCGACATGTTGAGTAAAAAATTCAATCTATGGTTCTTTAAAATAAATTTTGAGTTTGGCAAAGTTACTAGTTCTTAAAATGTCACTGTTACTAGGTAAATGTTTCAATCATTTACATCCATAAATGAGCACCATCACAGTTTAACAAACTGAAAATACCAAATGCCAAATCTCTGTCCATAATAAACCTCATGTATGTTTCTGTTCAGGGATTTGTTGAGTGCAGGACTACCCTCAGGTAAGACTAATTATTATGAATTAAATATGACACCATTTTCATATCCAGACAATTGGCTATAAATTTCCATCTGATGTGACCTGTTTCATCAATTCAACCATATGAAAGGAGTATCTAGGATTGTTAGGCTCTGTGCTGGATACAGAAGTGATTGAAAGAGGCAGATAGCATTTCCAATTAGTATTCTCAAAGGATACATTCAGGGGAAAATTTTCCAGTCTTATGCAGCCAGCTACAAATCATGCTTGTGTACAAAATCTGAGAATGATCCCTTATAATTCTTTTTGTAGAGGCTATTCTTGCACACCAGTTGGTCACTCCAGTTGGGGTAAAGGCTTTGGCATGGTTTCGGATAAGGGTGTATTTTGATTTGGTGCTACAAAGTGGAACAATGGGTTTTCCTGGGAAACCACCAGTTTCTTTTCTGGAAGGAGAAAAGGTAGAACAGAAAGATGCCAATTGCACCAGGGAGATCTGTGCCTGCCTGCCCACCTTCAGACTATATTAAGAGGTACAGGTGGAGTTACCTAGTCTTCTCAAAGGGCCAATGTCAACTTAGGCTAAAATCCTTTGAGGCTGTGACAAGGTTGTACTGCAAGGCAACTAGTAGCCAATCTATGAGCACTGTGAGTAACAGGCAGGTTTTCTACTGTTCAATGTCTTAAGCCTGCCTAGCATTATCTGTGACTAACGCCTGGAAGTCCATGGTCACCAATGCCCTCTTAGGGCATTGCACCTGAAAGAGATAGGGAAAAGAGCATTATCTGCATTATCAACTAATCTACTGCCTCCAAATGCATGAAACTGGTTTCTTTATCAATCAGTATGGTCAACTATTTTAGCTCTTTTATTGATTAGCAACAGGAACATGTCTTGCTACCTTTTTACAAAATTCAGCATATCTATAGCAACCTGTACAGTTCCTACTTCTTTTCCACCTTGGTCATCTGACCCTGTGATACTCCCTTAAGTTCCCTAATTGCATCCTCCAGGATTTGTGTAGGACATGTGATACAAGATGCTATCTAGTCTGACTTTTCTATTCCAGGCCTATAGGGCTGGATTTTACAGTCCCGCGGGTGAGGGTTGGTGGGTGGGTTGGGGGTTTGAGCCATAAAATTGGGTGCCATGCCATGGGAACCATTCCCATCCACCCTCTCCTGCCATAATTTTACCAGCAGCAATTAATTGTCAGTTAAGTGCCTCCCACTGGGGTTTACCCCACTGCAGGAGAGACCCATGCAAACATACAACTCGTCAGCTTGGGCTAGTGGCCGGGATAGAGGCAGGTACCTCCTTTACGGGCCCCATGTGCCCATCAGAGATCCTCTCCCAATGTCTTCCTAACCCTGCATTTTCCCTCCCTACTGTCCTTCTCATCCCAGCATCCCACCCCCATCCCCCTCTTTCTGGGGCTTGCCAGTCGATACTTTGATGGCCGTTAAATGGCTGCAGAGCGAGCTGGTGAAGCAGAGGTGGGCTCGCCCCAGACTTTTACACCAGGGGTGGGGATGGGACCCCATGACACCCCATCCCACCCCATGCCACCCCACCTCTTCCTGTAAAATCCAGCCAGTAGAGACAGCAAAGTGATTCATTTTACAATGCTAACTCCAGAAGATACCACCCAATAGAGCTTACATTACAAGATTCACTATTAATGCTATTTATTTGGTTGTGTGTATGACTGTGCGGATGCGAATGAAAGTCAAACCAGCAGAACTAAATGGTACTACCATATAGATTGGTGAGGTTTTCAGCTTCAGGTTCTCTTACCCATTTTAATGTCCTTACAAATTAAATTATCAAACTTGATCAGCTCCGACAAATTTTAGGCCTTGTAATTTCTGAGCTTTCCTCCACTTTGGATCCGTTTGTTGATATCAGATGACACGCTGTTATACAAGCACATAAATCTTCTCGATCTGTCAGAAATTGAAGGAGCATGTCCACGGTTACAGAAGGGTGGAGAAGCTGAAGCCCACCTTGGGTATTGTTATGTGACAGTTTATCATTCAGCTAATCCGTGTTACAGGGCTTTTATGTGTGAAGCTCTTTGAAGATTTGAGTGTGATGAGGATTTCAAGTGCATATTACAGTATTTCATATCCATAGAATCATATACCAACAGGTACTCATAGTAAGCAATGAAAGAGCTTTAAGACTGCATGAGAGCTTTGTATGCATGAGCAGTAAGCATTCAACATGTTGCCTAGAAAGACACTGTGGCAATGCATTTTTAGGCAATGTTCCTGAAAAATGGAATTGTCACATAGGGAGGGCCTAACCCTACGCGACCAGTAAAATCTGGGTGGGTGGGTAACTAAAATGGCCCAAATTACTTATCTTCCAGATAGTTGCCTGAAGCCTGCCATTTCTAATTTGAAGTGACACTTCTGGACAGGTTGTCTCATGAAGAGTGAGCAGGTTGGGCCTATACTCTTTGGAGTTTAGCAGAATGAGAGGTGATTTTATTGAAAGATATGATCCTGTAGGTGCTCGAGAGGGTGATTCCCCTAATCCAGAACTCAGTGGGCAGAATTTTGCCGTCGGTGAGCAGGGGGCGGAACCCCCGACGTTATCCCGCCCCATTTAAATTTCCAGGAAGGCGGGGGTGCAGCGAAATCAGCTGCGGGCCCGCCGACCTGTCAATGGCCAATTGAGGCCATTGACAGGATCATTTAAACAATTAAAGGACCTGCCCGTCCAACCTTAAGGTTGGCTGGCAGGCCAAGAGCCCCAGCAGCAAATAGAGAAAACATGAAACCTCATCCACCAGCGGGATGAGATTTCATGCAGGGTTTTAAAAATGTTAATAAAGTTATTATGTAAATTACGAACATGTCCCATCTCATGTGACATTGTCACATGAGGGGAACATGTTAGGGAATTTTTTTTTTCTATTTTTAATGTTTTTCAACGTGGAAACGATCTCCCTGAGGCTGCACTTAGCCTCTGGGAGATGTGTGCTCTTTCGTGCGCATGCGTGAAAGAGCACACTCTCACTTTTAGGGAATCCCCCCCCACCCGCACAGGAGGCGCATAACCCACGTAAAATGGCAGTGCGGCCCGCTTCTCCGGCGGGGATCGGCTCCCCGCCCATCGGAGATTGGGTCGGGTCCACCTGCCCATCAGACAGAAAATTCTGCCCAGTGACACAGTTTAAAAATAAGGGGTCTCCCATTTAAGACGGAGATGAGGAAGAATTTCTTCTCTGAGAGGGTCGTTAGAATTTGGAATTCTGTTCCACAGAGAGCAGTGGAGACTGGGTCATTGAATATATTCAAGGTTGATTTATACAGATTTTTGATCGACAAGGGAGTCAAGGGTTATGGGGGGCAGACAGAAATGTTAAGGCCACAATCAGATCAGCCATGAACTTATTGAATGGCAGAGGAGGCTCAAGGTTCCGAATGGCTACTCTTGTTCCTATTTTTTAGCATCTTACAATCTTAGGTGGCACAAAACCAATGGGGTCACAATTCACATATGCAAATCAGGGTCCAACAAGCAGGCCACTATAGCAATTTTAACTATAGTCTGAGCAAGTAAACTGTCATGGTTTTCACACTGAGTGAAGGTCTGGTTGAAGTGAATTGGGAAGATAATGAAGCCTTCCAGGTAACCCGTTTGCTTTCTTTTGTGGGCCAGGGGGAGCAGAAGTGCTTTGGCCTCTCCTGCACTGCACACCCACCTTCATCAAGACCTTGTGCAGCCTCAATCCCCACTCTTACTTCAAGGCCTGAGAGAAACTCTTGGCTGGAGGTCAGTAACTGTTTCTCGCCCACTTTCCACCAGTTTACTTGTCCTGAACCCTGTGGCAAATTAGTGAGGCCTAGTAGTTAAAATTGCTCTGGCCTCATACTATCACTTGCAGAAAGGAAAGTGAGACACACTGAAAATCCTCCAACGTGAGTACATATCAAGAATTCAGAAGGAATAGTCAACATGCACAACCAATTTTTTTCTAATCATTTCATTCATGATGAACTCTTGATATATGGTCTTGTCATCAAGGTGCAATAGCACAAGGGCTATCTTATAAACCTTGTGAAGCTTGGTAATTTAAGAACAATTTTATGCCTTTTGATCATACTTCAGAATTTTTGTTAATATTGCTAATCTGTGAGCTTTTTAATTGGATTTGTGAATTATTTGCACATTCATCTAGAAATGACTGTCCTGTATTAGCCTATTTCAAATGGATTAGTGAGTCTGTTAAAATAGCAGATAAAGAATGTTACATACAAATGTTAAGCAACCGTACATTAATATTGCACACACTATTTTGAAAATTATAATGTTTTTGCCTGTCTTGGTTTGAATTTGAATTTATTTTGACAGCTAAAAAATTCTTTCACAAAATATTTTTTAAAAATAATCAGGAACTGCAGAGAGATTTTATCAGAAAATATTCCAGTGATAAATGCAGCCGTGTTGTATTCATTGAGAACCACAGCATATGAGGCGGTAAATTATAACTAGCTGACCAGATGTTGCAAAAAGAACATTATTTTAAACAAACCCATATTTCTGACAATTGATGGACAACTCTGTAGCGGAAATTATGTTATAGAAAAAAATCAAGTGCTACAGCCTGGCTGCGCAAACTCTCGGGCTATTAAAGTGAGTGGGTAGTCAAATTTGAAGTGTCAGGGCCTTCACTCATAGTTTAGCAGAGAGAAGTGGCTTGCCTTACTGACAAAGTTTTATAAGAGGAAAAGTGAAAAAAGCCTCCACTGATTGCTGTCTTCTTGGGAAATCTTTTGAGGAGATTACTACCCAATTATATTGTGTCACATGGATAACTAGATTACCGATAATTGGTGGGTTTTAAAAAGGGAAAACAAAAACACCTAAAAGCTTGAAGTGAAGATTTCCGGGCTGCTACTTGCAGCAGGTGCGCTTAGTGAAGCAGGTGTGTGCCAATATTTTTTGCAGTGTGAACTGTTTAGTTTAATTCCACTCTCCAGTTCACCCCATCACTTTAATATTCCTCTTTTTCAACCAGGGGCTAGATTTTCCTCTTGCGAGCACGTTTTGTAAGCCGGGCTGTTTTGCAGCTCACAAACTGCACTCCCAGCCACAGCTCCTAACATTGTTTAAAGACCCCCTGAACCTCCCCCTCACCACCTCACTCCCTCCACTCACCCACCCTGCCACCCTTTGTCTCCTCCATGTGCCTTCATGTATCCTCCATCACTGCTCACCTAGTATCCAAAATATACAGTCCTCAGATTCTATGCAAGATCAATGGAAAATATTTTACATTCCTTGGGAAAATAATTAAACCTCCCACCATCTAATAAAAGCCTCCATCAAACACACTGTCATTGATATTGAGAAAAAAATGCATTCTGCCATGTGAAAAATACCCTGCAATACTTGTAATTCTATTACCTTGTGTCAACAAACCAGAAACCACATCAAAGGCACAATCTGATATTACAACCTCTTAAAAATGTCATTCATTCTCAGATGAACGGAACACCCATTAGTGCTTGAAATTCAACCCAGCATTCACAATGGCCACAGCTGTCCAAACAATAGAGTATGAACAGAACAGAAACTCTTTCGAGTTATCAACAGTCACAGATTGCAACTCTTTCGAGTACAATCACAGTTCTTGGTTTCCGGGAGTGGGACATGAACCCACAACCCTCTGATTCAAAGGCGAGGGTGCTATGAACTGAGCCACAGCTGACACCTCTATGAACAGAACAGAAGGTGCTCATTTCAATTTGAAAGCAGATTGCCCATCAATCAAGAACAGGAGCAAGTGGTTAGATTATTTTCAAGTGTCAAAGCAGGAGTTTTTTTTTATTAGCCAGAGCTATTGCTCCATTTAAATCACAGTAAAAAGGATGACAGCACAAGCTGACAGAATATTTTGTATCATTTTTCAATGCATTATGGTATTTCTCCATTTGAAAAATATTGTGTTGCATGTGAACAATTTCACAATGCTGGTTAATGTAAGGGTAAACTTGCTTTGCAGGACTTATCCCCATTATGAATCACTGCATTAAAATACATCTACATTACAATACAGCACCTAAAAGTGAAATTTGAAGATATGAAAATACTTGACACTTACTTTTCAGAATGCTCCAGACTCCTCAGCAATCTTTCTATTTTCTTTGTGAACTGTCAAACCTGGCATGCTTTTAATGGGGTTCCATAACCACACAGCACCAGATAAAAATGATATAATGGGAAAAATGTGCTCTTTTCCCCCCTCCCACCCCCATTTAAACTGGAAACCTGACTTAGGTTGGTGTGCTGGTATGTGTTTTGCACACTAGACATTCCTGACCTGCAAAATGGCCAGAGAAAAATGCTGCAGAATCAGAAATGCAGACGAAAATCATATTTCCTCCAAAACAAATCAGTGTGGCCATCCACTCACCGAAATGCCTGTCTGAACCCAGACGATAATCCAGCCCCTGCTGTCTAATTCCTTTTTTCAAAGAATTGAAAGGCTTTACTTCAACAGTGATTTGTGACAGAATTCCAAAGTTTAAGCACCCTCTGCATAATTTTTTTTTCCTGACTTTCCTTTCCAATCTTTTTGTGCTTATCTTAAATGTGCCCTCTTGTTACTGTCTCATTAGCCAGCAGAAATACTCTATTACTTTTGACTTTATAAAATACCATTTGCAATCTTGAAGACCTCCATCAGGCCACGGCTTAACCTTCTCAGCTTTAGTGAAGTAATTGCAACCCCTTATCCCTGGCATTTGTTTCACTGCTTTTATTTCCTGGTTGCTGAAAACTGCACACAATATTCCCAACTGCAGCCTAAGCTCTTGTAAGAAGTTAATATTACCTTCTTCCTTTTGTATTCTTTAGGTTCAATATCACAGAATTCCATTCTCTTCCTAAGTCCTTATCTACTTGTGTTATAACCTTAAATAACCAGTGAGTCTGCACATCAAGCTTCCTCTGCTCTATCAAATTATTTAAAATCTTACCATTTAAGTGTCATTTCCACCCTTATTACAACTTTGTATGTCTCTATGCAGTAGCATGTGATATAACCAGTAAGCTGAAATATATTGAGGGAGTAATTTTGGAACCAGGTTCTCCTAGCTCGCTACATAATGGTTATTGTTCAGAAAACCATAAACAGGACATGGTTTGTTAAGGGTCAGCCATTGTTGTTTTCAACTTTTTACTGGCATCTAGATCTTCCTGTGCATTTCTGCAGATTGTTCTAGGCATTTTTTTGTTACCACCAACATGATTATTGATACTATTGGATTTCCCCAAGCATAAGTGCTTGGAAGAAGAGAACACAAGTACTGCTAGGCAAGTCAGGCTGCATGAGAGGTGCTCAGTGCCCACCTGTCATTAACCATATCTACCGAGTTAAGGGTATCTGATTTTGGCAAATAATTAGTGCTGGCAGAGGCTCTTGCTCCCAAATGAATCTAGGACAGCAAAACTAAAATCTGCACAAATTCAGTGAATGCTTGATGCACCATAATGTGGATGCTTCCTCAGGAAATTTCCGATCACGGTATGTTTTCTTTTTTGCATGAAAAAAGGCATGTCAGAATTATGAACATACAGGTGATTGGCAACACCTGCTAAGATCATAGCATAGGAACAGAAGTAGACCATTCAGCCTCTCTCAATTAACAAAAAACCCAAAATCTGACGGAGTTCACGAGAGAAAAAATAACATAGGAAGTTAAAAGTCTAAAAATAAAGATGGTGGGCCATGTTCTCCACCATCGGAGGTCTGGAACATCATTGTAATACTTCAACATATTATTATTATGCCTGCCCGCCAGAATCGTTTCCCACCCCCACCCCTCCCCCGCCACCCGCTGCATCGTCCACCCACGTCGGTGAGAAAACACGCCAACGTGTTTCACATTAGCACTTAAGTGATGTGCACCTGGCTGGCTGCACTTCACTCGGGACCTCAAGGTTCGTTTGCCTACCTTGCTTTGGTCAGCACTCGCAGGCATCAGCTCACAGGCAGCACCACATCACTTTTAGGGGGGCTCACAACAGGTGAGCCCCAGATCAGCCATATATGAGTGGCTTTTCAATGGCTGTAGAGCTAGGGCTTGCTTGGCAAAGGGGGAGAAGTGGCCTCAGGCAAGGGAAGAGGCTGCAGGACGAGAGCTGTACTGGGGAAGGAAGGTATTCCAGGGTGTATGTGGGGGGCACATGTTGATCTGTGCAAGTGGCCTCAAGATGGTGATGCCTGAGGAGGCAGTCTCCAGAGGAGATGAAGCCAGATGGATATATGAGGGTATGTGTGTGAGAATGGGTGGTAATGTCCCTTGAGCTGGCAATGAGTGAGATGCCAGTGAATGTGTGATGGGCTTGAGTGTGTGAGTTTAGAGCGATGAGATGGTTGCCATACCCTGGCTGCATGGATGAAATCATTCATCCTCTATCTGCACTCGATCGCTAACCTCTTCTGTGCGGCATTGACATTGATCACCACTGCCACTGCCTACCAAAGCCTGGTTGATCATGTTGCTGCCCATCCTGCGGCCAGGGTGGGGTAAAGGACATCGCAGCAGGCCTCCATGACATACTAAAGACGTTCCAATGATGCATCACTAAACTTGGGGGCTGCAGTTTTTTTGCCTTTCGTGATCATCTTCCCTATAGTAGTCGTCAGCTGGAAGCACTGAGATGTGTGTTGCTCAACTGGACTTTAAATATGGCGCCCGGCTTGATGAAGCAGTGAGGTGATGGCATGGCGAGCAAATGAGAGCCCGTCCATCATCAGAACGGTGTGTTTCCCGGGAATGCATAACTAGTGTGGCGGGTTTGGGACGATATGGCGTGAAAACCTGCCGTTTTACCCACCCATTACCGCACGTAGTGCAAATCTTGGACGATTCCGCCCTGTATATTCTCATTCAATTATTTTTGAACCTCTTGTTTAGCTATATGCAGTATCTGATATGTTCAATTTTTTGAAATAAGAGTTAAACAAAATAACCTTGTACTACAAAATAAAGCATTGTTAAATCATGTTAACCATACCTGTGCAGTAACCTCCAGCGTAAGAGTGGCTCTGCCCTAATTGGATGGGAATTCTGTTTGGATACATTATCTACCTTGCAGGCACTTCCTGACTTTTTAAAATAATATTAACCATCACCTAAACTTCTCTTGTGATGTTGTGGCAATAACTTTTGTATTTGTGCATCAGTGGAAAAATAACAGGATACAATCAAAATGACTGAAAGTCGTTTAAAAAATTGCAATAATTATCAATAGCAACATACAGATTTCTGGCAATCTAATACTTGATTTTTAGTCAGTGATCTTTGACTATACATTTGAATAATGTGACTAAGTTCCTGCGAGGCTGAAAATTTTCTAGAAAAAAATGGCCTGTTGTCATGACCATCAGACAGGAAATAAATCTTAAACTGTGCAAATCAAGCCTCACTTTCTGCTTATTTAAAAATGGACTTTGTTGGACCAAAAACATGGCTGCTTGTAGTAATCTGATGTGTAATATACCTTTAAGACAAATATTGTAATGTAAAATCACATGATCTTAATACCCAATAGCAGAGTAGCGCAGGATACCTCTGTGGGAGAGTCTTGACACTGAAGAGTGAAGACAGAGTTTTGAGTTGTGAGCGCACAAACGTAGCTGCTGAGTTTCATTTGTAAATAAACAGCATGAGTTTATTCTAACAACGATCTACTGATGTTCTGTGTCTCTGTACCAACTCGGTCAACCCAAAACAAGCATGCAACATGGATCCTTCAGCCCCCAACAAACCAAGGGCACTGGATCTAACAAACTGACAATGAGAGTAAAAGAATAAAAAGCCACGGAAAAAAACGAGGTAAAAAGCGAGGAAGAATGAAGGAAATCAGAAGGACTGAAATTGGGCCGTACCTCGCACGGTAATTGTAAGTAAAAGAAAATTTCCTTCTTGCTCGTTGAAGTAATTCCCACAGACCGTGCCGCAATTTGGAAGTGTGGAGCCTTTCAACCCAACCTTGGACGATTGGTCTCACTATATTGAACACCTCACGTTCTTCTTCCAGGCGAACGACATTGCGGGGGAGGAGAAGAGTCACGTGATCCTTTTGTCCATGTGTGGGAGTAAGACATACGGATTAATTCGAAATCTGTTAGTGCCCATGCCCCAGACTCGAAAAGTCTTGATGACTTAGTGAACCTTGTAAAGAAACATTACCAGCCCAAGCTGTCGGTGACAATACAATGGTTTAAATTTAACTCAAGAAATAGAGCTGTGCGGGAGACAGTTAACTGTTATGTGGCAAGTTTGAAGCAATTAACTGAATATTGAAAGTTTGGTACATATATCAATGATATGCTTAGAGATAGTTTAGTGCGCTGTATAAACGAAAATTCAGTAGAGATTACTGGCTGAAACAAATTCAGATTTTCAAAAGGCATTGGAAGTCACTCTGGCAATGGGAGGTGCAGTGCGAGACTCAGAAGCCATACAAAGAGCGCAAAATGGTGCCGTCCTCCGCATTGGGCGGGGAGCCTCAACCAAAAAGAGCGCAAAAGTGCAGGGCTTTACTCAGAAGCGGGAAGCAGTCACTGCTAGCAGACAAATTAAAAGAGATGCGTAGCAGCAAAAACGTGGCATAAAAGTAACAGAGGTGGAAGCAGATAACCTTGTAATGAATCACAGTATAAAAAGATCGAATGTTTCTTCTGACATCAATATGGACACCTCATGAGACATTGTAAAGATAGAATCAGGCAGACTTTCAGACAAAAGCAAAAACCCATTGAGATAAACAGAGTCAAAAAACTTGAAGTAATAGGTTCTGTTCTTCCTACCTTTAAATTATACAGCGAATAGATATCAGAATCTATCTGTGTAACCATGAGAGTGAATGAGAAGCCTATCAGAATGGAGGCTAATACTGGTGCAGCCACTACGATGATTGGTAGGCATACTTTTAAGTACCTGAATCATGGAGAACATAAACTGAATTTGGAAGAAACTGTTGACAAATTAATAACTTACACAGGAGAAGACATATTAGTCAAGGGCATATGTAAAGTCACAGTACACAACGGAGGTCAAACAGTGAAATTACCCTGAATGGTGGTAGCAGGCAAAGGATCAAGCATACTAGGACGAAACTGGCTGTGGGAAATCAACCTTGATTTGTCACTGAGATTCCAAAAGAAAAGTGAAAGACCTTTACACGCTACCAGTTTCCCTCCTGTACCTCTGGAGAGGTATGAAGAGAAACAGAAAGAGTTCTGCACTTCTCTAGGTAAAATGAAGGATGAGTTGGCAGAGATGACACAACAATGCTTGATTTTCCAGGATGCTGTACACCAATGCAAAAAAGAGATGGAGAGCTGAAAAATCAGATACGTAAAAGCAAAGAAACTTTGGAGGCAAAAGTCGCAGAATTTTCTAAGAAGCAGACAAATTATGCAATTCTGGAAAACTCAACCATTGAGTTCACTCAAGTCGAGCTTACATCTGAGAGTAGTCGGGCCAATGTGGAAGTCGAAAAGAAGGCCGAGAATAAAGTCAATGTCAGAAAGAAAAATCCCCATAGAAAGAAGACACAAAAGCACAAATAATACCGTTGATTTTGGCAGCATATGAGTATACTTTTATTCATAGATCCAGAAGTCAAATTGCAAATGCAGATGCACTCAGTCATTTACCCTTGCAAGTAGAGGATAAGGATGTTCCAATTCATCAGGAATTCATTTTGTTTTTTAACTTCCTGGACTCATCACTAATATGTGCAAGACAAATTAAAGATTGGACAAATTGAGATCCAGTCTTATCCAAAGTGAGAAATCAGGTTTTTCATGGTTGATCACAAAACAAGAATCTGATGAAATGAAACTGTATTTCCAGAGAAGATACGAGATAACCAGCCAAGAAGGTATTTCATTGTGGGGAGCTCGAGTGATTGTTCCTCCAAAAGGACGAAAACCATTGTTATCTGAATTTCACAGTGCACATCCCAGAATTTCCAAAATGAAGGCAATAGCACGTAGCTATATGTGGTGGCCGGGAATGGATGGAGAAATAGAAAACTTAGTGAGAAGTTGTATGCAGTGTCAACAAGTGCAAAAATTACCTGCAACAGTTATGACAAGCTATGACAAAGTTTCACAATTAATGGACTACCTAAAGTGCTAGCACCGGGCAATGGAGCAGTATTCACGAGTGCTGAATTTAACCAATTTACAAGCTTTAGTGGTATTGTTCATGTGAAAGCATCATCATATCGCCCTCCTTCGAATGGACTCAGTTCAGACGTTCAAATCTGGTATGAAGAAACTGCCTGGAGATTCTATTGCAACTAAATTAGCACATTTTCTTTTCCATTGTAGAACCATCCCTCATACAACAACAGGTGTCACACCTGTGGAATTGTTGATGAAGCGCCATCTCCAATCGAGACTGAGCCTAATTATGCCAAATTTGGGGGGGATGGTAGAAAGAAGGCAGGAAAGTCAGAAAATTGGACATGACTGTCACAGTTGGGACAGAATGTTTAATGTAGAAGAGAAAGTATTTATGAAAAATTTTAGAGAAGGACCGGCATGGTTGTTCGGTGAAATAAGTGCAGTAACCGGACCTCTTTCCTGCCATGTGAAAGACGAAGATTGAATCCTAAGGAGACATGTGGATCACATAAGAAGAGGAGTAACTAAATACCCAGAAATGATTCCACCAGTGTTCGAGATTGAATCAACATCTCCTGTTGAAAGAACTCAACTGAGTACAAATGTGTTTGAAGGGCCGACTCTACCTGAAAGAGTTGAAGAAACAGATTTACAGATACCTACTGAGGAACCAGATGCTCAGATGACTCCAGTAAAGGAGGTTCCAAATCAAACTTCAGAAGCTGCAGAGCTGAGACATTCTACATGCATAAGGAAACCCCCAAAGAGATTGACTTTGTAAATTATTGATCTGTGTAAATAACCTGATATATATTTTTTTTTAATTGTAAAATGTATTTTTCAGTAAAAGGGGAGGGATATAGTTATCTGATGTTTTCTGTCTCCGTACCAACTCAGTCACCCTGAAACAAGCGTGCAATGCAGATCCTTTAGCCCAACAAACCAAGGGCACTGGATCCAACACTACTACAGGATTGCAAATTGTCTACAGTTCAGGAAACCTCCAACAGGAATTACAGGACAAAGCTCAGCTCTTATCCTTGTGGAATCTCCCACCTACCATTGTGTGGACCCATTACAATCAATGAAACAAGGGAGCAGCAGCCGGTCTGTCTCCCCAGCCTGGAATTATAACAAGGAAAGAGCCGTCAAAACTCTCTAGACCTGCAGAGGCATTAATAGCCACCATCTATCTCCTAAGGTGAACAATGGATTTTGACCAGAGACATAGGTTGTGATTTTCCATGACTGGTGGCGTCGGACGTGTTCAGTGGTGTGAGTGGACAATATGGTGAGAAGGCCGAAAATTGGTTTCACGATGTCGTGAAACCAGTTTGTGATTGTCTACTCTGCTCGCTGATGACGGGCCGTGTTTCTCGCTATCAGGCATCGGGAACCTCATTGTAATACATCAGCATATCATTATAAGGCCATCCCACCGGAATCATTCCGCCACCCGCCTCCCCCCCACCCCAAGCTGGATCATCCGCCCATGTTGGCGGGAGAACATGCCGGTGCAGAACATTTGACAAAAGTAACGTGCGGAAGTTGGGACTTACTGCTAGGGCCTTGCTCACATTGTGGACATCCAAGGAACAGAAGATGCTGGAGCCCGAAAGTGATGGGATCCTGGAGGAGCATCCATGAAATACTGTGTGGATTCTCATGGACATGGTTCTGCTGTGAAGAAACTCACAGAAGTTGGAAAGTCACCATTGATGCTCACAATGGATGATGGTCGAGGGGGTAGGAGAGGAAGGTCCAGGATTGACTGGGAGAAGGAGAGGTGTTGGGGGCGAGGTTGGGAGGTGAAATGAAGGTGACGGGGAGGTGAGGTTGGGAGGGGGGAAATGAAGGTGTCGGGGAGATGAGGTTGGTAGGGGAGAATGAAGGTGTCGGGGGCCTGAGGTTGGGAGGGAGGAATGAAGGTGTCGGGGGGCTGAGGTTGGGAGGGATATTAAATTGTTGAGGGGGAGTATGGAGGTAGGGGGTAACGGGGGAGAAGATGGCAACAGGGGGGCTGGTGTATGGGGTGGGGGGAAGGTGTAAGGGAAGGAATTCTGAGGGGGGAAGGAGGGCAGAGAGGGGAGGGAGTCCTGGGGGAGGAGGAAGAAGTGCAGACAGGGGAGGGAGTAAGGGTACAAACCCCAATCTTTGGGAAACTGGCAGGATTGGATGACATGCCAGATTTACACATCACCCAGAATTACGCTCCACTGACTTTAACAGAAAGTAAAATCAAGTGAGATGTAAGACTAGTTTTGCACCCGATCCCATAAGAGGCTGACGGGCAGGTTAGGTTAACTAATTACCTCTGATTGCTGGAAAAATCATAAAGTTGAAGCGGTGTCAGCACTGTGATCCTTCTGTAACTATCTGCCACAGAAGCTAAGTTTAGAAAGTGGGGAGGCAATCCCTGGAGACTGGCCTCAAATACACCGGCAGCAAGCTGGAGATGTTTATGGGCCTGGAGACTTTCATGTTGGGCACAAAACGGGTGTGATATGAACAGTGTGCCCACAGCATCCATCCAATGAGGCAGTCAGGAGGTCTGAACCACTTGAAGGTTCAGGTTTCGATTATTGTTTATCGATGAGCTGCGAGGATCAAGCAGATACTCTGCTATAGTTTCCCATCTGATCAGGCACTAACTCAATGGCTTCTGCACACATTCAACTGGGAGGTAACAGATACAGGCAACAGATCCTGATTTGCTTATTTAATCAACTTGTTTAGAATGGTCGTGCAGGGTACCCATTTAAAGGACTGCCTGGAGTTAATTCAAAGATTTAGATAGAATTTACAACACTGAAACAGGCCATTCGACTCAACAGGTCTATGCCAGAGTATATACTCCACACATGCCTCTTCCTACCCTACTTCAGCTCACCCTATCAGCATATCAGGTAGGCAAGTGGGTGTACAAAGCGACCAGCAAATTTTCAGGTGAAAAATGGGTGGCTGGCAGTGGAAATTATTCCCTTAGTCATGTAACGAATAAAAATACAATAATAGATAAGTTTGTTATGCTAAAGGAGGGCAAAGTGCCATGACACATCCAAGGGTTCTGAAGGAAATAGGGGATGCAATATGTGAGACCCAAGAAATTATACATCAGGGATCCATTGAAAATGGATGGGTGGTTTGTAATGCAGTCGACAGGAGTCTCACTCACCAGCTATAGAGCCAGCGGGAGCCCCACATTGTTTCCTTTGGGAAAAGTCCACCAGTATTAAGAGCCGCTGAGACACTTAAGTGGCCGGCAGTAGGCCTACCCAGGATCAAGGACACTGGGGGTGTGTAAAATTCCGCTCCCCAAAAGCTGCCAACCAATCAGAGGTGAGCAGCTGTCCATTGTAGGTAGTACCACCAAGGGAACGGTGGCTGCTGCTGGTAATGCATCCAGCAGAAGCCCAGAATCATCAAGGGACCCAGGCCACAGGTGAGTGGCAGACAGCTGGGTGTTGGAGTTGGGAGTTGGGAGTTGTGGAGTGGGGTGAGGGGGGTTGGGGGTGGTGGGGGGTGGGGGGGGTCAGAAGGAAGGGTGAGGGGGGTGACTCCTAGCTGGCCTCCTCCTTTTCAACGCTGGGTCCCTCGATCAGGCAATGAGTGCCTGACAACGAGGAATCTCCCATCCCAGGCCCCCACCCCCCTACCTCCAGAGTCCACAAATAAACATGCTCCCGTTTGCTTTTCGAGCTTCCCGGGAGGTGACTGCACCACCCGCTGCTGGTTGAATACCAGCGGCGATGGGATGAGGCCCTTCAGTGGGCATGGGCCCCAGACGTAATCAGGACAGAGGCAGCAGGGTTCCACCACCCGGTACCTCCTGCCTGATTAAATGCCCCACCCCCATCTCCAAATCATTTTGGGGGAGGGTATTGAGTTCCATCCAATGAATGCCGGAGGACTGGAGAGTGACCAATGTAAGATACGCTTTCAAATAAGGAGGTAAAATAAGAAGGTGAAGCTAACCCAATTCATCAAAACATGTTTGTCTTTCCACAGATACTGCCAGACCTGCTGAGTATTTCCAACATTTTCTGTTTTCATTTTATTTTAGATTTCTTACATGCCCAGTTTGCTTTTGTACTTACAAGGCTGCCAGTTTAATATATGGAGTAAGGAAATTTTTGAATCTTTAATTAAAGAGGAAATTATTAAATACCTAGATAAAGAGAAATTAATTCATGCTGCCAACACAGATTTCTGAAAGAAAGATTGTGCTTGACAACAGTGTGCTTTGAAGACATGACAGATATGATAGCTGGGGAATTGTAGTGGATGTGTATGTGAAGTTTCAAAAAGCTTTTTGACAAGGTCCCACACAGGAAATTATGGAAGAAGATCAAGAGATATTAAATTAAGAGAAAGTTAGCAAATTGGATTAAAAACTGGTTAGAAGAGATGAAACTGAGTTTAGGAGCTAAGGGCAATTTCTCAGAGCATGAGGCGGAAACAAATACAGCAATAAACCTGGTTCTGATTTCAGAACTGGTTTTAGCACTTTAGCATTGCAAAGATAAAAATGAAAAGCTTTAAATATTGTACTTCCCTGATTTCCTTCTTGATACCCTCATGAACACTTCCTCCCCATTCTCTTTTATTTTTATCATTTTAGTTTTACCTTTTAGTTTATTTGTAACTAAATTCTAATTTTTCTTTTATCAATTCTTATGTAATTACACTTCTATTTTCCAATGCCTCCCCCTGTAGTTCATTATTTGTTCTAGGGGTTGGAGTTGCATCACCTGAAATTGGCCTCCAGTGGAATAGCAAGTCCAAAGTTTTATTTTTCAGCCATTCATAATTAAGAATCCTAAAAACTATCATAGAAGAAACAGGGCCAATCTTTAAGGACTGGAATACTCCTCCCAATTCTGCTCTAGTGCTGAAGACAGTTGCCAGCTTCCATTTTGCCCCCTCCTGGTTGCCTCTCTCTCCACCTCCCAGCATCTACCTGAGGGCAACTGCCAATGACATAACAGCCCCAAATCTGCTACCACTTCTTCAGTGTGCTACCTAGTGACATCAAACATCCCTTCTCAATTTAACGTCTCATTTCAAGAAGACATGAAACCACATATCATGTGTGCTTTGGGTCTGGAAGTTCTGGTGATTGCTAGGCCAGCAAGTTTACCTAACAGGGGCATTTTGACATATCACCGTACAGTATAGAACTGAATAAAACACGTACACTTCTGTCAGAGAGATCGGTATAGCAGCCGTTGACAGGTAATTTCCATTGACTAGGAGGTGGAAAGGAAAAGAGTGTCTCAGATGATTGGAGGTACGTGAATTGAAGTCGTGATCTCAGCTATTTTGGTAATTCAGCTTTAGGTTTGGCTTAGGTGCCCCTGTAGTAAGATGAAGAAAATTAGCCAGGGTTCTTTCTCCTGATTGTTATCTTGTGACTCCTTCTAGAAGTTTAAGAGAGTGTGGATGCGAAGACACAGCTTGCTAACTTACCAAGCCACTTTGGTTCCCACACATAGAATGGTCATTAGTGTGAGATATTGGATGGTGCACAGCAACCATGAAACTGTATCCCAGGAAGGAGCCAATACCATTGAGGGAGGAGTACAGAAGAATAACTTGGCCAAAAAAGAAGGATGTAAATTGTGTAGTATAGTGCTAAATGTGCTCTTTAACAAATTTATACTTTTATCACCCACTTCTATATCAAATTTTGCAACTTTCCACTGGTTGATGTAAGATTGGATTTGAATTAATCGCAGTATCAGTACCTTTTCCTAAAATATCATGGTGATTTTTAACTGTCAACAGGTTTCCAGCAGGAATCCGCCAGTGTCCATTAGCTTTCTGCCAGTCAATGCAGCTTGAGAGAATGACAGTTTTAACCAATGGGTCCTATTATGCTCCTGATCTATTTCCTGAGAAGAATTAGCGAGATGTGGGTGGGAAGATGTGCTGCTGACTTCCGAAAAACCAGCCCGTTAGATCCTCCCATAATCCTCCCGACTCTTGGATATGCGTAAGGAAGGGGGTTTTTATGGCAATGATGGGAAAGTCTAGGGCAGGGGAGGCATAAATTTTCCTTGTGAGCCCAGGGAGCACTCCTGTTCCTGGCCTTCACCACAGCCCCAGGAATTGCCCAACCGAAACTGAAGTTAAAATCACTGTTGCTTGTTATTGGACCCCAATTAGCACATGTAAATTAACAGCATGCCGTCATTGGTTGGGTACCTTACACAAACATCCATACATACGAATTAGGAGCAGGAGTAGGCCATTCAGCCTCTCGAGTCAGCTCCACCATTCAATAAGATCATGTCTGATCTGATTATGGCCTCAATTCCACATTCCCAATACTTCCTTGTTAGTCAAGACTCTATCTACCTCTGCCTTAAAAATATTCATTGACCCTAGCTCCACTGCTCTCTGGGGGAAGAGAGTTCCAAAGATTCACAAGCCTCTGAATTTCTCCTCATCTCCATCTTAAATGGGAGAGCTTTATTTTCAAACTGTGTTCCCTACTTCTAGCTTCCCCCACAGGGGGAAACATCCAGCTGTAATCAAGCAATTTCCCAGTGAGTAAGTAGTCCAGGGCATTTTAACTGCCCACCCATTCGGTTTTCATCCAGTGAGTATTAAAATTCCCTGCGTAACTTTCCTTGTTGTGTAAGAGTTGCATTGTTTCTATTTGGAAAGTTCAGTTCTAGAGGATTTTGATTAAATAGGTTGCTTTAGGTCATTTGTATCTGTGGAAATCTTGATAAAAGTTGAATATTTATTAGCTGCTTAGTCCTATGCTTATCAGGATCAGTTAAAATTTTTATAGGATAATAACCCAATAAATGTTATCTAACTGTCTTCCCTCTTTGTTTTTTTTCTTAGTTCCTCCAAAAATTATTGACGTCTCTACTGGCTCTGTTGTGAATGAATTCAGCAATGTCACTCTTTTTTGTCTAGCAAGTGGAAAACCAGAGCCCACCATAATTTGGAAGCATATATCGCCATCAGGTAAGAAAAGCTTAATATATTCTAGGGTTAAATGTATCCTTCAGTTAAAATCTGTCATCAATTGAGGACTTAATTCTGAATATAATTAGAGATAACTAGGAGATACTTATTTGTTTGTGAATACAGAAGGTCAAGTTGTGTACAGTCTATTAGGCTAATGGAGAAATTGTTAATAAGATGCATTTTCCTTGAGCTCAGATCAGCTTTTCAGACTCCATCAAGACAATTCTGGGTTTAACACAATCTGTCACTCTTTGGAGATTTAAGCCATTGAGTGTACAGCTATCCCTTGTTTAGCACTGCTAAAATGTTCCTAAAAAAAACAAAAATGTGCTAGATAGAAATCGCTTTCCCATAAGAAAACATGTAATAAAGGTGGGTTACATTCCTGAGCTGTAATTTTTATATTAAAAATGTATTGGCTGCTTGAACCTAACCGTCCCAAAATTCCTCTTACTAGCTCTTAACAAGTTATTAATTCTTTCTACTTACCTCCCACTTGCCACTTCCCACCTCCCACTTGCCACTTCCCACCTCCCGATCCTCCCTCTTACTACTTTGCTCTCCCGCTCCCTCTCACTCGCCGCTTCCTTCTCCTTCTCTGTCCCACACGCTGCTTCCCTCTTCCAAACCCTCGCTGCTTCCTGCTTGCTGCCTTGCTCGCCACCCTGTAAGCAAGGACTCACGAGAGGGATGGAAAGAGGGAGGGAGTGAGCGAGAGCTGCGGCAAATGGAAAGGAGACCGGAAGAGGGCAGGTGGTAGGAAGTGGTAAGTGCGAGGGAATGGGAGATGGAAGTGGCAGTATGTTAATAAAAAAGACATGCGCAGTTACAAGTGGTTCTTGGCGCATGCACAGTAACCTTGTTAAAACAAAAATGGAAGCAGCCCTAGTCGGGGACATTTCCTCAGTTACAAACCACACTAAAACAAAACCGTGCTATTAACTCGCACTTTAAATGGGGGATATCTTTATTTCCAATTATACTACAGGAGTCCATGTTATATTTGGATATTGACTACCCATTAGTCCAGATTTTCCAACCAGCTTGGCCCAATATGCAAGGAAGCAAATCAACTGAAATCCGCAATGCCACATGCATAATTTCCAGCTGACTTTGGAAACGTCTGCCTCATACAGGAGGGATTTGCTTTGAGGTATTAATTTATAAGTGGGGTTATCTTTCCCACCATTTTCAAATATTCCAGAATGGTGGATGTTCCTATAATTATGTCAATGTGAAATGCTCGATTACGGTAAGTATACTGATAGTTATGAACAGGACATGGTAGCATTAATACATCCTGACCATTTCATAAACATTTTTCTTTTTGATTGTTGGCTGTTACATTCAAGCTGTTGTCCTGGTGTTCTTCTGAGATGTTTGGAAAAGGAAGAGGAGAACCAGTCGAGAATGTCAGGCAGTTGTTCTGCGTCCTGCCCTAGCAGTTGCACACAGCTGCAGTTGCAGAGAGTGAACATACTTTGTCAGAAGTGCATGCGGAACAGCAGACTTGATGGTACCATTGAGATATCTGAATATCTATCTACTAACTGCTAGATCTTCCTCAGAAGCAGGCCAGTCAGTTCATCATGCTTTCACTGACACGGGATAAAAAAAATGGAATGCAAGGGTGACCAACAGTTTACTAGGATTATGGACACTTTAAACACAGGGGGTATCAATACTGAATAGCCCCCAAATCACACAAACTTTGTGTGCCCTGCTAATTATAATTGTTAAGGGGTGCCGCTCAGTACTGAACATGCTACTGAGCAGCTTTAGGCTCAGCAGGGGGCCCCTCAAGTGAGGAGCATGCACTACCTAAAGCCAGGCTTCACCTTTTAAAGGTGAGGTTATTCAGACTCCTGCAGGAGCTGATTCTGGTCAGAAAAGAGTGAATAACCTGGAGGAAGCAACAGAAATAACACAACAGGTCTGAGATGTTTTGTATTCTGAGGCCTTCAGAGGCCTTGGCGCAGGGAGGTCGACAGGAGGTCAACAGAAGGAGAGATGTTCACTACCCTCAGGGAGCCGGGAGACCCTCCAGACAACTCCTCAGAATCAGCAGGTGGCTATGGCAGTCAATAGCACCAGTCTGAACCAAGGGCCTGGGTGCAATGCTGAAAGTATTTTAATAACATCACACAAGTGATCCAGGTCAATGAATGCATCCTTACATGCCAAATCCTACCACCTGCACCACTAGCCTCACAACGGCACCATTCACCACACCCTCTTCACTCACCTATAAACAATCTACATCAAACAGACTCAATCCTCACATTCATATGTTTAACCTTACCCTCACACATAAGCACTACTGGAAGAAAAACACGCACACCTCACAGCTTCCATACACTGTCAGCTATTCAACTGTGACAGGTACATCACCAAACACATGGCACCACACTCATTGACACACTTCCCTCTCTTGCAGAATGAGTGGCCCATAATGCAACTATCTGGCAGTGAAGTGGGGGGCCAGTCCTAACACCCATGATGCACAAGCTTCACCTGGTGTAACTATGTGCCTCTATCTTACCCCCTGCCCCCAACTCCGCCTCCCCCCCCAACCCACCCCGTACTTCACCTTCCCTCACGCATTTATGCTTTCAGATGCCCAGAAACTGCAGCCTAGCCAAGGAGTAATGCCTGAGGCTGGAGGCATAGAGGGAAAATAGACTGAGAAGGAAGAAACACCATCATTCAATCTGACACTCGCGCCAGCTCAGATATTGGCACTGCATGAGCTTTAAAGGGTAGGAGAGAGGAGGCAGGAACTGCACGTGATGAGTCACTGGGCACACGTGGGCTGCAACCAGAGCAGTGGAAAAGCATCACATGGGTCCTAACTTCCTGGAGGGCAAAGTTTCACAAGAGTTCTGCTGCAAAGGGCTCAGTTAAGAACATTGATGAGGAGGCCTATAGAAAAAAGCTAATGGGCATGTTCAATGAAATGCTTGGTGCATTGGCAGACCTGCTAGATAACCTGTTTTCACTATCAGGGACCATGAAGAAGTCTGGCAACAATATGACACGGGGCAATGCACAGAGCTTGGAGCCCATCCTTTCCAGCATGGAAGTGGTGACCAACCCCATGAGAATACTTACGGACCCAGCCGGAATGCAGTGTTTCACAGCTGATGTCTCAACGTTAGTAGCAGCACAAACAGGAACCAGCCGATGTCTCAGTGATGCAGTGGGAGCTCAGACTGAGGCTGTAAGATCACAGCTCATTGCCAAGTCCAGCTTGGTGTCATGTAGGCTCAGGCTGCTGCCATCATAGCTCTGGATACCAGTGCTCAAAGGGACATGCAGGTCTCACAGCAATCCAGCAATCTGTGCTCCAACAGGCTACTGGGATTGCTGAAGTACTGCCCTGAGGGAGTGGCAGTGCCAAGGTGAAAATGCTGTCCCCTCTCAAGATGACAGCATTCATGTTCCCACCACTTCACTCTGCAGTGGCCTTATGTTATGTCAATAAGGCATGAAAAGAAATTAAAACTGTATGTATTAAAGCTTTATTCTTTTTTGCTATTTTTAAGTGGACTTCTACATGAAGTCCATTCTACATTAAATGGCTGGTACAGGACTCACATGACTCAAGATAGGCCATCTGTCCTGGAAGGTTCCAACAGAGACTACAAGAACAAAAGAGCTCCACTCTTATCTTTGTGGAATCTCACATTCCATTGTAAGGCCACATGATAATCATGAAACTAGATGATTATCAGATGAATTGACTCCCCCAGCTGGGACAATAACAAAGCCAGAGACATTGAAACTAGTTATACCGAAGAATTGTAAGCAGCCGCCATTTTGCTCCGAAGGGAAATGATGGATTGTGGCCAGAAGCACAGAAACTGCTTGCGAGGCTGCAATTAACTCATGAATGGGCTACATCATGTGACCCCATGCTTCTAGCCTTTTGGATCATTTTAATATTACATTTCTAGTCTCTCAGCTCAGTCTGCTGATTTAACACCAACTGGAAAGAACTTTAACAGCTCCCAGCTGACCAAGCTGCCAGCCACCATCTCTCAGCTCCTTGAAGCCTGTTTGATTTAAAAGTCTCTGATCATCACCTGCCAAGCGGTCTAAGCACAGAACCCCATCATGCTACATCGTCAACTCGTGTTGCTGTCTCCAACTAGGAACTCATCTGGACTGAACTCCTCCACAAAGGAGACACACGCTGGACTTGGACTTCTCGGACTCTGGAAATCATGTGAACTCATATTCATTTCTGTGGTTCTTTTATTGTTGTTGCCCATAGGTGTAAATCTTCTTCTTTTCTATCCCCCTTAGGGTCTGTGTGTGTGTGTTTGGGAACACTCACCCCCCACTACCCCCGGCCCATTCCAGGTTTGAATGTGAATACTCTAACTTTCTGAGTAAATCATAAGGCGACTTTGCTGAGTGATTATTAAATTGGATCGCACAAACTGAGGGTTTACAGCCTACTTTAAAAATAATTCAAAAGCATCTCTGCTTATGGACAGACAGAGAGAACATAAAGAAGTTCAGTTTCTCTCTCTACTGCCTGTAACACCTTGCTTGTTGCCTGACAGCTACCCAGGCTGCTGTAGCCCAGGTGATGCAGTGTAAAGCTGGGTTTTCTAGAACCAGGGCTGATCTCGGGCATCCTGCAAAGCCATCTGCATTCTCCCCTAGTGAAAGTCAGTAGCCTTTCCCCAATGCTGTAGCCACTTGGATAGCACTGTGTAGGAGGCCAAGACCAGGCAAAGCCATCTGCAATATAGACACAAAAGCAATGCACAAGGTTGAATATTGTAAAGTAATTTGGATTTGGTGTTGGATAATAAGATGGAATGGTCGCTTTGTGTTTTTTTTCAGGATTGTAGCCAAGGCAATGCTGTGATCGTAACCAAGGGGGGCGGTGGGGGGTGGGGGGGAGGGGTAACGGGGGAACTGTTGAACAATGGGGATCATTCAGGGAAACTGAAATCTGATGATGCGCTCATTGACAGCCCCTCCGATGAACTGGCTGTTTCCTTCCTTTCTCCTTCTGCTCCTCCAACTCCTCCTGAGATTCTCACCAAACCCATGATGGCTGCACTCTCAGGCCAGGATGGATGCAACAGACCATGAGAAATTGGGATATTCGCTTCACCGTGTGCTGGAGGGCTCCACTTGAATGGTCCAGGCCACAGAAAAGTTACTTCAGCACCCCGATGGTCTGCTCAATGACATTCCGCATGTTAGTCTGATTCTTCGATACTTATTGTATGAGTGTTGCCCACATGTGGTGGGGTTTCTTGTCATTAGCCAAGTCTAAAGGAAATAGTCCTTTTCACCGAGCAGCCACCCTCCACCCTCTGGTTTGATATGGAGGCTGAAGGATTGCTCAAACATAAGACTGGAGAAGAATAAACACTGGATTGAATTTTACCAGCCCTCCAGTGGTAGGAACAGAAGAGGAGGGGAGAGCCAGTAAAATAACAGGGAGTTGCGCCAAGTCAGCTTCCCTTCACTGTCCAGCCAGTGGGGGGGTTTCCCACCAGTGGGCAGGAGGCAGGCGGCAGTCTATGAAGCAGATCAGCTGCCATTCTACAGAGGCATGCAGACAATTTGCATAATTAAAGCCCAAATTAGGGAGCATTCTATGGGGCTGTTGGCATTTTGCTGGCGGCAGGTCAGCCCCTTGGCCCTTGTAGAGGCTGCCAGCTTCATGGAGGCAGTCACCCTGAAGTAGCTCAGGTGGCCCAAAGAGTGTGCCACAGGCAGGAATTCAGCCTTAGTGCCCCCCACCACACTCCCACTGATAGGGCTTTCCTCCATCCCATGGGGCTTACTGCCCTCAACATCCAAAATTTTAATTTTTACATACCTGTCTGAGGGCATTTCCATTTCAGCATGCTCCTAAAGTCACCTGCTTGACCCGGCAGTGCCCATCTCTCCTAGTGGTGCTCCTGATGCTTACATCTAAAGAAGAAATAGAGCAGTTAAGAAACTTGATTGGAGAGTTAAATTAGCTATGTAATCAGACAAGACCCAATGCCAGTTTTGATGTATTAGAACTAAGTACTATGATAAAACGCGCTGCAATTGAGGACGTTTTAAGGGCAACTAAACCATTAAAGAAATTAAATACAGAGAAATGCATACTCAAGTTTCCAGCCTTGGGTGCCCCAAAGAACATGAAATCAGTCCTTTTGAGTGACACATCCCATGCCAATCAGATGGGTACAGCTGGGTTTATAATATTCTTGGTGGGCAAAAATAGAAATGTTGTCCTTTGGCGTGGCATGTTAAGAAAAGAACAAGGGTGGTTAAAAGTACCTTAGCAGTGGAAATACTGATGGCTCTAGTAGAAGTAATAGATATGGGGTTCTCCTTATCAAATATATTAAGGGAAATCCTATACAAGGGACATTCTGAGAATAGTTTTCCCACTGAATGCTATGCAGATAACCGTTCTCTGTGGGATAATGTAGTTTTGACAGAGTGTGACTGATGAATGGTTAAGGTTTGACCTTGCTAGTATCAAAGAGATGCTAGAAAGAAAATAAATCTCCGAGATAAAATGGGTTGATGCAAGCCACCAATTGTTGGATTGCTTTACAAAAAAAACAAGCTTCATTCATATCATTAGAACTGGTTTCGTCCGCACTCTCAATCTGAATGATGTGGCAGTTGGCAATCTTCAGGAGGTTGCTGCTGTTGTCAGTGGAGGTTTTGCCCTTTAACCTGGGGCTGCCTTGGGGCTTCTTGGTGATCAGGACCTGCTCGGAGGCTGAAAAAAAATGCTTGGACAGAAAGGCTTTTGGAGGTCCTAGAAGAGGGACATCTTGTGCCATAATGTGATATATAGAACATAGAAAATAATTATTTTCTTTTCTTCAATTTTGAAGTGTTGTATGTGTGGTATAAAGGGCAGAATTTTATGGCCCCGTTTCAGCGTGGGCAGGGCCATAAAATGCAGCGAGTTGTTCAAAAGTCCATTGACTTTGGCAGGACCAAAAAATCCCGCTGGCATAAAATTCCGCCCAAAATTTTAACGTAACGAAAGAGGGGAATCTTTTAATGGCACGTTAATTGTACCATTAAGGTTGAGGATACACAGGTGAGAGGCATTGATTGATTAAGTACCTTGAGCACATGTAACGAAAGTCTTATTATTTGAAGGGGCTGCTCCTCAATTGTTGGTTGCACTTCACCACACTCTTGATCTTTGGTCACCCAGTGCGGAGGGGAGCAGGGAGGGCGGAGGACCTCCTCATAAAGCTGCTCCTAGGCCTGGCCAAGGTGGCCTTCAACAGGTCCAGGCAGCAGGCGGTCGAGAGGTTCATTTGACCCGACTGTCTGCCCCTCTACCGCAGCTATGTTCACGGCCGCGTGGCCCTGGAAAGGGAGCACGCGGTGTCTACCAATACACTTGAGGCCTTTCGTGACCGCTGGACACCATGGGGGCTGGGGCGCATCATCACACCTGGTAAAGACATTTTGGTTTAGTTAGTTAAGTTTCCTTTGTTGTTTTGATTTTTGTTACAGTGCCCCAGCAGCAGCTGTCATCTCCTCTCAATTATTGATTTATGTTTTAGTAAAAGAGTGTAAAAAGGGGATAATTAATTTAATTAGCTAAGTTTCCTTTGAAAGTTTTCTTTTTGTTACAGTACCCCTTTAAGGGGCTGCCACCCCTGTTAATTTCTTAATTGATTTATTTGTTATGTGGTTCAAAAAAGAGCATACAAAGAAGGATTTAATATTTGAAGAGGCTGCTCCTCAAATTTTGGTTGCACTTCAGCCCCACGCTTCTGATCTTTGGCCACCCGGTGTGGAAGGAGGCGGGCAGAGCACAGGACCTCTCTGTTAACCTCCTCTGGGCCTGATCAAGATGGCCATTAATAGGTCCAGGCAGTGGGCGGTTGAGGGGGTCATCTGTTCTGACTGTCTTCCCCTCTTCCACAGCTACGTTCATGCCCTGGTGTCCCTGGAGAGTGAGCACACGGTATCCACTGGTATGCTTGAGGCCTTCCGCAACCGGTGGGCACTGCAGGGGCTGGAGTGCATCATCAGCCCCCAAAACAACATTTTAATTTAGTTTGCTAAGTTTCCTTTTGTTTTCTCTTTTTGTTACAGTGCCCCTTTAATAAGCTGTTAATTTTTTTATTAGTTAATTTGTTTATTTTACTGGTATTAAAAAAGCATATAAAGAATGACTTCTGGGACACTGGGGCCCGACCTTTGTTCCCGAGTCAGGTGCACAGAGTTGGGAAATTTCCTGTCTCTGGAGAAACCTCCCTGAATTGCCAGATTTTCACTCAGGGTGGGAAGTGGGGGACTGAGAACTGAATTCAGGCCCGCCGCCCTTAGAAACAGTGCAGAAGCAGCCAGAGGGGCTGCTGACTGTCGACTGCCAAGGCAGGCTGTTCAAAAGGCTTGTCCCAATGCCTTAGGACTTTGTCCCAGTTATAATAAATACAGTGAAAAGCCCTTTAACACTCACCCCTTCAACCCTGCACAGTCCCCATACCCCATCCATGTCAACTCATGTTACCTCATATCCCCCACCCACTTTCAATGGCTGCTTATAGTCTCCATGCCAACCTATGCTGCACACACACCCCCAATGGCCTCTCATACCTTCCATACCCCTCTACCCACCCTACATGGCCCCTTCTATACCCTTTGCCAACTTAGTGTCAACTCATGCCAACTGATGGCCCTCCTACTCACCCCCTTGGACTTTTATAGCCCCTATGCCAATGTAGTTCCTTGATGGCACACCCTACCACCCACATCGCGCCCTCCCCCACCTCCTCCCCCCCCCCCCCGCATGACCCTGGGGCAGTATAGATCCAGAGAACTGTATGCTGGCCGTTGGTGTGAAATTCCAGTCTCACCAACCTCCATGCCCACCCCCATCAGAACCTAAATATTCAGCGCAATGATGTTCCTTCTCCTAGTGTACAGAGTCTCTGTGACCTCCCTAATGCAGCGATGGCTGTTGAATTGCAGATGTTTACTATGTTACCTGTTCAACCTGGAATGATTCATTGGTGAAAAACTCAGAGCCTCGGTCACCTTGCTGGCTTCTGGGAGCGTCATTCAGGTTGCAACTCCATTTTGAGGAGATAACTCAGTTCTGTGACCACCACCTCGATGAAGTGCAGCCACCCATCACACTGCTCCTGGCTTAGATGCAGGTGGGAGAAGTGCTCCCTGAAGACCCTGGTTGGGTAAAGCATCCTGCTGACAACCCTCATCTTCCCCACTCTGTCAACAGCTTGTTTTTTTGCTGCCGATCCATCTCCTGCTCATGCTGCAGACCAACTTGACTGAGAGCAAGCGGTGTAGCATCCGTGTAGTAGCAACTAATGCTAGTACCATTTCATGCAAACTTTACCAACTTTTCTGAACTCCTTGAAACACCCAACACTTCCACAAATACAGCAAGGGCAAGTAGAAAGTAATAAACAACTAACCTGAAAGCTAGATGATGACGCCTTGAAGTGGTGCTGGTTGGGGTGGAGGAGTGGAGGGCAGAGTTAGGGGTAGTTCATTGAGCTACTGGATGATTGTTCAGCTGTGTGTGTGTGCAAGATATGGTAATAACTAAAGTGGCAAGGCCCGAAATGGCAAGTCAGATGTCAAATGACATTACACGCTGACTGACATCATAATCTGCCGAATCAACGTTTTCCAGTACAAATACATAATGAACCCACGTAACACCCGCGCTACGATGCCCTCAAAACATGGAGTTCAGCTCGGGTCTTGTGGAAATGGGTAAGAGTGGCACAAATGCCATTTACCTCCTGAACTGGCACCTATAGGGCAGAAACTACCAGTGTCACAGAGCCACATTTTGTGGCCTAACAATTTTAAACTAATTTTAGATCAGCTAACTTAGTTTCTAAAATGCTATTAACGTTAAGGCTATGTTCACCATACTAGAAATACAATACTGTAAAAACAATACTTACTTGAAAAAGCTGCTAGTTTAGTTAACAAACACTTAGGACCAAGTTTGCTCATCTGTTTAGCTAAAAAGCCAAGATTATAAGTGAACTGTTTTCGTAAAGCTTAAAATGGTTAGTGCTTCTTAAAACAAATGCATTATTTTTATACATTATTTTATACCTAGTATTTAGGTCCAGATGGATGTAACATCTATTTGCTACATGTTCGCAAGACATTAGAGTAAGGGTAGGCCATTCAGCCCCTTAAGCTTGTCCTGGTATTCAGTTAGCCCATTTTAACGCTATTTACCCACCTTTGCTCCATATTCGTTGATTATGTTAATGAACAAAAAATCTATTCATCTTAATTTTGAAAATTCCAATATTTCTAGCATTTACAGCCTTTTGGGATGGGATTTCTAGACACCCTTTGTATGAGAAATTACTTCTGATTTAATGGCCTTGCTATAATTTTAAGGCTATGCCTTTTTATTCTGGATTCTCCACCAAAGGAAATTGTTTCTCTGTATCTTCCATAATATTAAACACCGCAATTAGATCAGCTCACATATTTCTAAATTCAGAGGAACATGAGTCAAATTTATGCTACCAGTTTATGGGGAGGAGTGGTGTAGTGGTATTGTCACTGGACTGGTAATCCAGAGACCCAGGGTAATGCTCTGGGGACCCGGGTTTGAATCCCACCACGGCAGGCAGTGGAATTTGGAATTAAAAATCTGGAATTAAAAGCCTGACTGATTGTCAGGAAAAACCCATCTGGTTCACTAATGTCCTTTAGGGAAGGAAGTCTGCAGTCCTCACCTGGTCTGGCCTAAGTATTACTATGAAATGCCCTCTGAAATGGCAAGCCACTAAGTTGTATCAAATCACAAAAAAAGCCTAAAAGGAATGAAACCAGACAGACCACCCATCATGACCTAGGCACTGGAAACGACATAGTCATACTCAGCAAATCATAGCTTACAGATACAGACACCACCACCGTCCCTGGGTATGGTCAGTCGACCCAGCACAGTGGTATACAGTCGGGAGGGAGTTGCCCTAGGAATCCTCAACATTGAATCTGGACCACATGGAGTCTCATGGTGCCAAGGAAACCTCCTGCTGATCACCACATACCATCCCCCCTCAGCTGATAAATCAGTGCTGCTCCAGGGTGGCAAGGGTACAGAATATACTCTGAGTGGGGGGGCTTCAAAGTCCATCACCAAGAGTGAATTGGTAGCAGCACCAGGCAGACCTAAAAATGAGGTGTCAACCTGGTGAAGCTACAACACAGGACTACTTGTGTGCCAAACAGCATAAGCAGCAAGCGACAGACAGAGATAAATGATTCCACAACCATCAGATCAGGTCTAAGCTCTGCAATCCTGCCACATCCAATCGTGAATGGTGGTGAACAATTAAACAACTCACTGGAGGAGGAGGCTCCACAAATATCCCCATCCCCAATGATGGGGAAGTCCAGCACAGCAGTGCAAAAGATCAGGCATTTGCAACAATCTTCAGCCAGAAGTGCCAAGTGGATGATCCATCTCGGCCTCCTCCTGAGGCGTCCAGCATCACAGATGCCGGTCTTCAACCAAATCGATTAATTCCATGTGATATCAAGAAATGGCTGACGACATTGGATACTGCAAAGGCTATGGGCCCTGACAATATTCCGGCAATAGTACTGTAACCTTGTGCTCCAGAACTTGCCACACCCCTAGCCAAGCTGTTCCAGTACATCTACAACATTGGCATCTATCCGACAATGTGAAAAATTGCCCAGGTATGTCCTCTACACAAAGAATAGGACAAATCCAATTCGACAGATTACCGCCCTATCAGTCTACTCTCAATCATCAGTAAAGTAATGGAAGGGGTCATCAACAGTGCCATCAAGTGGCACTTGCTTAGCAATAACCTGCTCACTGACACTCAGCTTGGGTTCCACCATGGCTACTCGAGCTCCTCACCTCATTACAGCCTTGGTTCAAACATGGACAAAAGAGCTGAACTCCTGAGGTGAGGTGAGAGTGACTGCCCTTGACATCATTTGACTGAGTGTGGCATCAAGGAGCCCTAACAAAACTGGAGTCAATGGGAATCAGGGGGAAAACTCTCCACTGGTTAGAGTCATACCTAGCACAAAGGAAGATGGTTGTGGTTGTTGGAGGTCAGTCATCTCAGCTCCAGGACATCACCACAGGAGTTCCTCAGGGTAGTGTCCTCGGCCCAACCATCTTCAGCTGCTTCATCAATGACCTTCCTTCCAGAAGAGGAGATGTTCGCTGATGATTGCACAATGTTCAGCACCATTCGCGACTCCTCACATACTGAAGCAGTCCACGTCCAAATGCAGCAAGACCTGGACAATATCCAGGCTTGGGCTGACAAGTGGCAAGTAACATTCGTGCCACACAAGTGTCAGGCAATGACCATCTCCAACAAGAGAGAATCCAACCATCGCCCCTTGATGTTCAATGGCATTACCATCATTAAATCCCTCACTATCAACATCCTGGGGGCTACCATTGTCCAGAGACTGAACTGGACTGGCCATATAAATACTGTGGCTACAAGAGCAGGTCAGAGGCTAGGAATCCTGTGACGAGTCATTCACCTCCTGACTCCACAAAGCCTGTCCACTATCTACAAGGCATAAATCAGGAATGTGATGGAATACTCCCCACTTGCCTGGATGAGTGCAGCTCCTACAACACTCAAGAGGCTGGATACCATCCAGGACAAAGCAATCCGCTTGATTGGCACCACATCCACAAACTTTCATTCCCTCCACCACCGACTCACAGTAGCAGCAGTGTGTACCATCTACAAGATACACTGCAGGAATTCACCAAGGCTCCTTAGACAGCATCTTCCAAACCCACGCCCACTACCACCTAGAAGGACAAGGGCAGCAGATAGATGGGAACACCACCTGGAGGTTCCCCTCCAAGTCACTCACCATCTTGACTTAGAAATATATCGCCGTTCCTTCACCGTCACTGGGTCAAAATCCTGGAAGCCCCTTCCTAACAGCACTGTGGGTGTACCTACACCACATGGACTGTAGCGGTTCAGGAAGGCAGCTCACCACAACCTTCTCAAGGGCAACTAGGGATGGGCAATAAATGCTGGCCCAGCCAGCGAAGCCCACGAATGAATAAAAAATAAAAATATCCAACTTTCTTTCTCAGAATCCAAGTGGATGCCCTCATACTTCCCCATATTGAATCCATCCACCATAGTTTTGGCCACTTGCTTAATCTGTCTGTGTTTCTTTGTAATTTCTTACACCTATCTACACAGCCTACTGAATCTCCTAACATTGGTTGTGCTTGTTGCAGATTTTGGCCTTAAAGTGCTGCAGAATTCTAGAGGGCCTGTTTAATGTAGAATTCATATAATATCACACAATTCCTTTAGAGTTTAGAATTATTCAGTTATTTTTAAGTCACCATTTTGGTGTGGAAGTCCCAGGTTTGACATAGCGATTGGTAGATTTTTATTAGGTAAGAGTATCAGGGGATATGGAACAAAAGTAAGCAAATGGATTTGAGGTAGAGATCAACTATGATCTAACTGAATGCAGACATAAAGTGATGAATGCCCTCTACCTGACCCTATGTTCCCAAATGTGTGCTGAATGAACTAATCTCAGCTGGGACAAAATTGGAGTGCTACAAGTGATTTGTTGTCCTTAAGTTAGTGAGAGGGAAAAACAGCCCTAGATTGCCAGAAACAAGACATTTGTGAAGATTGGTGAAAACAGCACCAGGTTCAGCTTGATGCTCTGCCTGATTAAACTGTCTGCTGTACTTACTGTCTGGGCTCACATGTAAAGATTGGGGGGCTTCTAAGGTGAGCGACTAGGGAAATCCAAATCAGCAAGGGTCAGTGCTTTCTTAAAAAAAAGTAAGGAAAATGTATTCTAAAAGAAACAAATTCCTTGAATGAGTTCATCTGTCCTCAAGCTGTTCCAAAATTTCCAATGATACAATCATAAATCTAGAGCATCAGCAGCCTAGATATTGCTGTTCATTTAAGCTAAATCAGGTTAACACTTCAGTTAAAGTAGCAGGCGGAGGAATGTTTTATGCAATGATCCCTCTAAGTGCATGGCTGCGTAACAGCCAAAGGTTCCTGTACAGGGTGTGCAAAGTCAGCCCCTTTAAGATATCATCTGTGTGTGGCTGCACAAAATCAGTTAAAGAGCCGGCATACATAAACAAATCGCCCGTGCACTACAGAAAAAAATAATGAGTATGTTGGTTATACAATTGCACCAAGTGGTTATAAGTTAATATTATCAATAATAAAAGATCTTAGAGTCCATTATTAAGGATGAGATTTCAGAATACTTGGAAGTGCATGGTAAAATAGGGCAAAGTCAGCATGGTTTCATCAAGGGGAGGTCATGCCTTACAAATCTGTTAGAATTCTTTGAGGAGGTAATGAGTAGGTTAGACAAAGGAGAGCCAATGGATGTTATCTACTTGGACTTCCAGAAGGCCTTTGACAAGGTGCCGCACAGGAGGCTGCTCAGTAAGATAAGAGCCCATGGTGTTAGAGGCAAGGTACTAGCATGGATAGAAGATTGGCTGTCTGGCAGGAGGCAGAGAGTGGGGATAAGGGAGTCCTTCTCAGGATGGTGGCTGGTGACTAGTGGAGTTCCGCAGGGGTCAGTATTGGGACCACAACTTTTCACTTTATACATTAATGATCTAGATGAGGGAACTGAGGGCATTCTGGCTAATTTTGCAGATGATACAAATATAGGTGGAGAGACAGGTAGTATTGAGGAGGCGGGGAGGCTGCAGAAGGATTTGGACAGGTTAGGAGAATGGGCAAAGAAGTGGCAGATGGAATACAACGTGGGCAAGTGTGAGGTCATGCACTTTGGTAGGAAGAATAGAGGCATAGACTATTTTCTAAATGGGGAGAGAATTCAGAAATCTGGAGTGCAAAGGGACTTGGGAGTCCTAGTCCAGGATTCTCTTAAGGTTAACTTGCAGGTTGAGTCGGTAGTTAGGAAGGCAAATGCAATGTTGGCATTTATTTCGAGGGGACTAGAATATAAAAGCAGGGATGTGTTACTGAGGCTTTATAAGGCTCTGGTCAGACCACATTTAGAATATTGTGAGCAATTCTGAGCCCTGTATCTCAGGAAGGATGTTCTGGCCATGGAGAGGGTCCAGAGGAGGTTCACGAGAACGATCCCAGGAATGAAAGGCTTAACATATGAGGAACGTTTGAGGACTCTGGGTCTATACTCGATGGAGTTTAGAAGGATGAGGGGGGATCTGATTGAAACTTACAGAATACTGAAAGGCCTGGATAGAGTGGACATGGGGAAGATGTTTCCATTAGTAGGAGAGACTAGAACCCGAGAGCACAGCCTCGGAGTAAAGGGAAGACTTTTAGAACAGAGATGAGGAGAAACTTCTTTACCCAGAGAGTGGTGAATCAATGGAATTCATTTCCCCAGAAGGCTGTGGAGGCCGGGTCATTGAGTGTATTTAAGACCGAGATAGATAGGTTCTTGATTGGTAAGGGGATCAAAGGTAATGGGGAGAAGGCAGGAGAATGGGGTTGAGAAACATATCAGCCATGATTGAATGGCGGAGCAGACTCGATGGGCCGAATGGCCTAATTTCTGCTCCTATGTCTTATGGTCTTCACGTCATAGAATCATAGAAATGTCAGCACAGAAGGAGGTCATTCAGCTCATCATGTTTGTGTCAGTTGTAGCTCCACATTGTTGTCCCATATTCCTGCTTACCCTTTAATGCAGGCTTGTCCAACCTTTTCACTTGGGGGACTACATTTCAATTTTTTCTCTCTCAAGGAGCCGATCAGCAAATTTTAGAATGATGAGGTTTGGCGCAACATTAAACATGAATTTCAATAAAATGTTGAGGTATGAGGAAAAGAAACAGCTTGCTGATCAAAATAAAGCAATGTGAGAGCAGTAAATTGATACTTTTTAAAATGGGTAATTAATGAAGATAACCATTTGAGTGTGAGGGTCAAATTGTGTTTGTCCAGCTCACTCCCAGTCTCAGGGTGCTTGTTCACTGATCTTCACCCACTGTGTGAGTTGGTACAAGTGTTTGGGGGTGAGAGGGAGTGCGAACCCTGAGAATTGGAGTAAGCCAGGCATACACACACACTCACGAATGCACTCTCACACTCTCTCTTTCTCTCTCTCACACACTCACACAAAAACTCTTACACTCCCTCTCTCTCTTACACACACACACACACACACACACACGCTCTCTCTCTCACACACACGTATTCTCTCTCACACACACACACACGCATGCATGCACGCACACTCTCTCTCATACAGTTACGACCTGGATGGGAGGAGCGCGCGAATTATCAAGCCCCACTACTCCTCAGGCCGTACCATTGTTTAATTTTCTCACCGAAATGGCCAATTGTGTATCTATACCTCTAGCACCCAGAAGAAAAGAGACTCTGACCAGGCTTCTCTCTAAGACTCAGAATGATTAATTTATTTCACAACAAAACTTTTTTTAACAAGTTGCAAGTACTAGTTAGCACACAATTGTAATCGGGAAGTATAACTATCTATGTCATTCTAAAGAATTCCCCCAGGACACACACAGACACACACACACACACACACACAGACAAACAAAGGACGAACAGATAGAGTCTCTCTGCAGAGATGAGTTTTGGAGGATGGGCAATAGAAAATAAAGGATAAAGTCTGCAGGGCCTCAATACTGTCGACCTGGAGTTCTCTCGTGTGAAGATAGATCGCTGGTCCAGGTGGATACCTGAACGTTCTCACCACTGGTCTCAGCTTTGCAGGTTCAAATGTAGACTGGTTACACTCAGATGAGGGTTCTCTGGCTACAGGTTGATAGCCACACACACTTTTAGACAATGTAGAGAGAGGGTGCCAGACAAGGTAGCTTTCCTTCCCCAGCTTGTTCTCCAATGAGACTGCCTTCAAAACAAGCAGGTTCATAACTTAATTTTTTTTCATCTCTCCCTTTGTCTCCCAGCTTTTCATTAATTAAAGTACTTTGCAGTTCAACACAAACAAATAACTCCTCCTCAAGTACCATATAGGTCAGGTGATTTCTTATTTGCAGTTCGAAGGTGAATTTATGACCTTTTAAAAAAAATCCCAGGTTAGTGTCCAGATCATGCCTAAACCTTCCATTTTGTAAAAGAAAACTTCAGTCTTGAGATATGATTCTAACAACACATACGCACTCACTCCCTCGTGCACTCACTCCCTCGTGCACACACACACACGCACTCAGTCCCTCATGCACACACACACACGCACTCACTTTGTCACATTCCCATGCGCTCACTCTCTCACAACACGCACTCTCACTCACACACCCAAACACTCACACACGCACTCACTCTCTCACTCACACACACTTTCATTCACCCCACCTGCAGCAACTCTCGCTCCCCACCAGCAGCCACTTCTGTCCCCCACAGCAATCACCACTTTCTGTTCCCCACCAGCAGCCACTCTGTGCCTCCCCCACCAGCAGCCACTCTTTCCACCAGACCAGCAGCCACTCTCTCTCCCTCCCCAGCAGCCACTATTTCCTCCTCGACCAGCAGACACTCTCTCTTCCCCTTCCCCAACAGAAACTACTCTCTGCACCCCACCATGAGCGGCCATTCTTTCTCCACTACCAGCAGCCACTCTCTGTCCCCCACCAGCAGCCACTCTGACCCCCATATCAGTCCCTCTCTATCTCCGCTCTTTAGTCGCTCCCTCTCCCCGCTCGGTAGTCGCTCTCTCTCCCCGCTCGGTAGTCACTCTCTCTCCCCGCTTGGTACTCGCTCTCTCTCCCCGCTCGGTAGTCGCTCTCTCTCCCCGCTCGGTAGTCGCTCTCTATCCCCGTTCGGTAATTGCTCTCTCTCCCCGCTCGGGTGTCGCTCCCTCTCCCTGCTCGGTAATCGCTCTCTCTCCCCGCTCGGTAATCGCTCTCTCTCCCCGCTCGGTAGTCACTCTCTCTCCCCGCTTGGTACTCGCTCTCTCTCCCCGCTCGGTAGTCGCTCCCTCTCCCCGCTCGGTAGTCGCTCCCTCTCCCCGCTCGGTAGTCGCTGCCTCTCCCCGCTCGGTAATCGCTCCCTCTCCCCGCTCGGTAGTCGCTGCCTCTCCCCGCTCGGTAATCGCTCTCTCTCCCCACTCGGTAGACGCTCCCTCTCCCCACTCGGTAATCGCTCTCTCTCCCTGCTCGGTAATCGCTCCCCCTCCCCGCTCGGTAATCGCACTTGCTCCCCGCTCGGGAGTCGCTCCCTCTCCCCACTCTGTAGACGCTCCCTCTTCCTGCTCGGTAATCGCTCCCTCTCCCTGCTCGGTAATCGCTGTCTCTCCCCGCTCGGTAATCGCTCTCTCTCCCCGCTCGGGAGTCGCTCCCTCTCCCCACTCGGTAATCGCTCCCTCTCCCCGCTCAGTAGACGCTCCCTCACCCCACTCGATAGTCCCCCTCTATCTCCGCTCGGTAGTCGCTCTCTCTCCTGCTCGGGAGTCGCTCCCTCTCCCCACTCGGTAATCGCTCTCTCTCCCCACTCGGTAGACGCTCCCTCTCCCCGCTAGGTAGTCGCTCCCTCTCCCTGCTCGGTAGTCTCTCTCTCTCCCCGTTCGGTAGTCTCTCTCCCTGCTCGGTAGTCGTTCCCTCTCCCCGCTCGGTAGTCGCTCCCTCTCCCCGCCCGGTAATCGCTCTCTCTCCCCGCCCGGTAATCACTCCCTCTCCCCGCTCGGTAGTCGCTCCCTCTCCCCACTCAGTAGTCACTCTCTCTCCCCGCTCGGTAGTCTCTCTCTCTCCCTGCTCGGTAGTCGCTCCCTCTCCCTGCTCGGTAGTCACTCTCACTTTTCTCTGCTCCCTGAAAACTTCCCTCCCTCCCCAACAGGTTCAGCACTGCCATTGCGCCATTTTCTAAGGCCTCAAACTGAAGGAAGCTTCTCCTCCAACCAGAGACTGGCCTTCTCCCAGCTTTGCTGCTGATAAGCTCACGAGTGATCCTATCAACTGCAAAAGCGGGAGAGAAACACCCTGTGATGGGAGGAGTTGAAACTCGCAGAATCTTCGAACTTACTGATTGGCATTTTAAACATGGGGTCCGTGGGCCGGATGGGAAGGCCTGGCAGGCTGGATGTAGCCCAGGAGCCATAGTTTGGACCAGACTGCTTTAATACTTTTCCTCTTAAATGTTTATCTAATCCTGCCTTAGATGCCATGATTGTCTCAGCTTGAACCGCATGTTACTTTCCCACACACCTTCACATGAAAAGTTATTTTAATCTCCCCCTCGATGTTCTAGTTCTAATCCTAAATTTAATGTCCCTTGTTACTGATTTACCACACGTGGAAATAAGTGTACACTACAATGCTTCTCCTCCCAAAAGTTTGAACATTTCTGTTAGATCTTCTTACCCTCTCTGCTCCTGTTAATAAACACAGAAAGTGTCTCAGCATAATTATATTCTCTAATTCCTGGTACTATCCTAATAAATCTACATGGACGCTTTTGTATGACTACTTGGGTGGCAACCTGCAAACAGTGCTCCAACAGTGACCTAGCCAGAGAGTTGTACTAATTCATTATCACTTCCTTTATTTTCTTTAAAATGCCCTGATATATTAAACAAAGAAAATAATTTGCCATGATATGGCTTTGTATATCTGTACTAAGGTTAATAAATGATTTATTTCAATATTAATGAATACAAGTTGCAAATTATACTATTAGTAAAAGGGGTTCATATAGTACAGAGACTGAATTATTCACTGAATTGTTTGAACCATAATATGTTAACAATAATTTATAAAAAAAACACAATTAATCCCATTGATTGTCTAACTGATGCTAATTCCCACATAAAACAGATATTATGGAAGATAATTTAATTGTCCAAGTAGCATGGTCCTACATACTTTAAAAATAATCATAAGTGTTGAAATGAGCTATCTGCTGGTTACACTGTGGTGTTATGACTGCAATGGCAGGAGCGCGCGTATGATCTAGCCCCACTACTCTGAAGGCAGTACCATTAATTTAAAAGTTTAATTTTCTTACCAAAATAGCCAATCGTCCATTTCCTCTACCGGTGCCCAGAATAAAAGCGTCTTCAACCAGGCTTCTTTCAATAAACTCAGAACGATTGTTTATTATAAAACAAATTTCTTTTTAATAAGTTGTAAGTACTGGTTAACACACAATTGTAATCAGGAAGTGCAACTATCTCTTCCTAAAGAATTCCAGCAGCACACAAACACACACACACACGCAGAGATGGACGTTAGAGGATAGGCATTATAAAATAAAGAATAATGTTCGCAGGGTCTCGATGGAATTCCCTCATGCTGGTCCCAGTGGACGTCTGGAAGTTCTGACTGATTGGTCTAAGCTTTGCAGGTCTAAATGCAGACCAATTACACTCAGATGAGGGTTCTCTAGCTACAGGTTGATGGCATATACAACTTTAGGCAAAGTAGAGAGAGACAGCCAGTTAGGGTAGCCTTCCTTCTTCAGCTTGTTCCCCAACAAGACTGCCTTCAAAACCAGCAGGTTCACTATTTAAGTTTTGTTCTCTCTCCCATGTGATTTCCAGCAAATTACCAACCTTTGCCTTTTTAGTTTTTTTTCTCCATCAGTTAAAGTGATTGCAGTCCAAAACAACCAACCAGATCTTCCTTGAGTACCATAAAGGTCAGGTGATTTCTTGGAAGAGACCTGCTTGTTGACAGTTCCAAGATGAATTTATGACCTTAAAAAAAGTCCCAGGTTAGCATCCAAATGTCCAGATAATGCCATGTCCTTCCATTTTGCAAAAGAAAAATTAAGTCTTGAGAGATATGATTCTAACATGCCTCCACCCTTAAGAGATGAAACACCATTTCCAAATGTGTTTCATTAGTTAGGAGTGCCTTCAGCTTCCCAAAGCTGTCTGGCATTCTCTTGACCATACCATCTTTGCCTTCTTTTGCAATAAATCTGTTAGTGGAGAATCTATTGTGATGAATGCTGGCAGAAATTTACAATAGAAGGCATACATCCCAAAAACCTCATGATTTCCCATTTAGTTCCAGGATAGGGAATTCCATCAAAGCCCGTATTTTCACTGTTCTTGGCAACACTTGTCCTTGCCCTACGATGTGCCCTAAACACGTTTTGTGAACTCATTCTTAGCATGTTTATTACCTGCCAACTGTAATTGATTAAATAAGGCTTCTAATTGTTTTACATAGTCTTTCCACTGTAAGTCAATACATTAGCTAAGTAAACCACACAGTCAGAAACATTAGTGACTACTTGATTCATTAGTCTTTGGAAAGTGGCTGGAGCACTTTTTAGTCCAAATGGTATTACTCAGCATTGGTATAGCCCATTTGGCTTGACAAAAGCGAATATCTCCTTAGCTCATGATGTTAAAGGTACTTGCCAGTATCCTTTCCAGAAATATATCTTAGTAAGGAATGTGGCAGTGCCAACCTTGTCAATACAATCTTCTAAACGAGGGATTGGGTAGGAATCCATTTTTGTTACTGCATTAACCTTTCTCTAATCTATGAAGGATCTGGTTGACCCATCAGGTTTAGGCACTAGCACCACTGGAGAACACCAACTGCTTTGACTAGGCTCAGTTAGGTGATTTTCCAACATATATTGAATTCCTGCTGTCACTTGAGCATGGACTTAAACGATAAGGATGTTGCTTTATAGGTGAAGACTCCCCTACATCCATATCATGCATGACTAAAGTTGTACACCCTAGTTTGTCCTACAGATTCCTTTAAATTCTGTAAATGACCTTACTAGATCCTCTCGTTGTCCTACCTCTAAGCATGAAAATATGATGTCTAACTGTCCTAATATTTCAGTGTTAGCTAACTGGATAGTAAGAGGTTTGATTTGTGGGCTGCCTAAATCTCCTTCTGCCTCACTCTCACTGCCTATTTAGTCCTCCACTGTCTTTACTGCCTGACATACCTGCTCCTTTTCATCTTCCTCCCTACGATGGTATTGTTTTAACATATTAATATGACACGGTAGGATCTTTTTCCTGCGATCTGGGGTGCCCATCAAATAATTTACTTTACCAACCCTCTTGATTACCTTGTATGGATCACTGAAATGCTTTCAGAGGTTCCCCCTGTAAAGGCAATAATACTAACACTTCATTCCTTGGTTATAATATTCGTGTCACAGCTTGCTTATCTGCCCATTCCTTCATCTTTGTTTGGGAAACTTTAAGATGTTCTTGAGCCACTTTGAGGTCTTCCATGAGCCATTCCTAGAACACAGACATATAATGTAACATAGAGGATTCATCCTTCTTTCCTAAAAATGCTCACTTGATTAATTTCAGAGGACCTCTAATCTCATGTGCATAAATTAATTCAAAAGGGCTAAAACCAGTAGATTCATTTGGTAAATCTCGGGTAACAAATAAAAGAAACTCCAGTCCTTTGCCCCAATCATGGGGATGTTCATGACAATATGCCTTAATCATTGTTTTGAGGGTTTTATGGTACCTCTCTAAAGCTCCCTGTGTTTGTAGATGGTATGCTGTGGATTTTAACTGTTTTATTCCCAAACTACTCATTATGTTTTGAAAAATTTTAGACATAAAAATTTGACCCTTTATCCGACTGGAACTCCACTGGTAACCTATATCAAGTAAAAAATTGGGTTAACTTTTCCACTACTACCATGGCCATAATTGTTGTTAAAGGGATGGCTTCTGGAAATCGAGTTGTCATATCCATAATAGTAGGGATATTCTCGTGTCATGCTTACGTTTTTGGTAATGGTCCCACACAGTCTACTAACACTCTACTAAACGATTCCTCAAAAACTGGTATGGGAATTAAGGGTGCCCGTTTGATTGTATGTTCTGATATTCCCTCCTTCTGGCAAGCATGGCACGTTTTACAAAACTGCACTACATCCTTGTGAAGACCTGGACAGTAAAAATGTTGGTTTATCCGCACTCGAGTTTTCCATATCCATACATGTCCTGCCATAGGAATTTCATGTGCTATCCATAAAATCTGTTTGTGATATTTTGGCGGTACCACTACCTGATAAACAACCGTCCATTCTTCAACTGCTGGTCTGTGAGGAGATCTCCACTTCCTCATTGGCATCCCATTTTTAACGTAATAACATTCCGGAACTTTCTTAGCTTCAGTTCGGGCTGGTTGTGCTATCTTACTTAACTCCAGATCAGCTTGTTGAGCCTAACCAGAGGGGGCTATTATGATGTATTAAACATCTCTTTTGGATTATCTAAGTCTTTAATGAAAGTTTCAGCTAACCAATTATCTGTCTGTGGTATCACTTTGACCTTTGATGATGGACTTTGCTTAGCCATTGTTCAAGTCATCACACATGAAGGAAAAATCCCTGGAACATTTTCCTCTAACTGCTCCATTTCTTTAACCTGACTCAGACTTTCTGTAATTATGGGAGAAGCTACTACCTTCACTCCGGCTAAATCGTTTGCCAGGAGTAAATCAACTCCATCCTCGAGTAACTTCTGAACAACCCCTACTGTTCCAGACATTAGGTCACACTCCAGGTGTACCCAGTACAAAGGTATGGGTATATACACCCCACATGTACCATTTATTAAAACTTTAGCTTTTAATGTGTTCTTTGGTGGATAAGTTATGCCTTTCCCCAGCAGAAGTATTTGAGTGGCTCCCATATCTCTTAATATGATTACAGGTTTATCCATCTCATTTGAGGTATAAGGGGTTACTTTTCCCCTTGACAAAAATTCTTTATAACTCTCACGCATCTTATTCACCTCTCCTGGACTCACAGCAGTGTTTCACAGCTGTAGTTTGTGCTACAACTTGATCTGTTGTACTTTCAGTCAGGGTTCCTTTTCCTGGATTGTCCTTATATACCCCAATAACTCCCATGGATTTCTCATGCAACTTCCAGCAATTGGAACAAATATGTCCCACCTTGTTACAATAGAAACACTTAGGCCTTCGAGTCTCACTTCCACCCTCAGCACCTTCCTTTCTGGTCAGAAGAGGAGTTTCCAGGGTGTTCCCAGCTGTCCCTTCTCTTTCCTGGCTACTCACCTTCCTTTCACCATCCCACCTTCTATCCTTCTCGGGTTTGTGGATGGTGACAGAAAAAGGGTTTAGATTTATGGGCCAGCTCGTAATCATCAGCCAATATCTGCTAACCGTCTATCTATTGCAACCCTCTGGGCTTCAACATAGGTTCTAACTACCGGAGGAAGTGAATTCTTAATTCTTCCAATAGAATTATTTCTCTAAGAGCTTCATATGTTGTCTTTACCTTTAATGCCCATATCCAATGGTCAAAATTACTTTGCTTTACCCTCTCAAATTCAATGTAGGTCTGTCCAGGCTGTTTCCTTATGTTCCAAAATTTCTGCCTGTACACCTCAGGAACCAACTCATATGCACTAAGAATAGCCTTTTTCACTGCACCATAATCCACAGGTATTTCTGACAGCGATGCATATATTCATTAGCTCTACCCACCAACCTACTCCAAGAGTAACGTCCAGATTTCTTTTGGCCATTTAATTTGCTTAGCAGCCTTCTCAAACAAAATAAAGAATGCCTTTACATCCCTTTCCTCAAACTTTGGAAGGGCTTGTACAAATTTAAACATCTTCCCACCCTGATCTGGGTTGGAGATGGTGGTTTCAGCATCAATACTTCCCTCAGCACCTGAGGCCTCTCTTTTAAATTCCAGCCTTTTAAGCTGGTATTGCCCTTCTCATTCCTTTTCTCTTTCCCCTCCTTATGAACTGCTCTCTCTGAAAGTCAGGCTTTCGCAATTCCAATTCTCTTTCTTTTTCCTATTCTTTTTGTTCTTTTTTCTTCTCGCTCCCTTTCCCTCTCCTGCCTTTCTGCTTGCTCCCTTTGAAATGTTCTCTTTTTTTACCTTTCCTCTCATTCCCTTGGCTTTTCCTTCACCCGAAATTCTAGCTCCAACTTCTGCTGTTCTAGCTGAAACCGTGCCCTTGTAAACCTGCCTCCTTCTGATTCTAAAGGTTCCTTGGGTTCTTTCACTTCAATATTCAGATTTTTGGCCACTAGTTTTCGAAGCTCTGCTTTCTTAGCCTCCGCTCTAACTTCTCTCTGTAATTGTAACTCGTCCGCCACACTCACCAACTAAGCAACGGTTAATATCATTAAAGAATCATAATTTAACGCAGGCTGTTTCAAAAACTCACTTGCATCAATGGTAGCTCTTTTAGTTTACTAATGTATAAGAAAGCTGGACTCTGTCCTTTTATCCCTTATCAATTGCTGTTATTCTGTGTCCAATTACTCACTGTCTGCATTTTAAATCCCGCAAGATCTCCCAATTTATGTCACAACAGGAATGGGAGGAGTGCACATATGATCTAGCCCCACTACTCTGAAGGCAGTACCATTAATTTAAAAGTTTAATTTTCTCACCAAAATAGCCAATCGTCCATTTCCTCTACCGGTGCCCAGAATAAAAGCGTCTTCAACCAGGCTTCTTTCAATAAACTCAGAACGATTGTTTATTATAAAACAAATTTCTTTTTAACAAGTTGCAAGTACTGGTTAACACACAGTTGTAATCAGGAAGTATAACTATCTATCGCTTCCTAAAGAATTGCCCCAGCACACACACAGACACACACACACTCACAGACAAACAGATAGAGTCTCTCTGCAGAGATGGACATTAGAGGATAGGCATTATAAAATAAAGAACAATGTTCGCAGGGTCTCGATGCTGTCGACTTGGAATTCCCTCATGCTGGTCCCGGTGGACATCTAGAAGTTCTCACTGAATGGTCTCAGCTTTACAGGTCTAAATGCAGACCAGTTACACTCAGATAAGGGTTCTCTAGCTACGGATTGATAGCACACACAACTTTAGGCAAGGTAGAGAGAGAGAGAGCCAGTTAGGGTAGTCTTCCTTCTTCAGCTTGTTCCCCAACAAGGCTGCCTTCAAAACCAGCAGGTTCACTATTTAAGTTTTGTTCTCTCTCCCATGTGATTTCCAGCAAATTACCAATCTTTGCCTTTTTAGTTTTTTCCCCCGTCAGTTAAAGTGATTGCAGTCCAAAACAACCAACCAGATCTTCCTTGAGTACCATGAAGGTCAGGTGATTTCTTGGAAGAAGCCTGCTTGTTGACAGTTCCAAGGTGAACTTATGACCTTTTTAAAAAAAAGTCCCAGGTTAGCATCCAAATATCCAGATAATGCCATGTCTTTCCATTTTGTAAAAGAAAAATTCAGTTTTGAGAGATATGATTCTAACAATAGGAACACATAGGCCTGAATTTTTAGGTTGGCGGGCAGGCGCAATTGGCGGGCCCAGGATCAGCCAGGGAATGGACCGCCGACCGCAATCGGCCTCCGACCGCTATTTCATGCTGGCCATTTAAAGGCCAGCCAGCTTGAAACGCGCGTTGTGAAGCTCAGCGCTGCTGGGGCGGGGGTGGGAAGAGGGTGGGCGCTGACATCAATGCAGGGCTGAGGGAAAGCTCCCTGAAGGCAGAGAGCTGCCTCAAGGAGCTGAAGACCTGAAAAATCTAAAATAAAGGTTTCAAAGCTGAAAGTGTCCGTGCATCATGATATATCACCTGAAAATTTAGCTACTGAAAATGCTATCCACAGAAATTTATTAATATTTCATTTCATCAGGGAAACCTCATCCCGCCCATGGATGAGGTTTCGTGAAAAAAAATGCCGCCTGGCCGATTCGCCTGGCCGCCAACCGTAAGGTTTGACGGAACACTAAAAATCGGAGTCAGTTTGCTCCGTTAATGGGCTTAAGTGTCCTCTTAATTGTCGGCAGGTGCACTTCTGGCTTTTATGCGCATCTGCCGACTGAAATATTGCATGAGCGCGGGATGACGTCGGGTCGCTCGCCCGATGTCATCTCACATGATTTCACGCCGGATTGGGTCAGGCGCGTGCCTGCCCGCCAAGCTAAAAATTCTGCTCATCAATTACATGTTTAATTAGGGTTTGCAACACTAACTGAGGCATGAAGTCATTGCCTAATGCTTTATTCAATCCAAACTCCATAATCCTATACAACTGGATCAGACAGTGAACATGATGTTAAGTAATCTAGTGCTTTAGGAACATCTGTACTTGTTAATGGTTTTATAGGAACATCTTTTATCTAACCTTTAGTGCAGTAATTATCAAACAAAACATATTTAGGTCATTTGCAGTCCTTTCATTGAACACAGCATTTTATTTGGAGGACATTTTAATATTCGTTCTACTTATTCTACAGATTTGCTGTGGGACAAAACTCAGCCAGCACTTATGTAGATCTCCCTTTGTTTAGGTTTGATAGTTGACAAAAATTCCAAATTTCCAGGGGACCTGAGATTTTCATTTCCTGTTCCAGGGGACTTTAGGAAGTTTAAAGTGCTGGAAATGAAAGCTATGTACTGAAATGTTTGGAGGCTTATTACATCATAAATGACATACTCACTTAACTGCAGTCACTTTTATCAGTGCTTAGTTGGTCCACCATGTCCCAGCTATTGCTAGTTTGCTGATTATATGATGATGAACAACACCAAATAGGCAGGCAAAGTTAGCAGTTTACACTCCCAAATGCTTTGCTTCCCAATGAGGGAAGGAACAGAGAAGAAAAACTCAAGGGAATGTCAACACTTGTGCTCCTTTCACACCAGCTGGTTCAAAATGACTTTGTCATTTTGTCAAGAAGCATGTGACTCCAACTAAGTAGGGATGGTCCAAGGAAGAAACATAGGAGAGAAAGTAAGGAGGTTTTACCCTCGAAATAAATTTTAAAAAGAGGGCAGTGTTAGAAGATATACTAACCTTATTCACAAATGCATATATCCTTCCCTCTCTAATAGCTGACAATAAGGCTCGAATTTGCTTGTTTAAGACTATCCATTTTCAAGTTCTATAGAGGTTTGGTCTGCCAAGTTAAGTGGCAGTGGAAGGCATTCCATCAGAAGGGCATCCCTAAGTAATGGCTGCCTCGATTCCTCTGCTGCCCCTGTGACTGGCAATACTGACCTGCCGGTCGCAAAGTCCACACTGATGCATGAATGTAAAGTTAGGGAGAGTGTGGATGATATCTCCCTAGCTGTTACTATAAAGGTGACTGTGTAACTTTAATATCTTTCCTAATTTTTTTCCAAAATCAAGAAAAATATAAGGGAGATCATAAGATAGCAATCATGCAACACCGTTTTAGCTTTAATAGGATGTGGGCCGCATTTGTTGGCCATCCCAAATTGCCTTTGAACTGAATGCCATGCCAGGCCATTTCAGAGGGCAGTTAAGGGGCAACCACATTGTTGTGGGTCCAATGGCAGATTTCTTTCCTTAAAAGGACATTAGTGAACAGGTTTTTATGACAATTGATGAAATCTTCATGGTCACCATTACTAAGACCAGCTTCTAATTCCAGATTTTTATTAACTGAGTTTAAATTCCACCAGCCGCCATGGTGCGATTTGAACCCATATCCTTGTAGCATTAGGCTGGGCCTCTAGATTACTAGTAGTGACATTACTACTATGCCACTGTCCTCACTCGAAGTCTGCATTAAAAATATTTCCTGGATATTTCTGAAAACTTAAACAAAGTTTTTTATCAGAGAAATAATGGATTTCTCCTTGTGTTTTGGGGGGAGAATGATGAGGACATGGAGGAGGGAATGGGAACATTGTGCACACAGACAATGCCCAACCCACAGGTAGGTTATAGAAATAGGATGGTTACAGCACAGAAGGAGGCCATTTGGCCTATCGAGTCTGTGTCAGCTCCCTACAAGAGCATTAAAGCTTTACCTTACAGCCTTGTAATTTATTTTCCCTTCAGGTGCTTATCCAATTCCCTTTTGAAAGCCACAATTGAACCTGATTCTACCATCCTTTCAAGCAGTGCATTCCTGATCATAACTAGTCACTGCATAAAAGTTTTTCTTCATATTGATTTTGGTACTTTTACCAATTACTTTAAATCAATGGGGTGATTTTAACTGGAGGGGACAGATTACCCGTTCCTCTGACCTGAAAGTTGGTCGACACTGCGCTGATGTAAAATCCAGCTGCCCCGCAGTAATATTATACACTGAGGGCGGCTTTAATTTGTGCAGAATGGGACTTCCACCCCCAGAAGTCCCGCCCTAGAGAGCTGCTGGCCAACCTGATTGGCAGGCAGCTCTTCAGCCCCAGCAGTGCCAGAAGACAGTAGTGGCCACTACCACCAGTACCCAGGAAGCAGTGAAGATGCCTCCTGGAATTCAGGTGAGTCCAGGTATTCTGGGCAGGCATGGCTGGGAGATCCCATCGAGGTGGCATGGAGGGGCATGGGTGGTGAGGTTAGAGAGGCCAGGGGAGGAGGGACAAAGCAGGAGTACCATCTTGGGGGTAGTGGGGTGTCACTGATGGGCACAGGGCCTGCTTCTCCCCCTCTCCCCACCCCGAAGGAGGTACTCACTTTCCTGCCTGACATCAGCCCGCACTATCAAAGCTGCCAAGCTGCCCACCTTGCTTCTACCTTCCCTCGCAGGCTGAAACATTGTGCTGGAGGTGGAACGAGGTCCTTAAGTGACAGTTAGTTGTTCACTAGGCTGCCTGACGTCTTCCCTGTCCCCCATATTATTGAGGACAGGTTGGGAGATGAGAGTGAAGTCAGCAAGCTTGCCACCTGTTTTATTTTACATGCCTCCTACCTTCAAATGTGCCAGTGGGTGGGGGGGTGGGGCACTAAAATTCATCCCTATGTCTTCTGGTTCATGACCCATCTGCCAATGAAAACAGTGGGCAGGATTTTTCTCTCATTGGGCGGGCGTGGCGGGCAGGCCCAGGAACAGTCGCGAAACCAACTGCCGCCCGCGATCGGGCCCCGACCGTGATTTTTACGCTGGCTAGCCAACTGACGTGCAGCATGAATTGCGCGCTGCAATACTGAGCACTGCTGGGGTCGGGGCAGGAAGAGGGCGAGCACGGAAGTTTGCCCATACACTGAAGGCTCCCTGAAGGCACAGAACTGCCTCTGGGGGCTGAAGAATTTTAAAACATAAATAAAGAATTTAAAAATGTTAAAAACATGTTCCCCTCATGTGACTCTGCACATGAGCAGGGACATGTTATAAATGAGATTTAAACATTTTTATTTTATTTTAAATTCCTGTTGGAAACCTCATCCCGCCCGTGGATGAGGTTTCATCAAAAATCCAAAGGCCTCCTGGCCGATTCGCCTGCCCACCAACCGTAAGGTTGGATGGGCAGCGAAAAATTGCATTTAATTATTACTTTAATGGCCTTAATAGGCCTGTTCATTGTCGGTGGGTGCACTGCCGACTCCAACGCATGCCCGCCAACCGAAATATCGTGTGAGTGCATGATATGACATCAGGACGCTCGCAGCGCGATGACATTCATCCCATTCAGGTCAGGTGCACACCCACGCGCCCGACGAGAGAAAAATTCAGCCCGTTTCTCTTTATCTACACTGGTGGTGTTAATGGCATCTGTCAATTAGCAATGTGTCAGTGCATCAATGCACAAGTGATTTACTTCCTGTTCAGTCATGCCTCTGAGTTCTGAAATAGAAACAGAAAATGTTGGGAAGACTCAACATCTATGGAGAGAGGAAAGTCAGGTTGACATTTCAGATCTGTGTTCTTTTGTCAGAATTCTCAGCCTCTGAGCTCATTAGCTTTCTCAATGCCCCACCAGGCAACTAGAGGTCCGTCAACTATTTTTGAGTGGCTGGAACCTCACAAGTACAAAGTACCATTGACGTCACACGTGGCAAACAAGCCCGCTCTGAATTGCATCAACAGAAAGGGATTTCATTCATTGAATGTGCAGAGAGTGAGTGACTCTCAACTCATTCCACATTTCTTTGCACATTACTTGGGAAACAGCCATGAATTTTTGATTCTCCAGCAATCCCAGATGTCTGCACTTCTCAGCCAGAGCATAAGGATAATTGAAAAGAGATCTCAGGCACTTGATTCAGGCATGACTAATGGCTCTTTTCCATTATCTAAATACAGAGATTTGAAAAGAGGTTCAACAAAGTGCTGTGCTACCTGAACAATAGTTAAGCAGGCCGGTATTCTCAGTTGCTTTGTTAGATTCAACAGGGGGATGAGAGATTGGAGGGGGATAACCCTGTACAGTCCAGCAAAGTTATCCAGAATTACAGTGGCTTGCTGCATTCTTCTTAATTTCGCCATTACAAAGGAATTGGGTCTTTCATCCAGAACAAGAAGGGAAAGAAAGTGGAGGCAACCACAAAGAGAGGAGGAGAAAGAGAGAGAGACGAAGAGAGGAAATGGCCAGGAACAGCCTCTGACAGCAGCATTTACCATCAAAAAGCTCATCATCAGCAACCTTTTCCACGAGAAAGGATGCAACAGTTCTGTTTAACACAGAAAAATCCATCTAATATCTCTATCCTTGTTCCCAAATGACCCTCATCTAATTATATGATAATACTACTATCTGTTCCAGGGGAGGGCACCTACTGACAGGAACCGCCATGTAAAATTTAAAAAATCAGGAGGCCTCATTTGAAATAGTACATTAAAACACCCAATTTGCAAAACGATTTTACAATTACTTCCATCTTGTCCCTTCATTAACCCCTGCCACTACTATTACTACTTATCAATGTGCCTTCCCCTTGCACCTAAAATCTTTAAATTGTAAGATCCTAACCTCTTGCTCCGATGTGCTACTACATCAATGTCAGGAGATTGTAAGATTAGTGACTAAGACTGTATCAAAGGATCTTTATAAGTTTGAGGTGGCATTAACTTCAAGATGCTGAGCTCTTTCCAGACCTGCTTCTGATATCACATCACTTGAACATCCAATGCCTATTAAGCCCAAGCCAGAAGCTTCATCTTGTGCTGACGTTGGAGGGGGCTGCATTGATGCCAGTACTTTAACATGAAACATCTAAATCCACAAATACTGGAAATGGTCTGTGTAAGAACAGAGCCAAGAGCCCTCTTTAAGTTCTGAAAGATAGCTATGTTGTCCTTCAGGACATCTGTAAAACTCATTGCTGCTACTGCAGAAGCAATTTTGGACCTCCTTTTGACATGTGGACACTGCAGTGATCTCCCAGATTACCACGTTATGCCATGCTTCTTTTATGACCTTAGAGATGTGATTTGTTAATTTATCCACTATCTGCAATACACGAGAGGACATTGTCCCCAATTCCTACACATAAGATCAATCTTCTGGAATTATTGATATTTTAAGCACTAAACACCTGAGATTTTGGTCCTTGATTCACCTTCAACAAGTTCCAGACTAAATCACAATTTTATTTCACCAGTATTTGGAGACATTTTATTATCATCATTCTAAGAAGTGTAGGCAATGAAGCAATCATTTCACTTCTCACTCACTCAAATGCGGCAGAAAGTGTGATACGAGGCAGTGGAATGGTAGGAGACAAATTTAAGTTGTGAGAACAGGAGGGGTAGTGGTTGGTCAGGTTTCCTTGAGCTTTAAAACTGTCTCATTACTCATTGGGGGAGGTGATGGCATAGTGGTATTGTTGCTGGACTAGTAATGCTCTGGGGACCTGGATTCAGATCCCACCATGGTAGATGGTGGAATTCAGTATAAAATTCTGGAGTTAAAAGTCTAATGAAACCATTGTTTTTTTGTTGTAAAATCCCATTAGGTTCACGAATGTTCTTTAGGGGAGGAAATCTGCCTTCTGGCCTACATGTGACTCCAGACCTCACAGTAATGTGGTTGACTCTTAAATGCCCTCTCAGTTGTATCAAAGCGCCACAAAGTCACAAAGAAGGAATGAAACCAGACAGACCACCTGGCATCAACCTAGGCCGGAAACGACGATGGCATACTCAGCACTTTCGACCATGCAAAGTCCTCCTTACTAACATCTTGGGGCTGTCTCACAGACTAGTCAAGCAACAGCCTGACATAGTCATCCTCACGGAATCATATCTTACAGATTATGTCCCAGACACCACCACCACCACCATCCCTGGGTACATCCTGTCCCACCGACAGACCCAGCAGAGGTGGTGGCACAATATATTTAGTCAGGAGGGAGTTGGCCTGGGAGCCTTCAATATCTAGTCCGGACCCCATGAAGTCCCATGGCATCAGGTCAAACATGGGCAAGGAAACCTCCTGCTGATTACCACGTACTGCCTTTCCTCAGCTGATGAATCAGTGCTCCTCCATGGAGCAAGCACTTGGAGGAAGTACTGAGGGTGGTAATGGTGCAGAATGTACTCTGGGTGGGGGACTTAAATGTCCATCACCAAGATTGGCTTGGTAGCACCACTACTGACCGAGCTGGCCGAGTCCTAAAGGGCATAGCTGCTAGACTGGGTCTACGGCAGGTGGTGGGAGAACCAACAAGAGGGAAAAACATATTTGACCTTATCCTCACCAACCTGCCTGCCGCAATTGCATCTGTATCGGTAGGAGTGACCACTGCACAGTTGTGGAGACAAAGCTCCACCTTCACATTGAGGATACCCTCCAACGTGTTGTTTGGCACCAACACCATGCTAAGATTTCGAACAGATCTAGCAACTCAAGACTGGGCTTCCATGAGGTGCTGTGGGCCATCAGCAGCAGCAGAATTGTACTCGAACACAATCTGTAACCTCATGGCCCGGCATTACCCCCACTTTACCATTACCATCGAGCCAGGAGATCAACCCTGGTTCAATGAAGAGTTCAGGAGGGCATACCAGGAGCAGCACCAGGCATACATAAAAATGAGGCGTCAAACCTAGTGAAGCTACTTGCGTGCCAAACAGCATAAGCAGCAAACAATAGACAGAGCTAAGCGATCCCACAACTACAGAATCAGATCTAAGCTCTGCAGTCCTGTCACATTCAGTCGTGAATGGTGGTGGACAATTAAACAGCTCACTGGAGGAGGACACTCCACAAATATCCCAATCCTCAATGATGGGGGAGCTCAGCACATCATTGCAAAAGATAAAGCTGAAGCACTTGCTACAATATTCAGCCAGAAGTGCTGGGTGGATGATCCATATCGGACTCCTCCGGAAGTCCCCAGCATGACAGCCTTCAGTCTTCAGTCAATTCGATTCACTACACGTGATATGAAGAAACTGCTGAAGGTACTGGATAATGCAAAGGCTATGGACCCTGACAATTTTCCGGCAATAGTACTGAAGATTTGTGCTCCAGAATTGACGTGCTCAAGCCAAGCTGTTCCAGTACTGCTGCAACACTAGCATCTACCCAGCTATGTGGAAAATTGCCCAGGTATGTCCTGTACACAAAAAGCAGGACAAATCCAACCTGGCCAGTTACCACCCCATCAATCTACTCTCAATCATTGGTAAAGTAATGGAACGAGTCATCAACAGTGCCATCAAGTGGCACTTGCTTAGCAATAATCTGCTCACTGCCGTCCATTTTGGGTTCTGCCAGGACAACTCAGCTCCTGACCTCATTAAAGCCTTGGTTCAAACATGGACAAAAGAGCTGAACTCTCAAGGTGAGGTGAGAGTGACTACCCTTGACAACAAGGCTGCATTTGACCGAGTGTGGCATCAAGGAGTCCCAGCAAAACTGGAGTCAGGGGGAATCAGGGGAGAAACTCTCCACTGGTTGGAGTCATACCTAGAAAAAGGAAGATGGTTGTGGTTGTTGGAGGTCAGTCATCTCAGTTCCAGGACATCACTGCAGGAGTTCCTCAGGGTAGTATCCTTGGCCCAACCATCTTCAGCTGCTTCATCAATGACCTTCCTTCCATCATAAGGTCAGAAGTGGGGATGTTCACTGATGATCGCACAATGTTCAATTCATGACTCATGAGATACTGAAGCAGTCCATGTCCAAATACAACAAGACCTGGACAATATCCAGGCTTGGGCTGACAAGTGGCAAGCTTCGCAGCATACAAATGCCTGGCAATGACCATCTCCAACAAGAGAGGATCTACTCATCACCCCTTGACATTCAATGGCATTACCATCACTGAATCCCCCACTATCAATATCCTAGGGGTTACCATTGACCAGAAACTGAACTGGACTAGCCATAATAATACTGTGGCTACAAGAGCAGGTCAAATGCTAGGAATCCTGCGACGAGTAACTGACCTCCTGTCTCCCCAAGGCCTGTCCACCATCTACAAGGCACCAGTCAGGATTGTGATGGAATACTCCCCACTTGCCTGGATGAGTGCAGCTCCCACAACACTCAAGAAGCTTGACACCATCCAGGACAAAGTTTAATTGACACCACATCCATAAAGGTTCACTCCCTCCACCACCGACGCACACTAGCAGCAGTGTGTACCATCTACAAGATGCACTGCAAGAATTCACCAAGGCTCCTTTGACAATACCTTCCAAACCCATAGCCACTACCATCTAGAAGGACAAGGGCAATAGATAGATGGGAACACCATCACCTGGAAGTTCCCCTCCAGGTCACTCACCATCCTGACTTAGAAATATATCGCCATTCCACAGATCTTCTGCCAAGGTTACAGTAGATGAGCAGGATAAACCCATGGAAATTAATGGCATGAGTATAAAAGCAAATAAATTGTAAAAATAATTAATAAATGCCACTGTGAAGTATATCATTTATTATATATATACCCAAATCATTTCATTTATGCATATTTCTGCTAATCTACTTGTATCTATATTAAAAATTTTTGAATAGCAAGCATTCTATGTCATCCTTTCCAAAGTTATAATTTCTTATGTCCACATTTATAATGGAACTGTCTTGATAAATTTATTATGCTATAAATGCACTTTCCCATTAGTGGAGATGCTGCACTGGTGGGAGTGCTTTCATTATAAATGTGGACAAAGGAATTTATAATGAAACTATAAAAGTAAGTCAAAACGTATGACTTTAAAATGAGGAATTTCATATCTCTGCCCTCATGCAATTATCCTCTGGTCTCATCTGGAAAAAACTTCACTTGTTCCTGACTTGCCATGTACAATGTTGTGGGAGGCTGACTAGTAATATATTGCAATCATGAGTTGTTTTTGGTTTGTCACATCTTTGACAATGCATCATGCTCCAACAATGTTTGCTATTCACTCCTGTCACAATGGTGCTGCTCTGGCGAGATGCCCAGATCTGCCTGGCATTTTTTTCCTCTGCCTTCTGTCTAGATTTGGTGAAAGCATATGGTGAAAAGGAACTTTGCTGCAATTTTCATGTGTTGTCTAGTCTAGGCAGTGTTTTTGCCCATTGGTCTGTTTGTTTGTGAACAATATATCTCAAAGACAAATGCACAGATTTCAATGAAGCTTGGTACAGAGGGTATGGCTCATGGAAGAACTGATTAGTTTTTGGAAAAGATGTAGATCACAATCTGAATCCAGATCCTGGGATATTTTAAAGGATCTGATAACTTTGGGAGATAGGCCGAATTTATGTTTTTTTTAGAATGTTGTTGATTGTTTTAGAATGTTATGGATTGTCTCAACTGCTGTTACGGAATTTGTCACAGCTGTCAAAATGTGAGCAGAGTTTTCAGAACAGGTTATTGGATGTGGACTATCCTGAAGCCTCCTCTGTGAGATGGAAGCTCTTTAGAAAGAGATTTCATTTTTCAGCTTTGCATTTACAGAGCATCAACCAGGCAGGGAAAAGCCTCAAGAAAGAATTGCGTGATTGTTGTAATATTGTGTTAACACAGCATGGCTGAGGTATGCGCTCTACTGAGTACCCTCTTCACTTGTTTTATATGCTTTCTACATGCAAATTCTTTGCCTTATGGTAAAGCTTGTTCTGATAAAAAAATTCACCATCTATCATTCCCCCATCGCTCAGCTTCTAACCAATCCCTGGGGAACTTGAACACCATTGAGCATCATACCGAAGCTGTGTTTTCTTGGCCACACCTTGGAGCCTACACCACTTGCTTCCCTTTATCGCATCTTGCACCCATTCAACAACACCCCCCACCCACCAACTTTACTCGGTGCTAGTGTATTTCTCCCTCCTCCCTGCTCACAACCGCTCTCTCTATTCCCACTTCTTAGATCCTCTTAATGATTCTCCATATACTCCTGCCTGGCCTATCTCTCCTCCCCACTTCTAACTGGGAAAGAAGCATGTGCCTCTGAAAGCTCACACTGAATTGTCACAGCCACTTGTACATCAAATTACACAAATAACAGGGACAGAAACTAAACAGACCATAGGAGAAAAATAAAAGCCTATTACAGGTCGGCAAATATAAGATAAAAAAAAATAATGCATTTAGATTAATAATACATCTACCAGCAGAAAGTACAACAGAAAGGAATAAAGTAATAAACACAGGTTTAAAGTACAACCTGGGAGCTGTTTCCCCACCTGTCAGTGACTCACCGTGGTTACTGAGGAGAGTACACAAAGGGAAGAGCTTCTTCAGTACACTGGCAAGCTCATTCAGTTACAGTGAAAAGCTTCAGCCATGGCCATTGAGAGACTGCTCAAAGCACTTCTGCTCTGAGGGCACTCTTATTGATTGACAGATGAATGTCAATTTCTTGGAAGGCAGTTCACCTGTCTAGTATTTCAGTCATCTTCAGCTGCACTTCCTTGTTGTCAGCCTTCACCATGGCACTGGGGCAGCTTATGCAGATCCATCATGCATCTTTTCTGAGGATTAGGAGCAGAGGACACATAACCGCCAACAGCTCCAGCAGCATAAGCAACACCAGCAGCACCAGCTGTTTTGGACTGCAGTGGTTCAAGAAGGCAGCTCACTACCACCTTCTCAAGGGAAACTAGACATGGACAATAAATGCTGGACTAGCCAGCAATGCCCACATCCCATGAATGAATTTTTTAAAAAGCCATGTGCCCTTTCATAGGGAAAATGGGATGGACACCGAGATCCAGCTAAAAGTTCCCCAACATACATCTACACGCAGAAGATCAGCGCTGTCAACATGTCTGAGCACCAGTGCATTAGGAACTTCAGACTGGCAAGACAGATTGCTACTGACATCCGCGGCCTCCTAGAACAAAATCTCCTTCCCAGTGGACCAGGTAGGTATGCATTCCCAGTACCTGATAAGTGCCTGTCACTGTGAGGCCTTCTTAACCTAAGTCTCTGCCTCTTGCCAAGTTGTGTGCTCTCTTGTCCTGCAAGGAGAGAAAGTGGAGAGGTGTAAGTGTTCATAATAAAGAGAAGAGGACACCATTTGTGGAGAATGACTTCGAGGTATGGGTACAAGAGGCTGGTAGGCTGAGCATGAGTGAGTGTTTGCTGCTGAGATGGGGCTGTGAGATGCATTCAGAGAGAGGAATGAGTGAAGTTGCAAGGTGTGTTGAACTAAGTATTACTGTGCAGGAAAATGCTGGGCACCTGAAAGTGTTATGTCACTCAAATATCATACCTTCCTAGATCCTGTTGTGTACTGTGTCCAGGTTGGAGGGAGCACACTTCTGTTGATTTCCTCAGTGACCCCCATTCACACCTGCTAGGTTAGAGAGATTGTCCTCTTCCTCCCGTCCTTGAGACAGGTCACCTCACTGAAGCCCCTCAGTTCCCGCAGCAGGATATCCAGGCCAGGGGGCAGCCTTCCCAGGTCTCTTCCCCTTTCATATGGTTGCTGCAGCCTCAAAAATACAATTTCTGATGAGCCATTGTAACTCATGTTGTTAAAAATCCTTCCTTTCACAGAATGGGCATGTTAACCCACCCATCCTCCTTAATTGGTCAGGAAGCCTGGCGTTGAGATGACAATTAATTTGCTCTGGTAAAGAACAACTGCCGGGCGCACAAATCAGTGAGTCGTATTCCAGACCCAAAAAATGGTCCTGCCATATTGGCTAGTGCTAAGGTGAGAAGATCCACCCAAAATTTCTCATTTTACTTGAACCTCATTCTGCAGATTTATTATTCTTTGACTAATACAATTAAAAAATTATTAGTATATACAAATAACTACTAGCTATTGCGACAACCTTTGATCTGAAATCTGTACAGTAAGGAAAAACATAATTTCTTTAAAAGGTATGTTGAATCTGTGATTGTTTTTAAGAACGTTTGGAAGGGACTTTTAAGAGTTTGCATCAAATGTAAAGGGATCAATTGTAATTTTCTTGAATAATAAGAAATACTAGTCCATGTGACCTGGCAATCCTTGACCTGGAAGCAGTACCAAAAGGAAGGAATTTAAGAAAGAAGCTGTGTGTCTGGCGACACAAAAGAACTGCAGACATAAAGGAGAGGTACAAGCAGAGGAGCTGGAGGGTGAAGGAGAACAGCACATAGATGCAGACACAATGAGAAAGCAGAAAGAAACAAAGAGCAACATAGAATTCTTGTGAGGAGAAGATGCAAATCAATCTCAGGATGAAGCCTGTTTTTCTGTTTGGCAGAAAAGGAGACAAGAGCTCTTGAAGGTGCTGTGCAAGCTGGCTAAAAAGATCTCAAACCTGGAAAGACGTGTGAATAGCTCAGAGATGCTAAAGAGCAGGATGTTTTCCCAGAAATGGCCAAACCGTGAACCAGTATTATTGGTTGGTTGAAAAGGAATTCTGGAAAGCTACACCATCAGGACTGTCAAGATCCAAGGGAGAGGGCTTGTAGAAGTGTACCTTGCTGATGGTCATACCTGTAAAACTCCAGGTGAAAGTTGCTGTCAGATAGGATTCCTGACCTCCCCCAATTGAATAAAGACAGCATATTGTGGAACTGTGTAGCTATCTAATGCCATGCATGCTGAAGGTTGTGTAAGACGTATTGTGTATTTAAAGTGTGAAAATTACTTTTATTTGAAGTGTTTTTTGCCTGTTAATTCATGTTTAATTTTAATTGGTTCTGATTGGTGTAAAAGTTAGAAAAAGTGAAATCTTGTTGGTAATTTCTTCATTTGGGGATCATTTAGTAAAATTGGCTATTTTGGTTTATGGTTCCCCCAGAGGGGTCATAACACTACACTGTTGGAGAACATAATTTAGGGTAGCAAGAATATGCAACAAAAACATAATTCACCTGGTCTAACAGTGTGTATTTATATAACTGAACTTTTTTATTGTTCTTAAGTTATTTGCGAGTTTCATTAGAGAATACAAGGTTGTAAGTATAATTTTTTCAGTGTGTTGAGCTACTGCTTGCGATTGTGCAGTGAAGAAAAATGTGTCTGTAATTTGGCATTAATTGTATGGCCAGTTGCTTGGATAGATTAGAAAAGCTGGGGCTGTTCTCCTTAGAGGAGGGAAGGTTTGGTAATAAGATTTGGTAGAGATTTTCAAAATCATGAGGGGTCTGGACAGAGTAGATAGGGAGAAACTGTTCCATTGGCAGATGGGTCATGAACCAGAGGACACCAATTTAAGGCGAATGGCAAAAGAACCCAAAAGGCGATACAAGAGAAATATATTTTATTCATTTTTTTTTTTGGTTAGGATCTGGAATGCACTGCCTGAGAGTGTGGTGGAGGCAGATTCAATTGTGCCTTTCAAAAGGGAATTGGATAATTGTCTGAAGAGAAAATAAGGCAGGAAGTGGAATTCCCTGAGTTGCTCCTGTAGAATGTTGGTACAGACAGTGGGCTAAATGATCTCCTTCTGTGCTGTAACCATTCTATAAACTGAACTACACTGCGGGTGGCCTTAATTACCTGAGAGTGGGACTTCTGCTCCTCAGAGGAAGGAAGTAGCACGCTCGAGAGCTGCTGGCCACTCTGATTGGCTGGCAGCTCTCACAGTTCCAACAGTGCCATAAGAGAGTAGTGGGCACTGCTGGGATTGCAAGGAGGTCAATGAAGATCGAAGATAGACATCGGACAAGTTACTTCCATGTTTTCTCTGAGGGGGACGAGGGAATGGGCGGGCTGATTTTGGAGGCCGGCTGGGGAGGCACAATGGGGTGAGGTACGATCTTGGGGTGGTGTTCCCTGATGCGCACGGGGCACCTCTCAGGGGATGTACCCTATTTCTCCTGCCCTTTCACCAACTTTGGTGAAAAAACTGCTTTCCTACTCTTGCCTGCCTTCCACTGTCCAGCATTTTTTGTCAGTGCCGGCAGTTTGAGGTCTTTAATTGCCACTTAATTGGGCAGTTCAGGGCCTCAAAAGGCCTAAGAATGGATGGACGGCCTAATGGGCAGCCTTACCCACCCCTCGTATTATGGGGCCAGGGGTAGGCGGGAATGCAGTGGGCTACCCACCCAACATATTTTACGTGCCTCCCCCCTTTGAAAGCATACTCAAGGTGGGGGGTGGGGCAGTGGTGCAGGAGGCTGTAAAATTCCTCTCTGATTCTATTTACTATATTTCTAACTTGCCCCCAGGTGCAAATATTTCTAAACTGCACTGGGACATAGACAACGCATTTTGTTTTTGCTTGATAAGCAATTAAGGTGGAACATACAAATTTACTGAAAATTTACTTAACTACCATTATAATTATCCTAATTAAATCCTCAATTTAAGCACAAGGGAGCTGGCAGAGTTCCAATGATGATCAAAGCAGGATATGCTACCTAAAGGACGAGTCTCAGTGAACTGTGCAAAATTGTAGTCACATCAAGTTCAACAATAGTATTTTCTTTGAAGGAGCAGAAGCAACTAAAACAGAATACCACTGCAAGAGTCGCTCTGCCCGATGTGGCAGCCTCTAAGTGAACATCAGCAAGAACTGCAAGCACCACAACTGAGATTCAGCGGGAGAATTTCAATATCATTTCACCACTTTTCTTAGGATGCAAAATTGTGAACCAGGGACAACTTTTAGGATCCAGTCCCCTGTAGCCAATCTTCCCCGAAAGTGCAGTGACCATTAAATTGGAAGCCAGTGACTTTTTAGTCAGCAGAGCATCAACCTGAAGGAGAGTTGGGTCCCTTGCATATGCAAATTAGGTCCTAATCCCCTTGTAGAACCCTGACTGAAATTCTTGTAAACTCCAACCAATTGCCTCATTTATAGTGGCTTAATCACCGGTCCTTTTAAGGACTTTTAAAAAATTTATTTTCTGCGGGACTTTCACAGAAACACTGTCCTGCTGCCAGGCAGGACTGTGTCTCCCACCTCACTGCCACCCCCCCCAACCCCCCCCCCCACCCCGCACCACCCCTTCTTCGCCTCCCCCTCCCAGGACCTGTTTACGGGCTGGCTCAATAAGAGCCATTGGAAATTCGACAGGGCCAAACTGGCGAGCAGCATCGGTAAAGCCAACTGGCATACTTAGCGAGCCTGTTTAATTTCAACGAGGCCCGATCCTGAATTTCCGTCAGACCTCTGACAGGCTGGGACTGGCATATAAAGCAATCACACAGTGAACGTATACACCTATCGTTGCATGAACCCAGGAGTATGGTCAACTCCACTAATTTAAGCATCTCGCTGGTTACATAGAGTCTTCCAGACTATAACATCCATCATTGACTGTTCATAGGTAATGAGATTGAGCTGTCTCAGCGTGGAGATATCTACCGAGGCCTTTTTGTAAAGAAAAGATCAATAACACTATTTTGAGATAGCAGTTTGGAGAGAAACAAGGTTGCACATCAAAATACCAGATCTAGTGAAAAGAAATATAAAATACAAAGGGTACTAAAGGAGATGGCCATGGAAATAGTGCATGCAATGGTTGTCATCCTCCAAAATTCTGTAGATTCTGGGACAGTCCCAGCAGGTTGGAGGGTGGCAAATGTAACCCCACTATTTAAAAAAGGAGGTAGGGAGAAAACAGGGAATTACAGACCAGTTAGCCTAACATCAGTATTAGATAAAATGCTGGAGTCTATTATAAAGGATGTCATAACAGGACACTTTGAAAAGATCAACGGGATTAGACAAAGTCAACATGGAATTATGAATGGGAAATCATGTTTACCAAACCTACTGGAGTGTTTTGAGGATGTAACAAACAGAATATATAAGGGAGAACCTGTGGATGTTGTGTATTTGGATTTTCAAAGCTTTTGATAAAGTCCTACATAAGAGGTTAGTGTGCAAAATGAAAGCACATGGGATTGGGAGCAATATATTAGTGTGGATTGAGAATTGGTTAGCAGACAGGAAACAGAAGGAAAAAATGGGTCTTTTTTGGAATGGCAGGCGATGACTAGTGGGGTACCGCAGGGATCAGTGCTTGGGCCCTAGCTATTCACAATATATGTCCATGATTTGGATGAGGGAACCAAATGTAATATTTCCACGTTTGCTGACGACACGAAGCTTGGTGGGAATGTGAGCGATGAGGAGGGTGTTAAGAGGGTTCAAGATGATTTAGACAAGTTGAATAGGTGGGCAAATATATGGCAGATGCAGTATAAGGTGGATAAATGTGAAGTTATCTGCTTCGGTAGGAAAAACAGAATGGCAGAATGTTATTTAAATGGAGATAGATTGGAAAATGTTGATGTACAAAGGGACCTGGGTGTCCTTGTACACCAATCACTGAAAGCAAGCGTGCAGGTGCAACAAACACTTAAGGAGGCAAATGGTATGTTGGCCTTCATTGCGAGAGGACTTGAGTACAGGAGCAAGGATGTCTTACTGCAGCTATACAAGGCCTTGGAGAGGCCAAACCTGGAGTATTGTATGCTGTTTTGTTCTCCTTATCTAAGAAAGGATATACTTGCCATAGAGGGAGTACAGTGAAGGTTCACCAGACTGATTCCTGGGATGACAGGATTGCAATATGAGGAGAGATTTGGCTGACTAGGCCTGTATTCACTGGAATTTAGAAGAATGAGAGGAGATCACATTGAAACATAATATTCTGACAGGGATGGACACACTGAATGTGAGGGCGATATTTCCTCTGGCTGGGGGGTCTAGAACAAGGGGTCACTGTCTCAGGATACAGGGTAGACCATTTAGGACTGAGAGGAGGAGAAACTTATTCACTTAAAGGGTGGTGAGCCTATGGAATTCTTTACCACAGAAGGCTGTGGAGGCCAAGTCATTGAATATATTTAAGAAGGAAATAGATTTCTGGACTCTTAAAGGCATCAAGGGGTATGGGAGAGCGCGGGAGTACGGCGTTGAGAAAGAGGATCAGTCATGATCATATTGAATGGCGGAGTAGGCATGAAGGGCCGAATGACCTACTCCTGCTCCTATTTTCTTTGTTTATCAAGCCTTGAAAGCTTGTGATATGTTGCAACAATATGCCACTTAATCATGCAATCTCCTAGGAGAAACAAAAAACCTCCAGCCAATTCAATAAAAACTCTGGGAAATTTATCTTGATGCTCTATAACACAGTTGTCCAATAAGTTGGATATAAGCTGGATATAGCTAATTGGGAATCCAGATGTGGCTAATTGCAATTTTGATGAGTAAATGAAGAATAGACTGGGGAGCTGATAACATGGTCATCTCGACTAATCAGAATAATCGCCAGGAGAAGAAATCAATCCTAGCCAATAAAATGCAGCTCTCACAGGGGCTTGTTGAAGAGCAGAGGCGGAGCTGAGGTATCTTGAAGTGTAAGTTAATTTTCTCAACAATCACTCATGGCTTGCAAATGCTGGACAAAAACCAAAGATCAAATGCAAGTATACTGTACATGTAGCATTCTATCAGGTGTTGCTAGAAGCATTTGGACTGGGAACCATGGATAAGGCATTAGTTACCCTTTCTGTAACCCCAGCTGAGACAAGATGGAAATTCATGGAATTCATGGAATGTACAATTGTATTCCATGCATTTATCAGCAACCAAGATAATGTTCCTTTATAGTATCTTGGGCACTAATTACGAAACTTAAAGAAATAATTGTACATAATTTCTCATATTTCTATTCTATGCACATGCAAAGTGAACAAATTCAAATAATTGGTAACATGACAAAGACCTCCTGAGAAAAGAAAATCTATTTTATTGCCAGTGCATTTAGTTGATGTGAGATTAGCTGATGTGTACAAGATTCTAAAAATGGAGTAACTTTGGTTGCTGAAGGGTCAGTGAACCCAATTACAGAAATAGTTGAGGGCCTGACAGTGTGCACAAGGTTTAAAAGATATGTACAAGGAACAGTTATATGGAGCATATTTATACCCATCTTGTCTTAGATGTATAATAATGCTTGTTTTTCTATTTAAAGTGTCCCTTGTCTGACAGAGGTCAGTCAATATGTTACACCAATAATTTTAAATGATTCTATTAAAGTACGCAAAACAAAGCATAAATTTCACATTATAATTCATGCAGTCAAATAGATTTTGATCTTTTGACATTGTGTTGTTACATTTCAGCAAAAGATTTTGACAGTGAAGGCGAATACCTTGAGATTACTGGCATTACTCGGGACCAGGCTGGAGACTATGAATGTCTCGCAAACAACGATGTGTCTTCTCCAGATACACGAACAGTCCACATTACAGTCAATTGTAAGTTGCCTTTTAAAGAATGCAGTTTGTTTAGAAAGTCAATTTATATAATTTGTACTAAACACAGAAAATGCTGGTGAACATCTGAAAAATAAAATTAACAATTAGGTGGAACCTGGAACCAGCTCCAATGGAAGATTTCATCCAAACCATTAACTAATCTTTTTCTTTTGGATATTGACTGCCTTGCTGTGTGCGTTTATCAGGTTCTATGTAATTTTTTTTAGAAAAGTGTTTTCTGCTTTTAATTCAGACTTATAGCATCTGTTTCTTTAAATCACTACTTTGTATTTATGTTTTAATTCATTGAAATCTAATTTAGCCTCATGGTACAGATGGATACATACAACAACAAATTGTATTTGCATAGTGCCATTAACATAGTAAAACATCCCAAGCTGCTTCACAGGAGAGTTATCTAAAAACATTGACACCGAGGTACATGGAATATTAGGGCAGTTGGTCAACGAGGTAGGTTTTAAGGAGCGTCTTAATGGAGAAAAGAGAGCAAGAGAGGTTTAAGGAGGGAATTCGAGAGCTTAAAGTCTAGGCAGCTGAAAGTGAGGCACCAATGGTAAAGTGATTAAATTGGGACGCGCAAGAGGCGAAGATTGAAGGAACATAGATATTTTAGAGGATTGTAGTTACTACTGGTCACAGTTACAGAAATAGAGGGGTGAGGTAATGAGGGATTTGGAAACAAGGGTGAGAATTTTAAAGTCGAGCCATTGCTTAACCAGGAACCAATATAAACCAGCAAGCAACTGGATGATGGGTGAATGGGACTGAGTAAGGACATGGCAGCAGAGTTTAAAAACTCAATGAGTTCATCAATATACTTTAGGGAAGGAAACCTGCTGTCCTTGCCTGGTCTGGCCTGCATGTGACTACAGACCGACAGCAATCTGGCTGATTCCTAACTAGTCTCTATAAAAGATCGAATAAGAATAAAACCAGACACCGAATGGCACTGACCCAGGCATCGGACATGAGAAGGATACACTCAGCCCAGCTGACCACGTGGGCTGCCGCAGTTCAAGAAGGTGATTCATCATCACCTTATCAAGGACTATTAAAGATGGGTAATAAATGCTGGTTGTGCAAGAAACACTCCCATCCCATGAACAAATAAAACAATAGATGGCGAGGAGAAACCAGAAAACGAAAGCTTCAGTTTTACAGAGCCTTCCCCACGTTGCATGGCTTTGGAAGGAGTACAGCACAGATTCACCATAGTAATATTATGACTTAAAGGGTTAAATTAGGACAACAGATTGCATAAACTTGGCTTGTATTCCATTGAGTTTGGAAAGTTGCGGTGCTTAAAATGAGAGGATTTAAGAGGAGAGATACAGAGAAGTGACAGGCAAATCCGTAAAAAGGAAGCATAATCTTAAAATTCGAGCTAGGTCATTCAGGAGTGAAATCAGGAAAAACTTTTTTCACACAAAGGATAATGGAGATCTGGAATGCATTGCCCCAAAGGCTGTGACTGTTGGGTCAATTGATACTTTCAAGAGTCGGATCAACAAGTTTTATTATGAATAAATAGAGTTGAAGTGCAAATCAACCATGATCTGTCTAAATAAATGAACAGTTTGAGGGGTTGAATGGCATTCTCCTGTTTCAATGTTTCTAGACCACCTCTTCTGTCCACATTTTGCTCCGTCAACTCCCCCCTCCTTCCATTCCTCTCTCCATTTCCCTCCCCACCCCTCTTTTCCTCTTCCTTCTCCCACACCCTTTTCCTGCCTCTCTTTCTTTCATATGAGCATAAGAAATAGGAGATGTAGACCAAGTAGACAATACAGCCCCACAAGCCTGCTCCACCATTCAGTATGATCACAGCTGATCTTCTGCATGAATTGCACTTTCCTCTCTCCTGCAACCCTCTCCTCCCCAAATCCCAATTCCCTGAGACATCAAAAATCTGTTAGTTCAGACCTTGAAGATGCTCAGCGGAGTATCCACAATTCTCAAGGGAACAGAATTTCAAAGATTCACAACCCACGGAGTGCAGAAATTTCACCTCCCCTCCATCCTAAATAATTGTTCTGAGACTGCGTTCCAGATTCCCCAGACGAGAAAAACATCTCCTCAGTGTTAGACTTGTCAAGCCCCATCAAAATCTTCTATGCTTCAAGAACCTCCCGTTCTTTTGAACTTCATCTGTCTCCTTTCTCACCAATTCATTTCCTTCTTCCTATTCCTCTGCTTTATTGTAGTTATTACTCAGGTTTCTGACCCTGCTTGGAATTTGGCTTGGACTGGATTAAGAGACAGAATCAGTGTGAGAGGCAGAGCAGAGACAAAGAGCAGGATTTTCCACTCAGCGCGCGGGCGTGCACCCAACATGTCCGACTGTGAAATAGCGCCGACGTCATCGCACGCCCCTGCAATCTTTCGGTCGGCGGGCACGCGCGAGAGTTCGCAGCACGCCCACCGACAATTAAGAGACCTAGTAAGGCCATTAATCAATTAACGAACCTGTATTTTTTGCTGCCCGTCCAATGTTACGGTTGGCAGGCAGGCAAATCGGCCAGGCAGCCTTTGGAGTTTTGAGGAAACCTCATCCAAGGGCGGGATGAGATTTCCGTGATTAAATTTTTTAAAATTCAAAATTTTTGGGGAGAGTGTTTCATGATAAGGTGAGTGAGTCCGCTGTGTGGACATTTTTTCCAGGATTTAAAAAACTTCATTCATTGGTTTAAAATACTTAAGCTCCCTAAGGCAGCTCTCTGCCTTCAGGGAGCTTTTATTGCGCATTCCCCCATGCCTGCGCTGCCTTCAGCGCTCTCCCTCCTCCCACTCCCACCCCGGCAGTGCTGAGTTTCTCAGCACGCCTTTCACACTAGCTAGCCATTAATTGGCCAGCCAGCGTGAAATCGCAGTTGAGGGCCGAACGCAGGCGGCGAGCCATTTCCTGGCAGCTCCAGGGCCGCCCACCGCACCCGCCCAACAGCCTGAGTGTGTAAGAGACAGAAGCGGAGACAGAGGGCAGGATTTTCCCCCCATAGGGGGCGAAGCTGAAGGGCGGGCACGCACAGGCGTGCTTCTGATCGGCGTCCCCGATCGGGGGTGTGGCGCCATTTTACGTGGGTGGGCCAATTAAGGCCTGCCCAGCGTGACATCCGCATGGAAGCGCTATGCGCTCCCTGTGCAGGCGGGGGGAAACCCCAAAATCGAGAGTGCGCTCTTTCGCGCATGCACACAAAAGAGTGCACTCATCTCCCTGAGGCTAAGTGCAGCCTCAGGGAGATCGGCTCTAAATGTAAAACACCTAAAAATTAGAAAAATAAAATTTCCCTACCATGTCCCTCATGTGACACTGTCACATGAGTTGGGACATGCCCATAATTTTTACAAAAACTTCATTAAAATCTTTTAAAACCTACATCAAACCTCATCCCGCCTGTGGATGAAGTTTCATGTTTTTTCTAATGCCCGTCAGGGCTCCTGGCCTGCCCGCCAACCTGAAGGCTGGACAGGCAGATCCATTAATTAGTTTAATGACTCTGCCAATGGCCTCAATTGGCCATTGACAGGTCGGCAGGCGCACAGCTGATTTTGCTGCGCTACCTGAAAATTTAAATGGGGCGCGGTGATGTTGGGAGTTCTGCCCAACATCACCGCGTGTCATTTTACGTGTCAGCGACTGGGCCCCGCCCCTACTCGCCGACGCGAAAAGTCCTGCCCAGAGAGTGTGTGTTAATTTGATGTGTTATATACCTTTAAGAAGAATGTTATTATGGAACATCACATGATCTTAGTTTCCACAAGCAGAGTAGCATGGGCTCCCTCTGTAGTTAGTAGTCTGTAGTTAGTAGCTAGAGTAGTGTAGAGATAGAGTTTGAAGTGTAAGCATATGTTTAGTTGCTGCTGAATAACTTGGTAAATAAACAGAGTTTCTACCTATGAATTGTCTGCTATGTAACTCTATCATTAGTACCAAATCAGCCACCCCTTACAACAAGTGTGCAGACCGGATTCCACAAACTGGTGACTGGGACCCAACGGTGTGTGAGAGACAGAAACAAAGAGAGAGAGAGTGAGTGTGAGAGAGAGAGACACACACACAGAAGCACAGAGAATTTTTAAAAAATCATTCATGGGATGTGGCAGGGCCAACATTTATTGCCCATCCCTAGTTACCCTTGAGAAGGTGGCAGTGAGCTGCCTTCTTGAACTGCAGCAATCCATATGGTGTAGGTACACCCACCATGCTGTTAGGAAGGGAGTTCCAGGATTTTGACAGTGAAGGAACAGCGATATATTTCCAAGTCAAGATGGTGAGTGACTTGGAGAGGAACTTCCAGGTGGTGGTGTTCCCATCCATCTGCTGCCCTTGTCCTTCTGGATGGCAGCGGTTATGGGTTTGGAAGGTCCTGTTGAAGGAGCCTTGGTGAATTCCTGCAGTGCATCTTGTAGATGGTACAGACTGTTGCCACTGTGCATTGGTGTTGGAGGGAATGAGTGTTTCTGGTTGTGGTGCCAATCAAGCGGGCTGCTTTGTCCTGGACGATGTCAAACTTCTTGAGTATTTGGGAGCTGCACTCACCCAGGCAAGTGGGGAGTATTCCAGCATACTCCTGATTTGTGCCTTGTAGATGGTGGACAGGATTTGGTGAGTTAGGAGGTGAGTTACTTATCGCACGATTCCTAGCCCCTGAACTGCTCTTGTAGGCACAGTATTTCTATGAGCAGTCCAGTTCAGTTTCTGGTCAATGGTAACCCCCCAGGATGTTGATAGTGGATGCTTCAGTGATGATAATGCCTTTGAACACCAAGGGGCGATGGTTGGATATTCCCTTGTGGGAGATGGTCATTGCCTGGCATTTGTGTGGCACAAATGTTACTTGCCACTTGTCAGCCCAAGTCTGGATATTGTCCAGGTCTTGCTGCGTTTGGACAAGGACTGCTTCAGTATCTGAGGAGTCGTGAATGGTGCTGAACATTGTGCAATCATCAGCAAACATCCCCACTTCTGACCTTATGATGGAAGGAAGGTCATTGATGAAGCAGCTGAAGATGATTGGGGCTAGGACACTACCCTGAGGAACTCCTGCAGCGATGTCCTGGAACTGAGATGACTGACCTCCAACAACCACAACCACCTTTCTTTGTGCTAGGTATGACTCCAACCAGCAGATAGTTTTCCCCCTGATGCCCATTGACTCCAATTTTGCTAGGGCTCCTTGGTGCCACATTCAGTCAAATCTGGTCTTGATGTCAAGGGCTTCACTCTCGCCTCACCTTCGGAGCTCAGTTCTTTTGCCCATGTTTGAACCAAGGCTATAATGAGATCAGGAGCTGAGCGGCCCTGCCGGAACCCAAACTGGGTGTCAGTGAGTAGGTTATTCATAAGCAAGTGCTGCTTGATGGCATTGTTGATGACCCTTTTCATTATTTTACTGATAATCAAGAGTAGACTGATGGGGCAGTAATTGGCCGGGCTGAATTTGCCCTGCTTTTTGTGTACAGGGCATATCCGGGGAATTTTCCACATAGCTGGGTAGATGCCAGTGTTGTAGCTGTACTGGAACAACTTGGCTAGGGGCGCGGCAAGTCTTCAGTACTATTGCCGGAATATTGTCAGGGCCCATAATATTTGCAGTATCCAGTGCCTTCAGCCGTTTCTTAATACTTAATATCATGTGGAGTGAATCGAATTGGCTGAAGACTGGCATCTGTGATGCTGGGGACTTCCAGAGGAGGCTGAGAAGGATCATCCACTCGGCACTTCTGGCTGAAGATTGTAGCAGATGCTTCAGACTTGTCTTTTGCACTGATGTGCTGGGCTCCCCCATCATTGAGGATGGTGATATTTGTGGAGCCTCTGTTGTTAAATTGTCCACCACCATTTATGACTGGATGTGACAGGACTGCAGAACTTAGATCTGATCTGTTGGTTGTAGGATTGCTTAGCGAGTGAGAGACACAGAATCTGAGAGAGAAAGAGAGACACAGAATCTGAGAGAGTGAGAGAGAGAGACAGAATCTGAGAGAGGGAGAGACACAGAATATGAGAGAGAGAGACACACCGAATCTGAGAGAGAGAGAGAGAGAGACAGAATCTGAGAGAGGGAGAGACACAGAATATGAGAGAGAGAGACACACCGAATCTGAGAGAGAGAGAGACCGAATCAGAGAGAGAGAGAGGAACTGAATCTGAGAAAGACACAGAACCTGAGAGACATAGAGAGTGAGACACCGAATATGAGAAAGAGAGAGAGACATACTGAATCAGAGAGAGACAGCGAATCTGAGAGTGAGAGAGAGAGAGAGACCGAATCTGAGAGAGAGAGAGACAGTGAATCGGAGAGAAAGAGAGAGAGACACCAAATCTGAGAAAGAGAAAGAGAGAGACACCAACACCGAATCAGAGCGAGAGAGACACCAACACCAAATCTGAGAGAAAGAGAAACAGACACTGAATCTGAGACACCGAATCAGAGAGAGAGAGAGAGAGACACCGAATCTGAGAGAGAGAGAGAGAGAGAGACAACATCTGAGAGAGAGAGAAGGACACAGAACTTGAGAGAGGAGAATCAGAGAGAGAGAAAGAGAATCTGAGAGAGAGAGTCTGAGAGAGAGACACACAGAATCTGAGAGAGGGAGAGAGACACAGGATCTGAGAGAGAGAGAGAGAATCTGAGAGAGATAGAGAGAATCTGAGAGAGAGTCTGAGAGAGACACACACAGAATCTGAGAGGGGGAGATAGGCACAGAATCTGAGAGAGAGAGACAGACACAGAACCTGAGAGAGAGAGACACTGAACCTGAAAAAGGGAGAAAGAGAGACACCGAATCTGAGAGAGAGAGAGACACCAAATCTGATAGAGAGAGAGAATCTGAGCGAGAGAGAGAGAGAATCTGAAAGAGAGAGACAGAAAGAGAGAGAGAAAGAGAGAGAATCTGAGAGAGAGACACACACACAATCTGAGAGAGAGGGAGAGACAGAACCTGAGAGAGAGAGAGACAGCAAATCTGAGAGAGAGAGCGGCACCAAATCTGAAAGAGAAAATCTGTGAGAGACAGAGAGAGTTTGTAAGAGAGAGAGACAGAGAGAGAGAGAGAGAATCTCAGAGAGAGAGAGACAGAGAGAGAGACACTCACAGCATCTGAGAGAGAGTGAGACACTGAATCTGAGAGAGAGAGAGAGAGAGAAACCGAATCTGACAGAGAGAGAGAGAGAGACAAAATCTGAGAGAGAGAGAAGGATACAGAACCTGAGAGAGAGGAGAATCAGAGAGAAAGAGTCTGAGAGAGAGACACACAGAATCTGAGAGGGAGAGACAGACACAGAACCTGAGAGAGAGAGAGAGACACTGAACCTGAAAGAGGGAGAAAGAGAGACACCGAATCTGAGAGAGAGACACCAAATCTGAGAGAGAGAGAGAGAGAATCTGAAAGAGAGACAGAAAGAGAGACAGAAAGAGAGAGAATCTGAGAGAGAGAAACACACAGAATCTGAGAGGGAGACAGAACCTGAGAGAGAGAGAGGGAGACACCAAACCTGAGAGAGAGAGAGGCACCAAATCTGAGAGAGAGAGAGAGTCTGTAAGAGAGAGAGACAAAGAGAGAGAGAGAATCTCAGAGAGAGAGACACACAGCATCTGAGAGTGAGACACTGAATCTGAGAGAGATACACAGAATCTGAGAGAGTGAGACTAAACCTGAAGAGAGAGTGAGAGACAGAATCTGAGTGAGAGACAGAGAGAGAATCTGAGTGTCAGAGAGAGAGAGACAGACACAGAATCTGAGAGAGGGAGAGAGACACAGAATCTGAGAGAGAGAGAGAGAGACTGCATCTGACAGGGAGAGAGAGAGGCACCGAATCGGAGAGAGAGAGACAGACACAGAACCTGAGAGAGAGAGTGAGACACTGAATCAGAGAGAGATACACAGAATATGAGAGAGAGAATCTGAGAGAGAGAGAGACAGAACCTGAGAGAGGGAGAGAGAGTGTGATACCCAATCTGAAAGAGAGAGAGACACCGAATCTGAGAGAGACACTGAATCTGAGAGAGAGAGAGAGAGAGAGGCCGAACCTGAGAGAGGGAGAGAGAGTGAGACACTGAATTTGAGAGAGAGAAAGAGAGAGAGAGAGAGAGAGAGAGACAGAATCTGAGAGAGAGAGAAAGAGAGAGAGACTGAATCTGAGAGAGAGAGAGACCGAATCTGAGAGGGAGAGAGACCGAATTTGAGAGAGGGAGATAGAGAGACACACAGAATCAGAGAGAGAGAGACAGAAACTGAGAGAGGGAGAGAGAGGGAGACACTGAATCTGAGAGTGAGAGACACCGAATCTGAGGGAGAGAGAATCTGAGAGAGACAGAGAGAGACACACACACACAGAATCTGAGAGAGAGAGAGAGAGACAGAGCCTGAGAGAGAGTGAGATACTGAATCTGAGAGAGAGAGACACCGAATCTGAGAGAGAGAGACACCGAATCTGAGAGACAGACCAAATTTGAGAGAGAGAAAGAGAGAGAGAGAGACACCGAATCAGAGAGAGAGAGAGAGAGAGAGAAAGAGAGAGAGACCGAATCTGAGAGAGAGACACCAAATCTGAGAGAGGGAGAGAGAGCGAGACAGACAGAATCTGAGGGAGAGAGTGAGCCTGAGAGAGAGAGAGAGACACTGAATCTGAGAGAGAGACCGAATTTGAGAGAGAGAAAGAGAGAGAGAGACAGAATCTGAGAGAGAGAGAGAGAGAGAACGAATCTGAGAGACACCGAATCTGAGAGAGGGAGAGAGAGACCGAATCTGAAAGAGAGAGAGAGAGACATAGAATCTGAGAGAGAGAGAAAGAAACCGAATCTGAGAGAGAGAGACAACAAATCTGAGAAAGAGAGCCTGGGAGAGAGAGAGAGGGGGAGACACCGAATCTGAGAGAGACAGAATCTGAGAGAGAGAGAGAGAGAGAGAGAGACAGACAGACAGACAGAATCTGAGGGAGAGAGAGAGCCTGAGAGAGTAAGATACTGAATCTGAAAGAGAGACCAAAGAGAGAGGATGAGACACCGAATCTGAAAGAGAGACTGAATCTGAGAGAGAGAGACACCGAATCTGAGAAAGAGAGAGAATCTGAGAGAGAGAGAACCTGAGAGAAAGACAGAATCTGAGAGAGACAGACAGAATCTGAGAGAGACAGACAGAATCTGAGAGAGACAAACAGAATCTGAGAGAGACAGACAGAATCTGAGAGAGAGAGAGACACTGAATCTGAGAGAGAGACACTGAATCCGAGAGAGAGAGACACTGAATCCGAGAGAGAGAGACAGCGAATTTGAGAGAGAGAGAGAGAGAGAGAGACAGAATCTGAGAGGGAGAGAGAGGCAGAACCTGAAAGAGGGAGAGAGAGTGAGACATTGAATCTGAGAGAGAGAAAGTGAGACACTGAATCTGTGAGAGAGAGAGAAAGAGACACCAAATCTGAGAGAGGGAGACAGAGAGATACCGAATCTGAGAGAGAGAGAGACACCAAATCTGAGAGAGAGAACCTGAGAGAGAGAGAGAACCTGAGAGAGAGACACCGAATCTGAAAGAGAGAGACAGAATCTGAGAGAGAGAGAGAACCTGAGAGAGAGAGTAAGATACTGAATCTGAAAGAGAGACCGAAGGGAGAGAGAGTGAGACACCGAATCTGAAAGAGAGACTGAATCTGAGAGAGAGAGACACCGAATCTGAAAGAGAGACTGAATCTGAGAGAGAGAGACACCGAATCTGAGAAAGAGAGAGACACCACATCTGAGAGAGAGAGAACCTGAGAGAGAGAGAACCTGAGAGAGAGAGAACCTGAGAGAGAGATAGAATCTGAGAGAGACAGACAGAATCTGAGAGAGACTGAATCTGAGAGAGAGAGCCTGGGAGAGAGAGAGACACCGAATCTGAGAGAGAGAGACAGACAGACAGAATCTGAGGGAGAGAACCTGAGAGAGAGAGTAAGATACTGAATCTGAAAGAGAGACCGAAGGGAGAGAGAGTGAGACACCGAATCTGAAAGAGTGACCGAATCTGAGAGAGAGAGACACCGAATCTGAAAGAGGGAGAGAGACACCGAATCTGAAAGAGGGAGAGAGAGAGACACCGAATCTGAGAAAGAGAGAGACACCAAATCTGAGAGAGAGACAGAATCTGAGAGAGAGATAGAATCTGAGAGTGAGACTGAATCTGAGAGAGATACACTGAATCTGAGAGAGCAAGAGAGAGAGTGAGACACCAAATCTGAGAGAGAGAAAGAAACACCAAATCTGAGAGAGAGAGAGTGACAGATAGAGAGAGAGAGAGAGAAACACTGAATCTGCTAGAGCAAGACACTGAATCTGAGAGAGAGAGAGCGACAGAACCTGAGAGAGGGAGAGAGAGTGCGACACCGAATCTGAGAGAGACACTGAATCTGAGAGAGAGAGACAGCGAGAGAGACAGAATCTGAGAGAGAGAGGCAGAACCTGAGAGAGGGAGAGAGAGTGAGACACTGAATCTGAGAGAGAGAAAGTGAGACACTGAATCTGAGAGAGAGAGAGAAAGAGACACCAAATCTGAGAGAGAGAGACAGAGAGACACCAAATCTGAGAGAGAGGGATAATCTGAGAGAAAGAGTCTGAGAGAGAGACATACAGAATCTGAGAATGGGAGAGAGACAGGGAATGTGAGAGAAACACACACACACCGAATCTGAGAGAGAGGCACAGAATCTGAGAGAGAGAGACTGAATCTGATAGAGAGAGAGTGACTGAACCTGAGAGAGAGAGAGAGTGAGACACCGAATCTGAGAGGGAGGCACGCAGAATCTGAGAGAGATGCAGAACCTGAGAGAGAGAGAGAGAGTGAGACACTGAATCTGGGAGAGAGAAAGTGAGACACCAAATCTGAGAGAAAGAGAAAGAGACACCAAATCTGAGAGAGAGACATCGAATCTGAGAAAGAGATAGACACCAGATCTGAGAGAGAGAGAACCTGAGAGAGAGGGAACCTGAGAGAGAGAGAGAAAGAGAGACAGACTGAGAGAGAGGGAGAGACAGAATCTGAGAGAGAGAAAGAAACACCAAATCTGAGAGAGAGAGAGACAGACAGACAGAGAGACAGAAACTGAGAGAGAGAGAGACATAGAATCTAAGAGAAAGCGACAACAAATCTGAGAGAGAGACACCAAATCTGAGAGAGAGTGAGACCCCAAATCTGAGAGAGAGAGAGACACCGAATTTGAGAGAGACACAGAATATGAGAGAGAGCCAGAACCTGAGAGAGAGAGAGAGAGGGTGTGACGCTGAATCTGAGAGAGAGAGAGAGAGACTGAATCTGAGAGAGAGAGAGAGAGAGAGAGACCGGATCTGAGAGAGAGAGAGAGAGACAGAGAGAGAGCGAATCTGAGAGAGAGAGAGAGAGAGAGAGAGAGAAAGACCGAATCTGAGAGAGAGAGAGAGACCGAGTCTGAGAGAGAGAGACCGAATCTGAGAGAGACAGACAGACAGAATCTGAGGGAAAGAGAGAAGCTGAGAGTGAAAGTAAGATACTGAATCTGAAAGAGAGACCGAAGAGAGAGAGTGAGACACCGAATCTGAAAGAGCGAGACAGAGAGACACCGAATCTGAGAAAGAGAGAACCTGAGAGAGAGACAGACAGAATCTGAGAGAGGGAGGCAGAACCTGAGAGGGAGAGAGAGTGAGACACTGAATCTGAGAGAGAGACAGAGAGACACCGAATCTGAGAGAGAGGGAGACACAAAATCTGAGAGAAGGAGTCTGTGAGAGAGAGACATACAGAATCTGAGAGAGGGAGAGAGACAGAGAATATGAGAGAAACACACACACACCGAATCTGAGGTACAGAATTTGAGAGAGAGAGAGAGAGTGTGACGCTGAATCTGAGAGAGAGAGAGAGAGAGACTGAATCTGAGTGAGAGAGAGAGTGACTGAACCTGAGAGAGAGAGAGACTGAGACACCGAATCTGAGAGAGAGACACACAGAATCTGAGAGAGAAGCAGAACCTGAGAGAGGGAGAGAGAGAGAGACACTGAATCTGAGAGAGAGAAAGAGACACCAAATCTGAGAGAGAGAGACACCGAATCTGAGAAAGAGAGAGACACCGGATCTGAGAGAGAGAGAATCTGAGAGAGAGAGAGAGACGGACTGAGAGAGAGGGAGAGACAGAATCTGAGAGAGAGAGAGAGAGACAGAATCTGAGAGAGAGATACAGTGAATCTGGGAAAGAGAGATCCAGTGAGACACTGAATCTAAGAGAGAGAAAGAAACACCGAATCCGAGAGAGAGAGAGAGAGACAAACAGACAGAGAGAGACAGAAACTGATAGAGAGAGAGAGAGACATAGAATCTAAGAGAGAGAAAGCGTTAACAAATCTGAGAGAGAGAGACACCAAATCTGAAAGAGAGACACAGAATATGAGAGAGAGAGACAGAACCTGAGAGAGAGAGAGAGAGAGAGAGGCAGAGCCTGAGAGAGAGAGGGTGTGACACTGAATCTGAGAGAGAGAGATCGAATCTGAGAGAGAGAGAGACTGAATCTGAGAGAGAGAGAGAGAGAGACCGAATCTGAGAGAAAGACCGAATCTGAGAGACCGAATCTGAGAGAGACATAGAATCTAAGAGAGAGAAAGCGACATCAAATCTGAGAGAGAGAGACACCAAATCTGAGAGAGAGAGACACCGAATTTGAGAGAGAGACACAGAATATGAGAGAGAGACAGAACCTGAGAGAGAGAGAGAGTGTGACACTGAATCTGAGAGAGAGAGAAACCAAATCTGAGAGAGAGACAGAATCTGAGAGAGAGACCGAATCTGAGAGAGAGAGAGAGAGAGACCGAATCTGAGAGAGAGAGAGACCGAATCTGAGAGAGAGAGAGAGACAGACCGAATCTGAGAGAGAGAGAGAGAGCGAATCTGAGAGAGAGAGAGAGAGACAGACCGAATCTGAGAGAGAGAGAGAGCGAATCTGAGAGAGAGACAGACCGAATCTGAGAGAGAGAGACAGACCGAATCTGAGAGAGAGAGAGACCAAATCTGAGAGAGAGAGACCGAATCTGAGAGAGAGAGACCGAATCTGAGAGAGAGAGAGAGAGAGAGAGAGAGAGACCGAATCTGAGAGAGAGAGAGAGAGACAGACCGAATCTGAGAGAGAGAGAGACACTGAATCTGAGAGAGAGAGAGAGACTGAATCTGAGAGAGAGAGAGAACGAATCTGAGACAGAGAGAGAGAGAGAGAGAACGAATCTGAGACAGCGAGAGAGAGAGAGAGACACCAAATCTGAGAGAGGGAGAGAAAGACACCAAATCTGAGAGAGAGAGAGAATCTGAGGGAGAGAGAGAGAGACAGAGAGACTGAGAATCTGAGGGAGAGAAAGACACAGAGACTGAATCTGGGAGAGAGAGTGAGAGAGAGAGACACCAAATCTGAGGGAGAGAGAGAGGCACACAGGATCTGAAAGAGAGATAGAGACACCCACACAGAACCTCAGAGAGAGAGATTTGGTCTATGCTTGCCACTTAGAATTGCATGGGAGATCATATTAGTTTTTGTTTAAATACAGAATTGTATTATAAAAGAATTCTTTTATTTGTAGACATTTCCCTTTCCTGGAGATTCATTTTTTTGGATACATGCTCGTGTTTTGAACTGTTCCAAATATATATGTTGCAGGGAAAGCCTGTATACATCCTGGAAAGTTCTATTTATTTATGCTTCAGGCAATCCTGGAGGCTGCTGCAGAGAAGCTGGGTTGCTTGTACTCAGCATAACTTAATTTTCCCACCTTAGCCAGCTCCAGATATGCCTTCAGGCAAATCTGAAATGATAATCTACACATATGGAAAATCAAAGAGAATGTTTCTATCTGAGACAAATATCTCAGTGCTACTTCTGGTCAGACTGAGCTGGTTTTAATTTTTCTGCAAAATGTTTATTGCTTCCCACTCAGAAGAGCAACAATTGCTGGAGATAATTCAAGTGGAGAACAGATTCTGTCATTGACAGTGAAATCAATTGGCACTTATTCACCAATAACCTGCTAACCAATGCTCAGTTTGTGTTCTGCCAGGGTCAGTCAGCTCCTGACCTCAATACAGCCTTGGTCCAAACATGGACAAAAGAGCTAAAGTGACTGCTCCTGATAACAAGGCCGCATTTGATTTAATGTGGCATCAAGGAACCCTAGCAAAACTGGAGTCAATGGGAGTCAGACGGAAAACTCTCCACTGATTGGAGTCATACCTAGCACAAAGGAAGATGGTTGTAGTTGTTGGAGGTCAATCATCTCAATCCCAGGACATCACTGCAGGAGTTCCTCAGGGAGGTGTCCAAGGCTCAACCATCTTCAGCTGCTTCATCAATGACCTTCCTTCCATCATAAGGTCAAAAGTGGGTTGGTCGCTGATGATTGCTCAATGTTCAGCACCATTCGTGACTCTTCAGGTACCGAGGTACTCCATGCCCATATGCAGCAAGACTTGGACAATATTTAGGCTTGGGCTGATAGGTGGCAAGCAACATTCGCGTTACACGTGCCAGGCAATGACCATCTCCAACAAGAGAAAATCTAATCATCTCCCCTTAGATTTCAATGGCTGAATCCTGCACTAACATCCTCAGGGTCACCATTGACCAGAAACTGAACTGGACCAGCCTTATAAATACTGTGGCTACAAGGGCAGGTGAGAGGCTGAGATTTCTGTGGCAAATAACTGACCACCCGACTCCCCAAAGGCTGTCCACAAGTCAGTGTGATGGAATATTCTCCACTTGCCTGGATGAGTGCAGCCCCAACAACACTCAAGAAGCTTGACACCATCCAGGAGAAAACAGCCCGCTTGATTGACACTCCATTCATCATCTTAGCATTCACTCCCTTGGCCCCCTCCAATACACAGTGGAAGCAGTGTGTACCATTCACAAGATGCACTTCAGCAATTTGCCAAGGCTTCTTCAACAACACTTTTGAAACCTACAACCTCTACTAGCTAGAAGAATAGGAATACCACCCCCTGCAACTTCCCATCCATGTCAAACACTATCCTGGCTTGGAACTATAACACCATTCCTTAATCAGTGCTGGGTCAAAATCCTGGAACTCCCTTCCTAACAGCATTGTGGGTGTACCCACACCACATTGGACTGTAGCAGTCCAAGAAGACAGCTCAGCACCACCTTCTCAAGGGCATTTAGGGATGGACAATGTGCTGGTCTTGCTGGTGATGTCCATAACTCATAAATTATCTGAGCCAGTAGTTTTTCTAGTAATGAGTTTTTGAAGTCACGTTTAACTTCTTTGCCTGATAACGCCACACCTGTCACATCAGCTAAAGTTTAGTAAGTGATCTTAGAATCAATATTTTTTCCATATTGATCTTTCTCAAGTAGATAGTAAGGGAAGTTGCCACCAATATTAGTAACCAAAGGATCTCTTCTTGATCAAAAACAGAAAATGCTGGAAAAACTCAGCAGGCCTAGCAGCATCTGTGGAGAGAGAAACAGAGTTAACGTTTTGAGATCTGTATGACCCTTCTTCAGAGGGTCATATGGATTCAACGTTAGCTCTGTTTCTCTCTCCACAGATGCTGCTAGACCTGCTGAATTTTTCCAGCATTTTCTGTTTTTGTTTCAGATTTCCAGCATCCGCAGTATTTTGCTTTGATCTCTCCTTGATCCCTGACACATCTTTTCTGAATTATATCCCAACACTCATTAGTTCTGCTTCAGCCTGATCCTACCTGTGTGGCCAAGAAATTGGGCCTGTACCCAAAACTGGCCGTAAGTTAACAAAGTGATTGATTGCTATGGTATAAGACCCGACCGTAATTTGGCTGTGGCCTCATTTACATTAAATTAACAAGCTGTAAACTCCAGTCAGGCAACCATGATGCAGCTGGTCAGTCGGGGCCTGCCGACCAGCTCTGATATTGAGCCAGGACCTGGGAAGTGAAGTGGAAAGAAACAGGCCTGACCCTGCAACAGCCCATAATTTTTTTGTGGGGGAGCCAGGGGGAGCAGTCTGGCTCCTCCTGGCTCCACAGAAATGTAACTTGTAGATTTTTGGCTGTTGTTTGGCAGCTGCCATACTTCTGGGAGACAGTTGGTCAGAGGAAATCACAACCAGAAAGTTGTCCCCCTATCCTTCATTTCACACCCTAAAAAAATGGACAAAACAATGAATTTCTCCCCACTGTGTTCTCCTTTAGTGATTTATATTTACACACCTTCAGGATAAATATATGTGGTTTTGTGACCTTATTACAGTTGACTCTTTTTGCCACACCAACAACTCACTGGCATCTCTCCTCACTCTTGTTAGCCCTTTCTTGTCTCCAGCTAATAGTGCTTAATAGCTCAGCTCCATTCCAACTCTTGCTATTTTATTGCAACTATAACTTGGATCTTTTCCTCTACTCTGTAAAACTAACATGAAGGTTGGTTGTTTGTAGAGCACGCTCAGTTGGTTGCTCTTTAATAGAGTCATTTCACACATGTTAAGGAGCATGAAAGGAGCAGCCACCATTACAAATTTAATTTGTAGCAGTATAAAATCTAAGGACACAAGGTGATTTTTATAAAAAATAATTTAACTCTGACCATCAATCAGCTGCATTTCTTGAGGGCACTTCATTAATTTAGAGACAATTGGCAACTATGATCCTTGTTATTTAATAAGCTGACCAATTTTATCAGTGAAGCTGCATGCATAAATAAGACTGCTTCAACCTCAGTACAGACCAACAAAAATAAATCTGGCTTGTACACCAAGCTGAGTTGAAATTCCAAATCACTTTAAGTTATTAGCTGAGTGTTGCCAGCATTTTTTTTAAGGCAACTTGAAACCAATGGGACTGAAATAATTCAGTTCTGAATACTGATGAGAGTGATGATTCGTCGAGGGAGTGTAGCCAGTGCCAAATCCATGACACCACAGTTGGCACAGCTGTACAGGGGTGTACAGGGAAGACTGGAAGAGCAATAGTGATAGATGATCCAATAGCTAGGGGAATAGATTTCTGTGGCTGAGGTGAATCCAGGATGGTGTGTTGCCTCCCTGGTGCCTGGGTCAAGGATGTTACTGTGGCTGTAGAGTACCCTGAAGGGAGAGGGTGAACAGCCAGCAGTCCTGGTCCGTGACTTAGGTAGAAAGAGGAATGTGGTCCTGCAGACATAATTTACGGAGAAACTAATAAAGTCTAAATCAGGGTTACTGTACATAAAAAGGATTCCGAAAATCTTCTATAGGTATATAAATAATAAAAAGGGTGGTAAAAGGAAGAGTAAGGCCAATTAGGGGCCAAAAAGGGGATTTACAGATGGAGTCAGGAGGCGTAGTTGAGATATTAAATTAATATGTCTTTACCGAAGAAGGAAATGCTATGTACCCAGGCCATGTTGAAAGAGGGGGTAATTCAGAAGTAGAAGGGTTTACAATTGATAAGGAGGAAGTATTGGATAGGCGATCTGTACTTAAATTTGATACAGCACAAGGACCACATAAGATGAAACCAAGGGAAGTGAGAGTGGAAACTGCGGAGGCACTGGCCATAATTTTTCAGTCTTCTTTAGACCCAGGGGTGGTGCCAGAGGACTAGAGAATTGCAATTGAACAAGTGTGTAAAGATAAACCCAGCAACTACAGGCCAGTCAGTTTATCTTTGGTGAGTAAACTTTTAGGAGCAATAATTTGGGACAAAATCAAGAGTCACATTTACAAATGTGGCTTAATTAAGAAAAGACATCATGGATTTCTTAAGGGAAAATAGTATTTAACTAACTTGCTGGAGTTTTTGAAGAGTAACTGTTGTAATGGTGTTAGTTACAGAATGTGTCTGTCAAGAGTGTCTTTGTAGTCTTCTGTATGTTAACAGCAAGTCTTTATTAACTACTTGTTACTATATGCATATATACAGTAAAGGGTACAGGCAAGGAGCAATATCCACATCTTAACACATCTCTGCTCAACACCACACAGACCCTAGATCTGGGTCATGTGCCTTCTTGCATTACTATTTGGGCAGTACTGTACTCAGTCCCACATTAACCCTGTATGTACCAGACCCTTATACTACAGTAACAGAGAGGGTTGATGAGGGCAATGATGTTGCTGTGGTGTACATTGACTTCCAAAAAGCATTCGATACATTGTGACCCAACAGACTTGAGCAAAGTTATAGTTCATGGAATAAAAGGGAAAGTAGCAACATGGATATGAAATTGGATGAGTCACAGGAAACAGTAGTAGTTAATGGATGTTTTTCAGTCTGGAGGAAAGTTTGTAGTGGAGTTCCCCAGGAGTTTGTGTTGGGACCCTTGCTTTTCCTGATATATATTCATGACCTTGCTCTTGGTGTACGAGGCACAATTTCAAAATTTGCTGATAATACAAAACTTCGAGACATTGCAAATTGTGAAGAGGATAGTGTGGAACTTCAGAAGGACATAGACAGATTGGTGGAATAGGCAGACAGGTGGCAGATAAAGTTCAATGCTGAGAAGTGAGGTGATTCATTTTGGTAGGAAGAACACAGACACAATATGAAATAAAGGATACAACTCTAAAGGGGATGCAGGAGCAGAGAGACCCAGGTGTATATGTGCATACGTCATTGAAAGTGGCAGGAGAAGTTGAGAATGTGGTTAATAAAGCATTCAGTATCCTAGGCTTCATTAATAAAGGCATAGAGTACAAGAGCAAAGAGGTTATGTAGAATTTGTATATGGTACTAATTCAGCCTCAGCTGGAGTATTGCGTCGTCCAGTTCAAGGTGCTGTACTTAAGAAAGGATGTGAAAGCATTGGAGAAAGTACAGAAAAGATTCACGAGAATGGTCCCTGGGATGAGGAACTTCAGTTATGAAGATAGATTGGAGAAGTTAGGACTGTTTTCCTTACAGCAAAGAAGGCTGACAGGAGATTGATAGAGGTTTCAAAATCTAGAGAGATCTAGACAGAGTAGATAGGGAGAAATTTCCCACTCATGAAAGGATCAAGAAAGAAAGGGCATGGATTTAAAGTAATTGACAAACGAACCATAAGTGATATGAGATAACCTTTTCACACAGCTGCTAGGATCTAGAATGCAATATCTGAGAGTGTGGCAGAAACCAATTCAATCGAGGCATTCAAAAGGGAATTAGACTGTTATTTGAAAAAGAACAATGTGCAGGATTACGAGGAGAAGGCAGGAGAATAGCACCCAGTGAATTGCTCATTTGGAAAGTCAATGCCGACACAATGGGCTGAGTGGCTTCCTTCTGCACTGTAACAATTCTGTGATTCTGTAATATAGATCATTTTATGGGAAGCTAGCTAAGCACACCATGAAAAAGGGAATAGAGGGAGGCTGATAGATTGGAGGAGGATCAAGTAGAGCATAATTGCCAGCATGGACTGGTTGGGCCAAATAGACTGTTTCTGTGTATGTTCTATGTAATTCTGTAATTCTTGCTGCAGTGGGGTATCTTGCTGTGTGCCTTGTTAGTTGCACTTTTATTGCATCCTGCATCTTAACTTGCTGGAAGTAAGTGTGAGCTGAGAACAGGATATCTGGGACCTCCATGAACATTGGGACTGACAGCCTTAATGAGATTTAAAGATTGAGAAACAAGAGCAACTAAGAAGTATGGGACGGAATTTTATGGTTCCTCCCTCCGGCGGGATTTTCCGGTCCCGCCTACGTCAATGGACTTTCGAATGGCTTGCTGCATTTTACAACCCCGCTGCCACTGCGGCGAGGGTGTAAAATTACATCCATGGTGAATTAGAGTCAAATCAGGTATAGACAGAAAAATAGCGTGAAGGAAAGAAATCGGATTAAGAGAGAGATATAAATCAGAGAGAAAAAGAGAAAGCTTAAAAAATTTAAATTTGACATTTTGCAAATCTCCAAGAAATATTATCTTTTTGAGGGGAGACATTGGTGCAGTGGTAATGCCACTGGACCAGTAATCCAGAAGACCAGGCCAATGCTCTGGAACATGGGTACAAATCCCACCACAGCAGCTGGTGGAACTCAAATACAATTACTCAAAAAAATCTGGAATGTAATCTAGTCTCAGTAATCGTGACCATTAGACCATCATTGATTGATTGTCATAAAAATCTGTCTGGCTCACTAATGTAAGGAAGGAAATCTGCCATCCCTACCTGGCCTGGCCAATGTGACTCCAGACGCACAGCAATGTGGTTGATAAAGGGTAGTTAGGGATGGGCAACAAATACTGGAATTGTGATGCCCACATCCCAGGAAAGAATAAAGAAAAAGAATGAGACTGCACAGTTCAAACTGTTCAATTCTGGGTCTGACAGGTTAGTGGCCCTCCATTAATAATAATCATGTCAGTAGTGCTGTTAATTAGCAAAAATATCTTTGTGCAGTGTTTAATCAGAAATGTATGTGCAGCCTCCAGCAAATTCTTAAAATAATGGGATTAAGAGTGAGAAGCTGTATTTGCAAAGCAAGTGGAAGAGAAGCATACATTGACCAGTAAGCTCTGAAGATTCATAACTTGTGGAATATTTGCACATTTAATAACAGTGTTCATTGCTAACACATTGTTATTGTTACAGCAAGATCTGGCTCAATTCTTTTGTGGGTTAGGAGGAGCAGGTGTTCTGCTCTAGAATTACAAAAAATTGTTTGGGCTGCAGCCCCAGGCTCTGCCCATGGACCCTCACCGCACCCCCTCACCTCCACCGCACCCCCTCACCCCCCCACTGCACCCCCTCACCCCCCCCCCCCACCGCACTCCCCCAACCCCCCATCACACCCACCCCACCCCCCCAACCCCCCCACACCTCCCTAGCACACCCCATCGCACCACCCCCCCCCACCCTCCCCACCCCATCTCCCCCCCCGACCCCCATCACCCCACCACACCCCCCATCAACACCCCCCCCCCACCCCCCCACACCTGCCCTTAACTTTCTTGCCTTAGGCTCCTACCAGGATCCTGCAAGGAACTTACCCCAGTTCACCACTGCTTATTTCCAAGGTCAACTAATACATCACCTTTTTTGTGGACCCCAACAAGGATTTCTAGGCTGCAATTATGTTACGAACAAGGCACCAGAGGATCATCTACCTTTTGTCAACATTCCATTAGTGTCTAGCTGATCTGTAATCTTTGCAAAACAGTTTTGCAGGTATGTGCCAGTTTTGGATGCCCTCATCCTGCAAAAGTCAATCATTTCCTCACTATTTCACTTTTTCAAAAATGTTAAGAGGACAAGATCTACCAATTCCACCTATGGCTGTTGACATCTTTTAACAACCTCACCATGCTGAAGAACCACAGACTTGGGATCACCAGCAACTTCATCGGTCACACTATAGCGCTCTTGAAGCAAATGTTTGGGTGCTTGGATAGGCCTGGGGACTCCCTATAGTGTGCCCTAAACAAAATCTCCTGCATTATTTGGAGGACACAGCAGCTGATGATCTGCTCCCTTTAAGAGATGCAGTCACCTTCAATAGGCCTCTGGTGACACGTCAGAAATCCAGCCCTGAAAGTGACCTACATATTGTTTTTTTGCAATCAAGAGGGGAGTCTGCCAATCAAGTGTAAATAAGGCCCAGGATTTAAAATAACTAAGTCAGACTTTGGCCTCTCCCCCAGTAATCTTCTGACATCTCCTTTGAGCACCTCACCCTGTTTGTTTCCTTTCACTTTTACTGCAAAATCCTTATTGTGTAATTGTTATGGTCCTCGTAGATCAAAAAACTTAAAAGGAATCCCCACAATGTCAATGGAAAGAAAACCGCTGGACAAAATTTCATTTTTTAAAACTTTCACTGTAACAAACTAAAATCAACATAATTCAAACATTAAAATGAAGGATGTTTCCAATCAAAAGATAAATTTAATTTTAAATACAGTATATATTAATGACCTAGACTTGGGTGTGAAGGGCCTAATCTCATAATTTGCTGATGATTCAAAACTTAGAAGTATTGTGAACGGTGAGGAGGGTAGTGATAAACATTAAGAGGACTTTGGCAGGCTGTTGGAATGGATGGACAAGTGTCAGGTGAAATTTAATACAGAGCAGTGTGCAGTCATTCATTTTGGTAGTAGGAATGCAGAGGGATAATATAAAATAAAGGTACAAATATAAAGGGGGTGCAGTGGTATATGTGCACAATTCACTGAAGGTGGCAGGACAGGTTTAAAAAAAACTTGTTTGAAAAGCATATGGGATCTGGGGTTTTATAAATAGATGCACAGAGTATAAAAGCAAGTAAGTTATAATGAACCTATATAAAACCCTGGTTCAGCCTCATTTGAAGTATTGTGTCCAATTCTGGGCAACACATTTTAGGAAGGACATGAAGGCATTAGAGGGTGTAGAAAAGATTCACAGGAATGATGAGGAATTTTAGCCATGTGGAGAAGTTGGGGCTGTTCTTACAGAAGGGAAGATTAAGAGGAGATTTGATAGATATGTTCAAAATTGAGGAGTTTAGACAGAGGAGATAGGGGGAAAAACTGTTCCTGTTGGCAGAAGAGTAGAGGACCCAAGGACACCAATTTAAGGTGATCGGCAAATGAAGCAACAGTGACATGAGGAAAAGCTTTTTCACACAGCACATGGTTAGGATCTGGGATGCACTACCCGCCTGCCTCTGCCAAATGTATAGTTGCTAAATTTGTTGATGACACAAAGATAGGTACGAAAGTAAGTTGTGAAGAGGACATAAGGAGTCTGCAAAGGAATATAGATAGGTTAAGTGAGTGAGTGAAAATTTGACAGATGCAGTATAATGTAGGAAAATGTAAATTTGTCCACTTTGGTGGGAAGAATAGAAAAGCAGCATATTATTTAAATGGAGAGAGATTGCAAAACTCGGGTACAGAGGGACCAAGGTGTCCTGGTACATGAATCACGAAGGGTTATTATGCAGGTACAGCAAGTGATTAGGGAGGCAAATGGAATCTTGTTGTTTACTCCAAGTGGAATGGGATATAAAAGTAGGGATGTTTTGCTAAGGTTGTACAGGGCTTTGGTGAGACCATATCTAGAATAATGTGTACAGTTTCGGTCTCTTTTTTTTAAAGAAAGAATATAATTGCATTAGAAGCAGATCAAAGAAGGTTCACTCAGCTGATATCTGAGAATTGGGTGTTATCTTATGAGGAAAGGTTAGACAGGTTGGGCCTGCATCCATTGGAATTTAGAAGAATGAGAGGTAATCTTATTGAAACATATAAGATCCTAAGGGTACTTGACAGGGTGGATGCTGAAAGGATGTTTTCTCTTGTGGGAGAGACCAGAACTAGGAGGAACAGTTTAAAAATAAGGGGTCTTACATTTAAGAGAGATGAGAAGAATGTTTTTCTTTCAGTGGATGGTGAGTCTTTGGAACTCTCTTTCCCAGAGGCAGTGTCATTGAATATTTTTAAGGCAAAGATAGATTCTCAACTAACAAGGGAATCAAAGGGTATCGCGAGTTGGCAGGATAATGGCATTCAGACCACAATCAGATCAGCCATGGTCTTTTGAATGGTGGAGCAGGCTCAAAGGGCTGAATGGCCTATTCCTGCTCTTAATTCATATGTTCGTATGCTCACCACCAGCCCATGCAAAGAAACCTGCTGGGCTGACTGGCATGGGATCCTCCAATCGCTAGTTAAATCCTGATAGTGGTAGGATGGGATCCTTAAGTAGGAATTAATTGCCTGCCTAAGGGCCTCAGTGGGCCAACAAACCCACCCCACACACCCCCACGACCTCTCCATTGGTAAAATTGCAATGGGGGCAGGGATGGGTGGGTAGGCGACATGCAAGCTGCCCACTGGATTTAATGTGCCCTCCCATCTTCATATCCTTTGGCAGGGAAGCATCATATTCTGCTCTATAATTAATTGCCAGATTTTACTAGAGCATTTCATGTATTGCCCCTTCAGCTAAAGCTGCTTATTTTTCCAGGATCATTCTCAAGGTAAGGACAGCCCAGAACCCATTGGCTATGTCAAAGGCTTTATCCTTCTTCCTTGATAAACAAATGTCATCACTTCCTTTCTGAACCACCACCCCCTCGCACCACGACCACCTGCACCCACCCCCCCCACCCTGCCCACCAGCGATCTATCTGTCCTGTCCAACTATTATGCATCTCTAATCTTCCGTTCCTCTTTGAGGTTCTCAATGTTTCCCAGCTCATCCCTCAAAAAATTCTTGTTTGAATCTGGTCTGATTTCTACTTGTTCATACCACCAAGACAGCCCGGGCTAAATGAACCCCTTTGCCTGTGCCTGTGGCTGTGTCATGTTTGATATGGTAGACCATGCCATCCTCCAGCACTCCTCAGATCTGCAACTTCATGTGACCCTCTCCTATCTACCTGAATACGTTTGCATTGCCACCCCGGTTCTTCCCCAAGGTTTCATCCTTGACCACCACTCTCTTTCATCTACATGCTGCCCCTCAGACAGTAAAATTATGTTAATTTCCATATATATGCGAACAATGCCAACCTTCACCTTTGCACCCATACAAAAGCAAAATGCAGCGGATGCTGAAAATCTGAAACAGAAACAGAAAACAGTGGAAACAATCGGGGGTCCGGCAGCATCTGCAGACAGTTGATGTTATTTCAGTTCTGTGACCTTTCATCAGAACCCTGAAAGATCACAGACCTGAAACAAACCTCTGTTTCTCTCCCCACAAATGCTGCCAAACCTGCTGAGTGTTTCAGCGTTTTCTGGTTTTATTTCACCTGTCCACCACTTTGCTCAATCCACAATCACCTCCTTACTGTAAGACTGCCTATCTGACATGTCCTGGATGAGCCAAACCTTAATTAACTCAGAATTAGTAAGAATAAAACCATAACTTCTGGCCCCCACCATAAAATCTGCTTCCTTCCCAGTCACTTACCCTGGGTGAATCAGACCAAGCAAAATTTCAGTGTCCAGTTTGAGCCTGAACTGAGTTTCAAATCACCCAACAGTTCACAAGTCTGCTTATCACCATATATGCAGCACAGCCAACTCCATCCTACCTCAATCCCTCCGAGACTCCAACCATTTCCGTACATTTGACACCTCCAAACTCAAATATTCCATGCCTAACATTCTGGTCTTCCATCCTTCATCATCTGAAAACTCCAGCTCATCTAAAGCGTATCCAGCGGCAGTCTCTCTCTCATTTCACCCCACTTACCCATCACACACATTGTTGACTAAATCTTGGCCAGCGTGCCATTCTTGACATCGTTACCAGAACTTTGCACCACTTGCATGAGAATGCAAGAGAGATCTCTTTTTCCCGTTTCCTAGACAATTAGAACTTAAATTCTAAGTGTCGGGTAATGTGCATGCAAAACATATACAATTCAGCAGCAGGGGAGCTTTTCATTGGTGAAACCTGCCATCAGCTGACAGTGTTGAAGCTAAGGGTGGACTATAAAAGAACCTCCGGAGGCTCTGCATCATGGCCACAACTTTTCTGCCCAACTACATTGCTATTAACTTGTCACTTGTAATTTCACTTGTAAGTATCTCACATTACATTGGTTTCACTTTATTTATGTGTGCATCATCGTTATTTATTGAGACTAGCTTAGTCAGAGAGCCAAGTGTATTGTTGTGGCTCATGGTTGGCACACATTGACGGTTACAGGGGAGTTAGGGACATTTCTTTTATTGTGGAAAAAACATTTTTTTTTGTTCACTCTTTACTGAATGTTCATGTTGGTGTCCAGCGCTGTACTCACCACTCTGTGGGACATGGCTGAACTTGTAGGCTCAATTTGCCTTCCCTTAATTATCCAAGGATTTTGTCCAAGATCACTCTCAGTTGGGGGTAAATTGAAATGTTGTAGGTGAACTCAAAGCCTTTTAAGGACTCTGCCAGCCAGCACTGAGATGTTTGGCAGTATATTAGGACCTCATTTGGACATTGACATTGCCCTTTAGGCCCCATATTTTCTAACCTTGGCTGACTGTCCCCACACTCAGGAAGCCAGGCCCTTCCAACTTCACTTCTCCACGCCCCCAACCCCACTCCACAAGCCTCTCTCACCACTGATTCAGTGTTGCTGGTCCCGAATGCAAGCTGCCATTCTCCTGCTCCCCTCCCTAGTGCCGTAGAGTTCAACAAAGACAACCACTCACCTCAGGCACAACTGCACAAAGCCAACTGGTGTACACCACCTTTAAACGATCGCAAATCAGGTGCCACAAGATTCTTGTGCACCATTGACTTTATCCCAGGGGTAGGACATTATTTAAAAACTGTTTCACGCTAATGAGAATTCATGGCATGCAATTGTAATACAAGCACAAACCCACCACATGCCAGGGTAATGCTCAACACTCCACAAGCACACCGGTGACTTATTTCTGCATCTCAACCCACTGTCAGGAAATTGAAATTTCACATTCTGCCTAATTAAGTTACCCCACACACTACATTTCCCACCATAATCCCCCCCATTGTCAAAGATCTACATTGGCTCCTGTCCCCTGACATATTACATTTTAACACTTGTCCTCACCTCCAAAGCCTACCCCCTTCCTAAATCTGCAACATACTCCAGCTTATACCCCTCCCTTTACCCTTCAGTCCTCTAGTTCAGATTTTGTGCATTCCTGCCTCCCTTCTCCTCGCCAGCCATCAGCTGTCTTGGTCCTAGTCACTGAAACTCTGACACTAAGCCCTTTTCACTTCTCCACGTCTGGCTTCTTTAAAAGCCTTGTCAAAGCTCTTTTTTTCAGCCAAGCATTTGCTTATCTTTCCTAAACTGTGCTTCTAAGGTTTAGCATCTGTTTCTCTGTATATCCATTTATGAAGTCACATGGGACATTTGTTCACCTATAACATAAATAGAAAATTCTGTTGTAACAATAATGTATCAATATTATTAGGTCTAGATTTCAAATCAGAAAGTTCTTTTATTATGCATAGTGAACGTTCACCATATGGTCCGTTAGCTGAGTTAAGCTGAGTTTGGTGTAGTTCAGCCTTGTTTAATTTAATTCATAAAGACAGAGATGAACGAGTGCTATGGGGAACATGGTCCTGAGCTGCTGGAATTAGAAATGTCATGCCAATGAATACAAGGAGGTCAATGATGTACTATGTTGAATGTAAGAACATATTCTACACCATAGGTTTGAAAAAGATAACTTTATATAGAATTCTATAAAGTGTACAGCTTAGAAACAGGTCATTCGGCCCTACTGGTCCATGCCAGTGTTTATGCTCCTCAAGAACCTGCTCCTATATTTCTTCATCTAACCCTATCAGAATAACCTTCTATTCCTTTCTCCCTCATGTGTTCATCTAGCTTCCTTTAAATGCATCTATGATATTAACCTCAACCACTCCTTGTGGTAGCAGGTTCAACATCCGAACCACTCTCTTGAGTAAAGAAGTTTCTCCTGAATTCCCCAATAGATTTATTAGTAATTATTTTTTATTTATGACCCCCAGTTTTGGTCTCACCCACAAGTGGAAATACCTTCTCTTCCTCTACCCTATCAAACTCTTCTATAATTTAAAAATCTCTGACTGGTTACCCCTCAGCCTAGAGGGGTTAGTCTAGGTGCAACTTTGGTAAAGGAGTTGATACGTGCGCACTTGCATCCACTGGAAATGTACAGAACAAACAGATCATGACCCAGCATTGCTCATTTGAGCTCCCTTCCGCAGCTGACACCCTATCTTAACCTTGTATAGTGGACATGAATTAAGCATCATGAGGAACCACCTCCAAAAGCATTATTTAGAGGGAGCATTAACTACTTATAGGTTAGTTGCTGCTTGATTTCTTCCAGCTGTTGTTACAATTTTATACATATTTGTTGCTTACCATAGTTGTTTCAAATGTCAAGTTTTACAGGGAGTAGTGTATCAGGTGTTGAAGTACTTTTTGCTGACTTCAAAGCTTCTGTACAAACCAGTTGTTCCTAGATATAGGTGTAGTAGTATTCCTTCTTCTTGGAATCCAGAACTCCTCACATGCTGAAGCAGTCTATGTCCATATGCAACAAGGCTTGGACACCATTCAGGCTTAGGATGATAAGTGACAAGTAACATTCATGCCACACAAGTGCCAGGCAATGAGCATCTCCAACAAGAGAGAATCTAACCATCTCCCCTTGACATTCAATGGCATTACTATCACTGAAGCCCCCTCTATCAACATCCTGGGGATCACCACATACTGAACTAGACCAGCTATATAAATACTGTAGCTGGAGCTGGTCAGATACTGGGAATTCTGAGGTGACTGACTCACCACTTGGCCCCCCAAAACCTGTCCACAATCTATAAGGCACAAGTCAGGAGTGTGATGGAATACTCTCCACTTGCCTGGATGAGTGCAGCTCCAACAACACTCAAGAAGCTCAACAACATCCAGGACAAAGCAGTCTGCTTGATCGGCACCCTGTCCATCAACTTAAACATTCACTCCCTCCACCACTAGCGCATTGTGTTAGCAGTGTGTACTATATACAAGTTGCACTGCAGCTCTTCACCAAGCTTACTTCAACAGCACCTTCTAAACCCACGACTTCTACCATCTAGAAGGATAAGGGCAGCATATGCATGGGAACACCATCACCTGCAAGCTGCCCTCAAAGCCACACACCACCCTGACTTGGAACTATATTGCCGTTCTTGCTGGATCAAAAACCTGGAACTCCATTCCCCAACAGCATTGAGTATCCGCCCAGATGGGCTGCAGTGATTCAAGAAGGCAGCTCACCACCACCTTCCTCAAGGGCAGTTTTTTTTGTATGCGATGTGGGCATCGCTGGCTTTATTGCCCATCCTAATTGCCCTTAACCACATTGCTGTGAGTCTGGAGTCACATATAGGCCTGACTAGGTAAGGATTTCCTTCCCTAAAGGACATTAGTGAACCAATAGGTTTTTATGACAATTGGCAGTGGTTTCATGGTTATCAGACTTTTAATTCCAAATATTTATTGAATTCAAATTCCACCATCTGCCGTAGTGGGATTTGAACCCAGGTCCCCAGAGCATTACCCTGGGTTTCTAGGTTACTAGTACAGTGACAATACCACTACACCATCACCTCCCTGATAATTAGGGATGGGCAACAAATGCTGGCCTAGCCATTGATGCCCACATCCCATGTAAGAATGAAAAAAAAACTGGGAGAATGAACAGAGCAGGTCAAGCAGCTAGAAGAGGGAGGAGGAGGTAGGGAGACTGAAATCTAAACAACCTCTTTCTGCCCAGTTGTACATAAAGAACTAATTCGAGGCCTGAATTTTTCCAGCGTCGGGCAGGCTCAGCGGGAGTGGGTGGGGGCAGTTGCAGAGCCAACCGCCACCCGCAATCAGCTCCACACTGCCAGTTAAAGCCCATCCAGCGTAATACACAAGCAGTAGAGCACTCCCTGTGCAGGCAGGGGGAAGAGGGAGAGAAGGGTCTAGCACTCTTTTGCGCATGCACACAAAAGAGCACTTCAATCTCAGTGCCTCAGGGATATTAAAGCGCTTTTGAAAATAATAAATAAAATCAGTAAAAATTTAATGAAACATGTCCCTTCATGTGACTGTGTCACATGAAATGGGACATGTTTTTATTTGTCAGGAAAAGTTTTTATTTAATTCATAAAGGCTTCAGCTCGTGGATGAGGTTTCCTAAAAAACGTAAAGGCCGCTTGGCCTTTTCGCCTGCCCGCCAACCGTAAGGTCGGATGGGCAGCGTTAACTTGACATTAATTAATTCATTAATGGCCTTGATGGGCCTATCAATTATCGGAGGGCGCGCAGCCGACTCCACGCGCGCCCGCCAAACAAAACACCTCGAAACAGCGCGATGCATCCTGACGTCATCACACGTCATTTTACGTGCTGGCGTGTCGGGCCTGCCCCCCCCCGCATGCCGACTGAAAAATCCTGGCTCAAGTGCAATCTCAACCCCATTTCTCCATTTGCCAACAGGCCTACACTCCTCACCTCCACTACCTTTTGCCACTAACAATTACATTGTCCTTTTGGTCACAATGCAAGGATAAAAGCCAACAAAAAACACACATTCCAAACCAAATATTTAAGCTAGTTAATGTCATTTTGCATATCAACTAAAACTAATCACCCATAGTGCATATTTTGCATGTGCCTTTTCCAGTCCTAGTGTTCATACGAAGTGTTAATGCTGTGGCGGGAACATGGCTGATGGAAAGCTGCTGATTTTCAGTGGAGAAGGCTGGAGATGGCTTTGGAGAATGACCTTAAGTAGCTCTGGGCATGGAGGACCCAGCTTTGTTCTGCTCCACCTCAGCATAGGCTGCTGCAGTCTGGGCTATCTGGCTGACAGGCAACAGCAAGAGAAAGTTTAACCTGGATTGTACCCTTGTAATGGTGTTTTTGAAATGGTTTGGAATGTGATTGAAGATTTTTTATGAATAAAGTATATTTTTGCAAAAAAAAACAGCAAGAGAACTGAAGGAATAGTAGGGGTGGAATCACAAAAGCTGTCATCCTGTGGGGGGGCAGCAGGTTCCTGCTCCATGGAGCCACTGCTGAGGCACCATTCCCCAGAGTGGCACCTTAGCACTTGTAGTAATCTGCTGGAGGATAGATTGCTGAACTGCTGTGACACGTGCAAGCCCCTCTGAACCACAGCCACAAAGGCAGCAGAGCTTCCATGACATCAGTCTGAGTTTCCACTTCAGCATTCAGACTTTTGGTGGAGGTTGCTTGTGCTGCATTCAAAGCTGAGGCATTGGCTAAAATGGCTGGGGCCACAATGTGTTTGAAGGAATGGACTCTAAGTTCTGTGTAAAGCGCAGCAAGTTGGTGCAAGATTCCTCCATGCTTCTTGACATTGAGCATAGGTTTTCTCGCAGGCTTCCCATTGCACCAAGCATTATGTTGTTTATATCAATCAGCCTTTATCTATAGTCTGACCCATCAATGTCCTCATCTGAAGCCTCTGCAATTGATCTCGCCCTTCGATGAGTTGGCATCTCTGTGAATCTTAACCCCTGCCCTGACTGCAGCACCAATGTGCCCAGTGTCTCACCAGGTGGAGATCCTGCCTCATTGCTACCCTTTAACATATGCACAGTGTCAGTGTGTGTGCTAGTGACTGTGAGTGAAACCAAATGACGGTGTGTATTCTTCTTCTTCTACCTCCACTGCTTTACCAGGTTGAAATTCTTGGGTCAAAAACAGAAAATGCCAGGAAAACTCAGCAGGCCTAATAGCATCTGTGGAGAGAAAGACAGAGTTTATGTTTCAAGTCTGTATGATTCTTCTTGAGAACTAAAGAGAAGTAAAAATGTGATGAAATTTATATTGTTTAAGGGGGGGTGGAGCAGGTGAAGCTGGATAGAAGGCCAGTGATAGGTGGGGGCAAAGGAGAGATTGACAAAGATGTCATAAACAAAAGGACAAAGGGGTGTTAATGGTAATGATAAAGGCTAACGGAGGTGCTGATAGTGGCATTAAGGTAAGAAAGCAGAATGTGATAATAGCAGAACAAGGGTAAGGACAGGGGTCCTTTTGTTCACGACATCTTTGTCAATCTTCCTTTGCCTCTACCTATCACTGGCCTTCTATCCAGCTTCACCTGCTCCAATCCCCTTAAACAGTATAAATTTCATCACATTCTTACTTCTCTTCAGCTCTGAAGAAGAATCATAAGGACTCGAAACATTAACTCTGTATTTCGCTCCACAGATGCTGTTAGACCTACTGAGTTTCTCCAGCATTTTCTGTTTTTGTTTCAGATTTCCAGCATCTGCAGTATTTTGCTTTTATGAAGCTCTTGAGTATCTGAAAGGAAAAATGGACAAAAGGTAATGGTGCAGAGAGAGGGGAAAATTAAGAAGTGGATGTATACACCATCTGCAGTCAGTAAGTCAGAAGAAATTGTTGGATGAGCGTTAGCTGCATGCAGCAAATGTGAAAAGCAAGCAGCATGAAGATGAATTGTTGCCTATATTACCTTGAACAGGTGCAGGCTAATCACTCATCATGATGCCCACACCCATTTTCAACGACTATCCAACTTGGCTCCCTTATTTACCAAGCTGTGTCCTCTTTAATCTTCCTACCATGATGCATCACCTCACACTTATCTATATTGAAATGAATTTGCCAATTACATGCCCATCCTGTAAGTTTATAAATGTCTTCCTCTATTTTGTCGCAGTCTTCTTCCGTATTAACTGTAACCTCTAATTTGGTGTCACCTGAAAATTTTGATATTGTACTTCCAATTGTCGAATCCAAATTGTTCATGTAAATGGTGAATAACAGTTCCCCAATCTTTGGGGAACACCACTTCCCAACATTTGCTAGTCTGAGTAACTACTCTTAACCCCTATGCTCTGTTTTCTGCTTTGTAGCCAGCCCACTATTCATTCTGCTATTTGTCCCCGAACTCCACATATTCTGGCCATAGTTATGAGTCTACTATTGAAGATGTTTTCAAAATCCTGAGATATTACATTTACTGCATTACCTGTGTTTACTCTTTCTGTCACTTCTTCTTCAAGTAATTCAATAGGTCAGTCAAGCACGAAGTCCATGCCCACCTTTTGAAGTCCATGCACACCATTCTAACAATGTTCTTGATTTCTAAATGTTTTCTATTTAATACTAGAGAGAAGATTCAGTTATCTTTCCCGCCACTATTGTTAAGCTAACTGTTTTATAGTAAAAGTAGGACAGATAGAGAATGGAAAAGAGGAGAGAAAAAGGTTGTCAGGATGATAAATACATTTTAATTTAAATTGTGCCTAAGTGCTATTTTAGCATTTCAGAATTATAGCAAGGCATTTAAATAGCTTCATTACTGCAATTGTATTGTTTATTTCGATATCACCGTACATGAACTGAAAACCATACCGGGACAAGAATATCCTTGACCTTCTTGCTCCTTTTTATGCCTTTTACTGTATTTTTGTTGCTGTACTCCGGTCTCAGTTTGCAGATTTGTAAGTGTAGATGGTATAGCCCTTATTGTTGTATATTCTTGACTATCAGATCATTTCATTGGCTGCAGTGAATCAAAATATTTTTCTTTTGGATCTCTGTAAAACATATGTGAACATTGTGTATGTAGACATCAAACTCTGTACCTAACTATATAACATTACATTACATGAACATGTATAGCTTTCTTTTTTCCATATATTGTAAAAGATAGGCATTGGGCGGTATGAGGGAACAGAATAGGTAAAGTGAGCTGGAGGTAAGCAGAATTTACTTCACAGCTAGCCATTTAATGCAGTACTGTCTCCATTAAACTTGAAGCTAAGGGAGATTCTCTAGGCTTTATACTTATAACAGGAAGTTGGATTTTGACCGATATTGGGGTTTTGAGCAAGAAGTGAATATAGGGAAAATGCATAGCTTTTACATTTCATGTTCAAGGTCACCACCTAACAGGGCTTCAGAGGAAGATTTAGTTTGGTGCAAATGTGAGGTTTGTTGTGACTGTGCTGTCAAAGGGTCATTATTCTCAAGATACATCCCTGCTGGTGTCTTTAAACACTATTATTCAGGAATGTAACATCCAATGGATTGGTTCTTGGTATGCTTTATTTGCCACAAGCATCAATAAATTGTCCAGCTTCTGTTTCACATTTGTCAAGTGTGGTACATAGTTCTGAGGCAGTGTCAGACTGAGAATTTATAACATGGTGTATCTTAGCCTCTTCATTAAAATATAACTCTTGTGCATTGCAGCATACACAGTCACTGAATGTGGCGTTTGGTTCATGTTCAGTTCACAAACCTCCACATTAACAGTTTTAATCATTATTGAGAAACCTAGGTCAAATGCCAAGGTTAAAAAGTTTGAGGGAAGACGCATTAAGTCAAGAAAGCTAGATTATACCAAGTTTGAGGAAGGAAAGAGACCAATGTAACCATTTTGAAGCCCTGCAGTTACACTGCAACTTTAGGACTGCTGATTTGACTTCAAAAAGATGTGACGTGAGAACCCCCAGATGAAGCAGTCACACTCTGCTTTAGATTTGACGCCATTTAAAGTGTAACTCCATAAAGATCAGAGGTTATGGATGAGAGCAGGTTCATCAGCTGGACAGCAATCCCACTTACCCCATGCGCAACGGCTCATCCCCGTCCGGGTTCCAGCAGCCGGTAGCCCTCCCCCTCCTGCTGCCCGATCAAGTTCCCCACATGAATCCTGTCATCAAGATAATTTCAAAGGAACTTCAGGAGGTCCAGAAAATCTAGGCCGACACTTATGTTCGGTACTGAGGGGAGTGCTGCATTGTCAGAGTTCTGATGAAGTCATTCGGACTTGAAACGTTAACTGTATCCCTCTCCGCAGATGCTGTCAGACCTGCTGAGTTTTTCCAGGTATTTTTGTTTTTGTTGTAATAGTTTTCTTATATCTGTTAGAGAGGGACAAGAATAGCTTCCCTAGATGATAACAACAGTGTGGTGAGAACAATCATTAGAATCCATTGCTGAAAAACATACACGAAAATTGTCATATTCACACCACACAGCTAAAACACTAATTTGTGATATCACTGCAGTATACATGTCACATCCCTGACCTTTAAGAAGACATTGATTGACTCTTCCCTGAATTCACTAAGTGCTCTTTCATGTTTTAATTACCAATTAAGACCAGTATAATTAACATATACAGATTTCCCACATTTTACAGAAAGGTCAGTCATATTTTCTATCTTATTTGGCAAATTTATGTCCTAGTTATATTCATATTTCCTGAACTATTAGAATGGTAAATACAATGTTTTACATTTTCAAACCATCAAAACTCATTATCTTTTTACTCTTACTAATTCGAACAATATGTCACAAGGAGAATCTCCTTCATGAAATTTCAATTTGGTAAACCTATATTTGCAGAGGAAAGAGAGATAGTGAAATATCTATTGTAGCAAAGTCGTATATAAGTGAATAAGTGACATACTCAGGATGGTATCCATAATAAAGTAATGAAACCCATTTCATTAAATCAATATTTATGGCCAGTGATCAGCAACAGTAATGGCCAAGGCATACATTACCTGATAAGGGAGGAACTAAAACAATTCACTGAGAAATAACACTGAGAAAATCTCAGATGGGGAAGAGCAGAACACTTTTTTACAGAAATAATGAGTTATAGCTTCTTCTCTATTTTGAGAAAAAATAGTAGAAGTGCTTAGGAGGTTCAGGCTCAACAGGAAGACTGCAGCTGAAACGTGCCAACTATCTCGTGATGAATTGGAAAAGTTGCTAGCCCTGTCGCATATACTATCAGTGCTAATATAGGTCACTATTATCCTCAGAGTTTGTAGTGCAAACATCTTTCGCAAACCTATGTCATACGTGGCAGCCTAGAAACCAGTTAACACAAACAACAGTTTCAAGCTGTAGAGAGGAAGGAGGTCTTGTGGCCCAGTGGTAGAATCCCTACCTTTGAGCCAGAAGCTCTGGATTCAGTACAAAAACAGAATTACTTGGAAAAACTCAGCAGGTCTGGCAGCATTGGCGGAGAAGAAAAGAGTTGACGTTTCGAGTCCTCATGACCCTTCAACAGAACTGAGTAATATTAGGAGAGGGGTGAAATATAAGCTGGCTTAAGGTGGGGGGGTGGGGGGAGAGACGTTGGGGCGGGGGGTTGGTTGTAGGGACAAGCAAGCAGTGATAGGAGCAGATAATCAAAAGATGTCACAGACAAAGGAACAAAGAGGTGTTGAAGGTGGTGATATTATCTAAGAGAATGTGCTAATTAAGAATGGATGGCAGGACACTCAAGGTACAGCTCTAGTGGGGATGGGGTGGAAAGACTGACCGGGCATTAAAGGTATAGATTTAAAAATAATGGAAATAGGTGGGAAAATAAAAATCTATATAAATTATTGGGAAAAAAAAAGGAAGGGGGAAGAAACGGAAAGGGCGTGGGGATGGAGGAGGGAGTTCAAGATCTAAAGTTGTTGAATTCAATATTCAGTCCGGAAGGCTGTAAAGTGCCTAGTCGGAAGATGAGGTGCTGTTCCTCCAGTTTGCGTTGGGCTTCACTGGAACAATGCAGCAAGCCAAGGACAGACATGTGGGCAAGGGAGCAGGGTGGAGTGTTAAAATGGCAAGCGACAGGGAGGTTTGGGTCTTTCTTGCGGACAGACCGCAGGTGTTCTGCAAAGCGGTCGCCAGTTTACGTTTGGTCTCTCCAATGTAGAGGAGACTGCATTGGGAGCAACGAATGCAGTAGACTAAGTTAGGGGAAATGCAAGTGAAATGCTGCTTCACTTGAAAGGAGTGTTTGGGCCCTCGGACGGTGAGGAGAGAGGAAGTGAAGGGGCAGGTGTTGCATCTTCTGCGTGGGCATGTGGAGGTGCCATAGGTGGGGATTGAGGAGTAGGGGGTGATGGAGGAGTGGACCAGGGTGTCCCGGAGGGAACGATCCCTACAGAATGCCGCCAGTGGGGGTGAAGGGAAGATGTGTTTGGTGGTGGCATCATACTGGAGTTGGCGGAAATGGCGGAGGGTGATCCTTTGAATGCGGAGGCTGGTGGGGTGATAAGTGAGGACAAGGGGGACTCTATCATGTTTCTGGGAGGGAGGAGAAGGCGTGAGGGCGGATGCGCGGGAGATGGGCCGGACACGGTTGAGGGCCCTGTCAACCACCGTGGGTGGAAAACCTCGGTTAAGGAAGAAGGAGGACATGTCAGAGGAACTGTTTTTGAAGGTAGCATCATCAGAACAGATGCGACGGAGGCGAAGGAACTGAGAGAATGGGATGGAGTCCTTACAGGAAGTGGGGTGTGAGGAGTTGTAGTCGAGGTAGCTGTGGGAGTCAGTAGGCTTGTAATGGATATTGGTGGACAGTCTATCACCAGAAATTGAGACAGAGAGGTCAAGGAAGGGAAGGGAAGTGTTAGAGATGGACCATGTGAAAATGATGGAGGGGTGGAGATTGGAAGCAAAATTAATAAATTTTTCCAGGTCCCGACAAGAACGTGAAGCAACACCGAAGTAATCATCAATGTACCGGAGAGTTGTGGGAGGGGGCCGGAGTAGGACTGGAACAAGGAATGTTCCACATACCCCATAAAGAGACAGGCATAGCTGGGGCCCATGCGGGTACCCATAGCCACACCTTTTATTTGGAGGAAGTGAGAGGAGTTAAAAGAGAAATTGTTCAGTGTGAGAACAAGTTCAGCCAGATGGAGGAAAGTAGCGGTGGATGGGGATTGTTCGGGCCTCTGTTCAAGGAAGAAGCTAAGGTAAGGGCCCCCAGACCATCCTGGTGGGGGATGGAGGTGTAGAGGGATTGGACGTCCATGGTGAGGAGGAAGCGGTTGGGGCCAGGGAACTGGAAATTGTTGATGTGACGTAAGGTGTCAGAGGAATCACGGATGTAGGTGGGAAGGGACTGGACAAGGGGAGAGAGAAGGGAGTCAAGATAACGAGAAATGAGTTCCGTGGGGCAGGAACAGGCTGACACGATCGGTCTGCCGGGACAGTTCTGTTTGTGGATTTTGGGTAGGAGGTAGAAGCGGGCCGTCCGAGGTTGGGCGACTGTCAGGTTGGAAGCTGTGGGAGGAAGATCTGCAGAGGAGATGAGGTCAGTGACAGTCCTGGAAACAATGGCTTGATGTTCAGTGGTGGGGTCATGGTCCAGGGAGAGGTAGGAGGAAGTGACTGCGAGTTGACGCTCAGCCTCCGCGAGGTAGAGGTCAGTGCGCCAGACAACAACAGCACCACCCTTGTCAGCGGGTTTGATGACAATGTTGGGGTTGGACCTGAGAGAACGGAGTGCAGTAAGTTCAGAGAGAGACAGATTAGAATGGGTGAGAGGAGCAGAGAAATTGAGACGACTCTGGATTCAGTACTTGTTGGCTACGAAAGGAGTGTTCATGACGTGGTTGAATAGCTGATAACCAACCTGGGAATCCTTCCACTACCTCCCCACTAGGATAAAAAAGTGTGTGAAGATATACCTAAAAACAAAGAGTGGAAACATGTCCCCAGAAATTGCAAGCTCAAGAATGGACTTGATTATAAATCTATGATGTGTGGAAACAAATTGGTGGAGTTTGGCTGGGGTTTTCCGTGCTCGCTGGCGTCCAGCGTGTTCGGTGGCATAAGCGGACAATATGGTGGGAAGGTCAAACATCGGTTTCACAATGTCGTGAAACCAGTTTGCGATCATCCACTCAGCCCGTCGACGGTGAGCCGCATTCCCTGCCATCGGACGTCGGAACCTCATTGTAATACATCAGCATTTCATTATAAGGCCAGCCCGAAGGACTCATCCCCCACCCCCGCTGGATCATCTGCCCATGTTGGTGGGAAAACACCCCGCTGCAGAACATATTTTGACAACTGTGATGTGCAAAAGTCAGAACTTATCGCCAGGGCCTTGCTCACATTGCGGATATCCAAGGAGCAGAAGATGCTGGAGCCCGACACCAACGGGATCCTGGAGGAATGTCCATGGCATGCTGGGTGGATTCTCATGGACATGGCTCTGCTGCAAAGCAGTTCACAGAAGTTGGAAAGTCACCATTGACACTCACAATGGATGATGGTTGGGGAGATGGAGAGGAAGGTCTAGGATCGATTGGGAGAGGATGAGGTTAGTAAAGGGGGAATGTCGGGGGGGTGAGGTTGGGAGGGGGAGGGAGTATGGTGAGGAGGGGGAATGTCGGGGGGGTGAGGTTGGGAGGGGGGAAGGAGTATGGTGAGGAGGGGGAAAGGAGGAGAAGATGGCAACTGGGGAGGTAGGTGTAAGGGAGGTAGAAGGTGCAAGGGAAGGAGTTTAGAGAGGGGGAAGGAATGCGGAGAGGGCAGGGAGTGCAGAGAGGGGAGGGAGTCAGAGTAAGGGTGGAGGAACGAGTCAGGAAGGGTGAAGGAGTAAAGCTAGAGGAAGAAATGAAACTGGAGGAAGAGGTAAGGCTGGTGGAAGGAGTCAGGAGCGGGCAGCGGAAGAAGTAAGGGTGTCCGAGCGTCCGAGTCAGGAAGGGGGAAGGACTAAACGGGGGCGTTGTGGGCTGTCCGAAGGAGTGCGAACACTAATGGGGGATGGGGGAAGGGGTTCCGGGAAGGTGGGGGAAGGGATCCAGAAAGGAGGGGGGGTTGTCCAGGTGAACATGCAAGGGAGGGGTCTGATGGGTACATATCTGCCTCCTAGGGAGCAGACTGAGGGTGGGCGCGGTATGATGGAATGGTGAGAATGACCGAAGGCAGAGTGAGGCGATAGGGTGGGAGGGCGAGGGTTCGATGGTAGCAGTAGAAGGGACGGCGAGGGTGGTTGGTAGGGACTCAGAGGCAGATACGGGCCCTGGGAGTGGGAAAGAGAAGGACAGGTTGGGAATTTTGGGAAAGAAAGGAACGTGCACATTTACCTTGACATCCCTGAAGGAAAAGGGTTGTGGCTGGTAGCTCATGGAGGGAAGGTGGAAGGCAATGCCAGGGGGGGTCAACAGCAATGGGGGAAAGGAAATGGGTGACTGGGGGAGGGGAAAAGATGGGGTAGTGCATGAAAAGCCAAATCTAGACCAGGCTTTCCAAATCGAAATTGAAAGGATAGTCGTGGGCAAGATCAGGAGTGACATGGGAGTGCGATCAGTGGTTGGGCGGAGATGCAGGTCGGTTCAGATGGACAACTGAAAGCGAACCCCAGCAGGCAGCATTCAAAATGCTCAAGATATTGACGTGAGTGTGGGGTGTGAAGGATCCGTGGAGAGTGCTTGCACGAAACTCCGAAAGGCCCTGCCACACACACACTTCTCCCTCCAGAATCGCTCATTTGCCAGCTGCTCCGCCTGCAATGACAGAGGACGAGGTTGAGGGGCTCACAGGCAAAGGAGACTCGGAGGAAGAGGACAGTCTCTGAGATTTCTGAGTGGATGACCCAGGGTTGTCCAGCTGCCGCTCCTCCTCCCTTTGGGTGCCTGGGGGCCCCGTCCTGACTCCTTAGGGGGAAGGAGCACCTGAAGAGACGTTGAGATGCCCCGTTTCCCTCTCGCCTTGCCACTGCAGGAACTCACCCATGGCTCCCGTGATGGAGTGCAGGTCTACACACATCTCCTCGTTCTGCTGGACCAGGGTCCCCATGGCGTCCGTCATCCTCCTCATAGAGACCTCCATATGCACACATGTGGGCACCACGTCATCAGAGAGTGGGTGGATGCACTCCTCCGACTCACGTGCCACACTGCTGAGGGCTTCCAACAGCTCTGCGTGATATTCCCCCACCTTCTGCTGACTCTCCAGGATGAGTTGGAAGGCCAAATCTGGAGGCTTGTCATCTTACTTGGACCTCACAGATGCCTGATCCCCAGCAGTCCTCCAAATGCCGGGGCGCTCACATGAACCTGCCCCCTGCTGTTGCTGACATGTGGCTGTGTGGTGACCACCAAATTTTGAACCCGAGCCTGCTCTAGATCGAGGTGTGTGCCTTTGCACTGGTGCAGGATGTGGGTGAGCATTGTTACGGGTCTTCTAGGCTGCTAATTTCCAGCTCTTCAATGGAGGAGATGTCCTCTTGGCTGGAGGTGAGAACGTGGATGGAACTGAGGGACTGGCTGGCTGAGGGTGTCAGTTGCTTGGCAGAGCTCCCTGTGAACCAAAGTAGAGATAATTAGTGCATGGCAGCAGAGTCAAAAGCAAGAGAGAGAGCACTGACAGTTACGTTGAGAGGGGGATAATGTGGTGCAGGATCTTCACGAGGGTGTTCGCCATTGGCCTCACCGTCACTGCCGGCATGGTCCATGTCCTCACCAGTCAGTGCAATGACACACTCTTCAAACTGAGTGAGGGGCCTAATGTGGGCCACTCCACCCCTGGTCTGGGACCTCTTCCTGCTGATGTGAGCAGGTTTCTCCTGCATGAAAACAGATGGAGACAGTGTGAGCAAGACACAAAACACTGTATGGAATGTTTGTGTGGTGACAGGATGAGGATGCGAGCTCCAGAGGTTATGAGCCTGATGGAGATGTGAGGGTGTGTGTGAGAGTTAGTGGTGTTGTCCCTTGAGGTGCAAGATCCCTGTGGATGTGTGATGGGTTTCTGAGTGTGAGAGTTGAGAGTGATGAGAAGAGTGACTTGCCCTGGCGGAACAGATAAGACCATTCATCCTGTAGCGGCACTGGGTGGCTTGTCCTCTTTTGCAGAGTGTTGGCACTGCTACCATCTCCCAAGCAAGGTTAGTGAGGTTGCTGCCCATCCTGCGGCCAGAGTGGGGTAGAGGACATCACTGCAAGCCTCTACTGCATCCAAAAGGGAGTCGAGGGACACATCAGTGAATCTGGGGGCTGCAGTCTTTTTGCTTTTCAGGGATGTCTGCTTTGCAGCAGTCCTGGGCTGGAAGCACAGAGATGTGCACGCGGCTGGACTTTAAATATGGCGCCCGGGATGCTGAAGCGGTGAGGTGATGGCATGATAGGTGAACCAGACCCCGTCTGCCATGGGAACGGCGTGTTTTCCGGGAATGCATAACTAATGCAGCAGGTTTGGGATGATACGGCGTGAAAAGCCCCCAGTGCGGCCAATGGGTAAAATGTCATTTTACCCGCCCACTACCGCAATTAATACATATCTGGGACCATTCCATCCTTTGACTTCACTTTTATTGGGGGAAAAGAAAAAGTAATTACATGGAAGTCCAAAGAGCAAGTTGCAATGTTGAAGGCATGAAATTGGTAGCATGTTTTGGGAGGTCAGAGGCACTCTGGCCCAGCAAATGTTGTACTTTCACATTATAAATTATACATTTTGGTTAATTGAAAGCACTGGTACATGCACAGTTGACTGATTTCTAATCCAAAAAAGTAACATTTACATTTTCAAAAGTCAGCTTAACAGGTTCTCCATGACAGGCCTAAAAGCAATGACAATACAGCCTTTAACATAGTAAAGGATTTTCTCAGGAGTATAATCAGACAAAATTTGACACTGAGCCATATAAGGAGATATGAGGGCAGATGACTTAAAGCTTGAGCAAAAAGATAGGTTTTAAGGAGCAGAGAGAGTTAGAGATTTAGGGAGGGAATTTCAGAGCTCAGGGTTTTGGAACCCGAAGGCACAGCCACAAATGAAAAAATGATTAAAATCTGGGATCTTCAAGAAACTAGATTTGGTAGAGTGCAGGGAGTTTGGAGGGTGTGGAGCTGGAAGAGATTAGAGATAGGAGGGCATTTGAAATAAGGATGAGAATTTTAATATCAAGGTGTTACGAAAGGGAGCCAATGTAGGTCAGCAAGCTCAGGCGTAACGGCTGAACTGAACTTGGTACGAGTTAACTCAAGGGCAGTAAAGCTTTGGATGACCTCAAGTTTACAGAGGGCAGAAGATGAGAGGGCCAGCCAGGAAATTATTGGAATAGTCAAGCTGAGGTAACAGAGGCATCGATGAGGGTTTCAGCTACAGATATGCTGAAGTTGGGATGGAGATTCAGTTGAAGCAGTACATCCTCTGATACTGAGGTAGTACCACATTGGAGTAAGAAGTTAAGAACATGAGTGAAGAGTTCTAGGCACAATAGATCATCCTGGTGATAGGAACTAGCAGCATATAATGAAAGATCAAGCTGTTATTGGTAATTCACCATTTGGGCAGTAAACTGGCTAAGTGGATTACTCACCCATTACAGAACTTGCCAAATTTTAATTTCCGTTAACACCGTCCAACCCACCCACTGTACATTTCTGGGAATTAAGTAAATATGTTGTACTTCTTCCAGAGAGTACTTCTTATCCCTCTTCATATTTGTAATTCATCTCTTACGTACTGTCAGATCATCATTATGCCAGCCAAAAATAGATGAGGGGCAATTTTAAGTGCCACTGCCTGACATAAATGGGGCAGTAGCAGATTGGAAATGTGTTTACTCCATTTCAGTAGGAACTCTAATAACTGCCAGATTGGATAGGGTCCTAAGCTGGGTGGGCTGCAGAGTGTCCATCTGTTTCAGGCACGAGGCCACTTGTAATATTCAAATTGGAATCCTGCAATTTTGAGGTGCAAATGGGCATAAGCGTGACCACTGCAGGTACTACACTGGGGCCTACAGGAGGGATCAGCAATCAATCCCAGTTAGAGGTGAGTGTAGGTGGGTTGGAGGTCATGGGGAGCGGATGTCCAGCAAGAGAAAGGGGTCAAAAGCAAGGGTAAGGGATGGCTTTCTGGGTTGTCCCTCCCCTTTCCCAATGCCAAGTCCTTCAATCGAGCATATAATCTGCCCATTTGTACCTATATGTTGAGCGGCCTTAAGTTGTTCTTGTGTAGCCCTTAGAAGAGACTGCTGGAGGCTTCTCAGAAAATGGCTGACATTTCTTTTTAACCTTTATTATTGCACGGCCAGGAGGAGTAAGAGTAACGTAGGACTTGTGAGTAATAGTAGAAACATCACTTTCAATGTCCAGACAGGTGATGAAGCAATTAAAGTAGGATATAAGAATAAGTTCACTGATCCTATACTCTCAGTAAAGAGCTTTACATGAACAGAGTGAAGGTTGGTGAGTCTATACTAGTGTTGTAGCTGCTCTTCTCCCATCGAGCATAGCTATCCCACCAGAATTGCAAATTGCTGAATTTGCCCTATATATCCGAAAAAATAGAAAACCCATCTGCAGAACTTATAATTAGACTTTACTGTGCACTGGGCAGACCACCTAAGGGTGTAAGGGTGAATTTTCTGACTGGCAATATCACTACTTCCATTTAGCTTCCAAATATTTTATCACCAGCCCACAAGGAGAAACTGGCATTTCAGCTCTGCTGGAGACTCTCAACCACATTCAGATGAATGTCAAAGTGCAACTCTGTTGATTCATTGAGATTGGCATCCTTGTTTCCGGATGTTGATCCACAGCAGCCAGCCTTTAACTAACTCAGTCTTCAGTGTGTACTGCATGGAATTGTATATGCTGCAGCAAGAACAAGAAAAGATTTGGGAGAGAAATATATTTTTGTAAAAATGTGAAAAGGGGGTCTTGCCCTCAATAAAAAAACTATTTAGTAACTTTGATAACAACTAAAGGAAAAGAGCTTGTGCAATGAATATCATTGTGACACTGTAAGAAGTCACTAACATCAGTGATAAAGCAACTCAAATGTCAGGAATCACTATTTCTGCAATATCAACTGTAAACCACAAAAATAAATAGTAAAAACAAAATTTTAGATAGAATTTAGACACATTATAGGAACTGCCTTTTGTTACATTTCCTCCCTTCTATATTCTCTTTTTATTCTAACTTTAGTTACAAAGATTACCCTATATTTTTCTGGTTTTAAAAAATATTTTTCAGCCCATTTGAACTCTTGCATCTACCTTTTTCCCTTCTATTCTTACTGTTCATTTTGACAGTGCAACGGCTTATTTTTAAAATCTTGTCAATGAATTGGCTAAAAGAAGATCCAATGGCTAGCTTTTCAGTCATATAACAAACAACTGAAGAGGAACAGCTGCATCAGAAACACATCTTCACATTAATCAGGTGCTGATTAATGACCCACAAGTAGAGCACAACCAGTCAAGCAAACTCATCCACAGCATAATTTGTTGTGCCATTTAAAATTACTAATCCTTGTACTATAAAAAAAAATGCATAAAAGACCATTGAAACCCATATAATCACATAGCTTCATCAAACCACTGCAAAAAAAATTGTACTCATCAACTGATCTAAAGAACATTAGGTGGAAAAGTAAAATATTGCAGATGTTGGAAATCTGATGTAAAGGTAACATGCAGTTTAAGCACACAGATTGCACCAAGGTTATAATACAAGGTACATTTATTTCACTGGCACCAAAGCAGTATCAATCCTCAAGGGAAAGCGTAACTCCAAGCAACAAACTATTTACAGAGAATATTCATTGCTGCAGTATGTCTCTCTCTCTCTGTAGCGCCGCTACAGCAGGTCTGGCAGCATCTGTAGCGAGAGAACAGAGTTCTGTTGAAATGTCATTGACCTGAAGCATTCTCTGGCCAGGACTTAATGTGGGCATCAGGGGTCTCCCTGACTGGTTGGAGAACCAATGGGAGCCCTGCGTCACTTTTCTCTGGAAGACCTGACACTATTTAATTCCAGTCAGGCACTTACCTGGTCAGCATTTAGCTTCCCATCCAATTAAGCCCTGGGTAGGGTGGAAATCACGCCCGCAAGAGTTACTGGCCAGTCGGACGCTGGCAGCTCTGCAATAGCGACTGCGCCACCAGGAGCTACAGTGGAGCCTACAAAAGGGGTCGGTGATCGACCTGTAGAAAGAGGAGAATGTGGGAGGCATTGGGGTCATGGGACATGGGTCGCCGGGGAGGGAGTCAAAAGCAAGGACAAAGGAGTGGCAGGGATCCCCCTTCCCATGCCACATCCCTCAATCAAGCACAGAGTGAAACAGGAAGCCCCCAATAGGTGGCTGGCAAACCTGACAAGGTTTACTGTGCGACCTTCTTGGATGGAGAGTCCCCCGCCCACCACTGGTTGAATACCAAGGTCTTCAATTGGCCTCTGGGCTGGAAGATTACCCACAAGCCTTCCTATCTCGGACTTAATCATTGTGGGGCAGGAAGGCGGCAGGATCTACATCAACTAACCTCCTGCCCAATCTCACGTCTCTCTCCCTTCTCCAAACTTGTCAGGTGGGGCTGGGCATTAAATTCCACCCTCTGTTTCTCACTCCACAGATGCTCCTAGACCTGCTGAGAATTAAATAAGTGGGAATTTTAAGGAAAGTGGCAGTCTTCATACATCACATAATGATTAAATTTATGCACAAGATCATTAAATTCAACTCAATGATTTAGGTAAATCTTTATTAATATCATAATGAGTAATTAGGCAACATTAGTGCTATGTGCAGACTCAGCGCAGCTCATTAGGTATTTAAGGATGATACTAGTCTTGTGGTCCTGTTCTGTTGTACATGGTTCATATTTATCTCCTGTCTGGAAAAAAGCCACAGTCATAATAAGTCAAATTTATTGTTGCATGTTTGCTGCAGTTGAATATGAATAATCATGTCAAAAAAGGGCTTTCTTATCGTGAAAGCATTGGTTTGGAACAAATGTCATACTTTAAGTTGAAGTCAACACTGCAGGGCAAACCTCTTGTTCTGAAATTCAAAAATATATAATTTAGTTGTGGATTATATCAATTTCATGAATCAGTGATGCTCACCTCTTGCCAATGGTTACCTGATCTATCAGAAACATATTATTAATGGAACAAAATACCATGTGAAAAGTCAGCAAATAGATTTAGCTCCACTGGGTACATTAGCATAATCTTTATTGTTAGAAAACTGGATTTCTCTCAATAATAAAATTATCACCTTTCCAAGCCAAATGCTTCCCTCAACAGGGACTAATCCACTGAAATAAATTGGCCATCCATATTTCAGTGGTGATGTATGAGTGCAGTGCATGGCACAAGGAGAACCATGGGGGTAAAGCTGCTGGCTACATGTTCATTGAGACAATTCTTTTGTCAACTTTAAACCGAGACTCAAATCTCCTTGCAAAATTTGGATGGCGAAGGCTAACAAGAAATAGTAATATCAAGTAAGGTTGTCCTATCCAGGATCAAATTTGCACTAGCCTTTCCTGAAGCCTTTGATCCAAACAAGATTTTAGTGACTGGAGTACTGCTCAGCTGCTCCAGTTCATTTTTGGAGAAGGCCTTATTTACATAATTTTTGGTAGCTGAATGAGCCCCACACACCATGGGCTGAATTTAATGGCATGGCATTAGCTGGAAAGTCAATGGCAAGCCCACTGCAGCCATTTCCAGGAGCACCAATGGGATTAAATGGCCATCAGGTAGCCTGTTGCTTGTCGTCAGGGTTCCTGTGCCTGCAAAGACAAAATCCCACCTCCAAGATCTGCTGACCATCTGATTGGCCAGCAGCTCTTCAGTCCCAGCAGCACTAATGGGAACGGTGGCCACTGCTCGTACTATAGCAGGCCGGGGGCAGTAGCCCCTGAAGGAGGCCCTGGAAATCCAACCCAGCCAATTACCAGCCCATCAGCCTACTCTAGATCATTAGCTCACTCATCATCGACAGTGCTATCAAAGGCCACTTACTCAGCAATAACCTGTTCACAGATGCTCAATTGAGTTCCACCAAGGCCACTCCTCTCCTGACCCCATTACGGCCTTGGTCCAAACATGGACAAAAGAGCTGAACTCCACATTTAAGGTAATTGCGACTGCCCTTGACATCAAGGTAGCATTTGACTGATTGTGGCATCAAGGAGCCCTAGCAAAATTGGAGTTAATGGGAATCACGGGGAAAACGCTCCCTTGTTTGGAACCATACCTAACACAAAGGAAGATGGCTGTGGGTGCTGGAGCTTAATTATTTCAATCCCAAGACATTGCTGCAGGAGTTCCTCAGGGTAGTGTCCTAGGCCCAACCATCTTCAGCTGCTTCATCAATGACCTTCCCTCCTTCATAAGATCAGAAGTGGGGATGTTCACTGTGCAATGTTCAACACCATTCACGACCCCTCAGATACTGAAGCAGTCCATATCCATATGCAGGAAAAACCTGGACAACATTCAGGCTTGGGCTGATAAGTGGCAAGTAACATTCGCCCCACACAAGTGCCAGGCAATGACATCTCCAACAAGAGAGAATCTGACCATCTCCCCTTGATGTTCAATGGCATTACCATTGCTGAATTCTCCCACTATCAACATCCTGGGAGTTACCATTGACCAGAAACTGAATTGGACTAGCCATATAAATTCTGTGGCTAGAAGAGCAGGTCAGAGGCTGGGAATTCTGTGGAGAGTAACTCATGTCCTGACTCCCCAAAGCCTGTCCACAATTTTAAAGGCACAAGTCAGGAGTGTGATGGAGTACTCTCCACTTGCCTGGATATGTGCAGCTCCAACAATACTAAAAAGCTTGCCACCATCCAGGACAAAGCAGCCCGGTTGATTGGCACCCCATCCACAAACATTCACTCCCTCCACCACTGACGCACAGTGGCAGCAGTTTGTACTATTTACAAGATGCACTACAGCCAAGGCTCCTTCGACAGCACCTTCCAAACCTGTAACCCCGACCACCAAAAGGACAAGGGCAGCAGACGCATGGGAACACCATTGCCTGTAAGTTCACCTCCAAGCCACACACCATCCTGACTTGGAACTATATTGACATTCCTTCACTATCGCTGGATAAAAATTGTGGAACTCCCTTCCTAATAGCACTGTGGATGTACCTACACCACATGGACTACAGCATTTCAAGAAGGTGGCTCACCACCACCTTCTCAAGGGCAATAAATGCTGGCCTAGACAGCAATGCCCACATCCCATGAATGAATTAAAGAACAAGAGGGGAGACTGGGGAGAAGGATCCCCTGGGCCAGTCAGGCAGGCTCTGGTGAAAGGATGGGGGTTGATGTGGAGGACAGAGGGAGCTGGGGTGGCATTTGCTGCCAATGGAGGGGGTGTGGGAGCAGCACTCCATGGGGCACTGGGCCAATCAGAAGGCCCCTGCCCCTCCCAAGCCTCTAGGGAGCCTACCAGGGTACACCTGGCAGCTTCCCCAAGTGCCATACAGCCCACCCCCACTGCTGCTGGTAGAATACCCTTTAGTGAATTGGACACTCCACTGCCCACCTTCCCACCCAAATATATGGGCCTCCCAGCCTGCTCCTGGGGGGAGGGAAATTAAATTCTGACCAGTTTGTGCCAGCTATAATGGGCACATTAGGCCTTGGATCTTGGAATCTGACATTGCAAGAGGCCTGCACCAGGTATGCTTCAACACATTAGACACTTGCCAACACATTATTGACCTATGAAAATAATCGATGCGTAGCAAAGACTAGTCATCATTGATCATGTTTGTTTATTTTAAATTACCAGTGGTCCACACCACTAATCAGGTAAGTAATGTCTGATGCCTAAAACACCTAAACACTTCAGTTTTACCTCCGCCCTTTTGAAGAGAAATCCAATTGTGTTCCTTTAAATGTTACATGTTGCTGGCATAATTTCATTCAACCCATCCCTTCAATTTTGAATTGATATTGAGCATGTTTTTCTGTATTGAATAATTGAATAATGTTTGAGCATTCACCGAAATGTTCCCTGAAAGGGTCCATTAATATGAAGAGATAAAAATCTTTATTGATTTTTTTAATGATTAAACTAGAAAAAGATCCTTTAAGCAAATCAACTGAGAGCTATCAATGGCAATGTCTATTGTGATGTAGTTGAGCTTCAACTAGCTAGTTCTGGACCCACCCATTCTAGTATTCCTACTTTTCACTCAAATGCTGGACAGGTAGAGTCCACTCAGTGTGCTGTACCAGTCCAAAAATACAGGTGCCTGAATTTGGTGGGCTTAGTTATTTGCATAGCCAGGTCTGCATACTGGAGCTCACTGACTGAAGCTGGAGTGATTTTGGATTTGGATTGAAGGTGGCATAGGTTGAACAGCTTCCCATCTGTTCTGTAAATTATCTCCACGACTGTGGGTAATTTGCTGGAAGTGAGGTGCAGTATTGCAGCAAGGAAGATGGAGAAGAGCGTTGGTGCAATGACACAGCCTTGCTCAACCCTTGTCTTCTCTGAGATGGGGTCTGTGGTGGTTCCATTGCTGAGGATCACAGCTTGGATGTCATCGTGGAGTAGGCGGAGGATGGTGACAAATTTCTAAGGGCGGCCACATTTCAGGAGGACACTCCATAAGCCGTCACGACTGACAGAGTCAAAGGTTGTTGTGAGGTTCAAAAAGGTCATGTACAACACTTGGTGCTGTTCCTTGCATTTTTCTTGGATTTGTTGTGCAGTGAAGATCATGTCTGTGGTACCACTTGAAGGGTGAAAACCCACTGTGCCTCTGGAAGGAGCTCTTCAGCCTCGGAGGAGGTGATTGAGAATGATCCTTGAAACACCACTTAGAAGAAGGACTGCAGGTAGCAAGGGCAGAGAATGTACACTGGGTGAGGTACTTCAATGCCCATCACCAAGAGTGGCTCACTGATACCACAACTGATTGAGTGGGCTGAGTCCTGAAGGACATATCTGCCAGACTGGGCCTGCAACAGGGGGTGAGGGAACCAAGAGACAAAAGCATACTTGATCTTACCCTTACCAATCTACCTTTTGTAGATGCAACTGTTCATGGCAATATTCATAGGAGTGACTGTCAGAGTCTATATGGAGATGAAGTCCCATCTTCACACTGAGGATACCACCTGTTGTGTTGTGTGGCATTACCACGGTGCTAAATGGAGTAGATTCAGAACAGATTTAGCAGCTCAAAATTGGGCATCCATGAGGTGCTGTAGGCCATTAGCAGCAGCAGAATTGTATTCAACCACAATCCGTAATGTCATGGCCTGACATATCCCTCATTTAACCATTTTAACCATTATCAAGACAGAGAATCGACCCTGGTTCAATGAGGAGTGCAGAAGAGAATGCACCAGGCTTACTTAAAAGTAACGTGAAGTAACCTGGTGAAGCAACAACAGGATTACATGCATGCCAAACAGCAGGTAGCATGCAGTGGACAAAGCTAAGTAAAATACATGAGGCGCCACAGAGACACCACCTTCGGGCACCTGTAGGACTGCTGCTTTTCCTTTCAGGTTTGGTGCAGTTTCTAGTTAGCAAAAGCTTTGTACTTATGCTCAATCAGGTGCCTTGCAACACTTGTGTGTGCATTCACTCAGAAACTGCATCATTGTTGACTCCTTCTCTGAAGCATTGAGAAAATGGAGCTTTCACTAAACACCAAGAAAACAAAGGTCGTCTTCCAACCAGCTCCCACAGTACAATACCTTCCCGATTAAGATCAACGGCGAGATCCTGGAAAATGAGGACCATTTTCAAAATCTTGGGAGTCCCCTTTCAACAAAAGCAGACATAGATGGAAAAATCCTTCATCTCCTCCAATGTGCCTTTGGCTGACTGAGGAAAAGACTATTTGAGGAGCAGGATCTCAAAGCCAAGACTAAGTTCATGATTTACTGGACAGCAGTGGTTCCTGCGTTCCTATGTGCTTCAGAGATTTGGACAACCTACAGCAGGCACTTCAAAGCACTGGAGAAGTACCACCAATGGTGCCATCATAAGATCTTCCAACTCTGATGGCAAGAAAGGCAATCCAACAGCAGGGTCCTCTCCCAAGCCAACTTGCCCAGCATCAAGTTACTAATGCTCAAAACCAGCTCCGTGTGTCAGGACATGTCATTCATATGCCTGACACCAGACTTCTGAAGCAACTGCTCTACTCAGAACTCGATCGTGGCAGGAAGACAGTGGAAACTCTTTAGGGATGTCCTGAAAGCATCCCCGAAGAGGACAAACAGCCCTGCCAACTCATAGGAGTCCTTGCTTGTGACCGAACAAAGAGAGGGCTCAGTCGGGAAGGTCCCGAACGCATCAAGAGACATTGTCAGGAATATGCAGAGATTAAATTGAGGTATCAGGGAGAGCACACAAACCTCTAAACAACCCATCCACTGGACCTTCAAGGGCCACCGGCTGTGCACGTAGCAGCATCTGCAGATCACGCATTGGACTTTTCAGCTGTCTCAGAATTCACTGACCCAGAGTGGAAACAAGTCATACTTGATCCCAAGAGACTGCCTAAGAAGATGAGAGCCAGGTCAGCCCTAAAACTTGCCCATTCATGGAAGGGCTTTTTATCTGGAATAAAGATTAGAACGCAGGCTCAGCAGCAACCCTGAGAAGCTGCACGAAAGGTAGGACTTGCCTCAAGTCTCCCTTGCCATGTTGCCTGGCTGCCTCAGGACCCTACAGTTTCTTTTAAGTACTGAGCACTGTTTTGGTCTTCATATTACATAAAGGACATAAAAACACTGGAGAGTGCAAAAATAGATTTATGAGAATGATATCAGAACTGGGAGGGTACAGCTATCAGGAAAGACTCAACAGGCTCAAGATCTTTAGAAAAGAGAAGACTGAAAAATTATGAAGGGATTCGCTAGAGTAAACATAGAGATGTTTCTACTTCTAAGGTGTCCAGTGGGACAGTAAATATAAAATAATCACCAATAAATCCAATACGAATTCAGGAGATACTTCTTTACTCAGAATGGTTAGAATGTGGAATTTGCCACCACATAGAGTAATTGAGGTGAATACCACAGATGCATTTAAGGAGAAGCTCGATAAGTACATGAAGAAGAAAGGAATAGAAGGATACATTCATAGTGAGATGAAGTAAGGTGGGATGAGGCTCCCACCAAATGTGAAGAAAGAGCAGCAAAAATTAGATGGCATTATTACAATGAAGGCTTGAATCACCAGCAGTGTGTGTGAAATTATCAGGTCAAAGCTAAGATTTTGGGCTGGACTTTACAAAGGAGTAAGTAGTCCTACCTTGGCACCAAAATAGGTTCTGAGCCCGGATGGCGGGACCCTGCGGGAGATTTTATAGCGATGACCAATTAAGACGCCACCACTGGGGCCTTCTTCCAATTAATGATAGTGGCCTACCACTCTGAGCTGCTGGTCTAATCAGATGTCTAGTAGCTTTGCAGCCTCTGCAGCACCACTGATGTAGGTGGCCACTGCTGAGGCTGCAGGGAGGAATAGAGGGCACCTCCATGTTGAGGTGCCCTCGTGGGGCAGGTAAGAAATTTTTAAATGTGCCAAGCAAGCAGGCCCCAAAAATCTGAGCGGTGAACACTCCGGCAGTGAGGCAGAGGCAGCCGCTGTCACCAGGAGGACCTCTGTGAGGCATGGAGCAGCCATTGAAATAGCACCCTCTTGTGATCATTTGTGCCTGTTTGTTTATATAAACAAAACAGAATAAACCAGTTGCAGTTGGGTATTAGAACTCCCTGTGTAAGCAGCAGTGCTTTTGTCCTGCAAAGATATTATAGTCTGGCGATGAGGATAGGATTACAGATTCCTTAGCCAAATAACTTTGGTTGGAGAAGCTTCCAGTAAACCAGCAGGGGAATTGAGGTTCATTTGTTTTTTTGTTGATGAGAAATAAGCTTAAAAATCTGGTCTTAGAGGAAAGGCTGCTTGTACATGCGAGTGGACTGACTTTTTGAAGTTGGCTACATCAGCAGGTATTATTGGGCATCAGGAACAGTTTAGCCATGAATTGTCTTTCAGTGTATATGTGGAGCAGCTCAAGATCTTTTTCACTGCTAATAATATCCTCAAAGATCCTGATAATCTAGCTGTTAATCAGGCGGTGGAGGGAAGGAAAAGGGCGATATTTCTGACTGAAGTAGGTCCAGAAGTGTATGAAACATTCAAGAATTTACTCACCCTGCTAAACTAAAAGATATGCTGCTGTTGGATATTTTTTGCAAGCTTGAGCAGCATCGTAGTCCCAAGCAATTGGAAATTGCTGAAAATTGGGTTTAGAACAAGGAATCGGTTGCCCAATGAGGACTTTGGAGTTTATTATGGCATTGAAAAAGCTGTCGTTTCATTGTAATTTTGGAGAATTTCAAAAGAGAGCATTTCAGGAAAGATTTGTGTGCAGTTTAAAAAGTGAACGCATTGCCAAAGTTAACTTTCGACACAGCTTGCCAAATGACATTGCCCATGGACTTGGCAGAATGTGACTCGAGAAGTCAGAGTTAACAACCATCAGCCGTCTGCTGAAGTAAATAAGCTGCAGCTGAGTAAGCAGAAGGACCCAAGGTAGACGGCTAGTAGCGGTGGTACTACAAAGTCCTGTTACCGGGGTTGGGCCACCATTGGGCACAGAACTGTCCATTTCTGAAGACTGAGTGCTACGTTGCAAGAAGAGTCACCTTGCCAAGATATGTCGAAAGAATGTAAATGGAGAAGACAGTGGCTGGAGGAAACGGCAGTCACTGCATATAGTTATCAAAAAACCCCAGGTCAGTGAAGGATCAGTTGAGACTCATACGATTCGAAGCACAAGGATGCCCAGTGGAAACCTGCAGTGTAGTATTCGATGGAGCTCTGGTAAACATGGAGGTCAACATGGGGCATCACTTAGCATGATTCCTAAATCGCTATATTGTGAAAAGTTGAACTAACATCAACTAGAGAAATCATGCATAGAATTATGAAGTTATGGAAGAGAGAAAATCCAAATAATGGGAAGTGTGTCAGTTCCAGAGACATGCATGGAGCAATGTGCAAAATCTCCCATTATTGTAGTGAAAGGTGAAAAACCAGCCTTGTTTGGAAGGAACTGGTTAATAGCACTTAAGTTGTAACTCTTTAGAGTTATCAACAGTCACAGATTGTAACTCTTTTGAGTACATTCACAGTTCTTGGTTTCCGGGAGTGGGACATGAACCCACAACCTTCTGATTCAAAGGCGAGGGTGCTATGAACTGAGCCACAGCTGACACCTCAGCACTTAAGTTGTACTGGAACAAACTTCATTGCGTAGAAGCAAAATTCACAAGGTAAGACAACATGATCGCAAAGTACCCTCAGGTGTTTAGTTAAACTGGAAAACCTATTCAAGTATGTAAGGCCAATGTACAGGTTCAGAGGAACGCAAGAGCAATGTGTTGCAGGCTTCATCCACTGCCCTATGCTCTAAGGGAGAAAGTAGAGCAAGAAATGAAAAGACTTGAGACTGAGAACATTATCTCTGAAGTAGAACAGAGTAATTGGGCTATTTCCATAGTCAGCAGGTAGTGTGGGGATTAAAACTTAACTGGAAATCAGAAATGTAATTCACCCAACATTTTGCCAAACATGGAGGATCTGTTAACAATGTTGGCAAGAGGCCAGTTTTTTTCCAAATTAGATCTGACAAATGCTTATCAGCAACTTGAGTTAGATGATGAATCTAATTCTTTTTTGACCATTGATACACACATCGGTCTGTTTCAGTTTCATAGGCTGCCATTTGTTGTTTCTTTAGCTCCCAGAATTTTTCGAAGGGTAATGAACCACATTTTGCAAGCAATTCAGAGAGTGGTGTGCTATTTGGATGACATACTTATTTTGGCTCCAAACAGGCAGAGCCATGATGAAAGGCTGAATAAAGTGCTCCAACATTTGGAAAAGCTTAGAGTTTGGGCAAAGGCACACAAATGTGAAACGTCTCACAGGTTAGACAAAGATGGGTTACATCCTAATCCTACCAAGAGCAAGGTTCAAGCAACAAGAAATGTACCACACTCTCAGAATATGTCAGAGCTCAGATCTTTTTTGTGCTTGGTGAATTACTATGGTAAATTCATGCCAAATTTGGCAACTTTAATGCATCCATTGAATGAGCTCTTGTAGTATGTTCTGTGGAATTGGATAAAGAAGCATGACAAAGTAATCGAGTTCTGTAAAAGTAAATTGGTAGATGATACAATGCTTATACATTAAGATGTGTCCAAAAGAATTAGGCATGTGATGCCTCTCCATATGGAGTAGGTGCTGCAATCTCTCATGTGTTGGATAATGGTGAGGGGAGACTGATTGTATTTACCTCACATATCCTTGGCGCTAGTGAGCAAAATTATGTACAGATAGCACCTGAAATATTGGGCAGAATTTTCTGCCTGTCGGGTGGGCGGGCCCGACCCAATCTCCAGCGGGCGGGGAGCCGATCCCCGCCGGAGAAGCGGGCCCCGCCGCCGTTTTACAGGGGCAGGCCAAATAAGGCCCGCCCAGCATGACGTCTGGCGGGAAGCGCTATGCGCTCCCTGTGCGGGCGGGCGGAGATTCCCCAAAAGCGAAAATGCGCTCTTTCGCGCATGCACATGAAAGAGCGCACATCTCCCTGAGGCTAAGTGCTACCTCAGGGAGATCGCTTACACTTTTAAAAATATTAAAAATAGAAAAAAAAATTTCCCTAACATGTCCCCCTCATGTGACAATGTCACATGAGATGGGACATGTTCATAATTAACATAATAACTTTATGAAAAATTTTAAATCCCTAAATGAAACCTCATCCCGTCACTGGATGAGGTTTCATGTTTTCTCTATTTGCCGCCGGGGCTCCTGGCCTGCTCACCAACCTTAAGTTTGGACGGGCAGGTCCTTTAATTGTTTAAATGGTCCTGTCAATGGCCTCAAGTGGCCATTGACAGGTCAGTGGGTGCACAGCTGATTTTGCTGCGCCCCCGCCTTCCTGAAAATTTAAATGGGGCAGGATGACATCATGGGTTCCGCCCAACATCATCCCACATCATTTTATGCATCAGCGAGCGAGCCCCACCCCCTGCTCGTCGATGGCAAAATTCTGCCCATTGTCTTTGATTTTTGAAATAAGAAGATTACAAATACTTGTAAGGTCATGGTTTCACCATCAAAACTGATCATAAGCCACTGACTGCTATTTTGAACCTAAAGTCTCCAGCACTTAATTTAGCTGCAGCCTGAATGCAGAGATGGCATTGATTTTGTCTGTTCATTGGTCAAACATTAAGTACAAACAATTGGAAGATCATTGTAATGCCGATGCGATGTATAGATTATCGTCCCATCAGTGGAAGAACCCAACAGGGAAATGTATTTTTCTTTCCGCATGTAGTTAAGTTGCCAGTCACAGCTGATGACATTAGTAGAACAACTCAAGGGACCCTGTATTGGCAAGGGTAACACAAGTGTGCGGCCAACACAGATACTAGATTTAGAAATCAGACCATTTTTTAAGCGTAAGAATGAGTGTCAGTTGATAAAGGTTGTGTTATGTAGGGAGCAAGAGTTGTAATTCCTGAAAGGTACAGATCGCAGTTGTTCATGATCAATATTTAGGGATAAGCTTGACAAAGAGCCTAGCGAGAAGCTTCCTTTTATGGCTAGGGTTAGGTAAGGACATAGCAGACACAGTGAAACAGTGTAGCGTATGCCAAGCAGTAGAAAAGGAGCCACCATGGAAATGGCCAGCTAGCTTGTGGCAGATGCTGCACGTAGATTGTGCAGAGTTTTAAGGGCAACAGCTATGCATTGTGATAGCCATTTAAGTGGGTTGAGGGGTTTCCAATGAATCAAAGAACAATTAGCAAAATACTCAATATGTTTGTGTAGTTTTTTTTGCTGCTTATGGTCCCAGAGGAAATTGTGCCTGACCCTGACAACGGAATTCAATTTTGTTCAGAAGAATTTGTAAATTCATGACAACGAATGGGGTAAAACGCACTAAAGTTCCACAGTATCATCCTGCTTCAAATGGAGCAGCCGAGCGCACAGTACAATTGTATTAAGATAATGCGAGGTACAATTTGGAAAAAATTTCAGATGTCATTGAATCATAAGCTGATGAATTTTTTTGTTTATTTGCACACCTCACACTACTACTGGCAGAATGCTGGCTGAATTGCTTCTTAGAAGACAGCCTAGAATGAGATTTTCACGACTGAAGCCACATTTAGTACTGTCATTAGAAGACAAACAATCCAGGGGAAGAGAGAGATTCATGATAGAGGTAGAGTGGAAGAATTAAGCCTAAAATTGAACCAGAAGGTTTGAGTGAAAGAACATCGTCATATGTGGTTGAAGTGGCTACCAGGAAGAGCCATGAAAATATGTGGTTCTCACACTTATTTGGACAAAATGTTTGGTATTGGAAATGTTAGGTTTGTACATAGAGACCATGTTTTATCTTCAGAGATTCACGAAGAGAAGGAAGTTGAGAAGCATCAAATAAGCCTGATTAATTGGATAGTTGGCATTCGGGTAGAGTACCAATAGTTATTCCAACACAAGTTGTGTCTGAACCTAGTTCTAATCCGAGTCAGAGTTAGACAGACATGCTTGATAAAGTGGAAAATTTAATTGAAGATCAAGGGGAAAAATCAGTCTTTTGTTGGGGAAAACTTCTCCTCAGACTCGGGCCAAAATGGATCAAGGCCCATTCCCAAGTTCTGAAAGTTTGGGTCAAGAAAGGAGGTACCCCCTTAGGAATGAGAAACAAGTGGTTAAGTTGGATTTGTGAATAAATGAAAGACAAGAAATGTATATGAGTTGTATGGCTTTTGAACCTTGTGTAACTTTTTCATTAAGGATGGAAGAGCAAAATAGCACCCTCTGTATGTATGTAGGCAAGCCAGAATGTTGGATATTAGAGCTCCACGGGCAAGCAGCAGTGCTTTTGTCCTGCAAATATATCACTGTCATCTCTCCGCCTCCAGGAACCCACTGAGAAGCTGTCTCAATAAGCCTGGTGGTCTCCCATGCACATCGTGGGGACCTGTTCCAATGCTGGTAAAATGCCTGTCGGGGCTGAAAGTTGCTGCCAGTCTCCCAGCTCCCACCTTCCAGCCCAATGCCAGGTGTCTGGTAAAATCCAGACTTTTCTTTCTTGTTCCTACTAAACTTCATGATTTCCTACTCTGCACCCTCCACATCCCCATTCTGTTGATATCAAGAATCATCACAACATCTACTCTCTAATACCAGGACTCCGAAACTGTGTAACTCTGCCTCTCATTCTTCATACTGGCTGTTAGAATCTATATACCTTTAAACCTCAAGCTTAATGCACCTGAACAGCTATTTTTAAAAAATGTATTTTCTCTTGATTCCAATTTTTTTAAACATTAATAACGTAGTGCTCTGAGGTCTTTTCCCCTTTTCCTGGGACTATCAAATTTATATATTTTTTATCCATTCATGGGTCAGTATTGGCAAGGCCAGTGTTTATTGCCCATCTATAAGTGCCCTTGAAAAGATGATGAGTTGCCCTCTTTAACTGCTGGAGTCCCATATTGTTGTTAGGGCGGGAGTTCAAGAATTTTGACATAGCGACAGTGAAGGAACAGTGATATATTTGCAGGTCCGAATGGTGTGTGACTTGGAGGGGAACTTGTAGGTGGTGATATTCCCATGCACCTGCTGCCCTTGTTCTTCCAGGTGGTACAAGTTGCGAGTTTAAAGGTGCTGTTGAAGGAGTCTTAGCGAGTTGCTGCAGTGCATCCTGAAGGGTAAAAAGCACCAGATTAGAGCAAGATAAACTATTTGTATGATAGGTTTCCCTCAGAACAACATGAAGAATGAAGCAATGAAATATTTTTAGAATGGATCCCTGAATTGCTCAGATGGCCGTGTGGAATTAGAAAGAGCTCCACACTGCTATGTATTAGTTGAAAAGCCTGGATAGGTGGTTCTGAAGGAATTTTAATATTAAACAAGTACACAAGCTGATTTTAATAAATCTAACGTAGCATATTCTGGTGGGAAATCTCTCTTAAACAACATTTTTCTTCAAACATGTTCAGGACCAGAAATGAATTTGATGGATTCACCAGGGGAGATGCAATAATAAATGTACACAATGCTGTATCTGGTTAAACTCAAAGTAGTTTTATAAGACTGGGGTCAAATGTCTGGATTACTCAAGATGCTGGAATATTTATCTGTAGCAACCCAAGGGCTCCAACATGGTTAGTGACCAATAAGCAATTTGAGGAATATAATATATACTCTGATGGGTTTGTGTGCAAATCTGCATTAATATTTAGTCTGAGGCATGTAGGTTATCCAAAGGAAAGAAAAGATCACATCCTACATATTCCATGCTGTATTCACCATAATTTCAAAGCAGCATTTTTGACAGTGAAGTGGGGTGGAGGCCACTGATTTTCTGCCACAAAATCAGTTCCTATGCTCTATTTGGCCCTCCCCACAGTCCTCCTCCCAGTTCCAAGTGAACAGATTTACATGTATTATAATGAGGTTCAGTTGGACTGCAGCCACAATTTCCCTGTCTTTACACTCATCAGACAATACAATGTTGTCCAACGCATTAGCCACTGCTAGAGAAATCCTCCCTGATCACGCTTGTGATAGGCTTCTGTTGTAAAACAACTTGATAAATCAGATTTTGGGAACCATCATGCATTACCTGCACATGGGCCTGATGTTCCACCATCATCTTTCATCTGTAAGTGGTATTTTTGAGATTATAATTTCAAAGAAGGATTTGATACCTCAGAACTCTCAGTTCAAGGATATCATCATCCTCCTCCTCCTCCACCCCCAACCTCCTGGCCACTTGCAAGTTGTGTTTATACACGAAACATTAACCTCCTTATGGCTAGTCTGCTAGAATCTGGACTGGGGCTTGGAATTGGGAGAGCAAATGATGATATGTGGAATATAGCTCTAAATTTTGTTTGCTTTAGAGAGTAATTCACAGTCAGCGCCCCTCCAGCTATAGCCTCTAGCGACAGGCTACTGACCCATTCTAGGAAAAAGTATCCATGGAAACAGACATAAGCACGTGCTTCGTTTTCTTCATGTGCCACTAGACTTGGGCGAGAACCAAGGAAGGAAGGTTCTTATAAATGACATGAACTTATTTTGATAATTTATTTCCAGATCTGTTTTTTTTGTAAATACAGCATCCTTAAACTGTTGGCCATCCCTGACTGTGAATTACTCTCTAGAGCAATACCATCGGCAAAAGTGAGGGCAAAGGTCTTGACTTTCAGTTCAGGTGGATTTAATTTGAAACTTGACCTCTAAAGGTACATAGCAGTAAATTAGGTGATGATAAATAATTAAGACAAAATTGGGTCTCCCTATTTCATCCTGCTAATTTAATTTCAGTTTTAGATAGTACCATTGTGTTAAAAATACAGGTCTGTTGTGTGCAAGGCTTTGGATAGATCTATGAAAAATGACTGCTAATCTATCTAGATTCTTGTTTGCCGCACTTATGATGTCATGAAAAGCAATACTATTGCAATTATAGACTAGGTTTGCCACTATAAATCCCTTTTATCTCAAGTTCAGACGCACGCAATGGCAAGCCATTTAACAAACTATAGTATGGCCTCATGCATAACTTGTCTTCAATTATGTTGCTCCTAAAATGCATCCTGCCTTCTGTTTTCATCAGAACGGATTGACTTGCTTTTATGTTTTGGATTTTTGATATACAGCCAACCATAATGAATAAAGAATCTGAAATGTGAATGGTTTGGTTGGATATAATGCATTAATACTCAGTGGCAGAAAGTAAAATAGGTAGATGTTGGGACATATTAAAAGGTCAAGACTGTGCAGAAATGCTGAAGAAACGCTGCCTATTATAAATCATTGGCGTTACTGCATGCAGAATACTGGCTACAATTCTGGTCGCCATTGTACAAAAAAGACATCACAACGATTGAAAGCGTATATTACAGCCATCAACCAGATGGCTCCACGGTCCAGGAGGCATTCAACTGTAGGTCAAGGGACAGTTAACACCTAGACTTCAGTACAAAGGAAGAGATATCACAGAAACTTTGTATGTGATCCAAAACCAAAAGTGTTCACTATTAAGTTAAAAAGCTTGCACAGATCTGCAACTCATGTATAACGTAGAAGAATTGGGAGGCCGAGACATTCATGATAGAATTTCCAAATTTATTTAGAGGTCTTGGGAAGCTGAAAACAGCTTAACACATCACAATGAGACCAGATGCTAAAGTGTGCTTGTTCACCCCAAGGAAAGTTCCCCACCCACTTTTACAGTAGTGAAGCAAGAAATCGAGTCAATGCTGCAGTAAGGATTAATCTCACCTGTAACGAAACCTACCAGTCGGTATTCAGGTATGATTCCAGTGCCGAAACCAAACAGTTCACTGACAATCTGTGTTGAACTCTCACAATTAAACAAAGCTGTGAAAAGGGAGATCCACCCAATGACATCTGTGGATGAGAGTCTGGCAAAGCTAGCAAAAAGCACAATTTTTACCAAGCTAGAAGCAAGCAGGCTTTTGGCAACTGTCTTTGGCCGAGGATTCCAAACTACTGACAACGTTCATCATACCATTTCGGAGATATTGCTTCAATTGACTACCCTTTGGTATTACATCAGCAACAGAGATTTTTCTAAGGATGGTGACAAGCATTCTAGAAAGATTGGAAGGGACCATCTGTCACTTGGATGACATCCTGATCCACGGGTCCACTACATCTGAGCATGATGTCAGAGTGAGAGCAGTGTTACAATGCCTGCAAGAAGCAGAACTATCAATGTGAGTTCCTGCAACTAAACATTCAATTTCTTGGACACATTGTTCACACATCAGGAATCAGGGCTGATCCTCAAAAAACCAAGGCAATCAAAGAATTTACACCACATTGCATTCTCACAGAGCTTCAGTGCTTTATGGGAATGATGAACCAAGCAGGAAAATTCTCACCTAATCTGGCACATGTAAATGAACCTTTTTATTAATTCATTCACGGGATGTGGGCTTCGCTAGCTGGGCCAGCATTTATTGCCCATATCTAGTTGCCCTTGAGAAGGTGGTGGTGAGCTGCCATCTTGAACCACTGCAGTCCATGTAGTGTAGGTACACCCACAGTGCTGTTAGGGAGGGAGTTCCAGGATTTTGACCCAGCGACAGTGAAGGAAAAGCAATATATTTCCAAGTCAGGATGATGACTGACATGGAGGGGAATTTCCAGGTGGTGGGGTTCCCATCTATCTGCTGCCCTTGTCCTTCTAGATGGTAGTAGTTGTGGGTTTAGAAGGCACTGTCAAAGGAGCCTTGGTGAATTCCTGCAGTGCATCTTGTAGATGATACACACTGTTGCTACTGTGCGTTGGTGGTGGAGGGAGTGAAAGTTTGTGGATGTGGTGCCAATCAAGCAGGCTGCTTTGTCCTGGACGGTGTCAAGCTTCTTGAGTGTTGTGGGAGCTGCACTCATCCAGGCAAGTAGGGAGTATTCCATCACAATCCTGACCTGTGCCTTGTAGATGGTGGACAGACATTGGGGAGTCAGGAGGTGAGTTACTCATTGCAGGGTTCCTAGCCTCTGACCTGCTCATGTAGCCACAGTATTTATATGGCTAGTCCAGTTCAGATTTTGGTCAATAGTAACACCCAGGATGTTGTTAGTGGGGGATTCAGTGATCGTAATGCCATTGAAAACAAGGGGCGAAAGTTGCACTCCCTCTTGTTGGAGATGGTCATTGCTTGGCACTTGTGTAGCACGAATGTTACTTGCCACTTGTCAGCCCAAGCCTGGACATTGTCCAGGTCTTGCTGCATTTGGACATGGACTGCTTCAGTATCTAAGGAGTCGTGAATGTTGCTGAACACTGTGCAATCATCAGCGAACATCCCCACTTCTGACCTTATGATGGAAGGAAGGTCATTGATAAAACAGCTGATGATGGTTGGACCTAGGACACTAGCCTGAGGAACTCCTGCAGTGACGTCTTGGAACTGAGATGATTGACCTCCAACAACCACAACCAACTTCTTTTGTGCTAGGCATGACTCCAATCAGTGGAGACTTTTCCCCCTGATTCCCATTGACTCCAGTTTTGCTGGGACTCCCTGATGCCACACTCGGTCAAATGCAGCCTTGATGTCAAGGGCAGTCACTCTTACCTCACCTCGTGAGTTCAGCTCTTTTGTCAATGTTTGAACCAAGGCTGTAATGAGGTCAGGAACTGAGTGGCCCTGGCAGAACCTAAGCTAGGCATCAGTCAGTGAGCAGGTTACTGCTAAGCCAGTGCTGCTTGATAACAGTGTTGATGACCCCTTCCATTACTTTACTGATGTTCGAGAGTAGACTGATGGGACAGTAATTGGGATGTTCGAGAGTAGACTGATGGGACAGTAATTGGCCAGGTTGGATTTGTCCTGCTTTTTGTGTACAGGACATACCTGGGCAATTTTCCACAAAGCTGGGTAGATGCCAGTGTTGTAGCTGTACTGGAACAGCTTGTCTAGGGGCACTGCAAGTTCTGGAGCACAAGACTTCAGTACTATTGCCAGAATATTGTCGGGGCCCATTGCCTTTGCACTCTCCAGTGCCTTCAGCCATTTCTTGATATCACGTGGAGTGAATCAAATTGGCTGAAGACTAGCATCTGTGATGCTGGGAACCTCTGGAGAAGGCCGAGGTGGATCATCTACTCAGCACCTCTGGCTGAAGATTGTTGCGAATGTTTCAGCCTTATCTTTTGCACTGATGTAATGGGCTTCTCCATCATTGAGGATAGGAATATTTGTGGAGACTCCTCCTACAGTGAGTTGTTTAATTGTCCACCACCATTCATGACTGGATGTGACAGAACTGCAGAGCTTAGATTTGATCTGTTGGTTGTGGAATCACTTAGCTCTGTCTATCTCTTGCTGCTTCTGCTGTTTAACATGCAAGTAGCCCTGTGTTATAGCTTCACCAGGTTGACACCTCATTTTTTGGTATGCCTGGTGCTGTTCCTGGCATGCTCTCCTGCACTCTTCGTTGAACCAGAGTTGATCCCCTGTCTTGATGGTAATGGTAGAGTGGGGGATCTGCCGGGCCATGAGGCTACAGATTGTGTTCAAGTACAATTCTGCTGCTGCTGATGGCCCACTTCATGGATACCCAGTCTTGAGTTGCTAGATCTGTTCAAAACCATTTAGCATGGTGGTAGTGCCACACAATACAATGGAGGGTATTCTCAATGTGAAGGCGGGCCTTTATCTCCACAATGACTGTGCGGTGGTCACTCCTACCGATACTGTCATAGACAAGCGCATCTGCGGCAGGCAGGTTGGTGAGGGTAAGTATGTTTTTCCCTCTTGTTGGTTCCCTCACCCCCTGCCGCAGACCCAGTTTAGCAGCTATTTCCTTTAGGACTCGGCCAGCTCAGTCAATTGTGGTGCTACTGAGCCACTCTTGTGATGAGCATTGAAGTCCCCCACCCAGAGTACATTCTGTGTCCTTGCCACCCTCAGTGCTTCCTCTAAGTGGTGTTTGACATGGAGGAGCACTGATTCATCAGCTGAGGGGGTCAGTATGTGGTTTCCTTGCCCATGTTTGACCTGATGTCATGAGACTTCATGTTGAGGACTCCCAGGGCAACTCCCTCCCCACTGTATTGCCACCTCTGGTGGGTTTGTCCTTCCCGTGGGACAGGACATACCCAAGGATGGTGATGGTGCTGTCTGGGACATTATCTGTAAGATATGATTCCGTGAGGATGACTATGTCAGGCTAGCTCTCCCAATTTTGGCACTAGCTCCCAGCTGATAATAAAGAGGGCTTTGCAGGGTTGACAGGGCTGTGATTGCCATTGTAGTTTCCGGTGTCTAGACTTTGTAGCGGTTTGATATAACTGAGTGTCTTGCTAGGCATGTAAGAGTCAACTACATTGCTGGGGGTTTGGAGTCACAGGTAGGCCAGATTTCCTTCCCTAAAGGGCATTAGTGAACCAGATGGGCAACAATCGACTTTTAATTCCAGGTTTTTTTTTATTGAATTCAAATTCCATCTGCCATGGCGGGATTCGAACCCTGGGCATTACCCTGAGTCTCTGGATTACTAGTCTAGTGACAATACCACTACACCATCACTTCCCACTGTGACAATTGGGAATAAAATCCACAAAAATTTCATTTGAATTGATAAGAGATGATCACTTTGCCAGACATATTAGCACACTATGATCCAGAACTGCCTATGATTGTTGCCACAGAGGCGTCATCAACTCAACTCGGAACAGTACTCTTTCAAACTCTGAGATGATAAATGCAGAGAGAGTACTACACATCTCGATGATTCATTGAAACAGAACAAAGATACACTGTAATTTTTTAAAAGCGTGAGCAGCTACATGGGGCAGAATTTTTGCCTCGTTGGGCAGGCAGGCCTGCTCAAGCGTGAAACGATGTGCGATGACGTTGGGCGAGCATCCCGACATCAATGCGCAGCCACGCGATAGTTCAGTCGGCAGGTGCGCTGCCGATTCCCGCCGACCTATTAAGGCCATTAAAATATTAATTAACTTAAATGTTTCACTGCCCACACAACCTTATGGCAGGCGGGCTGGTGAAAAGGCCAAGCGGCCTTTGAACTTTTTAGGAAACCTCATCCACAGGCGGAATCAGGTTTGCAACAGCAAATAAAAACAAAATAAAAATTTTTACATCTCATTCATAACATGCCCCTGCTCATGTGGGACATGTTTTTTAACGTTTAAAAATTCTTCATTTTTGTTTGTCAGAACTCTTTATCTCCCTGAGGCAGCTCTGTGCCTCAGGGAGCTTTTCCAGCATGCGCGAAGTTCCCCGCTTGCCCTCCTCCCCCCACTTCCCCCCCGACCTGCCCCGCACATGCAGCGCTGAGGTGCTGCAGTATGCATTTCATGCTTGGCACCAGCGTGAAATTGCAGTCCGGCCTTGATCGCGGGTGGCGGTCGGCTTCCCGACTGGCCCCCACCCACCCCCGCCACGCCCGCCCGACAGACAAAGGCAAAATTCTGCCCATGAGCTTTTGAGAAGTTTGCCATTGAGACAGATCACAAACTGTTGATTACTTTATTAAATGCTAAAGAATTAGCAAAGATGCTGCCAAGAGTGCAGAGATTTTGTTTGAGATCAATGAGATTCGATGCTACAAAGAGTATGTCCAAGGAAAACCACAAACTGCAGCAGATGCATTGTCACACATTTCTATTGAAAAGCCTGAACAAGAGGGCGTAAATTTTGTCAAACAGATGGAGTCCTATACTTCATTGACCACAATTTCTACCAGCAACTACACAGAGGCTAAATGAAATTTGAAAGGCACAAAAAGCAGATGAAGATTGTGCTCAAATTTGGGAATACTACATCAAAGGATGGCCAGAATATGTTCCAAATAATCTCATCCTGAAGCAATACATCAAGCAACAAAGGCATCTAAGTGTCGTGGGTGATTTGCTAATTTATGATGAGAGATTTGTCATACCTAGAGTCCTCAGAATCCAAATCCTCCAGAGAATACATCGAGGACACCTGGGCATTACAAAGTGTTGTACCAGAGCGCAAAATTTTGTTTGGTGGACAAGGATTTCAAAATCATTACAAGAAATGATTTCAAACTGCATCACCTATGCGATCCATCACCAGGAGCAAAGGGAACCACTATGTTTCCATCCAGACGGTGGGAATGCCTCGAAATGGATCTTTTTGTATTCAAAGACATTCCTCATAGCTGTTGACTATTACTCCAGGTTTGAGGTTAAGTGTTTGCATGGTCTCACATTGAAAGCTGTCATTATGTTGCTAAAAGAAATTATTGCCCCACACTGCATTGCAGACCTAAACATTTCAGACAATGGCCCATGGTATGCCAGTGAATGTTTAAAGCAGTTCACAGAAGCCTATGGGTTTGTCCACGTGACTAGTTTACCCAGATACCTGCAAGCTGAAATAGGAGTAAGGATGAGAAATCTTTGTTGAAGAAAAATGACAATATCAACTTGGTACTATTGAGCTACCGTTCCACAACGCTCCAGAATAGTTTGCCTCTGTCTGAACATCTAATGGGAAGATGACTATAGACTCAACTTCCTGATCCTCCACTCACGCTTATACCATGTCTCAAAGCAGCAGATATAAAGAGGGTAAGGGAGAAGGAGGATGAGTATCATGAAAATCAAACCAGAAACTATAATCAACACCATAAGAGTACATAACTTCCCAGAACTCCAGCCAGGTGAATCAGTATGGATTCATGATCAGAATCACGAAGGCCAGATTTTAGGACAAACACTACCCCTGTGTTCTTATCTTGTGGAGACTGAAAGTCTCTGAAAAGACTGAAAGGAATAGTGAGAAAAAACAGAAGCACACTATTATATACAAAAAAATCTTTGATGGAACGGACCAGTTACCCAGGAGATCAGGAAGACGACCTGAACGGCTGATATTCTCTAATGTTTTACATTACCAAGTGCAAGAGAGAATATGGAGAACTTGAATACTATATATCCTCTGAAAGAGCTGAGAACAATGTCGAGGTTATTGTTGAAATCACCACAATGGTTATCTCTGTGAACCAGGGATGAAGGCAGATGTAGGATAATGTAAATAATGTATTTAATAGGGTAAGAGATTTGGGGGGGAGATGGGGTAAAGCGTTAATTTTAAATATATGAATCTACAGTCTACATCGATGATGTAATATCACATCACAACAAAGGCACTGAGGTACCATTAATGGGGAAAGTGGGGGCTGTACCGTTGGGACAGTCTACACCTGAACCGTGCTGGGACCAGTGTTCTAGTAAGCCATATAACTAGGGAAGTAGGGAGAAAATTTTAAACTAAATAGTGGGGGCAAGGGATCAAATTTGAGAAGATGTGGTAAATCAAGGAGTAGAGACAAGGCAAGAAAGAAAAGTATTAATATGGGAAATGATGAACAGACCATGACAGGAAGGGACAGAGAGCACAAATCTAAAGGTAAATCAGCAGATAGAGCTAGAGGTTACAAAAATAATAAAAGGACAAAACAAAAGGTCTGTATCTGAATGCTCATAGCATTTGAAACAAAACAGATGAACTCATAGCTCAAAAGAAAAGGTGGAGGAATGGTTCTGTTAATTAATGATGGTATTAGCACAATAGAGAGGAATGACCTAAGTTCAGGAAAACAGGATTTAGGAGCGGTTTGGGTAAAGATGAGGAATTATAAAGGCAAGAAGTCACTTGTGGGAGTGGTGTACAGGCCCCCTAACACATGGTAGGATGGAGTAAAAGGAAGAAATAATGGGAAATTGTCAGAAAGGTACAGCGATAATCGTGGGGATTTTCAACCTACATATAGATTTGAAAAATCAGGTATGCAAAGGTAGCCTAGATGAGAAGTTCATAGCATGTTTTCAAGATAGTTTCTTAGAACAGCATTTTCTGGAGCCAACCAGAGACCAGGCTATACTAGACCTGGTATTGTGCAATGAGATAGGATTAATTAATGACCTCATAGTGAAGACGTCCCTAGATAGCAGCAATCATAACATGATTGAATTTTACTTTCAGTTTGAGTGAGAGAAGAGTGGGTCTAAGACTAGTATTTTAAACTTAAATAAGGGTAATTGTGAGGGCATAAAAGCAGAACTGGCAAATGAGGTTAAGGGATAGGTCAATAGAGATGCAGTGGAGACATTTAAGGGGATATTTCAGAATAAACAGAATATATACATTCCAACAAGAAAGAAAAATTCCAAGGGGAGGACTGTGGTTAACTAAAAAAAGTTAAAGATAGTATGAAACTTAAGCAAAAAGCATATAATTGCGCAAAGATGGCTGGCAGGTCAGAAGGTTGGACAGAATATTAAAAAAGCAAAGAATGACTAAAAGATTAATAAGGTAAGGAGGGAAAGATTATAGTATGAGAGAAAGCTAGCTAGAAATATAAAGATAGATAGTAAGAGTTTCAATAGATATTTAAAGAAAAGTGTTAACAAAGTGAGTGTTGGTCCTATAGAAAGTATGTCTGGGAATTAGTAATGGAAAATAAAGAGATGGCAGATGAATTGCACAGGTATTTTGCATCGGTTTTCACTATAGAGGATATAAGTAACATCCCAGAATTAGCTGTAAATCAAGAATTGGAAGGGAGGGAGGAACTCAAGAAAATTACAATCACCAGGGAAGTGGTACTGAGCAAATTGTTGGAGCTGCAAGTTGGCAAGTCCCTGGATCCTGATGGATTTCATCCTAGGGCCTTAAAAGAAGTGGCTAGTAAGATAGTTGATGCATTGATTTTAATTTTCCAAAATTCCCTAAATTTGAGGAAGGTTCCATTAGATTGGAAAATAGTGAATGTAACTCCTTTATTCAAAAAGGGAGGGAGACAGAAAGCAGGAAACTATAGGCCAGTTTGCCTAACATTTGACATTGGGAAAATGCTTTAAGCTATTATTAAAGATGTTATAACAGGGCACTTCGATAAATTCAAGGTAATCAGTCAGTCAGTTTTCTGAGAGGGAAATCCTGTTTAACCAATGCACGGGTGGCTCAGGCCATGGAAAATTCCAGTCAACCTCTGATAATTAGCCTTAATTGACCATTAGCTTACCTGAATTTGCTACCCAACGCTTGCGGGCGGATGGATCTTCCTCCCCTGATCCTGCCTCTTGGTGCCAGCAAACTGGCATGCTGGATAACTGTGCAAATTTACACACTGCTTACCCAAATGGGGGGTGAAAATTCTACCCCTTAAAGAGCTGGCTTAGGCATAGCTGTCCTCCCTAACTTAGAGAATTGATACCCAAGCTCATCATTTGGGTGAAAAAATGGGTCCTCCAATAAGAAAACTTTGTTGTATCATTAAATTTAACAACCAAATTCTGGTTAGGATTGTAATAGTAATAGCTAACTAACTTAAAATCAGGTACTACAGCCTTTAACACACCCACACAGACATTTATTTTCACAATAGGCTTCATCCTATGTGGATTATATAAAATAATTTATCTTTTAATTGTGTTGGAGGTTTCTAACTCTCTTCACCAGCAGGGAATGATCTACAACAAAGAACCTGTCTGAGGTCCCCTTAAGGGAATCATAATTATATATCCTATTAGCACAGTCAGAGTTAAGCATGCTACCACATTCAATCCTCCTTTCAGCTTCACCTCTAGCTAGTTCATCACCATTCAATAAGATGTCCATCATAATTTCTGCTAATGTGCACGACCTTATCTTTATCAGTGTTGAAATTCATCTGTGAATGTTGTACCCACTTGGAAATGTTGTCAGTGTCCTGCTGTAATCCTTTGGCTGCTTCATCTGACTTACTGCTCCCCTAGCTTAGTACCATCTGTGAATTTGATCAATTTACATTGTATATTTGAATCCAGGTCAGCATTCAATGTAAAATACTCCCCTTCCTGTCATTCAGACTCAGTAGGAACAGTTACAGGCTGTGATGTTCAGCTGCTCCATATAATTAGTGATGTTCAGTATCCTTTGGAGTCCTGTGCAACAACTGTTAATGAACTGCTTGGGAGCAGTTTTTTTTAACTGGGTTGATGCTGAATTCTGAAATCACTGACAGCTCAGATTGATACAAAAGCATAAAATGCTGGAAATGCTCAACATGTCAGGCAGCATCTGTAAAGAAAGGAAAATATTGACATTTCAGGCATAAACCTCATCAGAACAAATTGATAGTTGGGTCTGAAAGGAATGTTAATTTGTGCTGATTATGTGGAGCAGCTCATTGAGAGAGCTTGCAGCTAACACTGGCAGAGTTCTCTGCTGAGATTTAGATCAGGATGGCAGATTTAAGTGGAGCCAGAGTCGGAGAGAGGGGAGGAGAACACACTTTAAGGATGGCGTGCCAGTGTTGCTTAAATTAAGGAGATAGGTTTTCAGTAAGATTAATATAGCATAAAATAGACTTTATGTTTATAGGTTAGGAACACATTACTCACCGCCATTTATACTTTGCCTTTCTAAATGATTTCCAATAAATCAATAGGCATTTTGGCAATCTCATGTCATAAAGGCAACATTAGTAATAATTGATATGATAGAATGTTGGCAATATCAACAGACAAAAGGGAGACTTGTTCCTATGATGTTCTTCTGTCCATTATTTTAGCAGAGGTGGTTAATATGTAACTTGTTTAAAATAAGTGAGTTACCACATGTTAATCTAATGCGTAGAAGAATGTCATTCAAAAACATTAAGCTTTTGCCCACTAATGCTGTCCATACTAATATGTCAGCACATGAATCCTGGCTAAATTACATTTCCCTAAATGTGATGTCAGGCTAAACAGTGGCATGACTGAGGGAGCTACTGTCAGATTCCTACCATACCGGCAATAGAGAGGTGGCTTTTCTTCCTCATTAAACACTGAATTGTAAGATGTAATATTGAGCCACTTGGAGAGATTTATTTCAACTGACAAGAGTGGTGAATGCGGGGATAAACTACTGGCGTATGTATTATTATAGTTAATGCCAGTTATAGTAGACCTAAAAATTGTTATAATTTGGCAGTCAAATACATTTTTACATCTTTTCTCTGAGAACTTTGTTCCTTTTACAATTTCTACTGTCCACCCCCAGTTTCACTGAAAATAGTATTAAGTTAACGTCCCTTTCAGTCCCACATATCAATCAAAGGCGTCAGTGACTTTTATCATCTGATTGCAAAGTCCACTATCCATGTGGGAGGAAATTAGATCATTGCAATGAAGCATGCTGTGAGTAGGTGTCTTAACCCAGGGGTGGGCATGGTTCAGACTTCTATCAGCTTGGTCCATTGATGGTTGGGGGAGGGAGTGTGTGGAGGGGTTTAGATTTGCTTCTGAGCCTGCACCTGTCGTAGGTGCAGGACCATCTCAGAGATGTAAATCAGACTGAAGGAGGCATTGCCAAACTTTTTACTTGTCTTATCTTTCTTCATGTAGGTCTATTGTGTTCCCAATTAGAGGGGCGCCCAGGGAAATGGGGAAGGCTAGTAAGATTTTCTTCAGAAACAAAATTATCTCTCATTTTTCTCATGTATAACAAGTAAGATGATTCAGAGTCTTATTCTTAGAGTTCGGCATTAACTCTGCTGCACTGCCCCAGTGAGATACTCCACATCCTGTTCAATTTGAAAAACTTTGAGTTGATTACACTCAATTCAGATCAATTGGAATATTGTTTTCTGAGATTAAGGGACAAGTATTGTTACCATGGTGATAAGATGATGTGATTACTGTTCCACCTATTTCACAAGCTTGAAGTTATTCAAGCAATTTTGGAGGTCATGCTGGAGGGCTAGATTGTCTTGTCTAATTCTTGAGAGGCTGTGACAAAATAGAGGAATTTCTATTGTTAAGAATGCAAGGTTTTATAAGAGGATATGTTTTAAATTGTCTCTTTTAATACAAAGTTAAAAGAGAGCACGTGACCTCCTGCCAGTTCTGCCTGGCAATAAGCCAATGTGACCTGGCTACCATGGGGACAGGGGGCCCAGATCAAGTGCTATTGAAATCCACATGCCGGGTTTAACACCTGAAAACAAAGGAGAGAGCAGTTGGCTTTGCCATGGGTAGACTTACAAACCCTCAGGCAATCTGATTAAAAAAACCTGGACACAGAGACAGAGGGACACACACACACACACACACACACACACAGAGGAAAGCAACAGCTGTTGAAAGCAGCAGGGAAAATGTAGTTCTCTGCTAGCTGCTGGGTAGAATGGGAAACTTGTCCTCTGGTTGAAGAGAAGGAACCTGCAGAGAATTAAGGACACTGGAAGATTCGCCCTGGCGAGGAATCAACAGCAGCCTTGCTGCTGGAAGTCAGTTTGGGGATTCTCAAAAGACTGAGGGAAACTACTTTTGATGGACACTGGACACCTGGGAGAAGTGAGCCCATTGGAAGCTGGGAGTAACTTTAGACTGGCTTCTGCAAAGATGCAATTTTGCCGAGAGCATACTTTAATGTAAAAGTGCGGCGTGGGGTTATCATAGGAACATAGGAAATAGGAGCAGGACTAGGCCATTCAGCCCCTCAAGCCTGGTCCACCATTCAACTAGATCATGGCTGATCTACCTCCAAGCCATTTTCCCACATTATCCTCATATTCATTGACATCTTTAATATCTAGAAATCTATCGATCTCTGTCTTGAACGTACTCAATGATTGAGCCTCCACAGCCCTCTGGGGTACAGAATTCCAAAGATTTACCACCTTCTGAGTGAATAAATTCCTTCTCATTTCAGTCTCTAAATGGCCTTCCCCCTATTCTGAGACTGTGGCCAGAGTTTTATGGTCCCATTGGCATCAGGCGATAAGGTAGGTGGGGGGGGGGGAGAACAATATGGCGAGAAGGCCAGAAATCGATTTTACGCCTCATGAAACCAGTTTGCGATTGTCCACTCCACCTGTCAATGGCGGGCTGTGTTCCCTGTCGCTGCATGTCGGAAACACTATTTTAACAAAATTTGCAACTGATTATAAACCCTGCTCACCAGAATTATCCCCCCACATCAAATTTACCACCCACTTCAGCTTGACTTCACAACGATGTGCTTCATGACTGCTTTTAAAGGGTGCACATGGCGACCTGAACTTTGAGGAGAATTTGGAGGTGAGTGTAGACAACCTTGCGCAGAATTCACGAGCATCGCCCATAGGACAAGAAAGACGGGCCAGCAGAGGCAGGTTGTTTTTTCCCAGCTGGCTTTCAGTGCACTGCTTGGGAAAGGGCTCCAGTGGGGGCCAGGCTGGGGGTGGGGGGTGGGGGGGGGCGGGGGGCAGGCAAGGCAGCACAGACTGAAGGAAATACACAAGCACATACCCCGGGGGTGGGGGAGGGTGGGGGGGGCGGTGAGGGAAGCGGCCATGCACTTGGAAAAGCTTGCCAAAAGTGAGCATTCTTCCACAGCTGAGACCGTTCAGCTGCAGCCCTGTTGACACATTTGGAGTCGGGCCTCTGAAGCTTTTCTGCCCACCCAAGCAATGCAAAAGCATGAAAGTGCCACCAAATGGTCATGAACTTTTCAACCTCCAGGTGCAGACTGCCAATTAATATGCGATTTAGGCGGCAGTAGAACAATTGGGCGACTAGGCACGTTGTAAAATCCCCTTGCAAAAGGTGGCCAAGGCACAGTCACTGGTGGAAGCTTTGTACCAGTATCCCTCATGGTTCAAGCTAACAGTGCAGCCTTGCAGCACGGCTTCAGAGAATGCCTGTGCTGAGCTGAGAACACAGCATGCAGTCCAGTGGCCAAAGCTGCCCCCAATCAGTCAAGTGGAGTGGGGCAGAGGTGCATGGGATTTCGGACAGCCAATAAGCGCACTACACAATGGCCATCCAAGTGGTGGCCAATACACTCCTTCAGACTTAACCAAGAGAGGTTCTTAGTACACTTATGCTAACCCACGTGTCTCCATCTTTGACCCTGCAGAAGGAGAACATCAAGATCATGGAGCCTGGTGATTTAGCATTATGCCTCATGCTTACAGGGACCAGAGAAGAAGGAGAGAGCGGTGTGTCTAAAAAGCGGTTATCCATTTACCGAATCAGGCAGCGGAAGACATTCTGTGAATCACAACTGTTTTATAGTTAAACTATAGTTCAGTACAAATACCACTCTTCCCTTCTGGATCCTTTCCCTGTCTAGAAGCAGACCCCCCTCCCTTTACTGAGGAAAAATCCAGCTCTTAAGTACAGGCATCAGTGAACATCACCTGCTCTTACTTCACTCCGAAGCTTGCCCTGGTTTACTCTTAAAGGGACCTGCATTTCTAATATTGTCATGGCGGAGGCACCTGGCCTGCCAAAGGGAGGAATACCTCCCTCAACATGAAGGGGTGGCAGGGCCCGCTGCACATGCAGCTGAAGATCCACAACGAGCCGTCGTTTGTATGCGTCTCACAAGTCCCAGGATCCAAAGGCGACACTTGACATTCCTTCAAATGACTGAGAACTGATGTCGCTGAAGACTGCGCATGTCTAAGGAACTGGTCGGTCACATATGTCACCTGTTGCAGGATTTGGTGTCATGGAAACATGGAGGGCATCCACTGCCTGTGGCCATGAAAGTGACAGTGGCGCTCAGTTTTTACACCAGTCACTCCTTCCAGGGCTCCACACGGGATCACTGTGTGCAGGATCTCACAAGCCTCTATGCAAAAGTGCACCCAGGAGGTCATGGACGCCATCTTTGCGAAGCCACTGTGCATTTTGCCCGGGATCAAGAAAGCCAGGTAACAAGAGCGTTGGGATCCGAGGAGTTCTCTGGTTTTCCACAGATGCCAGGTGCCATCCACTGCACTCATGTGGTGCTTAGATCTCCGTGGCAACAAGCAGTCAACCATGCCAACCTCAAGGGCTTCCACTCGTTGAATGTTCAACTGGTGTGTGACCACCACAACCACATACTAAAGGTCTGCACACAATTCCCAGGAATCGTTGATGACTACTACATCCTTAGCAGATCTCAGATCTCTGATATCTTCCAGGGTCCAAAGAAGCTGCAGGGTTGGATCCTCGAGGAAAAGGGCTACCCACTGAGGATGTGGCTGATGATGCCCTAGCAGCAGCTTCAGACTGCAGCAGAGTGACGGTATAACAAGGCTCATGCCGCGACCCGGTCTTTGGTGGAGCAAACTATAGACATTTTGAAAATGAGGTTCCGGTGCTTTGACAGGTCCAGTGGAACACTGCAATACAGTCCATCGAGGGTGTCACACATTATCGTCACTTGCTGCGCGCTCTATAACCTGGTGCTGCAATGGGGGGAGGACCTGGCTGAGGAGGAGGTGGAGGAGCTGCACATCTCCTTCGATGAGGAGGACATCGAAGGGGATGACAATGATGAAATCCTCGAAGGCGAGGATGCTGGCAATGAGGTCATCACACTGGACAGGTGAGGCAGGCGTGCATGGGAGGCCTCATAGCTGCAAGATTCATGGAGGATGATGACGAGATGCAGTGAGCACAGTCCTGACATTCTCATCTTGCATCTGTGAACATTTGACTCCTATGTGGCTGATGGCAGCGCACATACCCTCACTGCTCAGGCTCATGTTATGGAGACGCAATGGAGGCCCTAATAGTCGCTGGATTCCAGGAGAATGACGACGACATGCAGTGAGGACACTCCATAGATCTTCACATAGCCTCTGTGAATGTCTGACTCCTGTCTGGCTGAGGGCAGCTCACTTGCACTCTGTGATCAGGGTCATATCATGAAGATGCAGCCTTGAAACTTTAAATGCACCTGATCCTTTGTCAGCCTTCAGCACCTGACCCCTTCAGGAGCACAGCATTACCAGACACAGATACTGAAGAGATACCTCAAAGGAGCCGAGAGCACACAGAGAGAATGACGGGACTCTGACGCTAGCCCATGACATTCTGGCAGCAATGACAAGCACCATCGAGGTGCAGGCATCAGTAGCGTGTCCAGTGAGTGGGAAGCTGGACCATCACTTTGGTCTGAAGGTGACACATTGCACAGGGAAGAGGCCCTGGACTGAGACACCTGCTTTTATCTTGAGTAAGAACAAAATTTCACATCTGAGTGCGATGAACACTGCTCATCATAACAAGGAGCCATAGGCAAGGAGACATTCTTGGGAGTTTATGTACAGTAGTGAACATAATGCACCAGTGATTAACACCCATGCCCAGGCTGAGCAATTCTGCAGCTATGTTTGCGGCCAGATGTCCCTGCAAAGGAAGCACGCAGTGTCCACTCACACTTTCAAGGTCTTCTGTGCTCGGTGGGCACCGCAGGGACTAGGGCACTTTATAGACCCTTTGATCACACTTTGATTTGATGTTTGTAAGTTTCCCTTAAATTTTTGTTTTTGCAGTTTCCCTTTAAGGGGCTACCTTTTAGTTTATCCCTGATTTTGTTAATTTAGTTTATTTTGTTTTGACTCGAAAGAGTTACACCTTCTTAACCTTCCTAGCCCTGCAGCTATCGTCTTGGTGCTCCCCGGACATCCACAGCGGAGATGGATGCAGCCTTTTGACTGCTACGCCCTGTCTGTGATGACTTTGAGGGGCATCCTGTGGAGGGCCAACACCTGGAGGGCCCCAACCTGCTTCTGGGGTCCTGCTTTGTGGCAGTGGCACCCTCCTCAGCCTGTGGAGTTGGAGCTGCTGGGGTCACAGAAGGAGGAATTCAAATGGGCCGGACAATCCCGGAGTCACCTAAGTAGATGGCCCTGGGGTGTGCACCTACTGATCCTCTTCCCTATGGGTGCCCAAGGGCCCCTTTTTAAAAATGTATTCAAGGGATGTGGGCTTATCTGGCTAGGCCAGCATTTACTACCCATCCCTAATTGCTCTTGAAGGCGGTGGTGAGCTGCCACCTTGAACTGGCTGACTCCTTGAGGAGAAGGGGTAGCTGGAGTGAGATCATGCTGCCCCACAACCCTCTCACATTGACACTGTTGGAAGTCAACTAGGGTGTCAGCGATGGAGTTCAACCTGCGCTGCAGTGCAGAAGCGATGTCCTGGACCAAGATCTCCATGGCAGCCGCCATCCTACCAGTGTTGACCTTGGTGCATTGGCATGCTGGCACTATCACCTCAGACTGAAGGCGGACAGACTCCATCATCCCTTGCAATCTGAGGAGTGCAATGGACTTCTCTTCCTGATGTTCCCAAGCTTACCTTTGCAGTTCCAGCAACTGACGTATGACCGAGTCCAGAGGCTCCTCATCTGACTTGGACTCAGCAGATTTCTAGCCTCCAGCAGCTTTCCAAATGCCGAAACCTGGGAAGTCCCTGCCACCATCTATTGTGGATCAGATAGTGCGATGTGCATACCAGATTATGATCCCGAGGCTATTCTAAAACTCACCGAGGTTTGGGTCTCTGTGCTGCTGTAAAGTGTGGGTGAGTGCTGTGATGGGACTTCAATTAGGGTGTCATCAGATTCTTCTTACGAGGTGTCTTCAGGGCTTGAGTCGAGGGCTTGGCTCATGGACCCCCTCGGCTGCTTCTCAGATGTGCCTGCGAAAGCAAGGAGAGATAATTAGTGCATGGCAGGGGACCATGGAACAGGGGAACTAACTCACAGCATGGTTGTCTGATGGATGTTGCACTTTTGGATCCTCACTTGGTAGAGCACTGCCGACCCCACCGTCAGCACAGGAACAGTCCAGATCATCACTGGCTAGCTGGATGATTCTATTTTCAAAGTCTGTTTCGACCTTGATATTGGGTATTCTTCCACCAGTCTGCAACATCTCCCTTTTGTTGTGTGTCAGCTTGTCCTGCATGAATACAGATGGAGAGAGTGCAAGCAGCATGCCTGCCAGGCCAGATGATAAAAATGCTTGGCATTTGTGGGTGGTAAGTGGTGACATGGACAGGAGGACACGATCCACAGAGCAGATGGTGTGTGCGTGAGAGAGTGAATGGCCATGTCCTTTGAACTGGCAGTGAGTGAGATCCCTGTGAATGTGTGATGGGTTTGTTAGTGTGTGAGTTGAATGATGAGAAGATTGACTTACCCTCGCGGAATGGAGGAGATTATTCATCCTCTTTCAGCACTGGGTGGCTGTCCTCTTTAGTAGTGCGTTGGTACTGACCAGCGCTGCCACCTCCTCCCATGCTGGATTGGTCACCTTGCTTGCTGGTCTTCGCCCAGAGTGGGGTAGAGGACTTCACGGTGAGCATCCACTGCATCCAGTTGGTGCCCAAAGGAGGCATCGCTAAATTTGGTGACAATATTTTTCCTCCCTTTGGCAGGCATGACTTTGCAGCAGCTCCCAATGCCTTAGAGAGTGCTAGCTCAGTGCAGGGTCACCCTTTAAATATGGCGCCCAGATTGCTGAAGGCCTGAGGTGATGGTGGGGTGGGTGAATCAGAGGCCGCCCCACCAGCGATCCGGTGTGTTTCCCGTGAACACATTATTAATGAGGCAGGACGCGCCAGGAATGGGACGCTACGGCATGAAAACCCACCATTGCGGCCAGCGGGCAAAACTACTTCTTTCACGCCTGCTACCACACATTGTGCAAATCTGGGACAATTCAGCCATGTGTCCCCTGGTTCTAGACACCGCAGCCTTGGGAAAATCCTTTCTGCAATTAACCTGTCGAGCCCTGTAAGAATTTTCGATGTTTCAATTAGATCGCCTCTCATTCTTCTAAACTCTAGAGAATATAGGCCCAGTTTTCTCAGTCTCTCCTTGTAGGACAATCTCGCCATCCCAGGGATCAGCCCAGTGAACCCTTGTTGCACTCCCTATGTAGCAAGTATATCCTTCCTTTGGTAAGGAGACCAAAACTGTACACAAATCTCCAGCTGGGGTCTCACCAAGGCTCTATACAATTGCAGCAAAGCTTCTTTACTCCTTTATTGTTAAGAGAATAATAAGGGATATCTTTTCTGTGGCTTAGAGCATTAGTTGCTTACTAAATAATGTTTAGTTGACATTGATTTTAGTTTGTTAGAGTAAAATTCTTAACACTTGAAATCTTGTCATGACATGAGATGCTTTTAATTCAAATCAAATAAGTTATTAATCTCTACGGGATCGTAAGACTTGTATTTTGTATGACCTTAGGTAGACTAGATAAATGTAATTCAAAAATGGGATTATCTAGTGACAATATTGCTTCTGTAGCAAAGTTATCTGATCAGACCTCTTAACATGTTACTATGAAAACATTTGATCTAAGTGTCAGTTTGACTCAGTTTGTATCACTCTCACCTCTAAATCAATAGGTTATGGATTCAAGCACTACTCAAGAACTTGAACAAATAGACTGACATTTCAGTGCAGTACTGAGGGAGTGCTGTAACGTTGAGCCGTTAAACTGAGGCTGAGTTGGCAAATTCAGTTAGACATTAAAGATCCCAATAAACTATTTAAAGCAGAGCAGGGGAGCTCTTCTGGTGTTTCTGTTTTAACACACACTACAAAAATAGATTACCATCTCATTCCTCTTTGTGGGACCTTGCTGTACTGTAATTTCCTGCCATATTTGCCACATAGCATGATAGACAGAACAATACAGCCAAACGCAAAACAAAATATTACAGATGCTAAAAATCAGAAATAAAAACAGGAAATGCTGGGGATAATCAGTAGGTCTCGCAACATCATTGGAGAGAGAAACAGTTTTAGTATTTCAAGGTTGATGACCTTTCATGTTGAAAGGTCAGCGACCCGAAATATTGGGCTGGATTTAACGCTCCCCTGTCGTGGGTTTGAAGGCAGGGGAACATTATCCAGTCGTCCTTGCTCCCACCACAATTATATCAGCAGCAGGAGTGCAGCTGGCAGCCTTCCGGCCAGTGGGCCAGTTGAGGCCCTTAAGTGGAAATTAATGCCCACTTAATTGCCTCATCTTTCTGCTGCCAGATTTAACTGCCGGTTGGAGAGGCCCAGACCAAGCAGGTTTCCCTGCGTATGCTGGTGGCAGGCATGGGTGGGTTCCTCCTTAACAGGCTCCCTGCCACCTTCCCCATAAAATTTTACTGACCCACTAATTATGCTCCCCCATGGCCTCAAATCCCAGCCCCCCGCGCCCCTCTTGCCCCGGCCTGCCAGCTTGGCACCCAGCGATGCCCCAAAACACTCACCAGTTCCGATCTGCCGCCACACACTGTTAATATGGCAATCATCTTGTTAAAACCAATTGGTAGTTAAGCAGGTGATGGGCATAACTTATCCCGACTGAAGAGAATAAAAAGGTACAACTGGAACACTTTGGGGGGAAGCTACTAGGAAGTTAGTAGCACTGAGGAGTTGTCTTGGAAGTAAACCAGCTTTAACCAAAAGACCAGCCTGGATTAATTCTTTCACCACAACCTCTTATTGTGATTAACATGGTAGCAGAGGATGAACTTTAAGCTTTGCTGATTGATTGCTGTATATGAAGATTTCTGTCTCAGTCCTCTGAGGGAAAAGAAGTATACTGTTGCTGACAATTTAAGTTACGGAATGGTGGAAGGACGGTGCAAAATCGCAAGCTTTGATTATCCACCAATTGTTTCTGACTCTGAACCTTATCAGCAATGGAAGGCTGAAGTTGAAATGTAGACCCAGGTTACTGCTATGCCCCAGAAGAAGCAAGGTATGGCTTTGGTGTTGTCATTACCAACCAAAAGTAAGATAAGGAGTAAAGTATTTTCAGAGTGGAAAGTGGATGATTTGGATCATGAAGAGGGATTAAACCGTCTGATACAATTTTTGAATAAGTTCTACAAAAAGGATGAGTTATTGGAAGTGTATGAAGCTTGGACGGTCTTTAATAGGTTTAGGAAATCAGATGATCAGTCCATGGAAGAATATATCATGGATTTTGATAAATGGTACAGGAGGCTACAGAGATTTGAACTTGAAATTCCAGAATCGGTATCAGCATTTAAATTACTGGACTGTGCTTGCATTTCCCATGTTGATAGTCTTTTAGTACTAACAGGTTCAGCTCTGGGGGAAAGAACCTCTCTTAGATCAAATGGCTGCTGCCCTAAAAAAATTTCTGGGGAAACAATTGTTCCCTGCCACTTTTTTAGCAAATGCAAACAACTATGCTGTAAAACAAAGGATAGAGGATTCAATGGTGACCGAATTTTGCGGTCGGCCTAGTATTAGACATAGATTCCAATAAAAGATGGTGTTAATGACAAGAGGTCTGAAAATGGTCATAACCCTAGCCAATTTGAGAGTTGGGACAAAATGCGTGTCTGGGATGGTGACCGTAGATGTTTAAACCCAAAAAAATGCATGGGGAATTGTTAATCAGTGTTTTCGGTGTGATTCCTGGTACCATTACGCAATGAACTGCCCACAGCGAAGGAATCATGTTTTGGAAGTAACCCATGAGACAGATTCATCTGAAACTGAAAATGATGATGGTTAGTGCCATGAAAGAATTGTATTGATCACTGAGAGTTTGAATCCAGTGATGAGTATCTTGATGGTAGATTCCTTCAACTGTGCAGTTCTGGACAGTGGTTGTACTTCTACGGTGTGTGGCATGGACTGGCTTAACTGCTATCTGGAGTCTCTTGATGAGGCAGACCGGCGGAAGGTCAAGGAGTATGAAAGCTCTACCTGCTTCAGGTTTGGAGATGACAACACATTGGAGGATGTTAAACCGGTGATCCTCCCTTGTAAGATAGCAGGGATTAATCTGTTCATCAGTACTGATTTGGTTCCAAGCGAGATACCGCTACTGTTGAGTTGATCTGCAATGAAGAAGGCTCAGATGACGCTAGATATGAAGAATGATAGAGCAGTTGTGTTTGGAAAAAATGTGGATCTATATTTGATTCGGTCGGGCCATTACTGCTTGCCACTAAGGAAACCAGAGATTTCTCATCAAAAAGTTCATGAAGGTTTGTTAACTGCTGAGAATGAGAATTTGGTGGACAAAAAGATCATTTTGAAATTACATAGACAGTTTGCACATCCGGCGCCAAAGAAATTGAAGACTCTACTTTGAGATGCGGGAGTGGTCGATAAAGGATATGATGATCTTATTGAACAAATCACTGCTCAGTGTGAAATTTGCCTTAAATATCGCAAGATATGCTTGCCACTAGCAAGGGAGTTTAACGATGCAGTGACAATCGACTTGAAAGTTTGGGACAAGGATAGGGGTATTTTTTTACTACACTTCATAGATAAGGCAACCAGATTTAGCCTATCCACTGTGATACATAGCAAAGACAAAAGGACCATTGTCGATAAGGTCATGGAGAAATGGGTAGGAACAGGATTAGGAACACCAATGAAGCTCCTCGCAGATAATGGTGGGGAATTCGCCAATGAGGAATTTCGAGATACGTGCGAAAATGTAAACATCATAGTTATGCACACTGCAGCTGAGAGCCTGTTTAGGAATGGTCTTTGTGAAAGAAACCATGCAGTAATAGATGACATGTTACATATAATATTAGCCGATCAACCAGGTTGTAAACTGTAAACAGGGCTAGCATGGGCGGTGCATGCAAAGAACTCTCTGCAAATGGTTGGGGGGTACAGTCCATATCAGTTGGCGTACAGAAGAAATTCGAAGTTACTTTCAGTGTTTACAGATGCTCCCTCTGCTCTAGAAGGGACTAGCATTACCTCCACTTTTTCTGCTCATCTGAATGCTTTGCATGTGGGCAGAAAAGCTTTCATTAAAGCTGATGTTTCGGACAAAATTCAGCGGGCCCTAAGGTATCGCATAAGACCATCAGGAATACAGTTCAGACAAGGAGACATGGTATATTATGAAAGGGAAGGCCAGAAAGAGTGGAAAGGACCTGGCAAGGTTATAGGGAGTGATGGGAAAGTAGTAATTGTGCAACATGGTAATCAAACTGTTAGGGTACATTCTTCACGGTTAATTGGTACTCACTATACCTTTACAGGTTCTGAACAAGACATAGAACGCCAGGAGATACCATGCACTTCACATACACATACACTGGGTACTTATGAGGAGCAGACAACGGCAGATACAGGGATGACTGACTATGAATAAAGTAATACTGAGGTACAGGATAACATTATTCGTCCAAAAGGGCAATTACCCAAAGTAGGAACAAGGATAACATACATACCAGAAGGGATCTGTGTGTGGAGGGATGCCACCATCATAGGGAGAGCAGGAAAGGCCACTGTAAATACAAACATTGGCTAAATGTGCAGGATGAAGGACAGGAAACAAGACCTATCGATTGGCAAACCGAGGTAAAGTTGTAGAAACCCAGAAAGCGCAGTATGAGTTCTGACAGTGGACCAGAAAGTGGCCGTAACCCTAGAAAACGATCACAGACTTGCAAATGGAGCTCTGTTCGCATGGGAGGACGATCATATAGTATCAGTCCAGAAAGGGAGAGGAATGTGAGTAGAGGCCGTAGCTTAACAAGGGAGACTAGAGAACAAGCTAGCAATCTCAATAGAAGTAGAAGCCCTTATGACAGAGAGATTCTAGTAGCTGCCAATAAATTGGAAAGTAAGCTGGTTAAGGAAGCCAAACGGAAAGAGTTAGAAAGTTGCAAGGAATTTGGGTTATATTCTGAAATACCTGACAGAGGACAGCCAGCTTTATCTCGCAGATGGATCTGTACAGAAAAGGTAATCCCAGACGGCAGATACAATGCCAAAGTGAGATTAGTAGCCCGAGGCTTTGAAGAGAGACTAGGAGATCAGGATGTTAGAATGGACTCGCCTACTGCGGGGAAAGTGAGTTTGAAGATTTTTTTTAGCTATTTTGGCATCCTATTCCTGGGAGTGCCAATCAATTGATATAAAGGCTGCGTTTTTACAGGGGGAGAAGTTTCAAAGGGAAGTATTTTTTTGAAACCACCCAAAGAAGCCGGGGATGTAGAAGGAAGGCTATGGAAAGTGAACAAGTGTGCTTATGGGTTAAATGATGCATCAAGAGTATGGTATTTTTCTGTGAGGTCTGTCTTGATAAGTCAGTTAAAGGCAGGCCCCACAATGTCCTACTGGTACCATAAGGAGAAACTAGCTGGGATCTTTATCATGCATGATTTCCTGTGGGGAGAATCTGTAGAATTTGAACAATGGGTAATCGAGAAAATAAAGAAGGAACTCCAGGTCGGAAGTCAGGCTTCTGGGGCCTTTAATACATAGGTTTAGACATTAAGCAGAGCAAGTTAGGAGTGACATTGAATCAACAATCTTATCTAGAAAATGTTAATTATATCCCAATAACTCGTGGTAGATTCTCACAAAAAGAGGATCCTGCTACCAAGGAAGAAATGGAACAGTTGAGAAGTTTGACTGGGCAGTTGAACTGGTTGTGCACTCAGACAAGGCCTGACGCTAGTTATGATGTGTTAGAGCTGAGTACCATGATGAAACATGTTACAGTTCAGCAAGTTCCGAGAGCAAATAAAACACTTAAAAATTTAAATTGTGAGAGATGGGTGCTCAGGTTTCCAGCCTTGGGTGATCCAGAAGATATGAGGTTGGTCATTTTTAGTGATGCTTCACATGTTAATCTTCCAGATGGGTACTCTAGCACAACAGGGTTCATCATATTCTTGGTGGGAAAGAACAATAAATGTTGCCCACTGCCTTGGGAGGCCAAGAAAATAAAAAGGGTAGTGAAAAGCACCTTAGCTGCTGAAACGCTGGCCTTAGTAGAGGCATTAGATATGGAGGTTTACTTGTCCAATATATTGAAATATTATATAAGGGGCAATGTGGGAAAAGTTTGCCCATAGAATATTACGTTGATAACCGGTCTCTTTGGGACAACGTTCATTCCACGAACAGTGTCACGGAAAAAAGGCTATGAATAGACCTAGCCAGCATAAAGGAGGTGTTAGAGAGAAAAGAGATCTCTAAGATAAAATGGGTTGATGCAAGTCACCAACTATCAGACTGTTTTACAAAAGGAAGGGCCTGCTCTAAAAAAATTATTAAATGTGTTGGAAGAGGGGTGTCTTATAATGATGCAATGAAAAAAATTGTTTTTGTTTTGTATATATATATATATATATATGTGTGTGGTAAAAGAAATTTGGGAATTATGGACGTGGAAATACATGACATTACTTCCTTCTGTTTGTTTAAAAAAAAGTGTTCAAGTTTTTTTTAGTTTTAATTTAAAAAAGAAAAGAGGGGAATCTGTTAATACGGCAAACATCTTGTTAAAACCAATTGGTAGTTAAATAGGTGATGGGCATTAATTATCCCAACTGAAGAGAATAAAAAGGTACAGCTGGAACACTTTGGGGGGAAGCTACTAGGAAGATAGTAGCACTGAGGAGTTGTCTTGGAAATAAACCAGCTTTAACCAAGAGACCAGCCGGGATGAATTCTTCCACCACAACCTCTTATTGTGACTAACACACACCTCCTCCAGGCCCGAATTGCTGGAGGCCTATTAGCCTCTGACTGGCTAGCATCTCTCTGAGGCTGGACTTCCTGTCCCTGAAGGACAAAATCCCACCTCCTGCCAATTGACTGCAGGGCAGCCAGTATTCTCCTCGGCAGGTTCCCCCTAAAACATGTAGGGCTTGCAGGGGAGGGGGGGGGGGGCGGGAGGGGGTCGAGGAATCTCGTAATCTCGTGCACCATATAATTCAGCCCATTAACTCTTTTCTCTCTCCACGGAAAAATACAGCCTTCTGCTTGTACACCATATAACCAGAACAACAATAATATTGAGTTGTAGCTTACTAGCTGATGTGTGGAAATACTCCTGTGCTGATGTTCAGCAGGACAATTTGACTTGGTCAATTTACAATATCTTCTTTCTGATTCCTGCAGTTGTCCTTCAACTTTTATTTGCCTTGTGTGCAACGGGCAATGGGCATGGCGTGAAACTTCAGGAAATTTTCTCTTTACAAATAAGTTGGTCATAACGATCAATGTGAGTGAAGGTGACATTTGACACGTCTGGTTGATCATTGTATGTGTGTTTCCACATTCCTTGTATTCAAGCCCTGCACAAATGAAATAATGAAGTGGAACAAATATGGCTTTACTTGCAGAACAACTTCAGGATAACATTACAGCATTGGTCAATGAGTGTCCAGGATTATTAATGCATAAAACATTTAATTTTACACCTTTGTTGAGTTGATTCCTAAAAATAGAGATCCAGGCTATCTAATTGACAAAGTACTCATTGGCTATCATCATGGATACCACATGCATACCCCATTTCCAAGATGCTGCATAGATAAACTAAGAAATATGGACAATCCATACTTTCCCAGCTCACCAGTGCTCTATTGAGTAAAAAAAAACACTTTAGGCTGATTTTTTGCTGAGCAGGTGGGCGCACGCCCAACCCGGTCAAGCGTAAATTGACGCACAATGACGTTAGGCGAGTGTCCCGACGTCATCGCGCATTCGCGCAATATTTCGATTGGTGGACATGCACGGGAGTTGGTAGCGCAACTGCCGACAATTAACAGGCCTATTAAGGCCATTAAAGTATTAATTGGATTCAATTTTTCACTGCCCGTCCAACCTTACAGTTGGTGGGCAGGCGAATCAGCCATGCGGCCTTTGGATTTTTTATGAAACCTCATGCACGGGCAGACTCACATGAGGGGACATGTTTTTTAACATTGATAAAATTTTAATTTTTGATGTTAAGAATCTTCAGCTCCTGAGGTAGCTCTGTGCCTCAGGGAGCTTTCCTTGCGCGCACCTGCACGCATGCGCAAACCTCCGTGCTCGCCCTCCTCCCGCCCCCATCCTGGCAGCGATCAGCATTGTAGTACAAGTTTCACACTGGCTGGCCTTTAATTAGCCAGCCAACGTGAAATTGATGCCGGGGCCCGATCGCGGGCAGCAGGCGGCTTCGCGGCTGCTCCTGGACTTGCTCGCTGCACCCGCTCAACGAGGTAAAAATCCTGCCCTTTGAGTATAAGGCTAAGCTATACAGGCCAATAAGCCTGCATTTGACACGACCATTTCAGATGATCTCATCTGGGTCAATGGTTGTATGACAGTTGATTAAAGATGCTTGGATTTGGTGAGAAGTGAAGTGGAGGGGAGGGGAGTGGCACGAGCAAATGTTCACATTTTTGACCTGGGGAGGTTGTGGGGGGGAGAGAAGGAAGAGCATGGAGGGAAAATTTAAGAGAGAAAAAGAGCTGCTTGAGCATGAGACTGGGTATAGATGTAATACATCACCACAGTGGAATAGCACCCTGATGCTTGCAGCTATGTTCACAAAAAGAATAGCCACTTGCAACTTACCTGGGAGCAGCTGAATTCCAGTGGAAGGCTGGATTCAGTGGCTTCAGGAGACTAGAAGAAAAATGAGGAACTATAATTTTCAAACCATGAAACAGTTGCTTGTACATGTGTTACATATGTACATCTAATGTTGGCAGATGTTATACATTGTCAGATAACTAATCTTAAAAATAACGTGTCTTTCTCACCTATACTTCTAATCTCCAGCCTGACACGAGCCAACACATTCCCTGATCGTATAATAATTAAACTTTGAATGACGCACAATCTACTAACAACATTAAATGTGGTGATCTTGCAATGATTTAGCTCCACCTTAGCAAAATTAGACATTGTGCATTACATGATCAAGCCAATTTAACAGGGTCATTTGGGTTCTTTCTCTCTTTGCTAAAAGCTGAGTGCTATTAGCTTCTTTCTGGTATCTTAAAAAAATTCTGCCCACCACGCGCCGTATCTTGAGGTGGTGTCTGCATGTTGCAATGGAGCTCTTATTATGATATTTCATAGAACAAAGACCCCAAAAACTATTTACAGGCCCATCATCTTGACAGTATAAATGGCAAGGCACTTGCAGAAGAACTGACGACTGACATACAGCTCTATCATTTTTAATCCAATATTATTATGGCACTTATGTTTATGCTATTGCATCTAGTGCACCTCTTTCCTTCTTTTATGCACCTTTATAAATTATGGTAACATTTGCTGCCTGCCCATTCACTTGCCACCATCTTGTGCATGAAATGTATAATTATTCTAAAATGAAATATTCATGCATTGTGCTCTACAAGGAACATTTTCTGTCTGCTGCCTGAAAGGGTGGTAGAGGCAGAAGCCCTCATAACATTTAAGAAGTATTTGGATGTGCACTTGCGATGCCATGGCATACAAGGCTATGGGCCTAGTGCTGGAAAATTAGATTAGAATAGTTAGGTTCTTGTTTGACTGGCACAGACTCGATGGGCTGAAGGGCTTTTTTCTGTGCTGTGGACCTCTATAACTATGACTCTATGCTGCATTTACTGCAAAAATCCAAAAAAAGTTACTTAAAAATAAATTACAAAATCCAATGTTGTTTTTCAAGTCACCAATTCAAGTTAATGCAGTTTCCTTAAGAATCAACCTTGAGGTGAAATAAATTCATTCTGTACCTGTGCTTAAAGAAAGAACCACTGTAACAAACAGTAGAAATCCAGTGGATGACCAGTTACTGTATATAAAGTTGTAGGCAAATATTATGATCCATTATGATGTAGTATGAAATATCATGGGGTTGGCACATGAGCCATACAAGAATGCATGCAGTAGAGTGCAAAAAACCCAATTAGCTGAGGTAAATTTATTTGAGTGGAATGTCTAGCTCTATGTAGTGATAACTGAAATGCTGTGTGGCCTTATGCAGCCAAATTTGAATTCCAGACTGTGCATAGTATTTAAGTAGAATGATTTTTTTTAAAAGGCTTTTCTCTTTTGGGATGACAATTTGTGCTCATCTCTCTGAAGCTTCATGCGCTATTATGAATATGTTTGGAGATTAGATCTAAAACCTTTTGATATCATTAGCCTAACTCCAATTGGTAAAACAGAACAGGCAAATTCTGGTTATTTCCATGCACCAGAGCACCACCTTCATCAAAATAATTGCCCATTTTGGATTCCCAGTTTTGATCTCTGATAATCCTCATAACAAGAAAAGGCTGGATACAAAAATTAAATAATAATATGCCAGTGAAAAACAAACTGAAACCTCCTGGAAATATGGGGAACAAAATATAAATGTTCATGGCTTAACCAAAAAACTCCAAAATCAATAATGTAATTTGCAGCTTAACATTACTGTCATAAATTTTGGGTTGCGAACTGAAGAGTAGTGAGTTGAAACTAAAGGGAAGGCTGGGAAGAATGTTACACTCCCAGGCAGGTAGACTTGTAGGCGGGGATGCTGTAAAATGCCATGGGCTCCTTTCTCGCTAGCTACCCTCCCACTCCTGCTCTGCCACAATGTTCCGAGCAGCAGGGCAGGTGTCGGGCGGCCCACGCACCCGTGTGCCAATTGAGGCCCTTAATTGGCCATTAATTGGCATTTCTTGCTTCTGCCACTATTTCATGGTGGGCTGAGGCCAGTGACAGGTTTGAAACCCAGCAGGAACACTGCTCGGTCCCTTAGCCGGAAGACGGAGGTTGGGGATTGGGGTGGTGGTTCCTCCTTTACGGGCCCTCTTTTTTTAACAGAGGCCCCCTGCCCAAGCTCCAGGCTGCCCCCCACCTGAGCTCCAGCCTCCCCCCCACCAGCCAATGCTTGCCTCCCCATGCCCTGTCCAACCTACCCCCCTCCACCCCCCATACCCCTCACCCACCTCGCCGAGGCTTGCCAGCCTGTTTTTGGCGAATCCCTACTCCATCCATGCACTTACTTTGCATCCGCATCCAGCCAACAAACATGGCACAGCTAGAGCCAGATTGACCAGCAGCTCTTGGAGGCAGAACTTCCTCCCCAGATGGGGCAGAAGTCTCATCTCAAAGTAATTCATGTTCTATCAGACGTTATATCTCTGCTGGGCCAGGGTCTGTGCGGGAGTGGAAGATATGTTCCCTTCTGCATCTACCCACAGCGCCTGCTCGCTGAATGTAAAACCTAGCCAGATGGGATCACTGTCCAGATGTAAGCAACAGGAAGGGACTTTTACCCTTAAGGTATTAGTTTTTCTTTCTTTGATGTAATCATTAAAGTGAGCCTATCTGTTCAGATAAATTTGCATATTGAGTCACCTATTGTTCATTGTATGTATGAGCTGTGGGAATTATGCATGGAAATGTATATACGAACATATGAACCTGCTCTGCCATTCAATAAGATCATGACTGATCTGATTGTGGCTTCAACTCCATATGCCATCTAGCCCTCACATCCTTTCACTACCTTGTTAGTCAAGAATGTATTTACTTCTGCCTTAAAAAATCCATTGACTCTGCCTCCACCGCTCTCTAGGGAAGAGAGTTCCAAAGATTCACAACCCTCTGAGAGAAAACATTTCTTCTCAACTTTGTCTTTAAAGGGAGACTCTTATTTTTAAATTGTGTCCCCTAGTTCTAGTCTCTCCCACAAGGGGAAACATTCTTTCAGTATCCACCCTGTCAAGTCCCTTCAGGATTGTATGCTTCAATAAGATCACCTCTTAGTCTTCTAAACTCCAATGGATACAGGTCCAGACTGTCGAACATTTCCTCGTAAGATAACCCCGCATCCCAGGCATCAGTTGAATGAACCTTCTCTGAATTGCTTCCAATGCATTTATATCTTTTCTTAAATAAGGAAACCAAAACTGTACACCAACTGTGATCTCACCAACTGTAGCAAAACATCTCTACCTTTATATTTCACCCCAGTACAATAGGCAAACTCCAGTTACTGCAACTAGACTCGATTATATCATTTTGAATCATGAAATCAATTTATTTTTGTACTTGTGATAACTTTGCCGGATTTAGTCTATAAGGATGTTGTCTTATTGAAGATGAAATTTGTACAGAGCTATCATGTATAGCTAAATGTGTCTTTCCCAACCTATTTCCACAAATAGGTTTGTGTGACTGCAATAGCTTTTCCAAATCCCTTTGACACTTGCTTGGAAGGTAACTCAATATTTCATTTAAATTTTGAAACGCCCCCTCATTATCCAATTTGAATGGAGGAAAATCAATTTCAGAGTCCTGCACTTCTACCTCTTTCTCATCATCCACCATCACTAATACCTCTTTTTGTTCCTCTTCCCTGTCAAAGTAATTTTTAATTTTTAAGCATATTTACATGACACACCCTCTGCTTCTTTCTTCTATCTGTAGTATTTATTAAATAATTTACTTCACTCAATTTCTTTTCAATCCTGTAAGACCCACTAAATCCTGCATTTAATGAATCACCTAGTACTGGTAACAAAACTAGTACTTTCTCTCCAGAAACAAAACTGTGAGTTTTAGCCTTCTTATCTGCCTTCACTTTCATCACTTGCTGTGATATCTTTAAATGTTCCCTAGCCAACTCACATGCTCTGTTCAATCTTTCCCTGAAGTTTGATACATAATCCAGGAGAATAGTTTCTGAATTTTGACCCACCTATTTCTGATGAATTTCAGTGGTCCCCTTACCTCATGACCATAAACTAGTTCAAAAGGGTTAAAACCAGTCAATGCATTAGGAGCATCTGCAATAGCAAAAATGGAATTCCGGTATCCCAATCTGTGGATATCTTGACAATATGCTCTCATCATAGTTCTTAAAATTTGGTGCCATCTTTCCAAAGCTCCTTGTGACTCCAGATGATAAGCTGTTGACTTGAACTGTTTTATCCCCAAACTGTTCATTACTTCCTTAAACAGCTGTGACATGGAATTTGTCCCCTGACCTGATTGTATTTCTTTAGGTAAACCATATCTTGTGAAAAATTTAATTAATTCCTGCACAAACCTCTTAGTTGTAATATTTCTTAAAGGTATTGCTTCAGGAAACCTAGTAGACACATCCATTATTGTCAGTAAATACTGATTTCCACTTTCTGTCTTAGGGAGGAGTCTTACACAATCAATCATGACCCCTGTAAAAGGTTCTTCAAACACTGGTATAGGGATTAAAGGCACCAGCTTAATCACTGCTTGTGACTTTCCTGTTACTTGACATGTATGACAAATTCTACAGAATTTGACTATATCCCAATGCAATCCTGGGCAAAAAAAAACCCGTCTATCTTTTCCTGTGTTTTCCTAATTTCTAAATGTACCCCCATTGGAATTTCATGAGCAATCCTCAGAATCTCATTTCTATATCCTAATGGGATAATAATCTGATGCACCTCCCTCCAGCTTTCATTTGCTGAGACATGATCCGACCTTCATTTTCTCATTAAAATATCTCCCTGAAGGTAATATCAACCGGAACACATTTTGCTTCTGTTTCTGAATAATCTTTCTGATATAACTGTTTTGATTGCAAATCATTTTTATGTAACTCCACTAACGTCCTTGAGTTAAACACTTCAGCTGAATTGTCCTGTATTCTTTCCTCCTGAATAATGCTATCAAACACAGTGTCAGCTAATTGGATTTCGACACCTTCTTGCCTTTGAATTGCCTGCCCTTCTTGTTTTTCTTGCTCTTCCCTATGAGCCTTTGCTCTTGTTACAATATAGTCAAGAAACAATCCAGGATGTTTCTTTTGCAACACCTTTGTTGAAAACACTTCTAAAGGCTGCTCAACTACCATAGTCATCACCCACATTTGCGATCCAGCTATATCATTACCCAGAATAAATTGAACCCCTGCAATGTGTAATTTTTCCACCACTCCAACTATAACTTCACACATCCTTCATTTGCTCTTTAAATTTACCTTCCACAGTGGAATACACTTAGCATCTCCATGAACCCCACTTATTATTACCTGCTCCTGCAATACTCCCTTAGAACAACAAATATCACTATCCCACAACATTAAGGATTGACTAGATCCTGCGCCTCTTAAAATTTTAATATCTTTACCTACTGCACCCTCTACACATGGAAAGGCTTTCCCTTCACACACAAAGGGCAGAATTTTACAGCCCCGTTTCGGCAGGGACGGGGGTGTAAAATGCGGCGAGCCATTACTTCCCATTGACTTCAGCGGGAACGTAAAATCCTGCTGTCATAAAATTCTGCCCAAAATCTTGAAACATTTCTGCAACCTGCTCCTCTGAATTCTCTTGAGTAAACTGTGAACACATTCACACTTCTTCACCTATCACTGATTGTCCCTGTTTCATCTGTACACAAACCACAGGTTTCTCCTGTGCCTGAACCTCAGAACGAACCGTACTTTTACTTCCAGAGCTTTTCTGTACCCCAATAATTCCAACAGGTTTTTTCCTGCAATTTCCAACACTGACTTCATGTTCCCCACTTTATTACAATGAAAATGCCTCAATTTTCGAATGTCACTTCTACCTTCAGCATCTTCCTTTTTATTCTGAGAAAAAACTTCCTGGGAACTTCCAGCTATTCCTTCCCTTCCCTGACTACCTTCCTTTCACCTTCTCACTTCTAATCCTTTTCCAATTTGAAAGAGTGACGAAAAAATGTTTAGCTCTATGAACTAACTCATAATCACCAGCTATCTCTGCTGCTTGTCTTACAGAATCAACCCTCTGTTCCTCCACATGAGTTCTCACCACCGAAGGGATTGAATCTTTAAATTCTTCCAAAAGAATTACTTTCCTAAGAGCTGCATAGGTTGTCTCTATTTTTAACGCCCATATCCACCGATCAAATTACTTTGTATTACTCTTGCAAACTCAATAGAAGTTTGCTTTCTCATATTCCTAAATTTCTGCCTGTATGCTTCAGGAACCAACTCATATGCACTCAAGATAGCCTTTTTCACCACATCATAATTCACCGATATTTCTTCTGACAGTGAAGCATATACCTCATGCGCACTACCCACCAACTTAGACTGTAATAATAACATCTAATTTTCCTGTGGCCATTTCATCTGGTTAGCTATCTTCTCAAATGAAATAAACAATGCTTCAATATCTTTTTCCTAAAACTTTGGAAGAGCTTGTACAAATTTAAACATTTCAGTTGGAATTCTCTCTCCCTTTTTCTCTTTCCTCCTTCTCAATTTTCACAATTTCTAATTCCCTTTCCTATTTCCTTTCTCTCTCCTGCCTTTCTACCTGTTCCCTTATAAAAGCCATTCCTCTGTCCTTTGCTTCTAATTCAAGTTTTTTCAGTTTATTTGCTTGTTCAAATTCAAGCGTCTTCATTTGTAACTGAAATCTCACTACCCCCAGCTGTGACTCATTGGTGTCAGGTTTCACCTCCAACCGTTAAGTGCTGTGTTATACTTTTAATTATATCTGATTTCCTAGCCCCCGCAGGCAACCCCAATTTTAAATTATCTGCCAACTCTGTAAACTTTTGGTTATTTGTTGCAACCCAATCAGAGTTATATCTTCTACTCCCAGGCAAATCTCAGCAATTGCCAAAGCCATCTTGCAGTCCTACCACTTCTAAAAAACCTCACCAACTCCTAAATTCAAAGTTCCTCTCATACTAGTAACTTTAAGATTTACCAATTCCAAACCAATCAAGGAAAGATAAATTTTATCCCACCAAGAGCCCCCAGTTGTTATGACACAGCAATTGGTAAAGGCTGAGTTATTTAAAATCCCAGAGGGAAACTTTAATCAACTGTCATAACCTATATTTTCAATTGGTATGTTTTGAGTTGCAGCTCTAAATTGAGGAATAAGACCACCAGTTCTCGAGTGGTTTTTATATCAAACTAATTTAAACATATATTAATTTACAAAAACTTAAACACATACACATGGCTACAAATTACTACTATCATAACTTTTAACAAATTCCCAAATTAATCTCCACTAAGGCAACAATAACCATTCGACTTAAACAGGCACCAGGCAAAGCATTTTCACCTTACAAATTCAAAATGAGGTTCCTTTCAATTTTGTTCCTTTGCAGTCAGTTGTAGGCTTACAGGCTTAGATCTTACATGCCTCTGACCTGCACACACAAAACTCCGTTCTGTTATACCAAGCCTTCCCCTTCAAATGTAAATTCTCATTGTATCACTAGGCCCTTTAAACTCTACCTCTTCTAACAATAAAACCCCTTTCATCGTACCAATTTTATTAATAATAGAAACACATTGCTTGGTGTCTCCTAGCTAGGTGCAAGATTTCTCCCCCCCCCAGTTTTGAATGCTCTACTCAACAAAATGCAAATATACCTTCTACCTACTATTTACATCTCAAAACTACTATACATCAAAGCACCCAGAAAAGCTAACTTTAATCCAATTAACACACACACAGACTCACAGACACAGGCTAAACCTCCATTAAAAAAAATTCCAATAACATTATATATATTAATATCTCTTCCTGACAGTCACCCTATAACCTCCTTAATAGATTCCAGCAGTTTCCCTCATAGGGATGTTAAGCTAGCTGGCCTGTAATTTCCTGCTTTCTGTCTTTTTCCTTTGAATGGAGGAGTCACATTCGCTATTTTCCAATCTGATGGGACCTTCGCAAATCTAGGGAATTTTGGAAAGTTAATCGATGCATCTACTGTCTCAGCAGCCACTTCTTTTAAGACCCTCGGATGAAGTCCATTAGGACCTGGGGACTTGTCACCTTTTAGTTCTAATAATTTTCTCAGTACTCTTTCCCTGGTGATTAAAATTGTTTTAAGTTCCACCCTCCTTTTCACCTTCTGATTCACAATTTTTTTCCGGGATGTTACTTGCATCCTCTAAAGTGAAGAGACTTGGAACATATCTATTCAATTCATCCACCATTTCATTATTTTCCACTATTAATTACCTATTCTCACTCTCTAGAGGACCAACAATCACAAAAGCACTACCAGTGATAGACCCATGCTCGGGCCAATGCTCATCTTTGCAGTGGTCCATGTTCACTAGCGTCTTGACCTTCTAGAGGCCCCGCTGCCTCTTGCTGCTCAGGCTATTGCTGCTCATGGCCCAGTGCCAACCGGCAATGGGCCCTCTTTCTCTTCCTCTGGATGAGAGCCATTACCAAGGCAGAATTGCTTGCAGCCTGCATCATTAATGCCTCAATGGATGTGTGAACGGATTGAAGTGGTTCATTAAGTGAGCATGTCCTTCACAGATTTCCATCCATCTCAAAGCCAACAGCTAAACCCATCACCTAGCCTCCGTCTAGATATCCTCACCTGACCCCTTCCAGGTAAAGGACATCCTGGAGGACCAGGGATGGGTAATCCTCCCATGTACATGAATGTGTATGGATACATTGCTCTTTGAGCAGCGTGATCTCACGGACTGACTAACTGCATGGCCAAGGTCAGTTTGGAAAAATGGTGTGCATCATTTTTCAAACTTACTCCGCCACCTCCTACCCTCTCCTGTCACCCACCAACTTATCCCCATCATCATAGACCCACGCAATATCCCCATTCCTTTGGCCTCTGTCACCCTTGAACCTTGCCCTGTTACCCAGGACCCTATCATGATCCACCTCTACATGCCTTTCCTCCCCTCAGAGCTGAATCCATTACCTTCCCCATGCTCACCCTGCCTCCACCTGTTATCCTAGTCATCTGTCTTGTTCCCCTCCGTTACCCATCTAAGGAGACATTCACCTAACAGATTCTCACCCTAGACCCGCCAACCTACCACATCCTAATCTCCCCGCTGACTGTGATTGTCCCCTCCTATTACCAGTACCCTGAAATCTCCCCCCTGGACCCCACTGTCAACACCACTGATCCAGCCCTTTCCCTTTCCCTGGACGTTCCAGCTCACTTTCCTGGACCCTCTCCCCACCCCCTTCCCTGGACACTCTCCCCACCCTTCTCCCATTAGCCTGCCTCCCGTGTCCAGTTTTCACTCCAATCATCCAACCTACTTCTCTCCCCCATCCTCCGCTTATCTCCCTTGTTCAGCCTTGGTGCAGCGTTTGCTTAATGGCACTCGAGTGAAGTTATGCGAGGCTCCCAAGAAGGGGAAAGGAACATCTACAGGCCTCAAAGTTGTGGAAGAGGTGAAGCTCGCCAGGTGCACGCCACTCATTTGCAGTCATAAAACTGAACATTCTAAATTCTCACTGGCGGGGAACTTAATTTGGAGGGCGGGCTTAATTCCAGTGAGGTGGCCTTTTAATTAGCATGCATGAGATGCTAATGCGTGGGCCATGACCACTGGATCTTATCCCTCCCACTGCAAGCTCTTCTCCAGCACAGAGCAGGCATTCTGAACCTTGGCACCATACAGGAAACACAGCCATCTGCACGCCTGCTCTTGGCTGCAGAGAACTGTGTCTAACCCCCTGTCTATAATGTCCCCAACTACCACTACATTCATATTAACTCCCTCCACTTGAATTGCTTCCTATACCATGGTGCCATCATCAGTTTTCTCATCCACCCTGCATCCACCACTTTCATCCATAAGAACCGGTTGGGCAACTGCAAAGGCTGAGGCTCCTCCACATCTACCTTCTGGATTCCCATATCTTCCTCACTCATAGTCATACCCTCCTTTCCCTGACCAAATCAGAAGACCCTATCCTAAGGGATGTGATTGTCTCCTGATAGAAAGTGTCCAGGTAACTTCCCCCCCCCCCGGATGCATCGTAGTATCTGCAACTCGGTCTCCAGCTCAATGTCTCTGAGCCAAAGCTCCTCAAGCCGCACATAGTTTTTTTTTTGTAAAAATATACTTTATTCATAAAAAATCTTCAATCACATTCAAAACCATTTCAAAAACAACATTACAAGGGTACAATCCAGGTTAAACTTTTACAAAATGTATCACCAGGTGCATCAGTACAAACAATATTACAATCATTTACAGCCTTTCATTTTGATCTGTACAGCCCGAGGGGCGCACATAGTTTTTTTTTGTAAAAATATACTTTATTCATAAAAAATCTTCAATCACATTCAAAACCATTTCAAAAACAACATTACAAGGGTACAATCCAGGTTAAACTTTTACAAAATGTATCACCAGGTGCATCAGTACAAACAATATTACAATCATTTACAGCCTTTCATTTTGATCTGTACAGCCCGAGGGGCTCTAAACAGTTCCCAGTCTCTCGGTGCGCTGTGGTAGAAAGGTCTTAGACAGCGACCCTTCCCCATTGCGCCTTTGCGGCAGCTGCCCCAAGCTTTAGTGCGTCCCTCAGCACGTAGTCCTGGACTTTGGATTGTGCCAGTCCGCAACAATCGGTCGGGGACAACTCTTTGTGCTGGAAGACCAACAAGTTTCGGGCAGACCAAAGCGCGTCTTTCACCGAGTTGATGATCCTCCAGCTGCAGTCGATGTTTGTCTCGGTGTGTGTCCCTGGGAACAGCCCGTAGAGCACAGAGTCCTGTGTCACAGAACTGCTCGGGATGAACCTCGACAGCAACCACTGCATCTCTCTCCAGACTTTCTTTGCAAAGGCACAATCCACAAGGAGGTGAACAACGGTCTCTTCCCCACCACAGCCACCTCGAGGGCATCGTGCAGAGGGGGTGAGACTCCTGGCGTGTAGGAAGGATCTGACGGGGAGGGCCTTTCTCACCACCAGCCAAGCTACGTCTTGGTGCTTGTTGGAAAGTTCTGGCGATGAGGCATTCTGCCAAATGACTTTGACAGTCTGCTCGGGGAACCATCCCACAGGGTCCACCCTCTCCTTTTCCCTCAGGGCCTCTAGGACGTTACGTGCTGACCACTGCCTGATGGACTTGTGGTCAAAGGTGTTTTTCTGCATAAATTTTTCCACCAGGGACAGGTGGTACGGCACGGTCCAACTACTTGGAGCGTTCCGCGGCAGCGTGGCCAGACCCATCCTTCGCAACACCGGGGACAGGTAGAACCTCAGCACGTAGTGACACTTGGTGTTTGCGTACTGAGGGTCTACGCACCGCTTGATGCAGCCACACACAAAGGTGGCCATCAGTATGAGGGCGATGTTGGGCACGTTTTTTCCCCCTTTATCTAGAGGCTTGTACATCGCGTCCCTGCAGACACGATCCATTTTCGACCTCCAGATAAAGCGGAAGATGGCTCGAGTGATCGCCATCGCGCAGGAGTGTGGAATGGGCCAGACCTGCGCCACGTACAGCAACAGCGAGAGTACCTCACACCTGATGACCAGGTTCTTACCCGCAATGGAGAGGGAGCGTCGCTCCCACATGCCCAGTTTCCTTTTCACCATAGCCACTCGCTCCTTCCAGTTTCTAACGCATGCCCCGGTCCCTCCGAACCATATCCCCAGCACCTTCAGGCCGTCAGCCCTGACAGTGAAGGGGACAAAGGATCGGTCAGCCCAGTTCCCAAAGAACATGGCCTCGCTCTTCCCACGATTTACCTTGGCTCCCGAGGCCAGTTCGAACTGGTCGCAGACGTGCATCAGTCTGCGCACCGACAGCGGATCCGAGCAGAAAACGGCGACGTCGTCCATGTACAGGGAGGCTTTTACCTGAGTGCCTCCACTGCCTGGGATCGTCACTCCTCTTATGCCCGGATCCTTCCTGATGGACTCGGCAAAGGGTTCTATGCAGCACACGAAAAGGACAGGCGAGAGAGGACAGCCCTGCCTGACTCCAGATTTAATCGGAAAGCTATCTGTTTCCCACCCATTGATTGAGACTGCGCTACTGATGTTAGTGTAGAGCAGTTGGATCCAATTTCGAATTCCCTCCCCAAAGCCCATTTTGGAGAGCACATCCCCCATGTAGGTGTGCGATATTCTGTCAAAGGCCTTCTCCTGATCCAAGCTGATGAGGCAGGTATCCACACCCCTGTCCTGTACATAGGCAATCGTATCCCTGAGCAGCGCCAGGCTGTCAGAGATCTTCCTGCCTGGCACAGAGCAGGTCTGGTCAGGGTGGATCACCAATTCCAGAGCGGATTTGACCCGCACATAGTTACCGCAGACATGTTTGCCCTGGGTCACCCCACTGTCCAGGAAATCCCACGTTCTGCTGTCGCAACACATACCTGCCCTGCCATATTTATTATGTGTTAGTTAATTTATTCTTAATTAATTTATAAGTAATTAATATTGCTACTCCCAATGAAATGTATTACTGCTGGTGAGCCTTGCTAAAACTAATGAAACCTTAAATTATGAATAAGTTACATGAGTTTTGATGATAAACGAGCTAAATATTCACCAACCAATCACTTATCCATTCTCCTGTGATGTCACACTTTGATTTCTCTCAGGGGCTACAGATTGGACAGGATTGGATAGGTCTTCTAGGTGGTGGTTACTGCCTCTACATCTTCCTTTTGACTGCTCTTCTAGGTGGTAATTACTGCCTCCGGATCCTCATTGCACCTGCTCTTCAAATGTAAATTGTTTGGACTTCTATATGGACGAAAATGTATTTCACTCTAAACCTAATACAATGTGTATACTGCTTTTAATTGAACTATCTCCAGTGCTACTGGAAAAGAATGAGGAATAATTTGAGTTGGTCTTGGAGGGGCAACAATCCCAGAATTGGTGTTTTTCGACATCCAATATGTTTTAAACTGCAGTTTGTTTTAGTTCAGGAGTTTATTCCAAAACTCTGGTACATGACTAGCTGAAAGAAACTCAATATTGGTTTTAGCCTGAATTACATGAAGTGACATGAAGTGCTGTTACAGAAGCTGAGGCCTACTAAATGTCACCTTAGCTCTGTAGTACTCTTACCTCAGCATCAGGAGGCTGTAGGATCAGGCCTCAATCAAGGACAGGAGAAAATAATCTAAAGATACCTTGGTGCAGTACTGAGGAAATGTTGTTCTTCAGAGTGAGCAATTAAACAGAGCTGTTCAGCCTCTCCAGATGGATGTACAAGATCCCATGACACTTTTTCAAAGAAAAGTAGGAAGTCCTAGCTTCATTCCAGAATTTGAGCATATAATCCAGGCTGATGCTTATTTCCAGCACTGAAGGAGTGCTGCATCAACATCAGAGGTGTTCTCTTTCATGTAATAATTAAACTAGGCCCTATCCATTTGTTCAGGTGAGTGTAGAGGCACTATTCGAAGAAGGTGTCCTCAACAATATTTATCCATCAACCGACATAATCAAAACATAATTATCTGATCATTCATATCCTTGCCATTGTGGGGCCTTGCTGTGTACAAATTGGTTTCTGTGTTTGTCTACAACACTTCAAAGGTAACTGTGCAGGTCCAGAGGATGTGAAACATGTTATATCAATGGAAGTTTCTTCTTCTTTTGTTCTTTTCAGAAATGGAATTAAACATTTAAGGGATAAGATTATTCAAAAAACCCTCAGAATTGATAATTAACTACGATAAGCTTTGAAATTCTTTTATGAATGACATTGCATGTAATTTATCCATGCGATATGTAACATTGGCAGCAGTGTTTTGCACAATTATCTTAATTTAGTACAAAAGCAATGGTGTTTGTTTTACTTGTGAAGTACATACCACTTGGTGTGAATCGTTAAAGGGAATGGCCTGCAGACCTCTGCGGAACCAAAAGTGATTAGTGCAACATTACAGAATAGAAAAATGATTTCATTTTCCATACCTTGTTTACGACTTCTGTTCTAATACAGTGATTGTTTTCTGTTCTAGACCCTCCCGCAATAATGGAAATCAAGAGTCCTGGGATGGTAGTGGGTAAAGGAGGATTGTTGCGATGCGAGGCTTTAGCAGTTCCTGCAGCAGCGTTTGAATGGTATAAAGGAGACAAAAAGTAAGTCCACACCCTGAACTAAAACATATTTCTGTCTTTTCTCAGATAGTCTTTAATTTCATGCCTTATGTTAAACAAGGTATTTATTGCCTGTTGTCAACAGCAATAGTGGTAAACTATGAGTTTGATTTGTTACAGAAGTGACTATAATGTAATAATACCCAAAGCTAAAACTTGAAAAGTTGCTGAACATCCAACATCATGGGCAGAATTTTTCACTCGTCGGGCGGGCACGCGCCCAACCCGAACGAGCTTAAAATGACGCGCGATGACGTCGGGCAAGCATCCCAAAGTCAATGCGCACTCGCGCAATATTTCGCTCGGCAGGCCAGCGCAGGAGTCGGAGCCTCGCCCACCATTAATTAAGAGGCCAGTTAAGGCCCCAATTGACAGCGATTTAACATTGCCCGTGCAATTTTTCTCTCGTCGCACAGGCAAAACGGGAAGGCAGGCAGCCGACAAGTTGCAAAGCCTCATCCACGGGCACAATAGGAAGGGTCAGCAGCATTGTCAATGTGAGTAGTGAGGAGCTTTGGAGATAACTAGCTGCCGCTGGCCTATTGGTACTTAGCAGCTTAATCTCTGATTCTTAGCATTTCCACGTGTAATTTCAGGACTCATTGGTGTCTTCCAGGCCACCTGAGGATTTGGACCGTGTGGACCCTTCCAGGTTTCAGACAGCCATCCCTTACGTTGGTAATGCGGAGAAGGGAGAGGAGGCCAGGCATCCCAATGCAACTTCCAGGGGGCCGACCTGTGGGAGGAGAGGTGCAGGCACAGGGGGTGCAGGGCCAGCAGGTAGCCCAAGATGGAAGGGGCCGCAGAAGACGTCATAATCCTGGCATCTCCCTAGTCGCCGCAGCCACATCAGATGCCACGGTCACTGGCAGAGGGGGCGGAGTAGCTGCTGCCGTCATCCAGAGCGCCCTGAGAGGAGCCCGCAGAGACAACAAGCAGCTCGTGCGCCAACATGAGGTCGCTGTGGACTCCCTGCTCGCCACTGATGGATGGGCATCTGGCTGGGATACTGGGTGTCCCATCCATCTGACACATGGACACTGACCAGCTGAGGTCATTGCCTGTGTGAGGGCTTGCAGGTCCGAGTGCAACCCCAGGAACCCCTGATTCTGTTCCTGGAGCAGCCTCTCCATGAGAGTCACCACTCTCTCCATGGAGGAGGCTCCGCATGGACTCCTCCACAACGGAGACCATGGCACGCATTACCCCTTGGATCTCCATCAGATCCTCCCACACACCCTGCTAGACATTCAGCATCTGCTCCCTAATGGACACCTCCAGTGGCCCATCATCAGCCTTCAACTGAGCATTGTCCTGGTCCCCAGCAGTCCGACTGCCGGCGCCCTGGGTACTCTCTGCCTCTGCCTGCACCTCAAGCGAGTGTGAAGTGGCCTCACCAATGTGCACCGAGATACTAGCTGCCGAACTATTGCCCATCGAGGTGGTGGGAACTGCGCTGGTGCTTGCTTTAGAGAGCGGGTGTGACGCAGGTGCTTGGTGAGCATGGTGGTCCTCCAGGGTCAGGGGTAGCTCCTGGAGATCCTGCGCTTTGCTGCTTGGTGGAAAATCGAAGGGAGAAGGAGGACATGTCATTAGTTTAAGTCATGAAACTGTCACAATGCATGCCAGGCACCAGAGTGAGACAATGGAGATGTGCATCATGGTGCCGTCCTCTTTCACTGATCAATGAGGAATTCAGTCTGGAGGCTCCCACCAATGAAGAAACTACACAAGAATGTTTGAACCATCTAAAACTCTCACCTCAGTGCATTCCGCTCTTACCTTCATCTGACACCCCAGCCACACTGCAGCTGGTTGACCGAGGTGCATGGCGCCTCTCGAGCTCCAAGGCCTCCTGCTCGTACTGGGAGAGGATGAGGAGGTGTGGGGGTCCTCCGCCAGTCCGTGAGCTCTCAAAATTGTTATGGGATGTCTTCTGCTGAAAGGGCAGAGGAGCAATGATCAGTCCACTCTCTACCTGTAGCGCCATTGCAGCCTGGCCAACCCCAGCTGAGGGGCACCTTGCAGGGCAGATCAGAGTCATGGCCCTCAAGCCGCAAGGAACTCAGTCAAAGCATCCATGGCTCAGCCCCTTGGCCAGCTCAGGCATGATTGACAGTTGGCACTCAGACTCTAACACCCCTGAGCTCCATGCGGGGATGGCCAGCCCAAAACAATTCAACACACTGAGCCATGCCAGCATGGTACTCACCTTTCCTGAGTGCAACAGGTCATTGAAGCACTTCTGGCACTGCACCCAGGTGTGCTGCACCATGTCATGACTGCTCACCTGGGCTGCCACCTCCTCCCATGTCATCTTTGTGAGGTGCGGTGGCCTCCTCCTCCTAAATCTGGGGACAAAGGTGTCTCTTCTGGAGCCACCTCTTCTAGGAGGCCAGCGTGGCACTAGTCAGAGAAACAGGGGGCCGAGTGCCCAGCCTACCCCACCTCCTGCCTGGTCTCTGCATCCTCGTTTGCAGCCATGTTGCTGCTGCGACTCCGACGCGGGCAGCATCCCTCGGGCTGCCTGAGCCATTTTTGAACCGATTGCCGGGTTGCAATTGGGCCCGGAGGACAACAGGCCCCCGCCCTGCCCGCCCCTTCTCAAACATTTTCCAGCCGGTGTTCATGCTTAATTGGCCTGCCAGCATGAAATCGCGGTCCAGCCCTAATCGCGGGCAGCAGTCGACTTTCCGACCGCTCCCGCCTGCCCCACCGAGCCTGCCCGATGAGGGCAAAATTCTGCCTAAGGTCTCTCAACCAAAGACCAATAATTTACATTAGAAACACAATAACTGCTAGGAACGTAAAGCAGATTCATCAGCATTTGTAAAGAAAGATTTTGGTGTATGACATAAAGGTGACTGAAGAATCAGCTTTTAGATTGCAGGCAAGGGCAAATGAGAAGGGGGTTAAGTAGAGCCTTCAAATAGCCTATCTACTTTCATAGAGGTAGCTAATAAGTGTGATAGGGCCAGACTTTCAATCACCTGTGAGAGCGAGGTCAGGTGCAGTGCACTCTGAAAATAGCGCTCTTGGTTGGTGTGTCAGTCTTCCGACATGTCCGTGATGCGTTGGAATTTTTAAAAGAAGGGCAGTGGGCATTAGCTGGCAGCACACACACCTCCAATGTACTTGCTGTTAAGCTCATTGATGAGCTTGTTAACAGGTTGCAGAGGGACAGAATCAAATTTTCAATATCAATAATGGGAAGAGAAAATGGTCTGGGACACATTAGTGCATAGCTGTCGGGACCACAGCAGTGAGCCATTATTGATGGTGTCTGCTGTTGAAAACTCTTCTATAAAAAATGGATAGTCAAACTGAGGTGCTGATGCAGTCGCATAAAGTTGCCATCACCTGAGCAGAGTTTGACTTCTTGAGGAGTGAGAATTTAGGCACTTGTCTGGACAATGAGGCTGCTGGTCCTCAGCTCTTCTGCCTGCTTCATTCTTCAAGGTAAAGGCAAACCAATAATGGCTACCATCTGTCTTTTAAAAACACCATCCAGAGCAAGTTCTCATCTCCTTCCCACCCAGCACACCTAATTAGGCACCAAGCTCACCATCGGGCCAGTTAGGGCCTTTTCCAATAAAAATCATATCACATCACTGATGTGTGGGGTCGGGTCCAATGGGTTCCCAACTGCAAGTTAAAATCCAGCCCATAGTCTGGTAACAAATTTTAAAATACTAGATGCATTGTGAAGTCCTGCATACAAAGGTCAACAGAGACAGAGGATGGATAGGCAAAAGAGAATACTACAAATGCTGGAAATCTGAAATAAAAACAGTAAATGCTCTAATAGATAGGTAATTATTTACAAGAGCAAGGCATTGGAAACATAGACAGTTAGCCAGGTGAGGCTGAAGATGGAAATAAAAGAATGGAATGAAAGTGAAAAACTGTGCATTTGCAGCTCTCTTATTTCAGCTTTTGAAGATTTTCTCTTTCTACGTAGTGAAGCTCGATGTAATGCCCCTCCTTTTTCGATTAGGGACTTTACAGCTTTACAGACTTCCAGACTCAACATTGAGTTCAGCAATTTCAGATCACGAGTTAAATTCCACCCAGAAAATTTGAGTCCAGTTTAAGAAAGAATTGTTTTTAAAGCAGCAAAGGAGGTAAAATAAACTGTAAAATTAATTCTATTTGCTAAAAAGCTACAGCAAAATAAAATGCACAAAATCTGAATCATCAAAATCTGGGCTTTGTGCAGTTGAAACATAGCTCACATTTCTAATAACTGGGGAGAAAATTCATGGCCAGGATTTTTCCCTTGTCAGGCGGGCTCAGCAGGGACGGGCGGGAGCAGTCGGGAAGCTGACCGCCATCCACGAACGGGGCTGGACCATGATTTCACGCTGGCGAGCTAATTAAGGCCCGCCCAGCATGAAGCACGCACAGCAGCACTCAGCGCTGCCCCTGTGGAGGGGGGGAGGAGGGCAAGAGCGCAAGTTCACAGGTGCGCACAGGAAAAGCTTCCTGAGGCACAGGGAGATGAAGAGTTTTGAACATTAAAAATAAAGATTTTTAAGATGTTATAAAACATGCCCCTCATGTGACTCTGTCACATGAGCAGGCCTTTTCACCTGATCTTTTCGCCTGCTCGCCAATCGTAAGGTTGGACAAGCAGCGAAAAATTTCTTTCAATTATAACTTTAATGGCCTTAATAGGCCTTTTAATTGTCAGTGGGCGCGCTCCCAACTACTGTGCTCGCCCGCCGAGCGAAATATCGCGCAAGTGCACGATGACGTCGGGACGCTCACCCAACGTCATCACGCGTCATTTTATGCTCGGTTGGATCAGATACGCACTCGCCCGATGAGCGTCATATTCTGGCCCATGTCTAAGCAAAATAAACAATATATGATTCCAAAATAGTCTTTCTTGGAATTTTAAAACTATTATTTTTACAAAACTCACATTATATTCACTCAATAAAAGTTCTGTTTAGTGTTTTTGGTGTTCCCAGGAGGTATATTGTGGATGCTAAAAGGAGTTGCATAATTTAGTTGTGTACTTTGTGTCTTCCTCATTGTGCAGTGCTTCCCCCACCCCTACCCCACCACACTGTTAAAAATAATTATGTTTTCAGCTAGAATGTGTATTTAATTCAGTACACACAGCTTATGTCGGGTGGAAAGGCTGTGATTGCTTTGCCTTGTTTTTTTAATCACCTTACTTGTTTCTGTCAATTCATTAGGTTGGCCTCTGGCAGGCAAGGGATTCAAATCACGAACTTCAGTACCAGATCTATTCTCACTGTTACCAACATTACAGAGGATCACTATGGCAACTATACATGCGTGGCTGTTAATAAGCTAGGGACAAGTAGTGCCAGTCATTTTCTACACAGTAAGTCTTGTGAAAGATTCCTGCATTTATTATTTCAAAATGAGATGGGCATAAAAGAGCTACATTTGTGAGCTTTCCATTTTATTTCACAAACGTCATTGTGTTTCGATATTTGTGTCAAGATCTACCTATGTAATTCCAGTTAACCATTCTTCCTTTAGTTAATTTACCAATTAAATCAGCACAGCTCCCTAATGGATTAATCAATAAATGTGATCCCTCCAGCAGTTGATTAAACTGCACGAGCTTAACATCCAGACTCACATAGGAGAAATGGCTAGTCAGTGCTATAGGACATTTGACTCCCTCCCCAGCACCCTCCGCCCACCGCCAACGCTGGCCCACATGGTATCACATCCCAGTATGAATCAGCAGTTACAGAAAGGAGGCAAGTAAATTGGGATGGAAAAAAGAAGCTAAACCATTTTGTTCTTATTTTTATGTTATGCTCAAACATGGTTCAAAAAAATAAGTGGCTTCGGGGGTAATTGGATGATTCACATGTTCAGATTCTTCCCAACCTCCTAAGGTGTCTGATTAAAAGCCGTGCTTTTTCAGTCTTCTTAGGGATTTCCATTCTTACTGTGGATTCCAGCTAACTTGAGGCCAGAGAATAATTGCTGAATATAGCATGCAGCTAGTAGATGCCTGGGAGAATTATGTTGTGCTCACATAGTCTGGCTTTCAATGGCCTACTCTGCATACATGGCATCACTAACAAAACTATTGTTTCAGTAACAGAATTAGAGCTGAATTTGGAGGGTGGAGGAGGGGAAAGGAAACATGCAATCCATTATAGATGCCCGCTTCAAGCAGACATCAAAATTCTTCCCCAATAATTCCTCAGCATTTTATCCTATAGCCAAGGGTAGATTCTCCTCTTCCTGCTGTCTCCAGTCTTTACAACCTTCTAAGAACCATTTCACTGCCTGAATTTCTCCAGTTTACACAGGTCTCAGTTTAATTTTTAAAAGCCTGATTGCAATATTAGCTTTTTGTCAAAACTGACTGCCCTTCCTCCCCAAGAGTATAACCCACTAGCCCAACTTGGCAGTAAGTTCAAGTTCAAATGCATAGAGTTGTTGCGTAGCAATGAGGGTGGATAGTTGCTTGAATGTCATATTATCTTGTCATTATCTCTAGACACCCTATCTGAAATCTAATATACACCTGCCAGCCATGCAGTGCTGTAAATTTAACCTCTTGAGAGCTAAATTTTGCTCAATAGTAACATTTTTAACATCATTACACCATCGTCCTCCCATGGCTGCAGTCTAAAATAACAAATGGAGCAGTGCAAATAAGTTTCATTTTTTAGTGGAGTAGAGAAATGTCTAAGAGATAATCACATACTGTGGGGTAAATAATCTGATGCTTTAAGCAAGACTTTAGTCTGCATCCTGTAGGCTACTGAGGATTGCTGCCATGCTCAGCGAATTGTGCAGTATTTGGATGGAGGTCCTGCTGAGCATTACTTCCATTCATTATGAACAAACATTACTTGGGGATGTTTGGTTCCATTTTGAAAGTGGGCCCAATATCAGCAGCACAAATACCACTGCAAGTGTCCTTCTCAAGAGAAGGACATCAGTGACACCAAAAAAGCAGCTCAATCAAATTAAAATTTCATGCATGGAATATTACATTTGATCCTCATCACTGATGAGCCAAACAGTGTCCTATGTTGTCACAAAAGACATTGAACAAACCGGTGGAGGCCATGTGATCCCACTCCAAGGTCGCCTGGGCACAGGGGCTTGGAACAACGGCAAGCAATCAGAGCTCCCTATGATACTATGTATCTTGGACCTACAGATGATAGTTTTTGCCAAACCCAGGAAATCCAGTCTGCTCTTCCTACTGTACACATAGATGAGAAATGTTGCTGTGAAGTACAGCCAAAAAAAACAGTCCTTTAATTGGAAAGGGGGTGCAACCTCTGGTATTATAATATATGATCATAGGAAATAGGAGCAGGAATAGGCCATTCAGCCCATCGAGCCCGCTCTGGCATTTAATAAGATCATGGCTGATTTGATTGTGGCTTTAACTCCACTTTCCTGCCTGCCCCCCATAACCCTTGACTCCCTTGTTGATCAAACATCTGTCTAACTATGACCCAGCCTCCAGTGCTCTCTCTGGACGAGAACTCTAAAAACTAATGACCCTCTGAGAGATGAAATACCCCATCATCTGTCTTAAATGAGAGACCCCTTATTTGTATACATAAGTGCTAGTTCTAGATTTCCCCACAAGAGGTAGCATCCTCCCAGTATCCATCCTGTTAAGCCCCCTCAGAAACATATATATTTTAATATGATTACCTTCATTCTTCTAAACTCCAATGAGTAAAGGCCCAACCTGCTCAACCTTTCCCCATAAGATGACGCCTTCATTCCATGAATCAGCCCCTTCTCTGAGCCACTTCCAATGCAAGTATATCACCTCTTAGGTGACAAGGCCAAAATTGTACACAGGTGCGATCTCACCGATTCCCTGTACAGCTGAGCAAGACTTCCCTAGTTTTATACTCCATTCCCCCTTACAATAAAGGCCATCATTCCATTTGCCTTCCTAATTATTTGCTGTATCTGCATGCTGACTTTTTGTGATTCATGTACAATACAACCAGATTCCTTTGTACTGCAACATTCTGCAGTCTCTCCACTTAAATAACATTCTGCTTTTCTATTCTTTATGTCAAAGCAAACAACCTTACATTTTCTCACATTATGCTCCATCTGTCCATTTTTTTTTCAATTCACTTAAACTGCCTTTCTGCCTTTGCAGACTCTTTGTATCCTCCTCACAACTTCTTTACCTACCTATCTGCAAATTTGGCTACAATTCAGTCAGTCCCTTCATCCATGTTATTAATATAGATTGTAAATAGTTGAATACCCAGTATTGAGCCCTGTGGCACTCCACTAGTTGCATTTGCCAACCTGAAAATGACCCACTTCTCCAGACTCTCTGCTTCCTGTGAGTTAGACAATCCTCTAACCACGCTAATATCTCACCCCCAACATCACAAGCTCTGATCTAATGCAGTAACTTTTTATGTGGCACCTCATCAAATGCCTTTTGGAAATTCAAATGCACTACATCTACTGATTCCCCTTTGTCCACCTTGCTTCTTACATCCTGAAGCAATTTTCATAAATTTGTCAAGCACGATTTTCTTTCACAAACCATGTTGACTTTGCCTAATTGTATTATGATGTTCTAAATGTCCTGTTCCTCTCTCCTTAATAATGGATTCTAGCATTTTCCCAGTGACAGATGTTAGATTAACTGGCCTAGCCTAACTAAATAATGTTATCTTGAATGCAAAATGTTCATGCAGCCTGACTGAAACTGTAGTTGTCAATATGAGTAGGAATTTCATAAACATGCAGAGGGTGGTACTTCAACTCACCTCTGGTTTAATAGCCTCGAACCATAACCACAACACTATCACACCCTGGGAAAATGCATGGTAAAGTCCCAAACAGGAGCCTTTTTGAGATGATCATTTCAAAGGATTTTCCCTCTGCTTTCTGGATTAAACCATGTAGGAAATGTTTATCTAATAAAACAGAGAACTGAAAGTGACAGTTTTAAGAAAAGAGTTCAGCAAACTGGAAGATCTTTAAAAATAGATCAGTAAAATGTCTCCCTAGCGTCAACATTCATTCACACGCTGGATGCAGCTACCTGTTACCTTAATGCAGAAAACAAGCCAACCACAATATATGGTGCTTTGACTAACACCAGATGAAAGAAGGCATGCCAAGGAGATCAATGAGCAGCACAACTGGATATTTTCCATTTGCCAAGATGCCATCAGCCACAGCTGCAGGTCATGGACTACCTACCTGGAAGTGGCTACTGATAATTGCCTCTGCAGGATCCAGGTCAGCATTTGTTGGTTTTCAAGGCCACCATCAGCTGAACTGCACCATATTTAGGCCCACTTTGGACCTAGCTGAAAAGGATAGAACAGGGCATGGTGAAAAGCTAGAAATTGTGGAAGTCCAAGGAAACTTGGCGAACCTGGTGCATAGATCATTAAAATGTAATGCTCAGGTGCAGAAAATAATCAAAAGACTATTAGAATGCTGGCCTTTATATCAAGAGAACTAGAATACAATGTGGTAGAAGTCATGTTTGAGCTATACAAAGCCCTGGCCAGACCATACCTAGAGCACTGTGAGCAGTTCTGTGCACTGCAGTTTAGGAAGAATATAGTGTATTGTAGGGAGTGCGGCATAGATTCACAAGAACAATACCTGAATTCGAAAAGATTATAAAAACTGGGGTTGTATTCCATTTCCCAGTTAACTGCTGGTTGTACAGCCATACAGCAGCCTGAAAGGTACAGTGCAGGCCTTGTTCTTTGATAAATAATCCGTGTGCGTGGCTGTACAAGAAATGTAAGGAGAGCATGGACAAAAAAAGGGGACATGTGCAACAACTAAGCTTTAAAGGGACATTGGCTGTATTCCCTGGAATTTAGAAGGTTAAAGGATAATTTGATCAAAGTTTTCAAAATATTAAGAGGAACAGATGCAGGTAAGTGAAAGAAAACTGTTTCTGTTAATTAGGCTGGGATAGCGATAGTATAAAGAGAAAGGCAGGTGTTTCTAGAGTGTGTTGAGGAGAATCTACATTAGTATATTTCTACTGCAACAAAGAAGGAGGAATTATTGAATCTGGATCTGGAGAAAGAGGTGGGTCAAATAATCAAATATCAGTAGAGGAACATTTAGGGGACAGTGATCATAGCACCATAAGGCTTAGATTAGCTATGGAAAAGGACAAGGAGCAATCTGGAGTAAAAAAATAATTAATTGAGGGAGGGCCAACTTCATTGGGGCGAGAACAGATCTGGCCCAGGTAAATTGGAATCAAAGATTGGCAGACAAAATTGTAATGGAACAATGAGAAGTCAAGATATGTTCCCAGGAGGGAGAAAGATAGGGCAATCTAGAGCTCCCTGGATGATGAAAGCGATAGAGAGTAAGATGAAGCAGAAAAAGGGTGCATATGACAGATCAGATGGATAATACAGGTGAGAACCAGGCTCAATATAGAAGATTCAGAGGGGAAGTGTAAAAAGAAAGAAGGGAAGCAAAGAGAGACTATGAGAAAAGACTGGCAGCTAACATAAAAGGGAATCCAAAAGTCTCCTATAAGCATATAGATAGGAAAAGGATGATAAAAGGAAGGGTGAGGCTGATTAGAGACCTAAAAGGGGATTGAGTCAGCGGGCCTGGCTGAGGTACTAAGCGGGTACTTTACATTTGTCTTTACCAAGGAAGAAGATGCTGCCAAAGTCATAGTGAAAGAGGAAGTAGTTGAGACACTAGATCACCTAAAAATTGATAAAGAGGAGGTATTGGATAGGCTGGCTCTACTGAAAGTTGATATGTCAGCAGAGCCAGATGAAATCCATCCAAGGAGGCACTGGCCATAATCTTCCAATCCTCCTTAGATACAGGAGTGGTACCAGGGGACTGGAGAATTGCAAATGTTACACCCTTGTTCAAAAAAGGATGTAAGGATAAGGCCAATAACTACAGGTTAGTCAGTTTAACCTTGGTGGTGGGTAAGCTCTTAGAAACAATAATTCAGGAAAACATTAACTGTCACTTGGGACAAATGTGGATTAATTAAGGAAAGCCAACATGGATTTGTTAAACAAGGCCCAGGAGAGAAGGGAAGCACAAGGTGCAAAACACCAGGGACCCTGACCTCAAGGGAATGGAGCTCTGTGCCCAACTGGCAGCACCACCCCTCTGTGCAGGCGGCATATGGCCATATCCACAGGCTTCACTGAATGCCCCAACTCTAAAGCCCAGCTGCTGTCCCTATTTGGATAGAGCTCCTGGACACAGCATTCTAACTGGCCACCTCCAGGGAAATCCACCCGACAGGCGCACCAGTGCCAGTGCATCACCCTCTCCCAGGCCTTGGCCAGAGCCTACAGGTAGCTCAGGTGAAGAGGATGCAGCACTGGAACTACCTTGGGCCAATGCTACAAGGATGCAGATGAAGTTGGCCTCCACCTCAATCCGCATGGGTGCAGGTAGGCCACAAATAGCAACCTCCCCACCCCCACCCAAGAAAATCACAAAGCCTCACTTTTAGCCCAATTTATTGGAGGAATTAAACTAAAAAGAATTGATCAATTTGAAAATGCTGAAAGGGAGAAAAATCAGCTTGAATTTCCAAAAAAGTGTTGATTAATTATAGGTTTCAATGATTGGGAGAAATTGAAAGAAAATAATTGATTCATCAATGAAAAGTTATTTACACAGATTTAGCTTAGTTTTCAAAGTGGAAGCTTATTATATTGTATTCTAATAATAATACTATTATATTATGTGGCTGTATAACGCTGATGGTTGACATATGTGTTAGTCGAATTAACAAAGTACTGGAGGAAATGGGAAAGAAATACCTTGAGCCTGGGAAACAAAAAACAACTTAAGCAGTTTCCTGCACAAACCCCAGGAAAGGGTAGAAAGATCAATCACGTTCTCCTCAAAGCTTGTTGTTCAATGCTGCATTTCAGGTTGAACCCATTTCCGAGCCTTGTTTTTGTATTAATTTCGCCGAGACCAGAGGCAAACAGGTCGGTGTTAGTTTAACCCAACTCCTTGGCTCGGCCCCAGTCCCCTCCCCTTTCTTGATGACCAGAACTAGAGGCCTAGTCTGTCTCTCTCTAGCTCTGCTTCTTAAGTGAAAAAGTTTTTATTAGTTAGCTCTGCTGCTTGGCACTTTTTAATGGTCACTTTCATTAATTATGCATTATTTTAATTATCAGTTTATTGCTGTGACCTGTTTTTTTTGCTCAGCAAGTTGTTTATGTTTTCTTCATATCTTAACTTTTTCTACATTCATGTTTAATGTTGTGCAAAACCAGATCTCAGGCAGCTGCTGCTGGGTTTCTTACTGAGGAGGAATGAGAGGCTTACAAGAAGCCTGTTTGTTTTTTGGAGGGCTGGCAAAAGGGATATTTTTCACAACTGGCAGCATCTGCGCAGAGAGAAACCCTTCGTCAGAGCTAGTGCAGACCCAGGACCTGAAGCATTGACTCTGTTTCTCCCTCCATTGATGCTACCTGGCCTGCTGAGTATTTCCAGCATTTTCTATTTATATTTCAGCTTTCCAGCATCTGCAGTACTTTGCTCTCCTATTACATGCTCCATGCTGGGTATTTTTAAGTGTGGTTAGTTTCAATTTAAAATCAGAAAGTATTTATCAATCAAAGCAAAGTGTAATTTTTCTGTCAACAAAGCAGGTGAATTAGTCGGTAATAATTTACTGGAAGATATTACCATTTTTAAACTTGGAAGTGAAACCAGGAGTCATGCGTTAATCAAATATGTCACTGATAGTTCAAGATGTTCTCATTTGTACATGCGATTGTTGTTTGCGGTGCTTGTGAGGTTCAAATCTTTTGGATGTTGTTGTCTGGATATTGCACAGGGCCAGGTTCAAAGAAGTGGAGCTGGTTGCATAGTATGACTGACCGAGTTGTATATGATTATCTGACAAAGCTGCGGTTGTAAAGTGTATCATACTGAAACCTGGGGCAGAATTTTACATCCCCCGGGTGGGCACGTGCCCAACCCAATCGGGAGTAAAATAGTATGCGATGATGTCGGGGGAGCATCCTGATGTCATCACGCACTCGCGCGATATTTCGCTTGGTGGGTGCACGCAGGTGCCGGAGCAGCATCCGCCATTAATTAAGCGGACACTTAAGGCCCTTATGAGTCCAATTGAATGTGATCTTTCCTTACCGATGCGATTTCCAGCTCGTTGCATGGGCAAAACGGGCAGGTGGCCAGCCGACAGTTTCACTAACTTCATCCAAGTGCGGGATAAAAAGGATCAGTAGCATTGCCAGTGAGAGTAGTGAGGTGTTTTGGAGATAGTTTGCTGCTGGTTGCTTATTGGTACTTGGCAGCCTCATCTCTGTCAGCCATCTTAGCCTCATCAGGGCTTCATTCTTATCATTTCCAGGCTTACTTTCAGGACTCATTGCTGTCTGCCAGGTCCTTGGAGGATTCAAACCTGTGGAGCCTTCCCTTAACCTGATAATGGGGATTGTGGGCTCCACTGGAGGCACCTCCTCTGAGGAGGAAGAGAGGAGCAGAAGGGAGAGGAGGTCTCATGTCCCTGTACAACTTCCAGGGGAGGGACCTGTGGGAGGAGAGGCACAGGCACTAGCCGCGCAGGGCCAGTAGGTAGCCCAAGGCTGAAGGGGCCGCAGAAGATTTCACTATCCTGCTGCCAGCGTTTACAGGCAGTGATGCAGCTACCTCAATATGTTCAAGGTGCTATACTAAAGGAGGCTCCGCCTCTCAAGGGAGAGTGTGACCTCCATTTGCCAGATGATTGGGCCTGAGGTCAGCTCCAACTGTGTGGGTGGACACCCCATGCCAGTGGCTCTGAAGGGGTCACAGCAGCCCTCAAATTCCATGCCTCAGGTTCTTTCCAGGGCTGAGTGGGGGATCTTTGTGGAGTCTCCCAATTAGCTGTCCATAGTTGCGTCAAGCTGGTGACAGAAGCTCTGTTCAGGCGGGTACAGCCAGGCAGAGCGAGCCAGAGGCTTTTCCGTGATTGCTGGGTTCCCCCACGTCCAGGGTGTAATCAACTACACACATGTGGCCATCAAGGCACCAGCGGGTGAGCCCGGTGCCTTTGTCAACAGGAAGGGATTTCACTCCATGAATGTGCAGATAGTGTGTGACCACAGGAAGCAGATTCTGCAAGTCTGTACAAGGTACCCTGGCAGCTCCCATGACACCTACATCCTGAGACACTCCCAGTTGCCGAGGCTCTTCAGTGTTCCAGCTCGACTGGATGGATGGCTGCTGAGTGACAAGGGCTATCTGTTGAAGAGGTTGCTCATGACACCTCTCCGCCACGCAAGAACAGAGACAGAGAAGTGTTACAATATGAGTCATACCTCCACAAGGGCAGTGGTATGAGAATTATAGGTCTTCTCAAGATGCGCTTCCGATGCCTGGACCATTCAGGGGGTGCACTGCAATACCCCCCCAGAGCTGGTTTCACTGATAGTGGTTGCATGCTGTGCTCTCCACAATCTGGCACCGGAAAAGGGGGACCCACTGGAGGAAGAGGATCTTGACGCAGTTGCACAGGATGCAGGTGATGAATTCAGTAGTGAGTCAGAAGAGGATCACGGTGAGGAGAACACTGAGGGCATGGAGGCAGACCTCGGTAATGTCCAGGGAGGCAGGGACGCCTGGATCCAACGCTCCTTCAGCTAGGCTACCAAAGATCAGCTTCAAACGCATGCCAGGGCTGCCACCTCCAACCTGGATGTCTGAAAGGGCCCGTTCATTTGAACATAAAGAACACTCAGTGCCTGTACAATAAAGCTCAGAGCCACTTACATCCAGCATTACATACAGGCGCTCCCTGCACCAATAAAACAAAAAGGTGAAGCATACTCAGGCCATGATAACAAAAGCAACATCTATCTCATTTTGACAATTCCAAACTATTTACATAAACTTCCCTGGTCTTCATTCCCAGACCAGTATAGATGAAGTAAACATAAATTAACATAAAATCGTCCGTGACCTGTCCTTCTTGTGCTCACGGTGCATTTAACCTATGCTTGTGAGTGCTATGTCTAGGTGCTCCCTCCTCGCTGTCACCAGCATTGGAGACAGCCTGCTGACCCTGCTGTCTACTTGGCCTTGATGACCTTGGCAGTCATCCTCTGGCCAGTGGAGCCTGTGCTAGCCCTGCCTGGGAGGGAGTGGCCAGTGCCATGGCTGGCATCTCCCCAGTTGCTGTATCCTCATCAAATGCCACAGTCACTGGCGGAGGAGCTGCTGCCGTCATCCAAAGTGACCTGAGAGGAGCTGTTAGATATGACAGGCAGCTCGTGCACCAACGTGATGTTACTCTGGACCTCCCTGCACACCATTGATAGATGGGCACCTAGCTGGGATACCAGGTGCCCCATCCATCTCCCACATTGACACTGACCACCTGAGGTCATGCTCTGCATGGTGTCCCCCACAACAGAGACCAAGGCACGCATACCCTCATGGATCTCCACCAGATCTTCCCGCACATCTCGCTGGATATCCAACATCTGCTGCCGAATGGACGACTCCAGAGGCTCATCATCTGCTTTGACTGAGCATCGTCCTGGTGCCCAGCAGTCCTCTGACTGCTGGTGCCCCGAGCACTCTCTGCCTCTGCCTGCACCTCAAGCAATTGTGAAGCGCCCCACCAATGTGCACCAAGATACTAGCCACCACTCTAATGCCCACCGAGGTGCTGGTATCTGTGCTGGTGCCTGCTTCAGAGGGCGGGTGTGATGCAGCTGCAATGATGCTCTGTGGTCCTCTGGTGTAAGGGGTGGCCCTTTGGGGTCTGGAGATCGAACGCCTGCTGACAAGCCTAAAAGGAAAAAGAAGGACATGTCATTAGTTAAAGTCATCACACTGTCACTGTGCATGCCAGGCACCCTGGTGAGACAATGGAGATCTGCTTCGTGGTGCCATCATCTTCCAATGATCAATGGGGACTCCAGGTTCGAGGCTCACATCAATGAAAGGTCTACACTAGAATGGTTGCACAAGCTGAAATTCTCACCTCTGTGCACTGCACTCTTACCTTCGCCTGGCATCCCCGCCTCTCCATGCCCAGCTGCACGTGGTGGGGTGTGCTAGCTCTTGAGCTCCAGGGTATCTTGCTCGTATCTCAAGAGGTTTGGGAGGCTAGCAGGGCCTCCGCCACTTCACTACCTTTCTATTTTATTGTGGGCTGTCTTCTCCAGAAACAACAGAGGAGCATTGATTAGTCCACTCTGTACCTGCAGCACCATTGCAGCCTGGCCAACCCCAGCTGAGGAACACCTCGCAGGGCACTTCGGAGTTGTAGCCCTCGAGCTGCAAGGCCCTCAGTCCAAGCAGGCAGGGCTCACCCCCTTGGCCAGCTCTGGTGTGCTTGACAGTTGGCACTCAGACTCTAGCACCTCTGAGGTCCACGGGGAAGGGGGGGTGGGGGGCAGCCAGTTCTGAACACATCTACACACTGACCCATGCCAACACGGCGCTCAATCTTCCTGAGTGCAGCAGGTCATTGAAACACTCATGGCACTGGACCCAGGAGCGCCGCACCACATCATGGCTGCTCAGCATTGCTGCCACCTTCTCCCATGCCCTCTTGGTGAGGTGCGGTGGTCTCCTACTCCCATTTCTGGGGACTAGAGTGTCCCTCCTGGCAGCCGCCTCCTCCAGGAGGATGACAAGGCTCTCATTAGAAAAGCAGGGGGCCGAGTACCCACCCGACCTGCCCTCCTGCTTGTGTCCATCTACACTCAGGTCCATCGTGAAAATTCAGAGGATGTCCTCCGTGGCAGCCTTTCAGGGGCTGCCTGGACCATTTTTAAACTGGCCATTGGGCTCGGCGGCCGACAGGCCCCCGCCCCCGCTTGGCCCTTCCCGGCCAGTGCGGAGCCACGTTTCATGCCGGAGAGGCCTTAATTTGCCTGCCAGTGTGAAATCGTGGTCAGAGCCCAATTATGGGCGACGGTCCGTTTCACAGCTGTTCCCAGGCCTGCCTGCCGCAGGGAAAATCCTGCCCCTGAGCTTTCAATGGGCTTTATAAATAGAGGCATAGTGTACAAAAGCCAAGAAGTTTTGCTGAACCTATATAAAACAGTTTGACACCACTGTGGCTATGGTTTCCAATTCTGAGCACCCGAAAGATGTGATGGCTTTGTAGAGGGTTTGGAAGAGATTCACTAGAATGGCTCCAAGGTTGAGAGATTACAGAGAAACTGGGATGTTCTCCTTAGAACCAAAAAGCTTGAGGGAATTTAATGCAGATGCATAAAATTATGAAGGGTTTAGATAGACAAAATAGAAACTGTTTCCAATGGCTGAAGGATCTATAATCAGGTGGCCCAGATTTAACTTCACTTAAGTTGATTGACAATAGGACCAGATGTGACACAAGGAAGAGCTTTTACATAAAGAGTGATTAAGATTTGGAATGCACCCCCTCCCTGATAGTGCGGTGGATACATAGTCAAATAGGTGTTCAAAAGGAAATCCGATAAATACATGGAGAAAAAAGTTATAGAGAAAAAGCTGGTGGGAGGGGATGGTAGGACTGACGAGATTTCTCTTTGAAAGAACTGACATAGACTCAATGGGCTGAATGGCATCCTTCTTTGCTGCACTATCCTATTCTAGTTTATAGGATCCAAAGCTTTGAAAAGTATCATGAAGGGTCTTGATGGAAGCTGTTGAGGGTTAAAGAGTGGGGGATGAGGGGCCCAGAAACAGGAGAAGCACCAGGGCCATGATTTCTCCTCATGGCCCTTTTGTTAAGGGCAAATTGTGTTTGACTAGCTTGCTCGAGGTTTTGATGATCTAATGGAGAGGGCTGTTGAGGGTAATGCGATTGTGGTGCACATGGTGTTATGATTCTGTTAGGGACTATTAACATTTAAAGAGAAATCCAAACACTTAATTTTAACCAATAGAACCATACCACAAGCTTTCACATTTTTAACAAAACAAACTTTATTGTATATATGAAGAGAAATTTTAAAAAGTAAGCGCTATTAACTTAGCTTATAAAGGCTTATGCTATAAACTCAGTTCTACTTTCAGTTTCCCTCCAAAGGTTCCCTTAATTTATGATATCTTTAAAGGTCGTTCATATTTCCTGGGGCAGGGTTTTGAGGTCATCAGGTGGGCCCGGGAGCAGCCAGGAAACAGCCCACCGCCCGCGATGACCCCAACCGCGATTTCACACTGGCTGGCCAATTAACAGCCGGCCGGTGTGAAATGTGCGCTGAAAGGCTCAGTGTTGCCAGGGTGGGGCGGGAGGAGGGTGGGCGCTGAAGTCTGTGTGGGCAAGGGGGAGTGTGCAATGAAAGCTGCAGAGAGCTGCCTCAGGGAGCTGAAGAATTTTAAACCATGAAATAAAGATTTGAAAAAGCAGGAAAATATGTCCACGCGTCAGACTCCCTCACATGAACATATAAATGGTAAAAATTCCATCAAAACATTTTTAAAAAATTAATATCGGAAACCTCATCCCGCCCATGGATGACGTTTCCTCAAAAATCAAAAGGCCATTTGGCTGATTCACTCACCCACCAGACGTGGCGTTGGACAGGCAGTGAAAAATCGCACTTAATTAATACATTAATGGCCTTAATAGGCCTATTAATGGTCAGTGGGCACGCGCACGCGTCAACCAAAATATCACGCAATAGCGTCGGGATGCTCACCCAACGTCATCGTGCACTATTTTACGCCCGATCGGGTTGGACGCACGCCTGTGAGATGTAAAATTCTGTCCCTGGTGTTGTGTATCTCTAGCTCATGGTTCATATCTTTTCGTATATAATTTGTAGTTTTAAGAATTAAAATTTTAACTGTAAAAAATGGGAAATGCAACGTCAACAAGCTGGGAGGTTATTACACTTAAAAGGTTAGAATAGAATAAATAGTGTTATAAAACAGCAGGTGGAGAAGCTTAAGCATGACCTAACTGAAAGCAGAATCTGAGATAAAAACAGAAAAGGGAAACATAGAAAGGAAACTGACTCTCCCAGTTTCTAAGGAAACAAAAACTAAACATGAGATTTGGATACCAAAACTTCTGGGTAGATTGAACCTGGTTGAGACTATATAAGCAGAGGTTGCAGAATCATCCAAGTAGTAGTTGCAGTTTGGAGCTGATGTATGCAGTTTGAAGCTCACTGACAGAAGATAGCCAAAGTAATTCACAGTTAGATAGACCTGCACTGTAAGTAGAGTAACTTCATCATTCACCACGTGGAATGCTGGTGAAGCTTAATTTGTTTGAATTTTGTGAGGGAACACAAACTGGAACATTGTCCGGTTTGAATTAGTGCAAGAATCTCCTCAAGTCTTCAAGCAAAGAAAGCAACCAGCAAATCAGCTGGAAATAATGAAAAAGTAACCAGAACAGGGGACTAGGCAACCACAGTCAAGAGATGGTAAATGAAAGTTTTATCTCTGAGAATTACTAGCGATGCAGAGAATTAAAGATAGTTTCCAGAGGACTGTGGCATACTTACAGTTGTTCTCTATAGAAATAAATAACTTTAAGATATCGTAATGTATAAGAGAATTATTGGGGAGGTACAAAGTAAACTTAAGGGCCGAGCATATGTGGGTATAAGCTTTAGCGTAACTTAATCATATTTGCTTTGTTTAATAAATATACAATAAATTTTGTGTTTTGTTCAAAACAAGTGAAATCTTGTGATGTAGCTCTATTGGTTAAAACAAGGTGTTCAGATTTCTCTTTAAATGTTAACAGTTCCTGACTGAATCGTATCATTGGGGCCAACTCAAAAGGTACATCACTGTTCTCTGGAATTCACTCTTATTTCTCTTTAGTGTTACAGCTATTTACCAAGGTACAAGATTTTATGGGAGTACTTCCATTAACAGTTGGCTAAGTAACCCTCAGATTTCTTTACCGATCTCATGACTCTGGATTCCACAGCTCAAACACTGGCCTTCCTGTGAATGCTGCACAGTGGCTTAAAACATCAGATAACAGTCTTGGCTTCTAATAGCCCATTGCTATGATTTCAAACTGCAACCATGCTGATTACTTCTAGAACTCCAACTGCCTTTTATTGAGAGGGTTATTGGATATTTGTTATTTCTAGCTAAACAAATCTATTTTTTTCCCCTTTCCAATTTTGTCTTATATTGAATCCCAGCTTCCAATCGCAGGTTGCGTCATGGATAATAGACCTAGCATTTACTCTACTTCAGGTGTGGGTCTGGCTTTATCTCTTGACTTTCATGGAGCTACAACTTCAGAAAACCCAAGTGAATTGAATATAAAAGTAGGGAGGTTATGCTTCAGTTGTACAGGACACTAGTGAGACCATATTTGGAGTACTGTGTACAGTATTAGTCATTTTATTTAAGGAAGGGTGTAAATACGTTGGAAGCAGTTCAGAGCAGGTTTACCAGACTAATACCTGGAATGGGTGGGTTATCTTATGAGGAAAGGTTGGATAGACTAGGCTTGGTATCTGCTGGACTTTAAAGAGTAACAGGAGACTTGACTGAAACATATAAGATCCTGAGGAGTCTTGACAGGGTGGATGTGGAGTGGACTTTTCCTCTTGTGGAAAAAATCTAGAACTAGGGGTCACTATTTAAAAATAAGGGGTTGCCCATTTAAAACAGAGATGAGATGACATTTTTTTCATTCAAAGAGTCTGAAAAGGTAGTGGAAGCAGAGCCTTTGAATGTTTTTAAGGCAGAAATGGATAGATTCTTGGCAAGCAAGGGGGTGATAGGTTATCAGGGGTATGTAGAATGCAGATTTCAGGTTACTATCAGATCAGCCATGTTCTTATTAAATGGAGGAGCAGGCTCGAGGGGCCTACTCCTGCTCCTTGTTCGTATGTTCAAAGCTGACATAGTCTCTTAGCTGCTTTTCCAAACTTTACCAGCGTTCCTGATGGCTATGCTCCAACTGAATTCACAGCTCAAAATAAAGAATCTCACTAAGCTCCCAAGGCAATGTGACATATATGGCCTGTTCCCAAGTAGAAATGCAAATTAACTACCATTTAATTCCAAAAATTTCCTTAATTCTGAGGAAACTACATGAATAATTTATACCTTTTACTGGAATAACTGCAGGCGTCATGTCACCAGTTCTTTAGCTAAGTAATCTCTCCTGTCATTTTATGATCTTTCTACACAAGTTATCTTTTGAATTGTAATTATCTTAAGTCTGTATGGTTTACCAGCCTCTAGATGTTTACCAGTGTTTTTCCCACTGAACATACATATAAAATTCAGTTTCTAAACTAAAAAAAAACTATACCTCTAAAACATATGAACTATGACATTAGGAATACATAACAATGGACTTCCAAAATTGGCTGGGTGACAGAAAACAGAATAGTTGTGTACGGTTGTTTTTCAGACTGGAGGCAGACCTGTAGTGGGGTTGCCCAGGGCTCATTCTTAGGAACACTGTTTTCTTAACCTAAATTCATGACCTAGACTTGGGTGCAGGAACACAAGGGTATATGCACACAAATCAATGAAGGTAGCAGGGCAGGTTGAGAAAGCAGTTAATAAAGCATATGGGATCTTGGGCTTTATAAATGGGGGCATAGAGTACAAAAACAAGGAAGTTATGATAAACCTGTATCAAACATTTTTTCAGTCTCAGCTGAAGCATTATGTCCACTTCTGGGCACCACACTTTAGGAAGGGTATGAAGGCCTTAAAGAGAGTGCAGAAAAGATTCACGAGAATGATTCCAGGGATGAGGAACTTCAGTTACTTGGATACGTTGGAGAAGCTGGGACTGTTCTCCTTAGAGAAGAGAAGATTAAGATGAGATTTGATAGAGGTATTCAAAATCATGAGGGATCTGGACAGATAGGGAGAAACTGTCCCCATTGGCAGAAGGATCCAAGACCAGAGGACACCAATTTAAGGTGGAAAAGAAGTAACAGCGACATGAGGAAAAACCTGTAGAGAATGGTTAAGATCTGGAATGCGTTGCCTGAGTAGATTGAATTGTGGCCTTCAAAAGAGAATTGGATAATTGTTTGAAGAGACAAATTTACAGGCAGGGGAGTGGGACTAGGTGGGTTGCTCTTGCAGTAGATGGCATGGATGCGATGGGCCAAATGGCCTCCTTCTGTACTGTAATTATTCTATGATTCTAAGGCAGGTACATAGAGTTAGATCGCAGATCAGCCGTAATCTCATTGAATTGCGGGATAGGCTTGAAGGGCCAAGTGACCTACTCCTTTTCCAGTGTTCCCATATGAACAGCACTGTCAGTAGCAGATAAGATCAGCATCATAATTGATTTCTTGTGTGGTATTAGAAACTCTACACTATCAGCTGATGTGTTACCCATAGATGTAGGAACTAAGTGACTGATTTGGTAGATAACAACCAGTCATTTTATTTAATTTTCTAATGACAAACGCTAGGAGCAGTACACAGCTGCCCTATGTCACTTCATGGCTACATTTCCCAACTTAAGGTGGGTTCTTGATGGTAGCCAGCAATTTCTTCTCTTCCTTTGCCTCTATCATTGCTTCTTCTTACCTGTGTCTTTTGATTAACCTGTTGTTCTTTTCTCAAGCCCACTAACTTTCTGAAGTGTGTGTTATTGCTTTGGTGGCTGTGGTGGTGTTTACAAGCTTGTGAGCTGCACATAAGGTATTGCTTTATTGTAGCCTAATACAAGTGTCGACAGGTTGCTCAAAATTCATGCCCAAAATGTTAAAATAGCGACAAATATTATAATACAGACACCAAAAGTACCTTGTATTATAAAAAGCAGCTTGTATCATAAAATAATAACTGTCTGCTATTTACATGCCTGTGAGCATGAAAGATAAAGGCAAGACTTGACCTAGGTGAGGCCTGAAGCTTCACATCACCTGATTCCCTTGTTACTCTTTAGATAAGGCTGTCCAGATTTGTTTTATCGAATGGAGTCAAGGGCATGTAATTTCTAAGTCCTCCGGCCTGATTTTGTTCCCTTGTGGTAGGTGCCAGTTCTTTGTAGCTATGTCAGATACACAGTGATCAACATGTGTCCAAACTGTAGGGAAGTCTAGATGTCATTAACCAACGATCATCATGCAACTTAAGTTGTACTGTAGTGCTTTTTTGTGCGTTCAAATCTTTGGAGATGTGAGTTTGTAAAGGCTTTTCAACTGAAACTTATGGTTATAATGCATGTCCTATCCATGAAAGAGTTGCAAGGTTCTATGAGGGTTTGGTGTGAGCTAACTGTAAAGTTGTAACAGCTGACCCAGCAAAACTCTGTTCCATGCAGATGTGGGCCATGAACTTGGTAAATGGTGGTTTAGGGCAACTCAGAAAGAATGAGAGAGTGAAAAAGAATTAAAGTTACAGGAGGCAAGAACCTTGCAAGGGGACATCAGTCCAATGCTCAGTGACATTCAGATTTTAGAAAAAATGTCATTGCTCAGCCAGGTCTAAGTGTCTAAGCTTAGAAACTTCATTTTTCCAGCTATTTCTTGGAAGTTTTGCCATTTGCCATTATGGCAATTGACGTTTCTGAGACTGGGAATAAAAGGAAATCTTTGGATCAAACTAAATGTCTCCACATATCATCCAGATGATGAGTTACTATGCCCAAGCAAGCCAACATTTCTAGGGTTTAATGTTGTCAATATATAGCTTGAAAAGATTTACATTTGAAAGAACAGATAAACATGGAAATTCAAAGCAGCTGTTCTTCCCAATAATCTGAAAACTGTGGAAGGCCTTATCTTCCTCAGATTTGCTTTCCTTCTAAATTTTGCAGGATTTAGAAATGAAGTTTGCCATCAGCATATCGGCATTTCTTTATTTGCCTAATTTCCTCTCGTTTTTTTAATCTTATTGGTGCCCTTGAACTGAATTTTGTAATTTAAAAAGTATATTTCAAATTTTGAAATCAGGAATTCCACGAGACTAACTTTTAATGGGTAAAATTAGACTATATTAAACATCACACAAATTCACACAATTACTCATTTTCAGTTTCCCATTTTCACAAACTTATCTAATTTATTTTGTACTTTAGGCTAAATAATGGTTAAAGTCTTTATCAAGTCGAAAATTTTATGTGTGTTAGGATCTTGGCTCACATTCCATTGTTTGCTTTGCTCATCATGAAAGTCCATTCAAAGTCTTAAAAATTAATAGACACAGAGAAATAAATTAAAGGATTCAGAATTAGGTGCAAAATTTGCAGTATTTACTTTTCTTTTAAATCAGAACTAAGAGGCAATTTGTTCTTTTGAAAACAACTGTTTCATGAAGAAGTGTTTTGGCAAACTTTTTTTTGGGTGGGTAATGAAGTCACTTGTAACTTTTCACAGTGCTATCAGCAAAAGCCAGTCTGTTATTTAAAACGCGACAGGCACAAGCTGACAGCGCAGATGAGAAAAATGGGAAAGAAGCCTAGATAAGGCAAGAAAGTGGTTAAGTGATGCCAGTAGCAGCCTTTCATCTCGAAAGATGATGGTTTGCACCATGGTGGTCAACTCTAGCCAGGACTTTCCGTGCCCGCCGGCATCGGGCATGTTCGGTGGCATGATCGATTTCGCGTCGGTGTAAAACCAATTTGCAATTGCCTGATCAGCCCGCCAACAGCAGGCCGCATTTCCCGCCATCGAATGTCGGGAACCTCATTGTAATACATCTGCATATCATTATTAGGCTAGCCCACCGGAATCGCCTCACCCCTCCCCCACTGGATTGTCTGTCCACATCGGTGGGAAAGCACGCCAACGTGTTTCACAACAGCATATAAAAGGCATGCCCTTGGCAGGCTGCACTCCAAAGGGAACGCGGAGGTGAGTACACAGCAACAATGTGCAGTGCTCGCCAGAGTCGCCTATTGGACTTCAAGCTTGAGGCACATTGTAGGGGGGTTCAAGGGCTGCCTTGCAGTTGAGGCAACTGGAAGGGCCAGGTAAGGGCAGCCCTGCCATTCAGGTGACTTGGTGGGGGGAGGGGGTGGAGGGCAAAAGCAGCCTGCTGTTGAGGCAACTTGTGGGGAGGGGGCAAGGGTAACCCTGCCGTTGAGGCAACTTTTGGGTGGGGGGGGTGCAAGGGCTGCCTCACGGTTGAATATAGCGCACAAGCATTTGGGGCGAGGGGTAGGGTGGGCGAGGGAAGTGGCCATGCATTAGAGACACCTTATATAAAGTGATCATTCCTCTACAACTGAGACAGTTCCAAGTGCAGCCAGTGATATGATTGGAGTCGAGCTTCTAGCTTATCTGTCCACTCAAGCAACACAGAGGCATCAAAGTGTCACCAAGTGCTCCAGAGCTTTTCATTCCCTCCCCAGCTCATACTGCAAAGTCACAAGTGTTTTAGTGGACTGCAGAGCAGTTGGAAGACTGCACACATCTCCTTGCAAAAGCTGGCCATGGAGCAGTCACTGGTGAAGGTGCTCACAGCCCCTTGCAATGTCAGCATCCTGGTTTGGACCAGTCTCCCCCATGGTTTAAGCTAAAAATGCAGATTTGCAACGCGGGTTAGGAGAATGCCTGCGCCTGAGCTGAGAGCATAGCATGCAGTCCAATGGGCAAAGCTGCAGCCAATTGATCGGGTGGAGTGGGGCAGAGGTGGGTGCGGTTTCAGGCAGCCATGTAGAGCACTAATCTCTGGCCATCCAAGTGGTGCCCAGCACTCTCCGGGAAGCATTAAGGGGCCTTCTGACTTAACCAGGACAGGTTCTTAGCACACCCATGCTAACCCACATGTCTCTCTTTTTCATCCTGCAGGAGGAGTACATCAGGGGCATGAAGCTTGGTGAGTTATTTGTATGCCTTATGGCCTAAGAGAACGAAGATGGTGGAGGAGAGAACGACTGAGGCTCCTGGCTGTGCAGAGGGAGCAGCAACCTCAAGATATAGGGGTGGCTGGCGCTCCCGCACACGCCGCCGAAGAGCCACAGTAAGGCAACACTGTTCAGCGCCAAGCAACACCCAGGGTCTATAGATGCTGCCTGTCATTCCTGCAGATGTCCGAGAGCCAGTGTCACCGAAGACTGCGCATGCCGAGGGAACTAGCCGGTCACATCTGCCAGCTACCGCAGGATTTGACACCACGGGGACGTGGAAGTCATCCACTGCTAATGGCCTTAAAAGTGACAACGGCGCTCAATTTATGCGCCAGTGGCTCCTTTCAGGGCTTCACAGGTGACCTTTGTGGGATCTCAAGCCTCCATCCACAAATGCATCCACAAGGTCACGGATGCCATCTTTGCGAGGGCACACAACTTTGTGCATTTCAACTGGGACCAGGACAGCTGACAGCCAGGATGAAAGAGTGATTGGATTCACCCAGATCTTGGGTTTCCCACAGGTGGAGGGTGCCATTGACTACGCTCACATGGCGCTCAGATCTCCATCACAACACATGGTCAACTACATCAACCACAAGGGATTCCATTCATTGAATGTGCGACCACTACAAACGCATCCTGCAGGTCTGTGCACAGTTTCCAGGGAGTGTGCACGACTCCTACATCCTCTGTCGGTCACAGATCCCTGGAGTCTTCCAGGGTCCACAGAAGCTGCAGGAATGACTCCTCGGGGACGAGGGCTACCCGCAGAGGACGTGGCTGATGACACCCATGCGGCGGCCTCAGGCTGCAACAGAGTGACGGTATAATGAGGCTCATGCTGCAGCTCGCAACTTGGTGGAGCAGACCATCGGGATACTGAAGATGAGATTCTGGACCGGTCTGGTGGAGCCCTGCAATACAGTCTGCAGAGGGTGTCACGCATCATCTACTGCGCCCTTTACAACCTGGCACTGCAACGAGGAGAGGAAGCTGGCTGAGGAGGAGTTGTAAGTCTCCTCCAATGAGGAGGACGCCGATGGGGATGAGGGTGCTCAAAGGCGGCGATGACAGGGATTAGGCTCTCGCACTGGGTAGACGAGGCAGGCATGCTCAGGAGGCCCTCATAGCTGCTAGATTTGAGGAGGATGATGACAACATATAGAGAGGTGACCCCATAGATCCTCACATTACATCTGTGAACGTTTGACTCCAGACTGGCTTATGGCAGCACATATATCCTCTGTGATAATGTTCCTGAATTGGAGATGCAGTGGAGGCCCTAATAGTCGCTTGATTTCAGGAAGATGATGATGACATGTAGTGAGGACACTCCATAGATCTTCACATAGCCTCTGAGAAAGTCTGACTCCTGTCTGACCGAGGGCAGCTCGCTTGTGCTCTGCAATCAGGGTCATATCATAGAGATGCAGCCATGAAACTTTAGAAGCATCTGATCCTTTGTCTGCCTTCAGCACCTGACCCCTTCAGGAGCGCAGCATCACTGGTCACAGATGCTGATGAGATGGGGGGCCAGCCCCACCTCAAAGCTGCTGAGAGCACACAGAGAGAATGAGAAAATTCTGTGACGCCTGCTCACTACATTCTGGCAGCAATGACAAGCACCGTTGAGGTGCAGGCATCAGTAATGTATCCAGAGAGTGTGAGGCTGGACCATCACTTTGGTCTGAAGGCTGCACAAAGCACAGGAAACAGGACCTGGACTGAGACACCTGTCATTATCTTGTGCAGAAAGGTTTCACATCTGAGTGACACAAATACTTCTCATCAAAACAAGGAGCCATAGCCAGGGAAACATTCCTAGGAGTTTATTGACAATAGTGAACAGTATGTACAAGTGATTAACACCCGTGCCCAGGCTGTTTAACTAATTCTTCTTAACTTTCCTAACCCTGCCACTACATCTTGGTGCTCCCCGGACATCCGCAGCGGAGGTGGAGGCAGCCAGATGACTGCTGGCTGTGATGACCTTGGCAGGCATCATCTGGAGGGCCGAGACCTGGAGAGCCCCGGCCCACTTTCGGGGTCCTACTTTGTGGCAGTGGCACCCTCCTCAGCATGTAGAGCTGGAACTGCTGAGGTCACAGGAAGAGGGGAGTCAGATGGGTTCGACACTCCTGGAGTCACCTGGATGGATGGCCCTGGGGTGTGTACCTGCTGATCCTCCTCCCTATGGGTGCCCGAGAGCCCCAGGCTGACTCCTTGAGGAGAAGGGGTAGCTGCAGTGAGATCGAGCTGCCCAGCACCCTCTTGCAAATACGCTGTTGGGGGCCAACTATGGCATCAGCAATGGAGTTGACCTCGCGCAGCAGTGCAGGAGCAACATTCTGGACTAAGGTCTCCTGTCTGTGGATCAGACAGTGTGATGTGCTCATCAGATTGTGATCCTGAGGCTATTCTAAAGCTATTTCCCACTGAAGTGTGTGTCACTGCGCTGGTGGAGGGTGTGGGTGAGCGCTGTGACGGGACTTCAAGGACGGTGCCTTCAGATTCTTTTTCAGCGGTTTCTCCGGGGCTTGACTGGAGGCCCTGGGTCATGGACTCCCTCACCTGTTTCCCAGATGTGCCTGCGAAAGCAAGTGGAGATAATTAGTTTATGACAGTGTCCTGTGAAACAGGGCACACCACTCACAGCATAGTTGTCTGATGGATGTTGCACTGCTGGACCCTCACTTGGTAGAGCACTGTCGGCCTCACCATCATTACAGGACCGGTCCAGATCATCGCCAGCCAGCTGGATGGCTCTGTTTTCAAAGTCCATGATGATCTTAATTTCAGACATTCCTCCACCGGTCTGCAGCCTCTCCTTGTTGTTGTGTGCCAGCTTGTCCTGGATGGATAGAGAAGTAGAAAGAGTAAACACGATGCCTGCCAAGCCAGATGCTAAGTATGCCTGGCCTGTGTGCTTGGGGAGTGGTGCCACGGATGGGATGAGGACAATGAAGGTGTGTGTGAGAGAGTGAATGGTGATGTGCCTTGAACTGGCAGTGAATGAGATCCCTGTGGATGTGTGATGGGTTTGTGAGTGTGTGAGTGAGAGTGATGAGAAGAGTGACTTACCCTGGCGGAACAGAGATCATTCATCCTTTTTTGGCACTGGGTGGCTATCCTCTTTTGTTGGGCATTGGCACTGACCACTGCTGTCATCACCTCCCATGCTGGATTGGTGACCTTGCTCGCTGGTCCTTGCCCAGAGCGGGGGTAGAGGACTTCATGGCAGACCTCCATAGCATCCAATTGGCGTCTGAGGGAGGCATCGCTAAGTTTGGGGGGTAGTATGTTTCCTCCCTTTGGCAGCCATGATTTTGCAGTGGCTTCCGATGCCTTGGAGAGTGCTAGATCTGTACAGAGGCGCTCTCTAAATATCACACCCAGATTACTGAAGGCCCGAGATAACGGCAGGGTGGGTGAATCAGAGGCCTCCCTGCCAGCGACCTGGCGTGTTTCCTGAGAATGCATCATTGAGGCGGGATGTGCCAATAATGGAACAATACAGCACGAAAAGCCACCATTGCAGCAGGCGTGTAAAATATCGTTTTCCCTGCCCGCTACTGCACTTAGTGCAAATCTGCGACAGTTCTTCCATTAGAGTCAAATTTCTGGACTTCTTGTACACTATTTGTATTGCTATAGACTAACAAAATTACTTTTTCTGCAAATATAGTACCAGGTAACACCATCTTTTGGAATTTGTGGTGATTTGGCTTGGTACTGTGCCACTGAATAAAGAAAACAAACAGTCCCTGGATGGCTTTCTGGCTGCATTGTTGACCAGATGTCCGGACTTGGAGAAAAACACAGATGAGTCATTGCAGGCTTTAAACAGAATTTAAATTGAGGTAGAAGCATCCTGGCTGTCCATCTGTTCTAACCTAGATTTGAGGTTCCAAGCACAATTCACTTAAGCCCCTTTGCAATCATTCAGAAATACATGAAAAACAGCTTGTAACAAATAAATTTATCAAAGATGCAATGCATCATTTAAACTAAGCCCGCCATCACTTAAAGCTTTAGACTGGGACTGCAAGGGACCCAATTTCCGTGTGCCGCCATGAGGAGGCACTGCTGAGGACTTATGCTGATGCAGAGTTTGTGTACTGACAGGGACAGACTTATACATTTGGCTCTCTTTTTCACATTGCTGCTAGCCAGTCATGCAGGTTGAAAATGAGAAGCAAACTAGCACATAAAAACCTAACTCTCTTCACCTGTACACTAGATACATCATATTGACCTGTTGGATACAACAGGCCCTAGGCTAAAGCTTCAGAGGAACTCGGAGGAGATTAGGCCCCTAGGCAAGCACTGTGCAGGCCCACTGGCATGTGAATATGGCCAGCCGCTCATAAACCAAACAAGTTATGGACGAAATAGCTACACTGCCTTGTGGATGCCTCAGGAGAATTGAAAGATAAGGGAGTAAACACTGACAAAAAATCTGGAATAGAGCCCAAAGGCAGACTGATGTCTAAATATGTCACCTTTCCAGCAACCTCCTGCAACCAAGCTGCTGGCAAACATAATGCTTTGCATTCCTTTGGACTTAAGCGGGGAGGTTGAGAGGGGAACCCTGGCCTTTGGGCAACCCAGTGTCTCCATAAATTTTCCTCAGGTTTGTGCCTTGGAGGGGTCACTCCAGAGAGTTAACACAACACAGGAGACAGGCTTCACTCAGAGGGCGGAATCGTCCCAGATTTGCACTAAGTGCAGTAGTGGGCTGGTAAAACGACATTTTACCGCCGGTTGCGATGGCGGGTTTTCACGCCGTATTGTCCCTAACCTGCTTCATTATTTATGCATTCCTGGGAAACATGCCATTTCGATGGCAGACAGGCTGCCATTCGCCCATCTGCCATCATCTCGCCACTAGATTCTGCCAGGTGCCTATTTAAATTCCAGCTGTGTGCACCACATCTCAGTGCTTCCAGCCCACAACCACTGCAGGGAAGATGTCCACGAAAAGCAAGAAGACTGCAGCCCCCAGGTTTAGCGACGTGTCACTGGAGCGCCTTTTGGATGCTGTGGAGGCCCGCCAGAATGTCCTTTACCACAGCTCTGGCCGCAGGATGGACAGCGGCATGACCAACCAGGCTTGCGGTGGAGAGGCCTGACATCAATGTCCTCATAGTCTTTAAAAATAGAGTTATCCAGCTGGCTGGCAATGATCTGGACTGTTCCTCTGCTGACAGTGAGGTCGGCGGTGCTCAACCAAGTGAGGATCCAGCAGTGCAACATCCATCAGACAACTGTAAGTGAGTTCCCCTGTTCCGCAATCCCCTCCCATGCACTAATTATCTCTCTTTGCTTTCGCAGACACATCTGGGAAGCAGCTGAGTGGGGTCCACGATCCAGGTCCTCAACTCAAGTCCCGAAGGCACATCGGAAGAAGAATCTGATGACATTCTAATTGAAGACTCATCACAGCACTCACCCACACCCTCCGCCAGTGCAGAGACACACACCTCGATCTAGCTTTAGAATAGCCTCGGGATCACAATCTGGTGAGCACATTGCACGTTCTGGTCCACGGCAGACGGCTAACTCTGTGACGCTTGTCCACGATATTCTGGCAGCATTAACAAGCATCATCAAGGTGCAGGCATCACTAATGTGTCCAGTGAGTGTGAAGCCAGACTATCTCTGGTCTGAAGGTTACACCCTGCACAGTGAAGAGGCCCTGGTCTGAGACACCTTCCTTTACCTTTTGCAGGAACCAATGTTTCACATCCGAGTCACACGAACACTGCTCATCATAACAAGGAGCCATAGGCAAGGAAATACGCTTGGGAGTTTATTTACAATAGTGAACATTAATTACAAGTGATTAAGATCTGTACCAGGCTGTGCAACTACATATTCTCACACTTTTTTTTTTGTCAATTTAATTTAATTGTTTTGACTCAAAAGAGTTACATCTTCTCACACCTGGTGCAGAGGGGGGCCAGGAAGGAGGAGGATCTCCTCATGAACCTGCTCCTGGGCCTGGCCAAGTTGGCCATTAACAGGTCCAGGCAGCGGGCGATCGAGGGGGGAGTCCCGCCCAATTGTTTGTCCCTCTTCCGCGGCTACATTCGCGGCCGGGTGTCCCTGGAGAGGGAGCACGCGGTGTCTGCCGGCACCGTCGAGGCCTTCCGTGCCTGGTGAGCACCGCGGGGACTGGGGTGGTTTGTTGACCCCTTTAATCACATTTTGGTTTAATGTTTGTAAGTTTCCTTTAAACTTTGTCCTTGGTTTTACAGCTGACCTGACTTAGGGGCTGTGCTTGATTTATCCCTTGTTTTTGTTAATTTAGTTAATTGTTTTAACTCTACAAAAGTTACATATTCTCACACTTTTTTTTGTCAATTTAATTTAATTGTTTTGACTCAAAAGAGTTACATCTTCTCACACCTGGTGCAGAGTGGGGCCAGGAAGGAGGAGGACCTCCTCATGAACCTGCTCCTGGGCCTGGCCAAGTTGAGGAGTCTGTCTGCCTTCACTCTAAGGTGATAGCGCCAGCATGCCAATGTACCAAGGTCAACACTGGTAGGATGGTGGCTGCCCTGGACACCTCGGTCCAGGACATCGCTCCTGCACTGCTTCGTGAGATGAATTCCATTGCTGACACCGTAGTTGACCTCCAACAGTGTCAACGCAAGCAGGGTGTGGGCCAGCTCAATCTCACTCCAGCTTCCCCTTCTCTTCGAGGAGACAGCCAGGGACCCTCGTGCACCCATAGGGAGGAGGATCAGTAGATGCACACCCTGGGCCATCCACCCAGTTGACTCTGGGAGTGTCCGGCCCATCTGAATCTCCTCTTCCTGTGACCCCAGCAACTCCAGTTCCACAGGCCGAGGAGGGTGCCACTGCCATACAGCAGGACCCAGAAAGCAGGCAGGGGGCATCCAGGTCTCAGCCCTCCAGAGGACCTGTCAAGATCATCACAGAGAGGGCGTTGCAGTTAGCAGGCTGCCTCCACCTCCACTGTGGATGCCCAGGGAGCACCAAGACGCAGCGGCAGGGTTAGGAAAGTTAAGAAGATGTAACTCTTTCGAGTTATCAACAATCACAGATTGTAACTCTTTCGAGTACATTCACAGTTCTTGGTTTCCGGGAGTGGGACATGAACCCACAACCTTCTGACTCAAAGGCGAGGGTGCTATGAACTGAGCCACAGCTGAGTTGCACAGCCTGGGCACGGATGTTAATCACTTGTAATTAATGTTCACTATTGTAAATAAACACCCAAGCATGTCTCCTTGCTTATGGCTCCTTGTTCTGATGAGCAGTGTTTTTGTGACCCGGGTGTGAAACCTTGGTTCCTGCATAAGATAAAGGCAGGTGTCTCAGTCCATGGTCTCTTTCCTGTACAGCGTGTAACCTTCAGCCGAAGTGATGGTCTGGCTTCACACTCACTGGACACATTAGTGATGCCTGCACCTCCATGGTGCTTGTCGTTGCTGCTAGAATGTCGTGGGCAGGTGTCACAGAGTTCCGTCATTCTCTCTGTGTGCTCTCAGCACCTTTGAGGCGGGGCTGGCCCCCAGCTCTTCAGCATCTGTGACCGGTGACGCTGTGCTCCTGAAGGGGTCAGGTGCTTAAGGTTGACAAAGGACCAGGTTCATTTAAAATTTCATGGCTGCGTCTCCATGATATGACCTGATCACAGAGTGCAAGTGAGCTGCCCTCAGCCGAATGAGAGTCATACATTCACAGAGGCAATGTGAAGATCTATGGCGTGTCCTCACTGCATGTCAGCATCATCCTCCTGGAATCTTGCGAGTATTAGGGCCTCCACTGCGTCTCCATGACATGAGCCTGAGCACAGAAGGTATGTGCGCTGCCATCAGCCACACAGGAGTCAAACGTTCACAGATACAAGATGAAGATGTCGGGACAATCCTCACTGTATGTCGTCATCATCCTCATGCATCTTGCGGCTTTGAGGGCCTCCCAAGCGCACCTGCCTCGTCTGGCCAGTGCAATGGCCTCATCGCTGACATCCACGCTTTCGAGGACCTCATCACCATTATCCCCTTTTTGACGTCCTCCTCATCAGAGGAATCGTGCATCTCCTCCTCCCCCCATTGCAGTGGCAAGTTGCGTAGGGTGCAGCAAGTGACGATGATGCGCAACACCCTCTGGGGACTGTATTGCAGTGTTCCACTGGACCTGTTGAGGCACCAGAATCTCATTTTCAAAATGTCTGTGGTTTGCTCCACTAAAGTCCAGGTCACGGCTTGAGCCTTGTTATACCGTCGCTCTGCTGCAGTCTGAGGTGTCATCAGCCACATCCTCTGTGGGTAGCTCTTGTCCCTGAGAAGCCGACCCTGCAGCCTCTCTGGACCCTGGAAGATGTCAGGGATCTGAGACCTGCTAAGGATGTAGGAGTCATGGATGCTTCCTGGGAATCGTACACAGACCAGCAGGATGTGTTTGTGGTGGTCACACACCAGCTGAACATTCAGTGAGTAGAAGCCTTTGTGGTTGACTGCTTGTTGCCACGGATATCTAGGCGCCACGTGAGTGCAGTCGATGGTACCCTGCACCTGTGGAAAACCAGAGGCCTGCACAAAATCTAGCGCTCTTGCTTCCTGGCTTTCCTGATCCCGGGCGAAATGTACAAAGTTCTGTGCCTTCGTGAAAATGGTGTTCATGACATACATTTGTGCATGGAGGCTTGCAAGATCCTGCACAGGTCACCTTTGGAGCCCTGGAAGGAGCCACTGGTGTAAAAATTGAGTGCTGCGGTCACTTTCATGGCCACTGGCTGTGGATACCCTCCATGTCTCCGTGACACCAAATCCTGCAGCAGGTGACACAAGTGACTGGCCAGTTCCTTCGACATGAGCAGTCTTCAGCAATAATGGTTCTCAGTCATCTGCAGCAATGACATGCGCCATATACAGGCCCTGGTTCCAGTGAGGCACCTATGAGTGACAGCTCGCTGTGGATCTTCAGCTGCGTACACAGCAGGCCCTGCCACCCCTTCATCTGGGGGGAGGTGCTCCTCCCTTTGGCGAGCCAGGTGCCTCCGTCATTCTCCTCTTCTTCTTTGGTCTCTGTAAGCCATGAGACATACCACTAAATCACCAGGCTCCATGATCCTGATGTTCTCCTCCTGCAGGATCAAAGAGAGACAGACACATAGATTAGGATATGTGTCCTAAGAATCTCTCTTAATTAAGTCTGAAGGTCCTTTCATGCATGCAGGAGAGTGCTGGCCACCATTTGGATGGCCAGTGTGTAGTGCGCTCATTGGCTGTCCAAAACCCCACTGTGCCCCACTCCACTTGACCAATTAACGGCAGCTTCGGCCAATGCATGTACTGCTCTCAGCTCAGGCGCTGGCATTCTCCTAACCCGCACTGCAAGGCTGCGCTGTTAGTTTGAACCATGAGGATACTGGTCCAAAGCTTAATAAAGAGCACCTCTCCCAGTGTCTGCACCATGGCCACCTTTCGCAAGGGGATTGTACTCCTTGCCAGTCAGCCAATTGCTCTGCTGCCTCCTAAAAAACATATTAATTTGCAGTCTGTGCCCGAGGGGTGAAAAGTTCTGGAGCATTTGGTGGCACTTTCATGATTTTGAGTGGGCAGAAAAGCTTCAGGGGCCCCACTCCAAGCGTGTCAATGGAGCTGCTGCTGAACGGTCTCAGTTGCGGAAGAATGCTCACTTTTGACAAGCTTTTCCAAAGTGTGTAGCCACTTTCCTCAGCCCCTCTCCCCCTACCACCAGTGTAAGATGATCAGTCTAATCACATTTTAAACATTTGAATGGGGGCTCGTGATTTTATAAAAGAGTATGCACACTATTTATGGATTCATTTGCATTAATATAACAGTGCTTGAAAGATTATTCCAGTGACTTGAAAATTGCAAAGACACTGAAATATGTGATTACATTTCTGATGTGTAGACTTTAAATGCACCTTGTTCCTTTACCACAAGAGAAAGTCAACTAAGCGACTGTGTTGTATCAGCTCATTTACAACATTGGTCAACTACTTAAAGGGTTATAGTCTTTTATGAGTGATAACTTTCTCCAGCGCAAGATTGACAAAACTGAAGTCATCCATTTCAGTTTGTGCCCCAGGTGTGAATTTAGTCAACTTTCCTGGCCTCTTGTTTCAAGGTGAAGTTGACAGCCTCAGTATCCTGTACAACCCTGAACTCAGCTTCAAAGTCTACAGCAACCCTTCACCAAGATCATCTTTTTCCTTTTGTAACATCACTTACCTACATCATTACTTCGCCTCTGCTGCTGAAACCATTACCCATTGTCATACCCAAGCTTTATTTCTCCAATGCTTTCTTGTTGACTGAACTCTTAAGGTACACAAACTCCAACTTTTCTAGAACACATTTCTTGTATCCTGGCCCACTCTCTTTTGTACTTGCTGATCTTTATTGACATCTTATTTACTCTTTCCTTTCCCTGATGCCCACTGCATTGACTTTAAAATCCCCATAAAGTTATCTTTAACCTCTCATCAGCAAACTCCGACCATATCTGTACAATTTTCTCCAACCCTGCATCCCTCTACGCTTTTGACTTTGGTTTTCCCCCCACTCCTCCACTCTGTAGCAAAGCATTGCCACCATGCCCCTATATTCTGGAATTCCTTTTTACCCCTCTCCCTCCATTCACAAATCCCCACATCATTGTGCCTTTGATCACTGCTCTGTATTTTCATCTAGGTTCTTGGCAGTGATCAGTTCAATCATGTTAAAGTTAGTTTTACTTTTTTAGTAATTGAGATAATAATTTCTAAGGACAATGATTAACATATCCTCTCCTGATTGCAGTCATCTCTGATATATATCAGGCCTTCATGATTCATGCCCTCTTCTTCATTATATGAAGCCATTGTTTTCAGTCCATGCTCCAAGGTCCTAGCTAGCAACTCCATCCCTCTCTCTGGCAACGGCCTGAGACTAAGTCAATCTGTTCGTAACTTGGCGTCACATTTGATCCCAAAATGAGCTTCTAACCTCATATTCATGCCATCGCTAAGACCACTTATTTCAACTCCATCCAATCGAATGACTTCACCCTGTCTCAACTCATCCGCTGCTGAAATCCTCATTCATACCTTTATTACCTATAGACTTCACTATTCCAACGCACTCCTGGCTGGTCTCCCACATTCCTACCCTCCGTAAACTTGAGGTCATCCAAAACTCTGCTGCTCGTGTCTTAACTTGCAACAAGGCCTGGTCACCTATCACCCCTGTGCTCGCTGACCTACATTGGCTCCCATCAAGCAACGTTTTGAGGTTAAATTTCTTATCTTTGTTTCCAAATTCCTCCGTGACCCTACCCCTCTCTATTTCTGTAATCTCCTCCAATTTCACAGCCTTCTGAGATATCTGCACTTCTCTAATTCTGGTCTCTTGTGCATTCCAAATTATAATTGCTCTGCCATTCATGGCTGTGCCATGCATTGCCCAGGCCCCAAACTCTGGAATACCCTCCCTACACGAATCTGCTTCTCAACCTCATTTTCCTCCTCTAAGACACTCCTTAAAACCTACCTCTGCGACGAAGCTTTTGGTCCTCTCACCTAATATCTCCTTGTGTGACTCGGTGTCAAACTTTGTTTTTTAGTGATCCTGGGAAGCACCCTGAGACATTTCATTATGTTAAGGATGTTATATAAATATAAGTTGTTATTATATGCACACCCACCCTTGGCAATATCAGTTTTACATTCATTATACTCAGCTCTACTCCTCTACACTCAAAGTCTCTTGTTATCCTTTCTATTTGCCTGCTGAATGTTAAGATCTGGATGCAGCAAAGGTTGCTCCAGTTTCCAGTCTGTAAAACTAAAAACATTCTCTTTGGTTCAAACTGTACATGCAGCATTGGTCTTTAGCCCATCAACCTCCTGAACTGTAACCTCTGGCTTTATAATGAGGTGCAGAACTTTGATATATTGCTCAACATTGAGTTAAGCTTCCTTCCATTATGTGCATTCCATTACTAAAACTTATTTTCTTCCATCTCCACAGCATGCTAGCCTCCAGCTTTACTGGTGCCAAAATTCTAATTAACACGTCAAGGTCAAGCTACTCCAGAACTCATCCAGTCAGTCTCCCAGCTCATTCAAAATATCAGGCCTTCACTTACAAAGTCCTGAATTCTGATCCCTCCTGTTTTCTTGAGTCCCTGTACTCCAGTGGGTTAACTTCAAAATTTTTGTCCTCACTTTCAAAGTCATCTCATCTAACCCGAAATTGGTGATTGCCTGGATCCCTACATTCTCAATTGCAATCATTGCTTTTTGGACACCATGGCCTGAATTCTTGCAGCAATTGAGAGTCTCTCTGTCGTTGCAAAAATGGCGGAAGAGGCCCGAATCCAGAAGTCCCGTCCCTGAACATGGCAACTACCACTTTCGCGGGGGTGGGAATGGGTCTGGGTCAGGATTCATGCACACGCATTTTGTGGAGGCAGCTGCCTATGAGAATCAGCATCTGCCTCCACTCGTGATTTTGGTGTGAGAGGTGTCTGAAACCCAATGAGCTGAATCTTACCGATGTCAGGCGGGCTGGGTGGGAGCAGGCGCGGAGCCAATCGCTGCCTGCGATTGGCTGTGTGCCACCATTTTACGTGGACGGGCCAATTAAGGCCCGCCCAGCGTAAGACACATTCCGTAGTGCTCAGCGCTACCTGTGCGGGCGGGGGTAGGAGGGAGAGTCGGGGCCTGCGCTCTTTTGTGCATGCGCGTGAAAGAGCGCAGCAATCTCCCTGAGGCACGGAGCTGCCTCAGGGAGATTAAATAGATAATTAAAGTTTTAAAATAATAAAGTAAAAAATTATTTAAACATGTCACCTCATGTGACAGTGTCACATGAGCTGGGACATGTTTGTGAAGTCAAGAAAATTTATTTATTCATTTTATATATGCATCAGGAAACCTCATCCCGCCCATGGATAAGGTTTCCTGAAAAACACAAAGACCGCTTGGGCTCTTAGCCTGCCCGCCAACCTTAAGCTTAAACAGGCAGCGTGGTTAACAACTTTAATTGCTTTTTTAATGGCCTTAATTTCAGCATGGCTCCTGAGGTCTGCCCATCATGGATACTGGGTGAGTTGGCATGCTGGTGTAAGGGCAAAGGGTGGAGGGGGCATAGGTTGGCATTAGTTGGCACTAAGTTGGCATGGGGCTATAAAGGACCATAGGTTGGCAATGAGGGAACGAGTGGCCATGGGGGTAGGCAGAGGGGCATAGGTTAGCATGGAGACTGGGATTGGGCAGAGGGGGATGAGGTGGCATGGATGGGGCATGGGGAGTGTATAGGGGGTGAGGGCTGGAGGACTGTTTTATGCTTTTCTTTTTTTTAAACTTTGATACGGTGCTAGGGGCATGCCTTCTGCCCAGCCTGCCTCCACGCCCAGCATTTATCGCACTCATTCCGGTGTCACCCAGCCCAACTCCCAGGGAACCTCATCACCCCGGAACGAAAATCTGACCTTCTGACCCTCTCTCTCTTGGGCCAGGTTTGTGAAACTGGAAAATGTCCTGATTCTGTGCTCCCGGCTTGGGAGTGAAAATCCAGGTTCATGTTAATCTTTGTCCCCTAACTGTCCACTCCTTCAGCCATTGTCCTCTAAAATGTTCTTGCTTGTTCTCTCTTGTTTTCCCCCTGCCTCCCTGATTTCAAGATTTCGAAACTCTTTAACCTCCTTTCAATGTTTATAATCCCTTTTTCCTTCATGTTTTGCATCCATTGTATTTTTTTAGATGTCTTCCTTCAGTGAGCACCTGCATCCCTTTGTTGCTGCATTGATTGGAGTCATTCATTTTATCAGAATTAAACCAAGAACAACTTGCATGTAAATAGCATTTTGATATCAAAGGTTGTCTCCAAGAGCTTCACAGAAAAAAGAGTTGAAATGGTGTCAAGCTTTGAGTGCCAGTTAGAAATTAATTAAAGTTTTGATCCACAAGGCTTAGATAAGATTTTCAAAGGTGGTGAGGGATTTGGAAAAGTGGATGGTTTAACAGAAAATTGAATTTAATAGGGTCATGGCTGCTGCAGTCCTTTCCTTGGCATGCTTACACAATCAAAATGTAGGAAAATGAATTGGATGTCCAGATAGTGATTTATTATGATCTTCTTGGTTCTACCATAGACAAAAGAGCTGTACTCCTGAGGTGAGGTGAGAGCGACTGCCTTTGACATCAAGGCAGCTTTTGACCGAGTGTGGCATCAAGGAGCCCTGGCAAAACTGGTGTCATTGGTAATCAGGGGGAAAACTCTCCGCTAGTTGGAGTCATGCCTAGCACATAGGTAGATGGTTGTGGTTGTTGGTGGTCAGTCATCTCAGCTCCAGGACATCACTGTAGGAGTTCCTCAGGGTAGTGTCCTCGACCCAATCATCTTCAGCTTCTTCATCAATGACCTTCCTTCCAGCATATGGTCAGAAGTGGGGATGTTTGCTGATGAGTGCACAACGTTCAGCACCATTCACAACTCCTCAGATACTGAAGCAGTCCATGTCCAAATACAGCAAGATTTGGACAATATCAAGACTTAGACTGACAAGTGGCAAGTCACATTCGCGCCACACAAATGTCAGGCAATGACCATCTCCAACAAAAGAGAATCTAACCATCCCCCCCTTGACATTCAATGGCATTACTGTCACTGAATCCCCCACTATCAACATCCATGGGGGTTATCATTGACCGGAAACTGAACTGGACTTTCCATATAAATACTGTGGTTACAAGAGCAGGTCAGAGGCTAGGAATCCTGCGATGAGTAACTCACCTCCTGACTCCCCAAGGCCTGTCCACCATTTACAAGGCATAAGTCAGGAATGTGATGGAATACTCCCCACTTCCCTGGTGAGTGCAGCTCCCACAACCCTCAAGAAACTTGACACCGTCAGGGACAAAGCAGTTGATTGGCACCACATCCACAAACATTCACTCCCTCCACCACCGCGCACAGTAGCAGCAGTGTGTACCATCTACAAGATGCACTGCAGGAATTCACCAAGGCTCCTTAGACAGCACCTTCCAATGACCACTACCAACTAGAAGAACAAGGGCAGCAGACCATGGGAACACCACTACCTGGAAGTTCCCCTCCAAACCACTCACCATCCTGACTTGGAACTATATCGCCGTTCCTTCACTGTTGCTGGGTCAAAATTTTGGAACTCCCTGCCTTACAGCACTGTGGGTGTACTAACACCACATGGACTGCAGCAGTTCAAGAAGGCAGCTCACCACCACCTTCTCAAGGGCAACTACGGATGGGCAATAAATGCTGGCCCAGCCAGCGAAGCCCACATCCCTGAATGAATAAAAAAAAATTTGCTTGATCTTGCTTCTGCGATCATCCTACTCAAAATGAATACCACTTAACATTTTCTTGTTATGCTTCCAAGATCTATCAAGACAGAAGCCAGTTTAATTTTAGCATCTCCCATAACCCATAACCCCCAGCCTGTGTGCAAAAAGCCCATCCTGTCTCTGGATACATAAGCCAGCTTCTGCCACACACAGGGCCTTGAGCTGGGACACTGTGGGATGGAGAAGTCAGCCTCTGCTAAAAACCTCTAAGGCTGCTATAGAGTATGAATAGCTGCTGGCATTATGGCATCTGGTCTGGCCTCCAAAAGTAGCAGTCAGAATGCCTGCCTGAGACCTGTCGGTTAGTTCCTGCTGTCTTGCCTGGCCCAGTTGTCCCTTAAAATATGCAATTTTCTGATACTAGGGATGTATATGAGGCAGGAAATGAAAGCTGGGAACACAACTCTCACATCTTTACCAGGACAGACTTTAACATGCACCTATTTCTGGAGGAAGCTACAGAAATCCCATGGCAGCTTAGAGGGTGTGGAGACCTGGGGGAATAAATTCGTTAGCCAGCAAAAATGGGCACGGGGATTGCGATGCGGGATTGACCCACGTCTATTGCTTCCAATGCAGGCATTATGCCAACTTCATTCTGCCTTAAAATTGATATAATTGCAGTGTGTAGCCAGCGCTAACTGTGCTGTTGAATGGCTGCATGCCTAAGCAGAGGGCCGAAAATCGTTAGAGGTTAGCTGCAATTAATTTAAAAGGGAAATGCGTTGTGGCTGCAGCAGGTGCTGAAAGTCATTCTACAACTAATTCTAAGCTTGGAAAAAGACAAGAATAGTATAACATGACGGAGAGCAGGTTCCAAACTTTTCCAACATTGCACTGGAGGCCTTGATTGAGGACATACAGAGGAGCTGTTCTCTATCCGGGAGGCCCTCCAGATAAACTCTTAGAAGGCAGCGGAAACAAATAACCATGGCAGTCAATGCTAGGAGTTAAACCTCACAGACCTGTCTGCAGTATTGTAAAAGCCTCAACTGCCTCGCAGGTCAGTGAATGCATCTTCACTTCCATATCCTAACTGCACCACTAGCCTCAGATACAGCTCACTGCATCATACCCACATGACTCATCGACAAACAATCTCTATTGATCAGGATTCTGAGCTAACATTCATAGCTTTACCTCCCCCTCATGCACTTATCACTTCTGAAACCTCACACCCACATCACACAGCTTGCACAAATTGCCAGCTATTCACCCATGACAGCCACATCTCGGATTGCAGCACCCTCGTTGACTGTGATGACTGAGGCTGTAGCCCCTCCTGCTGTCTATCAGGGGTCACATGATGTTCTTGGTGGCTCCGACCAATGAGACCTAAGCGTGGGCAATCCAGGGGGTGGAGCTCCCTGACGAAAGTCCTGATTGAGTGTGTAGCACCTGAAAAGCTCTCTGTAATAAAGTTTAGGGGCAGGATTTTATGTCCCGCGGGTGGGTGTGCGCCTGATCCAATCAGGTGTAAAATGACACGCGATGACGATGGGCAAACATCCCGATGTCATCGCACACGCAATATTTCGGTCGGCAGGCGCGCACGAGAGTCGGCAGTGCGTCTGCCAACAATTAAGAGCCTATTAAGGCACTTAATCAATTAATTAAAAACAATTTTTTGCTGCCTGGCCAACCTTATGGTTGGCGGGCGAGTGAATCGGCCTTTGGCTTTTTCATGAAACATCCAACAGTAATTTTTAAAAAATTTTTAGACATCATTTTTATTATGTCCCTGTTCATGTGACTGTTTCCAAAAATCTTCAGTTCACTGAGGCAGCACCCTGCCTTCAGGGAGCTTTCGGTGCGTGCTCCTCCGCGCACACGCAGACTTCACACTTGCCCTCCTCCTGCCCCTACCCCGGCAACGCTGAGCATTTCGGCGCACCTTTCGCGCTGGCCATTAATTGGCCAAGCCTGTGGTTGGGGGCTGATCTCGGGCGGCGGCCCGTTTCCCAGCCATTCCTGGGCCCGCCCACCACGCCCGCACGCCAAGGTCAAAACCCTGCCCTAGCTGTTTCTTGTTGTCCACTCCATCGAGTCATTACATTTGGCGATGAGGATAAAATTAGTTTTGACTCTGCGCCTTGCCCTGTTACTGTGAGTACATTGAATTTTAAGAAAAAAAAGACTACTAACCAGTCATGCCACTCTTTGGCAGAATCGATCCATACGATGCAACTATGGAAGACTGGAGCCAGTATGTAGAGCGCCTCGGATTTTATTTTATAGCGAACAAAATTACCGCGGAGAAAAAGCAGAAAGCCATCCTCTTGAGCGTATGTGGCAGTAAAACATACAACCTCATTCGCAACCTGACGGCCCCGAGCACTCCCAGTTCTAAGTCCTATAATGAATTAGTGGACCTCGTGAAAACACAATTCCAGCCGAAGCCATCTGTAATAATGCAATGTTTTAAATTTAATTCCAGGGTTAGGGCCCCAGGAGAGTCCATCGCAACCTATGTAGCGAACCTAAAGCAGTTAACAGAACACTGCGACTTTGGGGGCACATTAAATGATGTGCTGTGGGACCGATTAGTTGTGGAGATAAGGACCACGCCATACAGCGCCATTTACTCACCGAGTTCGGCGTCGACTTTAAGTGCGGCCTAGAAATTTCCCTCGCCATGGAAAGTGCTGAGAGAGACTTGCAGACTTTGCAACACATAGAACATGGCACCATACTTCATGTTGGGCAGGAAACTACCAACGACCGTGGCACAAAAACCAGACCCACAGCATCGACGTGAAATGCAATGTCCGATGTGAGAAACGTGAAAAAGCCTAATAGAAATGCTTCAGCAGCAACCTCCAGGCTAAGTCGTTATAGATGCGGAGGTGACCAAAAGCAGACACCTGTAAATTCAAGGAGGCCGAATGTCATTACTGCCATAAGGAAGGTCACGTAGTAAGGCAATGCCAGGCAAAACTGAAGCAGCCTGCAAAACAGCAAACCAACATGATCGAATTAAAGAATACAGCAGAGGCTGAGGCTGCCAACACCAACATTTATTCCTTGTATAATGTAACAGCTGCGAAAACCAAACCTATCACTGTGACAATCTGAGTAAATGAGAAGCCATTAGTAATGGAGATGGATACGGGTGCCTCAATTACAGTGGTGGGAGAGCACACTTTCAGGTACCTTAATGAAGGTAGACAGCCAATAAACCTGGAGTGAACAACCGCTAAATTAAGGACATACACGGGAGAATCCATTCAGGTAAAGGACATTGCCTAAGTGTCAGTTTCTTACAAGCAACAGACAGCCCAGCTATGTGTAAGAATTGTGAAAGGAGAAAGACCCAGTCTTTTAGGCCAAGACTGGCTACAGAAGATCAAGCTCGACTGGTCTGAGATATTCACCTCAATACTGATGGAGTCCCAGAACTTCTAAGAAAATACAACAGTTTTTCAGGATGAACTAGAGAAGTTAAAAGACATGCAGGCCACGATACATATGGAGCCACAGGCAACACCTCACTTCTTTAAAGCAAGACCTGTGTTTTATACATTGAGAGAAAAGGTTGATGAGGAGCTGTGCCTGTTAGAAAAGCTGGGCATTATCCAACCTGTTCAGTTCTCGGAATGGGCTGCGCCAGTAGTTCCAGTGGTTAAGCCTGACTGCACCACACATATCTGTGCAAACTATAAATTGATCATAAATAAGGCAGCCAAACTAGACAAGTACCCTATGCCAAGGCTGGATGATTTATATGCTAAGCTGGCTGAAGGCAAATCCTATACGAAATTGGATATGAGCCACACTTACCAGCAACTAGACTTTGGTAACACACTGAGGGAATATGTAACCATTAGCATACACAAGGGTCTCTAACAGTCCACCTGTCTACCCTTCGGGGTCTCGTCAGCATACGCTATCTTCCAGGGAACAATGGAGAACCTTTTGCAAGGGTTCCCACATGTAATTATATATCTAGATGATGTCCTAACCATGGGATTAACCGAGACGGACACTTGACCAACCTGGAGGAGGTACTAAGGAGATTCATGGAAGCCAGCATACGGTTAAAGAAGCAAAAGTGCACATTTCAGGCACCAGAAGTGACTTATCAAGGCCACAGGGTCGATGCCATGGGACTGCACCCAGTAGAAGACAAAGTTCAGGCAATAAAAGATGTGCCATCACCATCCAATATAACAGAACTCAAGTCCTTCCTGGGCATGATCAACTACTATAGCCACTTCTTACCAAATCTATCAAATATGTTGGCACCATTATACTCGTTACTGAAAAAAAACCCACTGTTGGCTATGGGGGATACATCAGGAAGAAACCTTCATGAAAGTAAAGGAATTGTTGTATTCGTCATGTCTATTGGTACACTACCACCCGTCAAAAGAGCTGGTATTAACATGTGATGCCTCTCCCTACGGGGTGGGAGCTGTGTTATCCCATAAAATGGAAAATGGGTCTGAAAGGCCCATTGGCTATGTCTCAAGAACCTTCTCCATAGCCAAGAAGGGCTATTCCTAGCTAGAAAAGGAAGGTTTATCAGTGTTATTCAGGGTGAATAAATTCCACCAGCATCTGCATGTTCGCTATTTCACGATTGTGTCAGACCATAAACCATTAATGGGTTTATTCAGTGAGGACAAGGCCATCCCAGCAGTAGCCTCAGCAAGGATACAATGATGGGCTCTGACATTATCTGCATCTGAGTGCACTTTTATGTACCGTCCTGGCCCACACATTGCACATGCAGATGCACTCAGTCATCTCCCGTTGCCAGACAGTATTGTGCATTCTCCCATTTCACAAGAATTAGTGCTATTATTGAACTTCTTAGATTCTTCGCCTGTGTGTGCGAGACAAATTAGAAATTGAACAGAGATCCAACATTATCAAAAGTCAGAGACTTTGTCTTAAAAGGATGGCCAAACTTGCCTGTATCTGAAGAATTGAGACCATTCCATGTCAGACAGATGGAATTGAGCTGCCAAGGTGGGATTTTGTTGTGGGGGTCAAGAGTGGTGGTCCCACTACAAGGCAGAGAGCCGCTCTTGACAGAACTTCATAGTGCCCTTCAGGGCATATCAAAAATTAAAATGCTTGCATGAAGCTATTTATGGTGGCCAGGCATTGATGGAGATATTGAAAACTTAGTCAAGCACTGTCTCCACTGTAGCAACAACAGAAGCTCCCCTGCTTCCGTGGGAGTGGCCTGGACAACCCTGGGTTCGATTACATATCGATTAGATAGGACCATTCTTGGGTACTATATTCTTGTTAATTGCAGATGCACATTCTAAATGGATGGATGTATATGAAGTCAAGTCGCTAATGTCAAACACAACTATAGAGAAGCTACGTCACAGTTTCAGCGTACATGGCCTACCTGAAATTGTCATTTCAGATAATGGCACCACTTTTATCAGCACAGAGCTTCAGAAATTTATGGATCTGAATGAATCAGACATATTAAAACAGCCCCTTACCATCCCTCATCGAATGGCCTAGCCGAGTGTGCAGTACAAACTTCTAAGTCTGGTATGAAAAAGCTATTGGAAGGCACTCTAGAATCTTGACTTTCCCACTTTCTTTTCAGTTATTGTACAACACCACAATCAACTATGGATTCAACATCGTCTGAATTATTGATGAAATGCCGCCTATGTGCATGGTTACACCTAGCGTTTCCAAATTTAGAGGGGAAGTTAGAGCATAATCAGTGTAATCAAAAATTGAAAAATGACTTACACAGCAAAGCTCGCACATTCACTGTAGGTGATACGGTATTCGGGAGAAATTTCAGCAGTGGACCCTATTGGACTCCTGGAACTATTGTCTCAGAGATTGGTCCATTATCTTTCCAAGTGCAAGTGGGAGATAGAATCGTCTGTAAGCATGTAGATCATATTAATGCCAGAGAGACATTCCAACAACCAACTATTCCGCCCGTCAATTCCTGATGACTGATCGACCTAGAATAGACATGCCAATATCTCTGTGGAGTTGCCAAATCCTGAACTGCCACGTTCCAATGATGTGTCTTATGCTTCAGTTCCAGATCCAGTCGATCCTGTTGAGGAGCCTCAAGTGGTAGAGCTATGCTGCTCTAGCCGTATAAGAAGAGCACCTCAGAGACTTGATCTTTAATAACTTGAAATTGTATATATATACACAATCTCATTGGATGTTCAAATGTTTCGCTGTTAATAGAAATTGTAAAAAACTAAAGGGGGAGGAAATGTGGTAACTAAGGGTATAGTCCCTCCTGCTGTCTATCAGGGGTCACGTGATGTTCTGTGAAGGCACCGACCAGTGAGCCCTAAGCGCGGGGCAATCCAAGGGGTGGGGCTTCCTGACAAGAGTCCTGCTCAAGCGTGGAGCACCTGAAAAGTTCTCTGTAATAAAGTTTAGCTGTTCCTTGTAGAAACCTGTCCGCTCCATCGTTTCATTACACTGACACACTTCCTTCTCTCTTGCACCACAAGGTGATTCACAACGGGAGCCAGCAGGTGCTAGCCCATAGCAAACTGGTGCAGCTGCATGATCTTACCTATGTGGAGAGCTGATGCTCCTTTGTGTCAGTATTTGCAGTAGAGGAAAAGATCAACATGTCAGGCATCGCAAGGAAACTAATATTGAATCAGGGACAGGGACTCACCGAAGTTAACATTAAGCAAAATAATATTAATGAAGAAAATAATGTCACTGAAGAGTTATAGATCCCCAGGACCAGATTGTTTCCTTCCAAAGGTTTTTAAGGAAGTAGTTGAGAATATTGAAGGTGCCCTAATTACAAAGTTCTCTCGATTCAGGAACTATTCCTTTAACTTGGAAAATTGTGCATGTCAGTCTGCTATTCAAAAAAAGGCGAGAGAGGGAAACAAAGGAATTATGGACCAGTTTGCCTAACAATTGTTACTAGGAAAAGAGGGAAGGGTAGCACAGTGGTAATGTTACTGGACTAATACTTCAAAGACAGGAGAACATGAGTTCACAATCCCGCCAGAGCAGCTAGGGGAATTTAAATGCAATTAATGAAGTAAATCTGTCATAGAAACCCACCTGGTTCACTAATGCCCGTCAGGAGAGGAACTCTTCTGGCCTCCACATGAGTTCAGACTCACAGTAATGTGGTTGGTTCCTCACTGCCCTCTGAAATGGCCTAGCAAGCCACTCAGTTGTATCAAACTGCTACAGAAAATTTGAACAAGAATAAAACCAAACAGTCGTAACTAGATGTATTGTCACTCCCTCCTGTCAATCACTCATCATGTGATGCCATTACAGGGGATTCGACCAATAAGCTTATTGCGCGGTAATCCTGTGGGCTTCCAATGGAGAAATCGATCGTGTCTAATGCAAGCACCTCTACATGTCTCCTAAATAAAGTTTAGCCTTTTCTTCACCAAACCTGCTGCTCCATCAAATTATTACATTTGGTGACAAGGATAAAACTGACTTCTGCTGCGTACTTCACCCTGGTTGATGTGAGTAAAACGAAGTTGAACAATACTTAACAGTCATGCCGCTGTTTGGAAGAATCGATTCATACACTGCTAACATTGAAAATTGGAGTCAGTGTGTCGAGCGACTCAGGTTCTATTTCGTTGCGAACGAGATCGCTGTTGAAGAAAACCGTAAAGCTATCCAGCTGAATGCATGTGGAAGCAAAACGTATGACCTTATTCGAAACCTGACTGCCCTGAATGCGCCCAGTTCTAAATGGTTCAGTGAGTTAATGGAACACCTGAAATCTCACTTCTAGCCCAAACCGACTGTGATCCTGCAGCGCTTCAAGTTTAATTCGAGAGTTCGTGCCCTGGGAGAGTCCATTGCTACCTTTGTGGCGAATCTGAAACAGTTAGCCAAATACTGAAATTTCGGGGATGCCTTGAATGATATGCTGCAGGACAGACTTGTATGTGGAGTCAAGGACGACGCCAAACAGCACCGCTTGCCAACCGAATCCGACATCGATTTCAAGCGTGCCCTGGAAATTTCTCTCGCTATGGAAAGTGCCGCAAAAGACTCACAGGCTTTGCAGCGCAGGGATAATGGCGTCGTACTCCATGTTGGGCTGGAACCTGCTGCTGAGTGTGGCACGAAATACAGAACAGCAGATTTTAAACGTGATGCCCACTATACGAAGACTTAGGAAGCCTAATGATAACACGTCAGCTAATAAGATATGCATTCGATACAGATGTGGAGGAAATCATGGAGTAGATGTTTGTACATTCAAAGAGGTAGAACGTAATGATTGCCACAGGAAAGGAACCTGGTTAGGCAGTGCAGAACAAAAGATAGGCAAACAGAAAAACAACAAACAAATCTATTGAGCTAACTGATACAGCAAAGGCTGAAGCTGCTAATACTGATGTTTACTCCCTGTGTCATGTGACTGCTGTTAAATCTGAGCTCATTACAGTGACAGTGCAAGTGAATGGCAAGCCACTGCAAATGGAGGTGGATACTGGTGATGCAACAACTGTTGTTGGGAAGCACACGTTCAAGCACCTCAGTGAAGGGAGTCAGTCATTGACACTGGAGCAGACAGCAGCCAAGCTGAGAACTTATACTGGAGAATCCATTCAGGTCAAAGGCATTGCTGCTGTCCCAGTCTGCTACAAACAACAGACAGCCCATCTGCCTGTGATAATCGTAAAGGGGCTGGGCCCCAGTCTTTTGGGTCCAGATTGGCTGCAGAAAATAAAACTTGACTGATCAAAAATATTCCATTTGAAGTCCAATGGAATTCCAGAGCTCTTGAAGAAATATGACACTTTTTCAAGATAAATTGGGAAAACTGAAGGCATGCAAGCTAAAATACACATCGATCCCCAAGCAATAGCACATTTCTTCAAGGCCACACCAGTGCCTTACTCACTAAAAGGAAAAGTGGAAGCAGTGTTGTGCAGGTTGGAAACCCTGGGAAAAATTCAGCCTGTCCAGTTTTCTGAGTGGGCCACACCCATAGTCCCAGTTGTCAAGCCAGACCAGACTATACGTATATGTGGTAACTACAAACTGACAGTCAGCAAAACAGCAAAGTTAGACAAATACCCCATTCGTAGAATTGATGGCTTGTACACCAAGTTGGCAGGAGGCACGACATATACAAAACTAGACATGAGCTATGCCTATCAACAATTGGAATTGGATAGAACGTCAAGAGAATATGTGAAAATTAATACCCATAAAGGCCTCTACCAGTACACCCAATTACCTTTTGGAGTTTCATCAGCATGCGCTATTTTTCAGTGAACCATGGAGAGTCTCCTACAGGGACTTCCACGTGTTGTCATGTACTTAGATGATGTTCTCATCACTGGACTGACCGAAGCTGAACATTTAGCCAACCTTGAGGAAGTGCTGTGAAGATTTATGGAAGCAGGTATGCGTTTGAAGTGAGAAAAATGCACATTTCAAGCATCGGAGGTAACCTACCTGGGTCACAGAGTGGACACTATGGGATTGCATCCTGTTGAAGACAAGGTCCAAGCAATTAAAGATGCACCGTCACTCTCTATTGTGACAGAGCTTAAATCTTTCTTAGGTATGATTAATTACTATAGCCATTTTTTACCGGATCTATCCACTGGCACCACTACATTTGTTGCTGAGCAAGAACCACCGCTGGTCATGGGGTTCACAGCAAGAAGAAGCCTTTGTAACAGTGAAGAAACTGCTTCATTCATCATGCTTGTTGGTACATTATGACCCAGCTAAAGAGCCAATGTTAACGTGTGATGCTTCTCCTTACAGTGTAGGAGCCGTTCTATCACATTAAATGGAGGACAATCAGAAAGACCCATTGGCCACATTTCAAGAACACTTTCTCAAGCTGAAAAGGGCTACTCTCAGTTGAAAAAAGAAGGATTATCGGTTGTATTTGATGTCAAGAAGTTTTGCCAAGACCTACACGGGCGACATTTTACAATTGTGTCTGACCATAAGCCACTGACAGGTTTGATCAGTGAAGACAAAGCTATTCCACCTATAGCTTCAGTGAGAATCCAACTTTGGGCTTTGACACTATCAGTTTACGAGTACACAATCAGGTACCGCCCTGGCTCGCACATAGCCAATGCAGATGCACTTAGTCGTCTTCTGTTACCAGGTAGTCTTGTCAATATACCCGTTCCATAAGAGTTAGTGTTATTAAATTTCTTGGATTCATCACCTGTATACGCCAAACAGATCAAGAATTGGACGAACAGAGACCTAGTACTGTCAAAAGTCAAAGACTTTGCTTTTAAGGATGGCCAAGAACACTTGTGCCTCATGACTTATGACCATTTTATTCCAGAAACACTGAACTGAGTTATCAAGATGGAATTTTGCTGTGTGGTCCCATCACAGGGCAGAGAGTCACTCTTGGCAGAGCTCCACAGTGCACACCCAGGCAAATCAAAATGAAGATGCTGGCACATAGCTACATCTGGTGGCCAGGAATAGACAGTGACATCAAGAACATAGTTGAACACTGTTCCCTTTGCCAGCAACACCAGAAGCTACCTGTTTCAGCTCCTCAGAGACGTTTGCTGGTTTCTCTGACTGTTTTTATTGTAAATGTAAGAAACTTAAAGGGGGAGGAAGTGTAATAACTGGATGTATTGACCCACCCTCCTGTCAGTCACTCATCATGTGATGTGATTACAGGGGTTTCGACCAATAAGCTTATTGCGCAGGTAATCCTGTGGGCGGGGCTCCTGACAGGGAGATCGTGTCTAGCATGCAAGCACCTCTACATGTCTCCTAAATAAAGTTTAACCTTTTCCTCACCAATCCTGCTGCTCCATCAAGTTATTACACAAATAGACCACCCAACATCAACCTAGGCACAGGAAATGACAAAGACACAGCTGCTGAGCTGACCCTGTAAAATTCTCCTCACTAACATCTGGGGGCTTGTGCAAAAATTAGGAGAGCTGTCTCACAGACTAGCAACAGCCTGATATAGTCATACTTACCAAGTCATACCTTACAGCTAATGGCTCAGACACCTTCATCACCATCCCTGGGCCTGACCCAATGAAACCTCATGGCACCAGATGACCAAGGAAACCTGCTGATTACCACCAACCATCCTTCCTCAGTGGATGAATCTGTATTGTGAATACCATTGACTGTAAGAAGAGCCCAAAATGTACTCAGGGCGGGGCACATAAAATAGAGTGGCTCAGTAGCACTGCAGCTCACCAAGCTGGCCGAGTTCTGAAGGACATATCTACCAATCAGGGCCTGTAGCATGTGGTGAGAGAACCAACAAGATGGAAAAACCTACTTGACCTAGTCCTCACCAATCCATCCATCACAGATGCACCTGTGCATTACTATTGGTAGGAATGACCACCGTACAATCCTTGTGGAGGTGAAGTCCCATCTTAACACTGAGAACACCCTCCACCATGTTGTGTGCCATCACCACTGTACTAAATGGGATAGATTCAGGACAGATCCAGTTCAAAACTGGGCATCCATGAGGCCATCAGCAGCAAAAGAATTGTATTCAAACATAATCTGTAAACTCCTGGCCTGTAATATCCCTCATTCTACCATTACCATCAAGCCAGGTGCTCGACTCTGGTTCAAGGAGGAATGTGGCAAGCATGCCAGGAACAGCACCAGGCACACCTAAAAATGAGATGCTAACCTGGTGAAGTACAGCACAGGAGTACATGCATGCTAGACAGTGGAAGCAGCATGCTGTAGAGAAAGCTAAGTGATCCCACAGCCAACAGATCAGACCAAAGCTCTGCAGTCCTGCCACATCTAACCATGAATAGTGATGGACAATTAAAGAACTCACTGGAGGAGGAGACTCCACAAACATCCCCATCCTCAATGATGGTGGAGCCCTGAAAGTCTGAAGCATTTGCAACCATCTTTAGCCAAAAGTGACAAGTGGATGATCCGTCTCTTAGTCTCCTCCTGAGGTCTTCACCATCAAGGATGCCAGTCTTCAGCCAATTCAATTCTCTCTACATAACTATATATCAAGAAATGGCTGAAGGCACTGGGTACATCAAAGGCTATGGGCCCTGACAACATTTCGGCTGCAAGACTGATGACATCTGCTCCACAACTAGCCGCACTCCAGCCAAACCACAACACTGACATCTACCTGACAACGTGGAAAATTGTCCAGGTATATTCTGTCCATAAAAAGCAAGTAAAATCAAACTCAGCCACTTACCACCCAATCAGTCTACTCTCCATCATCAGCAAAGTGATGGAAGGTGTCTTCAACAGTGCATCGAGTGGCGCTTCCTCAGCAATAGCCTGCTCATCGATGCACAGTTTGGGTTTCACCTGACCCACTCAGCTCCAGGCCTCATTACAACCGTGGACCAGACATAGACAAAAGAGCTGAATTCCAGAGGTGACGTGAGAGTGACTACCCTTGACATCAAGGCAGCATCTGCCCAAGTATGGCATCAAGGAGCCCTAGCAAAACTGAAGTCAGTTGATTGGAGTCATACGTAGCACAAAGAAAGGTGGTTGCTTTGGTTGGAGGCCAATCATCTCAGACCCAGGACGTTGCTGCAGGAGTTCCTCAGGGTAGTGTCCTAGGCCCAACCATCTTCAGCTGCTTCATCAATGAGCTTCCCTCCATCATAAGATCAGAAGTGGAAATGTTCAGTGATAACTGCACAATGTTCAGCACCATTCTTAATTCCTCAGAAAATGAAGCAGCCTGTGTCTGTCTGCAACAAGACCAAGTCAACATTCAAGCTTGGACTAATAAGCGGTAAGGAACATTTGTACCACAAAAGTACCAGGTAATGACCATACGAACAAGCGATAATCTAACCATCTCCCATTGACATTCAACGGCATTACCATCACTGAATTTTCCACCATCAACATCCTGGGTGGTTAACTTGGCAAGAAACTTAACTGGACCAGCCATATAAATTCTTAGCCACAAAAACAGGTCTGAAGCTGGGAATTCTGTGGCAGTAACTTATGTCCTGACTCCCCAAAGCCTGTCCCCCATCTACAAGGCACAAGTCAGGAGTGTGATGCAATACTCCCTACTTGCCTAGATGAGTGCAGCACCTGAAACACTCAAGAAGCTTAACACCATCCTGGAAAAGTAGCCCACCTTAAATATTCATTCCTTCCACCAGCAGCGCACAGTGGCAACAGTGCGTACCATCTACAAGATGCACTGCAGCTACTCACTAAGGTCCCTTCAACAGCACCTTCTAAATCCTTGATCTCTACCACCTAGGAGAACAAGAGTATCAGAAGCATGGAACCCCACCGCCTGCAAGTTCCGCTCCAACCCGCATACCATCCTGACTTGGAACTATTTTATTCTTGCTTCACTGTCACTGGGCCAAAATCCTGGAACTCTCTTCCTAACAGCACTGTGAATGTGCTTACATCACATAGGTTGCAGCGCTTCAAGACAGTTTGTGGCCCACCACCACCTTCTCAAGGGCAGTTAGGGATGAACAGCGACACACACATCCCATGAACAAATACAAAAAAAAAATTTCTGGAGCCAGTAATTAAGGGTAGGGTGACTGAATACCTTGAAAACTTTCAGCTGAAAAGGGAGAGCGAACATGGATTTATAAAGGGTGGATCATGCCTGACAAACTAATTGGGAAGAATTTTCCCCCCTGTCAGGGTAGGAAGTGCAGGAGCGGGCGCATGCAGGTGCCCCTCTGATCTGCGCCCCCAATTGGGGGCACACCACCATTTTATGTGGGCGGGCCAATTAAGGCCTGACCAGCGTGACGTCCGCCAGGAAGCACTAAGCGCTCCCACTGCGGGCGGGGGGGGAAATCCCTCAGCCGAGAGTGCGCTCTTTCACGCATGCACGTGAAAGAGCGCACTCATCTCCCTGAGGCTAAGTACTGCCTCAGGGAGATCAGCGCCAAATTTAAAAATGGTGAAGGGGCAAAATTAAAATTTCCCTGACATGTCCCCTCATGTGACACTGTCACATGAGTTGAGACATGTCCATCACTTTTAATCAAACATTTATTAAATTTTTAGAAACCCTCATGAAACCTCATCCCACCTGTGGATGAGGTTTCATGCTTTTTCTGAAGCCCACCAGGGCTCCCGCCCTGTCCTCCAACTTTAAGGTTGGACGGGCAGGTCCATGAATTATTTCAATTACTTTTTAAATGTCCTCAATAGGCCGTTGACAGGTCAGCGGGCGCACAGCTGATTCGGCTGCACCCCCGCCGACCTGAAAATTGAAATGACGCGGGGTGACGTCGGGAGTCCCGCCCAAAGTCATCCTGCATCATTTTACGGGTCGGCGAGTGGGCCCCACCCCCCGCTCGCCGACCTAAGTATCCTGGCCATTAAATTTTTGGAACAGTTTGTTAAAGTAGTGGACAGGGGAATGTCTACGGATGGTATTTATTTGGACTTCAAGAAGGCATTTGACAAAGTCTGTAATATGAGGCTGTTAGATAAAGTTGAAGTGCATGGAATTGGAGGCAAATTATTGGTCTGGTTAGGAAATTGTATGAGTGGCAGGAGACAGTGTTTAGTGATACTGGGCAGGTATTCTATAATTGGCAGGATGGTGTTATCATGCAAGCATCTTCTTTGGGGCCTCACATGTTTAAATGACTTTGATAATGGGATAAAATCCACATATTCAAGTTTGCTGATGACACAAAGATAGGCAGCATTGTAAGCCTTCTTAATCTATTTAAATAAATGTTAGCATCTCATACTGATGGTGAGTTGAGAAATGCAAGGTCTTCATAAATTGGTGGCACACAGTGTATCCAAGGGAGAAAAATATTCTGTTTACCATGGGGATAAAGTGCCCTGTTACATTTCTTAAGAAATGTTCCATTAACTGTTTAATGATAAGGGTAATTTTCATTTACAATTGTAGTTTATGACTATATTAAGCATTAGACTTATGGCTTAAGTTCCTTTTTTGAATTTTTCAATCTATTAATTGTTCAGTTAATTGAGTAACCTGAATAAATGGTTATTTTCATTACCAGATTTAATTATTTTCCATTTATCACATACAGTAAGTGTGATTTAATATAACAATGTTGAAAACTAACCATAGCTGTAATTGGGAGCACTGTAGTGTAAATGGCCTACAACATTGGATTAAAGAAAGTGTATTTAAAGTGTTAGACTATAATCATGAGGAAAGAGAAATTATATCACCACGCTTAACCAAGAGAAACCTTTACTTACAGTATAACAAAGGTGGAAGACACTGGTGTGGCGAGAGGATATTTGGGACTTGTGGCTTGTGGCAAACCATCATATAATTCATGAGAATCTTGAATATTAGTGAGTTAGGTCAGCCAGAATACAAATGATTGCTATACTAAATGTTTCTGTTTCAACATTTAAAGAACAAGGAATTAACTCAATAATTTTAATTTAAGATTTTCCTGTCATCTATCTCTCAGGAGACACAGTGAAAAAGATTCATATCATGTTAACTGGTATAGAATGTTTATTATTTGCATTGCCAGATTGAGCTTGGAACTTGGAAGCCACCCCCCAATTGTGAAGGGAAAATTGAGACAAAGCTGTATGTTTTTGTTTTCCTGAGGCTCCACCCACCACCCCTGCCCTCCCTCCCCCTGCTAGCACCCAAATTTATCTTCCTAGTACTGAATCTCAGCACAGCATTGTTTCAATCCTCTATTTCATGCCAGTTAGCACAAACCTGCCTGATATCTTTGTATCCTTTCCTGTACTTCAATCATGACCCGCTTCAGCTTCCCCTCTTTGGTACAATCCTTCACATTTCCCTGTCTAGATCTTGTTCAGTTTCCTTGTCCACTTCCCTGTTATATTGTAATACAACCTGGTTTCTCTCACCATAGATACTCACACTATTGATTAGATGGTTCATTCTGAAGTCATCTGACACCCACACATCATAATCATGAATTTCTGTCCTCCTTCAATGGAGATATAAACCAGTGAATGTAAACCACCAAACTGCATAACTCATTTGAACAATTCATTTTATCTCAAAATTCAAAGTGTACAGTTGTTCCTAATGATTGTACAATAATCGACCTGTTCCACAGTAACATCTAATACTCTAAACTCATACTTCTACTTTAACAAAAAGAAAGCCCATTCAGTGCAACTAGCCCATTTTTTTGCCAAACAGTGATCATTCTATTCCTCTATCAACTCTCCTAAATCCATTTCTTGAGAATAGGGCTGAAAAACCTATCCTTATCCACTAAAAATAGATTGAGCAGAAAACTTAACTATCTACCATATCCGGTCAAAGGTTAATGAGATTATGCTTTTATTTTAGATTTTCAGGCTAATAGCCCTTCCCTCAAAGAGTTTCTCTTGCTTCATCACCATTGATCACTCTCAAAAGACATTGAATTGGCCTCAGCTGTATGAAATGCTGCAATATTTATGTTTGGTGTTTCAGTTGGAAAAAGTGTATTAATGGTTTGACACCAATCTGACACCAATTTCTGCATTTGTTGCTTTTTCATGTCTGTAATGTCAGGTTGATGCATGTGGAAACAGCCAAATAATAGATTCCAAACAATAAGATGGTTTTTCTAAGGTAAATGCTGTCTGAAGTATTGTGAGTACAGTGCACTGGAAGTGCGCTGTGCAGACACATCCAGGATGGTGCATGACTTTCCAATGGTTCATTATTACCATATCTTGTGATGTTGGAATGCTACACTGAGCTCGGTGAGAGAAGTGAGAATACATTTTGGCTTTGCCATACCCTTAAAGACATCTGCAATATTAAAGAAACAAGCCAAACAGTTGACCTAGAAGAAACCCAGGGGTTTCTTGAGGGATAATATAAACACATGAGATAGAAGGGCAAGGGAGACATTGGTCTTCTCGCTACAAGGGAACCCATTTCCAGTATCAGCTTGACTCCTCAATGCCTTCCAGCCTGTTCATCACATTGTTTATTATAGCACAACCTGTTCTTATCCTGCCATGTAATAGACTGCAGCTGGTTTCTAAAGCCTGGTTTGTATTTTTTTTTTAATTTTCAAGCAGTATAATAATTACAAGGCAGGAAAATTATTACTTTCTCTTAGAACCCTTTTTATTTAAAAATTCAAAGGTTACTGAGTAGTATGAGTGATGTCCTTACTTAAAACAGTAAGTTTAACTATATTTAAGATGAACCTGTCTAAAAGTAATGATAAGGTGAAGAAGAAAGTTCCACTTGATGCTTGTCTTCACGGGTGAAAAAATTGTTGGGAAATTATGTTGGGGTGGAAAGGCTGCCCAAGTCAGTTTATTCTAAAAGCATCACATGTGAGTGATGATACAGTGAATTTCAATGCAATTTATATAGCTTCCGGAGTTTCCATGTTTCCCAAACACTTTTTTCATCAATATATGTTGCCTTTGCATTTTTTTTTAAAACTCAATCCAGTTAAAAAGGCCAATTATTGAAACCAAAGCAGTTTTAACTTTGAAAATATGAAAGTTACCACGCATGCCATATATATTTTAAGAAGGACACCATTTCTTTTAAATTGTCATCCAAGTCTGGTATCTATCTGTTAACCATCTGTCTGCCTGTAATTGTTTGTCTGCATTATCTTCCATATGTTGATGAAAGATACATGTCATTTTTTTTCCTTTTCCTTTCCCCCTTTTTGTAGAGCTAATTGAGTCTACTAGTTTTACTAGTCCTTCTAATCCTCCCCTCATCACAGGTCAGTATGCCCGCATGCATTTAGCCAGACTCTTTTGATACTTTTATTATGGAAACTGAGAGAAAAGTTGGAACTTTGCATTTCAGTTATGCTTTGCTTTGATGTTCCTGAAATTTTGATGGAAGCGGTAAACTGTTTGATAATCCCATGCATTTAGAAGTGATTGGTTAATTAAATTCTGAAGGTTGTTTATGATGTGCTCCTTTTTCTAATCATCATCTTTGTCACCTAATTAATTCTTACAGTTAACTGTACATTATGCACTGGCTTACCACAGTGCCTGCTCACACCTTACTGCTGAGCTGGAGATGCAATTATTCCAGAATGCTGACCTGCACTTCCACCTAAAAACTCAATTTGTCTAAAAACTTGAATCTTGAAGATTACTTAAGTAGCATTTATGTACTTAGAAAAGTTTTAGCAATAAAGGCGCAAAAATTATATCTCAATTAAATATTAGGGCAATGCAGAACTGTGATTTTGATTTGAAAATATCTACTTCATTGGATAACAACTGAGTAAGCGAAGGTCCACATTTGGTTGCTCAGAAGGTAAATAGACCATAGGTGTGGTTTTAAGCAGTATACCCAGAAAGCTCCCTAGTTTGATCTTTTTTCCAATGCTGAGTTAGCAGATATTAGCTGGAATAGAAATAAAAACACCTTTGGTCTCTGTGGCTTATTTTCCCCTTTCTTAGCCCAGGCATTCCATATTGCTAAAAGTACATGTGTTTGTTAGGTTTGACCTGGGTAATCTTGGCCATGATGCCTCATATTATCAAATGATCAGTCTACGCTCACTCACATCAGGTTTACATGTGACAAACAGCTACTTGGGCGATGTGTCTATGGGAGCACCTGTTTTGCTGTACTTATGCATAAGTCGCCATCTTCAGAGGAAGGAAGTAATGGGACAAATAGAAATTGGATGACCAAACAAAAATCACTAAGACTGTAAAGATGTTTTAAAAATATTTTAAACTATAGTTGGATACTGAGGTGTTTCATTTGATTGTCCTTTTGGAAGGACAAAATGAAGATTTTTAGGACAGTAAATAAATAAGGGATTATAACCACTCCTGTAGAAGAACATGAGTTGTATGCAGTTTCTTGTTAAATGCTTTATGTTCTTAAATAGTACAAAGAAGTTAGGTTACACAATGGATGAATGAATTTCCTTTTACTTTACAAATACTCAATACTTTAAACATTTTGGTGTAGACGGGACTGAAAAATGGATACCAGACCAAAATGACAAATTGTGAATTTAAAAGTTATTAGCATTTGAACACAGTATGACCTAGCTCGAATGCTTCTGGGAAAGTTACCCCAATCTTATGAAAGTACAAGCCATTCTGGTGCATTTAGACAAGCTACCTCACTAGGTACAATCTTACCTATTTTGTAGCACTGTTTGGACTTTTTTATATCATTTACCTGTGTAGAAATGTGATGTTCAAAATTTTCTAAAAATCGAATTATAAGCAAATTATTTTGTTAAAAACTTCCATTGCCCCTCCCTTGCTTCCAACAGAACCAGGACAGTATAATATTACAAACTAAGATAAAAGCAAGATACTTTGGATGCTGGAAATCTAGAACAAAAACAAAAATACCTGGCAAAACTCAGCAGGTCTGACAGCATCTGTGGAGAGGAACACAGTTAACGTTTCGACTCGAAACGTCAACTGTATCCCTCTCCGCGGATGCTGTCAGACCTGCTGAGTTTTCCCAGGTATTTTTGTTTGTGTAATATTAAAAACTGTTTATTTCATTCCTTGAGAGTCACATCATAGAAGCAGTTTTAATGTTTGGAAAAATATTTTAACTAACCTTCACAAATATATTGGGTTGGAATTTAATGCCCCGTCCTCCCCTGGAGGCAAGTTCGTAGGTAGGGGATGTCATGTGATCGGGTGGGAATGTGCAGCTGGAGATCCCTCCTTCCCACCCAGAGGCCAGTTGAGGCCCTTAAGTGCCCACTTAACCCTGGGCAGCAGCAGGGTCCCTTGTTCACAGGAACCCCAATCGAGGTACCCATCATCAGGAAGGGGGGCCCCATGGACGCCAACCACTACCTTTGGTTCCGACTTCCATCCCTCCTCCCCCATCTTGCCAGCGACTCCTCCTTGTCACCCACATCCCACCCACACTCACCTTTTTCTGAGAATCCATTGGTGATCCTCACTGTAGTTGCATTAGTGGCCAACGCTCCCGGTACTGGAACTGCCACCCTCTGATTGGCTGACAGCTCTCAGGGGCAATTTCCCACCCCACTGGGGGCTTAATCGGATGAGAGGCCTGACAATGCCCAGATAATTGCCTGATTGGAATGGAATAGCGTCTGGCCTCCCAGAAAGAAGTAACGGAGGGCTCCCAATGATTCTCCATCTGGTGGACAAGACCCCAAACACCCACAATAAATTCTGGTCTTGATCTCATTTGTTTCTGGATTTCTCTTGGTAAATGGGTGTGTTAATTTGACATAAATATTTACCTGTTGATGAACACTTAATTTCTATAAGCACAAAAAGGTGATTGGGCTCAGTCTGTTTCTTAATGACAGATCAACCCAACCTACCTGCCTTTCCTTACTGAAAGTATATCTAAAGGTCTCTTGAATTCATTCATTCGTATTGTCTGCCTCAAGGACCTCCCCTAACAATTTATTTTACAAATCTGGTGCTCTTTTGGTGAATATTTTCACCTGACTACCTCTATCCTTCCTCTCTAATTATAAATTGCATTTTTTGGCCTAGAACTCTACATCATTAGGAGCAATTTACCTGCATCAATGTTGCCATTTACTTTGGACTATGAACTCGGAAGATTGGGATTAAGGATCAGTTTAGGCCATCATTATTCAGTTACCTGCAGCCTTTTATGAATTCCACTTAAAAATGATTTTATATTGTACAATTTAATAAAACATTATGACCCATCTCCCACACCTCTGCCCTCACACCTTCCTTTCCCTCCCAGAGCCACGATATGGTCCCCCTTGTCCTCGCTTTTTACCCCACCAGCCTCCGCATTCAAAGGATCATCCTCCACCATTTCCGCCAACTCTAGCATGATGCCACCACCAAACACATCTTCCCTTCACCCCCACTGTCGGCATTCCATAGGGACCGTTCCTTCCGGAACACACTGGTCCATTCCTCTATCACCCCCTACGCCTCAAGCCCCTCCCACAGCACCTTCCCATGCAATCGCAGAAGGCGCAATACCTGCCCCTTTACTTCCCCCCTCCTCACCGTCCAAGCGCCCAAACACTCCTTTCAAGTGAAGCAGCACTTCACTTGCACTTCCCTCAATTCGATCTATTGCATTCGATGCTCCCAATGCGGTCTTCTCTACATTGGAGAGATCAAATGCAGACTGGGTGACCGCTTTGCGGAACACCTTTGGTCTGTCCGCTAGCATGACCCAGACCTTCCTGTCGCTTGCCATTTCAACACTCCACCCTGCTCTCATGCCCACATGTCCTTCCTGGACCTGCTGCAATGTTCCAGTGAAGCTCAACGCAAACTAGAGGAACAGCACCTCATCTTCCGACTAGGCACTTTACAGCCTTCCGGACTTAACACTGAGTTCAACAACTTCAGATCATGAACTCTCTCCTCCATCCTCACCCCTTTTTGATCCCCTTTTTTCAATATTTATTTTTTAATTTTTATATTTATATTTTTTCCCATCTATTTCTATTATTATTTTTAAAATTTATTTCCATTCATTGTTTTATCCCCATGTTTTAGCCTATTCCGATCTTTTTTCCCACACCGTCCCCTCCCCCCATCCCACACCCTCTAGGGCCATCTGTCACTTGCTCATCCTGCTTTCTGCTCTTAATGTCACCATTAGCACCTCCTTTAGCCAGTATCACCACCTTTGACCTTTTGTTTATGACATCTTTTGCAATCTCTCCTTTCTCTCCACCTATCGCTGGCCTATCCAGTTTCACCTGTCCCACCCCCTTTAACAGTATATATTTCATCACATTTCTACTTCCCTTTAGTTCTGAAGAAGAGTCATATGGACTTGAAACGTTAACTGTCTTCCTCTCCACAGATGCTGTCTGACCTACTGAGTTTTTCCAGCAATTTTTGCTCTTGTTTCAGATTTCCAGTTTCCGCAGTATTTTGCTTTTATTTTGATAAAACATTTCTTTTACAGCTTTACAATTAACTGTGCAATTTGATGTGAGCAATGTGTCAGACTATTCATGTGGCAGTACATGTGAAGTTATTAAAATATCATGGAAGGTACAATTCTGTTAAATTTAAGTTGGTTGCTGCCCAATGGCTTAGTGTATGAATGTAGCATGTGGGTGGTTCGTGAGCTACAGCTTTGATCACTGCACTGCTCTGGTTTATGTATGTTCAATGAAGACATCAGTGAGATTGCTATAGTTGACATTAAAGTCCTAGGCTAAAGAGGAGGAAAGTATGGCAGAGTTTCCACTCTGGAGGTTCTTCCTCTAAATGCCTTAAGTTCTCTTAACATGTGAATGTCAGTTGAGGTTGAAAGTGGGCTTGGCCACAATCATTCCTATGGCAAAAATTTTCCAGTCAGCAAGTGGGGGCAGGGGCGGGGCCCGCTCGCCGATGTGTAAAATGACATGGAATGACGTCGGGCGGAACTCCCAATGTCATCGCGCGTCATTTGCATTTTCAGGTCGGCAAGGGTGCAGCTGAGTCAGCTGTGCGCCCACCGACCTGTCAACGGCCTATTGAGGCCATTCAAAAATCAATTAATGCAATTAGTGGACTTGCCCGTCCAACCTTAAGGTTGGTGGGCAGGTCGGGAGCGCTGGTGGCCACCTGAAAACGCATGAAACCTCATCCATGGGCGGGATGAGGTTTCATGACTGAATTAAAAAATTAACATTCACTTTTACTTAAAGTTATGTCCATGTCCCAACTCATGTGACATTGTCACATGAGGGGACATGGATGGCAAATGAAATTTTTGAAACAAAAATTTTTTCCCTTTGAGAACTGATCTCCCTGAGGCAGCACTTAGTCTCAGGGAGATCAGAGAGCTCCTTCACGCGCATGTGTGAAGGAGCACACTTCTGCATTTCCCATTCCCCCATCCCACCCACACAAGGAGCGCACAGCGCTTCCATGCGGACGCCACGCTGGGCGGGCCTTAATTGGCCTGCCCCGAAAAATGGCGGCGCGCCCCCAATCGGGGATGCCGATTGGAGGAGCACCCACCCACGCCTGCTCCCACACTTCCCCCCCAAAAGGGGGGGAAAATGTTGCCTATATGTTTGGAAAGCCTGTCAACATATTCTGTCTAGGCTCAGACTTGAGAGGGGATGTTTCGGTGTGATTCCAAAGAACTATCAAGACCAAAATAGGAATGTTTAATTCCCAATTAATATCCTGCTTGTGAGCACAAAAGTCATCAATCATTTTTAATAAAAAGATGCTGCTGATTCGTATATTAAATTCTCTTTATTATGGAGTATAATTTGATTCCATCTGCAGTCTTCATTCCCTCGGTATGACATGATTAGTGGCCTAATTACTTATTGTAAAACCACTATCTAAAATCATTTGACTGTAAAGAGGCCTTTAAACAAAAGGGCAGGATTTTTTGGATGGCTGGGTTTCCCACTTTGCCACCCAAAGAGTCAGCAGGGAACACATCCCTGCTGATACTGGCTGCTCTGCAGCCATTTAACGTTTGGTGGGGCGTTAATTGGCTAGGGACGAGACTTCTGCCACCATCTGAGGAGGAAGTCGCACCTTAGTATGCTGCCAGCCAATTGGATGGCTGGCAGCTCTGTAGTCCCAGAAGTGCCAGGTTCAAGCGGAGGTCACTACTGGGACTACAGCCAGTCCCTGAAGAAGAAGAGTTAATGGAGGCTGGACTGAAGGTAAGTCAGGGGTGCCAATAGGGCCTGGTTAGCAGGCCCCTGCGAGGGAGCAAGGGGGTTGGAGGGCTGGATTTGAGAGGGCTGGGGGATGGAGGGTTAAAGGGGGTACGACCTTGGGGGAGGCGCATCTGATAGGCACAGGGGACACCCAAAGGAGGTACACCCCCACCCTGGCCCAACCTCAGCCTGTGCAGCTAAAGCTGCCGGGCTAGCTGTTTGGTGTGGGCTCTCCCTGCCGTGCGTAAAGTAGTGGCCAGGTGGAATGAGCCACTTAAGTGGCCATTACTTGTCCACCTAAAGGCCTCAAAAGTCTCAAGGGTGAGCAAGCTACCTGATGTCTCCCACCACTCCCTGTAAAATGGGAGACATGCCAGGGGCAAAAGGGTGGGTAAGTGGTGGGTAAGCTACGTGCTGCATTTTATGAGCCCCCCCTGCTTTCAAACCCACCAGTGGGGACCATAAAGTTTCACACCAACAACGGGGTGGGCAGTTCACCTGAGGGGAGATTTGTAAAGTTAAAGAGACAAAACAAGGCAATAGTGCTGGGTAATAATATTTAGAGTCATAGAGGTCTACAGCACAGAAAAAGGCCCTTCGGCCCATCAAGTCTGCGCCAGTCAAACAAGTACCTAACTATTCTAATCCCATTTTCCAGCACTTGGCCCATAGCCTTGTATGTACGCCATGGCATTGCAAATGCACATCCAAATACTTCTTAAAGATTATGAGGGTTTCTGCCTCTACCACCCTTTCAGGCAGTGAGTTCCAGATTCCCACCACCCTCTGGGTGAAAAAATTCTTCCTCACATCCTCTCTAAACCTCCTGCCCCATACCTTAAATCTATGCCCCCTGGTTATTGATCCCTCCACCAAGGGGAGAGGTTCCTCCCTATCTACCTGATCTATGCCCCTCATAATGTTATACACCTCAATCATGTCCCCCCTCAATCTCCTCTGCTCCAGGGAAAATAACCCCAGCCTATCCAATCTCTCCTCATAACTAAAACTCTCTAGCCCAGGCAACATCCTGGTAAATCTCCTCTGCACTCTCTCGAGTGCAATCACATCCTTCCTATAATGCGGATTCCAGAACTGCACACAATACTCGAGCCGTGGCCTAACCAGCGTTTTATACAGTTCCAGCATAACCTTCCTGCTCTTATATTCTATGCCTCGGCTAATAAAGGCAAGTATCCTATATGCCTTCTTAACCACCTTATCTACCTGTCCCGCTACCTTAAAAGACCGGTGGACATGCACACCAAGGTCCCTCTGATCCTCGGTACTTCCCAGGGTCCTACCATTCATCATATATTTCCATGCCTTGTTTGTCCTGCTCAAGCGCATCACCTCACACTTATCCGGATTAAGTTCCATTTGCCACTGATAAACCCAACTGACCAACCCATCTATATCCTCCTGTAATCTAAGGTTATCCTCCTCACTATTTACCACCCCACCAATTTTCGTGTCATCCACGAACTTACTGATCAACCCTCCTACATTCAAGTCTAAATTGTTTATATATACCACAAACAGCAAGGGACCCAACACCGATCCCTGTGGAACCCCACTGGACACAGGCATCCAGTCACAAAAACACCCCTCGAGCATCACCCTCTGCTTCTTGCCACTCAACCAATTCTGTATCCAATTTTCCAAATTGCCTTAGATCCCCTGGGCTCTTACCTTTGTTATCAGTCTCCCATGCGGGACCTCATCAAAAGCTTTACTGAAGTCCAAGTAGACTACGTCAAATGCATTGCCCTCATCTACACACCTGGTCACTTCTTTGAAAAATTCAATTAAATTGGTCAGACATGACCTTCCCTTAACAAAACCATGCTGACTGTCCTTGATTAATCCCTGCCTCTCCAAGTCTAGATTAATTCTGTCCCTCAGAATTGCTTCCAATATTTTCCCTACCACTGAGGTTAGACTGACTGGCATGTCGTTCCCTGGTTTATCCCTTCCTCCCTTCTTGAATAACGGTACCACATTGGCTGTCCTCCAGTCCTCTGGCACCTCTCCTGTGGCCCGAGAGGTCTTGAAAATTATTGCCAGCACCCCTGCTATCTCCTCCGTTGCCTCACTCAACAGCCTGGGATACATTTCATCCGGGCCTGGAGATTTATTTACTTTTAAACCTGCCAGACCACTTACAACCTCCTCCCTTTCCATGCTAATTTCTTTAAATTACATCAGAGTCCTTCTGCCTGATTTGCATACCCACGTTATCCCTCTCACTTGTGAACACTGACACAAAGTATTCATTTAGAACCCAACCAACGTCTTCTGGCTCCACACACAAATTACCACTATGGTCCTTTATGGGCCCTACTCTTTCCCAAGTTACCCTCTTGCTCTTAATGTACTTGTAAAATAACTTTGGATTTCCCTTTATTTTACCTGCCAATGTTTCTTCATGCCCTCCTTTTGCTCTCCTAATTTCCTTTTTAAGCTCCCCCCTACACATTCTATACTCCTCTAGGGCTTCCGCTGTGAGCCCTCGGTATCTGCCATAAGCCATAAGCCTCCCTTTTTCTCTTTATCCAATCCTGTATATCCCTCAACATCCAGGATTCCCAGGATTTGTTGGTCCCACCCTTTGTCTTTACTGGAATATGTTGGCTCTGTACTCTCCCTATTTCCTTCTTGAATGAGTCCCACTGCTGTGATGCAGATTTACCTAAAAGTAGCTGCTCCCAGTCCACCTCTGGCCAAATCATATCTGACTTGCAAGGATAACCAAATTGTGACAGGAAGGGACAGAGTGTACAAACATAGGAGTGCAACAGCAAATAATGTCAGAGAAGGCAAAAATGGTAAAAAGACAAAATTAGAAGTTCTTTATCTGAATGCTCACAGAAATAAATGAGTTTGATATGATAGCCATTGCAGATACTGGTTGCAAGGTGACCAAGACTGGGAACTGAATATTCAAGGGTATTTGACTTTTCAGAAGGACAGCAGGGAAAGAAAAGGAGGTGGGGTAGCTCTGTTCATGAAGGATGAGATCAGTACAATAGTGAGAAATGAGCTTGGTTCAGAAGATCAAGATGTAGAATCAGTTTGGGTGGAGATAAGAAACAGCAAAGGAAGAAGATCACTGGTGGGAGTAGTTTAAAGCCCCCCTAACTTTAACCACACAGTAGAACAGCATATACTTTGAGAAGTAATAGGGGCTTGTAAGAAAGGCACTGCAATAATCGTGGGTTACCAGATTGATTTTCACATCGATGGGACAAATCAAATTGGCAAAGGTAGCCTGGAAGATGATTTCATAGAATGTATTCAGGACAGTTTCTTAGAACAATACATTCTGGAATCTACCAGGGACCAGACTATATTGAACCTGGTAATGTTTACGTAGACAGGATTAATTAAAGACCTCATAGCTGATCCTCTGGCAAGAGGATAACATATAGGATTTTATATTCCATTTGAGAGTCAGAAATGTGATCCATAACCCGAGTCTTAAACTTAAAGGCAATTTCAAGGGTATGAAGACAGAGTTAGCTAAAGTGGACTGGGGAAATAGGTTAGAAGGGAAGAGGGTAGAGAAGCAGTGGCAGACATTTACTGAGATAATTCATAACTCTCAGTAAAGATATATTCCATGGAGGAAGAAAGACTCTACCAGAAGGATGCACCACCCGTGGTTAACTAAGAAAGTTAAGGGTGGTATCAAATTGAAAGAAAAGGCAAACAATGCTGCAAGGATTCATAGTAGGCCAGAGGATTTGGAAAGTTTTAGAAACCAACAAAGGATAACTAAAAAAATGATAAAGAGGGAGAAATTGGAGTATGAGAAAAGTAACTATATAAAATAAGAAATATAAAAACAAACAGTAAAAGTTTCTACAATTATATAAAAAGGAAAAGAGCAGCTAAAGTGAGCATCAGTCTCTTAGAGCATGAGATTGGAGAATTAATAATGGGAAACAAGGAATGGCAGAGTCTTTGAACAAGTATTTTGTATCTGTCTTCATGATAGATGGTAGAAAAAGCATCCTGAGAATAGTAGAAAACCAAGAGGCAAAAGGGAGGGAGGAAATTGCTCTCACTAGAGAAAAAATGAGGGGAATACTAATGGCACTTAAGGCTGACAAGTCCCCTGGATCTGAGGCCTGCATCCTAGGGTCTTATAAGAAGCTTCAGAGATAGTGGATGCATTGGTTGTAATCCTCCAAAATTCCTTAAATTCTGGAAAGGTCCTAGTGGATTGGAAAATGTAACACCTCTGTTCAAAAAGGAGGGAGACAGAAACTATAGGCCAGTTAGACTAACACCTGTCTTTGAGAAAATGATAGGATCCATTATTAAAGAGGTATAGCAGGACATTTAGAAAATAATAAGATGCAGAGTCAATATGGCTTTGTTAAAGGTAAATAGTGTTTGACAAATTTATTAAAGTTCCTTGAGGATGTAACAAGCAGGGTGGATAAAGGGGAACTGGTAGATGTAATGTATTTGGATTTCCAAAGGACATTCGATGAAGTGCCACATAAAAGGTTACTACACGACATACGGGCTTATAGTGTTGGGAGTGATATGTTAGCATGGATAGAGGACTGGCTAACTCACAGGAAACAAAATGTTGGGATAAAAGATCATTTTAAGGATGGCAAACAGTAGTGAGTGGAGTGCCACAGGGATGTGCTGGGGTCTCAACTATTTACAATCCATATCAGTCACTTGAATGAAGACACCAACTGTATTGTAGCCAAATTTGCTGACAATACAAAGATAGGTAGAAAAGCAAGTTGTGAGGAGAATACAAAGAGTCTGCAAAGGCATATAGATAGGTTAAGTGAGTGGACAAAAATTTGACAGATGGAGTAAAATGAGAGGTTGTCCACTTTGGCAGGAAGAATAGAAAAGCAAAATATTATTTAAATGGAGAGAGACTGCAGAATACTGTGGTACAGAGGGGCCTGGATGTCCAAAAAGTTAGAACGCAGGTACTGCAAGTAATTAGGAAAGCAAATGTAATGTTGTCCTTTATTGCAAGGGCGATGACGTATAAAAGTAGGGAAGTCTTGCTACAACTGTACATGGCATTGGTGAGACCACACCTTGAGTGCTCTTTACAGTTTTGGTCACCTTACTTAAGGAACAAGATAGGTGCAATAGAGCAGTTCAGAGAAGGATCATTAGACTGATCCCTGGGATGGAAGGTTTCTCTTCTGAGAAAAGGTTGAGCAGGCTGGGTCTATGCTCATTGGAATTTAGAAGAATGAGCAGTGATCTTATTGAAACATATAAGATTCTGAGGGAACTTGACAGGGTGGATACTGAGAGGATGTTTGCCCTCATGAGGGAATCTAGAACTAGGAGGTACACTTTCAAAATAAGGGGTCTTCCATTTACGACAGAGGTGAGGATGCATTTCTTTTCTCAGAGTGTCGTTAGAGTTTGGAATTCTCTTCGCAGAGAGCAGTGGAGCTACGTCATTGAATATGTTCAAGGCTGAGTTAGACAGATTTTTGATTGACAAGGGAGTCAAGGGTTATGAGGGGCAGGTAGGACAGTGGAGTTAAGGCTAAAATCAGGTCAGCCATGATCTTATTGAATGGCGGAGCAGGCTTGAATGGCTAACTCCTACTCCTATATTCTTATGTGCTTCTTAAAGTTTTTTTTCAAATTATGCAGCGATTTATGATTTCTCTTATTTTCACAGTGCCAAGCACAGAGCATTATTGGATCACCGGCAGTGCTGAAGTTATTTTATCCTGGTGGTGCCTGGTGATGGCATTATCCTGTCTGGTCAGCACATACTAGCAGAAGGGGAAATGTGCAAGCTGCAGTGAACAAAAAGAACCACAAAGAAGTTCAAGAATCCCTTCCAAGTGCTGGGAATACAATCTGGTACAGTTCATTAATGGAAAAGTGTGAGAATCAACCAGCAGTACAAACACAGGGATGTGAAACTTTCCTAGGATTAATGATTCTGTAAATGTCTAAATTATATTCTTTTCAGGTTATCATCAAGTTCTAACATTGAACTCATCCTCTATCATGCTTTGTAGGCTGTGGAAGTTACTTTGATAACATATATTGTAATATCTTGCATATAAGCTGCAACGCTTCACAAACTAGGTTAACCCTACCCAAGGTGCTGAATACATGCAAGAAAGATATGGCACTTGCATGAGATTTCATCATCTATAATATGATTTAATCTTCATCATTGTATTGTAAGGTCACAGAGCATTCAGTGAAAATGGACCTCTTGCATCTAGTTCTGAAGTTTTAACAGAAATGTTAAAAAAAACCTGAATCAAGGAAGCCTATTTGTACAATAGAACAGACTGACAACAAGAGAAGCATCCACCTCAAATAATCATTTGTCAAAATATTAGAATGAATACCACAGGGATACCCTTTGACACGCTATAGTTTTCTTCTAAAATCCCATGCAGCTGTAGAATAAGTTTACTGGAGAAAATTAGAATGAGTAGGTCAGTCATCTATCACGCTGTTTTATTTTTCTCTTTCACAACACTCCCACACATACACTTGAAGTGACATTTCAGATCAGGGGATCTCATTTACAGAAATGGTATTCACTGCATTTTTTTGTGATTATTTTGTTCAATAGGATTTCAGTCATGCCCTCTCCCATTGTATTGTTAGAATAAATGGGGGGAGAAAACGTGAAAATACTGGAAATGTGAAATTACACAATCATTTTTTGGAAATAAACAGTATGTAAAGAGGGTAAGGCAGGTTAACATTTTAGGTGGGAACCTCCACAAGAGCTGTTCTATTCTAATGGAAAATCCCACCCAAAACTTTCTATTTGTTTTTCAGCTGGTGACAACCATTGACTTTATTTCAATTTAGAATAAAATGGCATAAAGGCATAATTATTTTTTCACTCTATTCTGTATTTGATGGTTGGCCTGATAATCCTCCCAGTTTAGTATGTGGATAGGCTCATCCTGGCTGGCTGCTTTTGTGGCTTTGCTACCTATTGTGTAGACTGTCTCTTTAACAGTATTTCCATCTATAAGCTGTGACTTGTATGAAGCTGCAGCACATAACTACATTTGTTTATATATGAAAGATAACAAGAAATTATTGTGGTTATTTTTAAATTTTAGCTCACCCTGAGACCAGGAGAGTGTAAGAATGGAAGCCTCCAATTTACATGTTACAAGAATGCTACCATACACTTACTTGACCAGATGGCTGTGCACCTAGTTGCAACAAAACAAAAAGTCAAATCTAGGTTTCAGTGCTTCAAAAAACAATCTGTGCCAAACCTTATAGCCTTTACACAAGCATAGCACAACTTCAATAGTAATGGTGTTCTTGGTAGGATCTATGTTCAATTAGCATCTTCAGCACAGAAGCACGCAACATATTTAAGATATTAATTTACTCCAACAAAATTTTTGCCTACAAAAATCCTGGAATAAGGAGAAAAGAAAATCAAACGTTGTTATTAAAGAACAAAAACAACTAGTAATTATACAATTGTACAAGGTTTGTGAGATCTGGGGTTTACAGCAGCTAGAACAGCAAAGTGCTGTTCAGTAAGGAATACCTTTACAAAAATTCTGCAATTACAAGTTTGATTTATTAAAGTGAAACTGTCTTTATTCAAATGTTTAAACTTTTTTTATTTTGATTTGCTTGGCAAATATTGTGACATGATGATGGAGCTCACTCCAAATAATATAATTTGTTCGTAATGCCAACATGAAGAAAATGATATGCTGATATCCTTCCCCAATCCATTGATCAGAACACCTCTTCAGTATACTAACTTAATGAAGGAATTTTTGGCAAATGTTTTGTTACTTGTGGAGGAGGGAGTGAAACCAAAAAGCTGTGCATCATTTTCAATCATGGTGACCTCAAGTGCAAGCACTGATGCATTTTTAATGCAATTTATATAAAGGCATGTGTTTGGCAATTTTGTTTTAGTTTACAAACACTTTTTTGTGAAGATTGTAACCCTTTATATATGTGTATGTGTTATGATTCTACATGATGAATTTAGTTGGCTAACTGTAATGGTGCAAATGGTAAAATAGTTTATAACTTCCCTATGACAAAGCAAATCAAATACACACTTTTTTCTGGGAAAAATCCTTCAATCATCCCAGATATGATATCAACGTTAAACTTCAAAGAGCTACTCAGTGTTCCCCCTAGGATTTGAAAGGCTAAATGTGTGAAATATTCATGCCAGGTTCACGTAACCTTTGAAAAATATACGACAGTACAGTTGTCCTTACAAAACTAAATAATACATTCATGGTTTAAATAACACATTATGGTTTAAAATTAAAGCAAAAATAGACCAGGGAACTATGAAGAAAATGCAGTGAAGTGATTAGTTAAAGTTTGTCTACTAACATAATAGAGATCAATATATGAACCGATACTGACTGATGATTCTCTTCAATCACCACAAATTGCTTCCACCTCAAATGACATAAATTATACATCTGTAATCTTTTATATTTCACCTTTTTCATATTATACAGTTCAAACGCTCTTTCCGTTTACAACCCAAGTTTGGAGGGACAAAATTTATAATTGTACTGTTGGGTGTATATCATTGTCGTGTGAGCCTGGTATGAATATTTCACAAATCAAGCATAACACTTCACTAAAATCCTAGTGAAATCACATAGCATCTTTGAAATCTAACATTGTTGTCATATCTGGACTAATTGGAGATATTTTTTTCAGAAAATAATAATAATAAATAATAATAATATTTTTCCTAATATTTTTGGGAGATGGCCTGACAATGTCTTGAGTTTTGCTGCCTGCCTGGGCTGCCTGCAGTGATTTGTGATGTGGAAAATAATGTTTACAACAATAAGGCAGATTTTACATTCTTAATGAAATTTCATCAGTGCTATTAAATCTACTGCTTCTCTTGTGAGATTCTCCAGTTACAATCCATCCACTTTAATATGTGAAGTGTTTACAGAAAATGTGTCCTGTGCAACAACAATAGAGTGGAAAAAGCTAACACATGTAACAAGGTGGTGAGTAAAATAGTACAGTGACTTATTTGTTTGCCTGCCAAATGGCTTTTATAGTGATAGATTAAAACATTGATATATCCAGTAGCACTGATTTTCCAAATATTCTGCTCCAATAATTTTGTATTAAGTTTTGAATTTAACAATTGAGAATTATTGATGCTACAATAAAGGTAACTGGGCTGTAGTCAACCCTGTCCATTGTAGAATTGAATCTGAGGTCTTTGTTTTGATCCCTAAGCTGTGCTCCATTAGTTTCGCTCAATCAGAGTGGTAATAGAGACATTACAGTTGGTTTCTGCATCCTTAATTTAGGCATGGTAGGAAGCATCTATGGCTTATGATTGTTCTCCTGTGTTTTCCTGCTGTAAAGTATGCATCTGCAGATGGTGGATGTGGAAAAGATTAGTGTTTGGTCTCATGTACCCCATGAACCATTAACCTGCTAATGCTGTCACAATTCATTTGAAGTCTGGTCACTGAAGGAAGGAGGCTACAACACCATTGGAATTATAACCCGCTGTGAGGTAGAACTTAACTTTGTGCTGTAGTGTAAGACAGGCGATATCCAGTCAGCAGGCAGTTTCATGTCTCCTGAATTTATTTCCATTGAAGACTCACTATCACCTGCTTTACATGAAGACACAAAGGCAAGGTCTATCCCTTTGAATTAGTGCCTTCTAGGGAGAAAGGAAGTAAATTTGAGAGGGAGGAAGTGTAGCTATGGACTGACAGATTTGTAGTGTACTTTAGTTATTTAGTTGAGGTCAACAGCCATAACCTGTTCCAGCATTAGCATCATATTCAACCAATGTTGGTATTTGTATAATTTCATCTGCAATCTCTTTGCCATAAACCTTCTCACAAGAGTGTTGGTATTTAACAGCATGCGTTAGAACTTGTACACAGAAGTGTTGATATGTCATAAGACAATTGTGCCCAATACTTAAAGCATTGAATACACTTTTTATGGATAGATAGGACAGTAAGTTGTGAAGAGGATATAAGGAGTCTGCAAAGAGATATAGATAGGACAGTAAGTTGTGAAGAGGATATAAGGAGTCTGCAAAGAGATATAGATAGGTAAAAATTGGTAGATGGGGTATAATGTAGGAAAATATGAACTTGTCTACTTTGGCAAGAAGAACAGAGAAGCAGCATGTTATTTAAATGGAGAGAGATTGCAGAACTCTGCAGTACAGAGGGATCTGGATGTCCTCATACATAAATCACAAAAAGTTAGTATGCAGGAACAGCAACTGATTAGGAAGCTAAATGAAATGTTGTCGTTTATTGTAAGGGGAATAGAATTTAACAGTAGGGAAGTTTTGCTACAGTTGTACAGGGCATTGGTGAGACTACATCTAGAGTACTGTGTACAGTTTCAGTCTCCTTATTCAAGAAATGACATAATTGCAATAGAAGCACTTCAGAGAAGGTTCATTCGATTGATTCCTGGGATGAAGGGGTCATTTTATGAGGAAAGTTAGGACATGGCCTGTATCCATTGGAGTTTAGAAAATGAGATGTGATCTTATTGAAACATGTAAGATCATGAGAGGACTTGAAAGGGTGGATGCAGAAAGGATGTTTCCCCTTGTGGGAGAGACTAGAACTAGGGGACACAGTTTAAAAATAAGGGATCTCCCATTTAAGATGGGGGGAAATTATTTCTCTCAGAGGGTTGTGAACCTGTGGAGGCAGGCTCATTGAATATTTTTGAGGCAGAGTTAGACAGATTCTTGACTGGGAGTTAAAGGCTATAAGGCAGGCATGGGGAGCCTACGGCCTAAGGGCCGGATCCGGCGCGTTGCTCAATTTCATCTGGCCCGCAGCAGGATTTCTAAAAATATGGACCTATGACAGTGGCACCTTCAAAATAGCATTTATCATCATTGTTACGAATTTCATTTGGATAAAAGCGTCAGCTAAATTACAAAAATAATATTTAACAATATAATATTAAAATTCCGCCATCAAATTAAAACAGTGGATCAGTTGAACATTTTTGTATTCTCTCTAAAAAACAATACTAAATTAAGTTGATTTTTATGTGTGTGTGGCCCACGACTGATTTTGTCTATGTGTGAATGGCCAGTGACAAGAAAAAGGTTCTCATCCCTGGTATAGAAGGTAGGTAGGAGAGTGGAGTTGAGGCCACAATCAAATGATCTTATTAAATGGCAGAGCAGGCTTGAGGGGCCAAATGGCCTACTCCTGCTCCTGCTCCTAATTCGTATGTTCATAGGTATGTTCGTATTGTTACATTTGATCTCACATATTTTCATTTGTTTCAGATGATTGATCAGAGCTTACACAATTGTGAAAAGAACAATCATAGTTAGCAAAAGCCTAAAATATTTTTTTAACCAGAATAACCCCCGTGAATAGCAATAAGTTGTAACAATAAGGATAGAATTGCAACAAAATATTAAATTAAATTATAGGCTTGAGATGAATGAAGTCCCTAGGAACTGGTCAACAATGCGCCAAGTTAGAGGTTAATACGATGATTAGAATTAGGTTTTCCTGAGATCTGGGCTGGTGTGTTTACAGGAGGAGGTAAACATTGCTTCCACCTCTTGTCAATGAAACTTCCCAATCTATAACCAGATCAATTATAATGGAACATGAAGCAGATTGTGGCAATCCATTTAGTCCCAGTGTCCCCACAGAGTGCTTGGAGATGCAATGGGGCTAGGAAGGTCCTGCATGTTTACATAGTTTGCCATCTTTCAAAAAATGATCCCAAACCTGGAGAATTGGTTCAGATGAAAGTGTAGGAATGTCATAGGCCAGGATTTATCAGTCGGCCTGCAGGGGCGGGCCTGACACACCAGCGCGTAAAATGACACGTGAGGAAGTCGGGCATGCGTCCCGATGTCATTGCACTGTGTCGCGATGTTTCGTTCGGCAGGCGCGTGCCGGAGTTGGCTGCGCACCCTCCGATAACTGATAGGCCTATTAAGGCCATTAACAAATTAATTAATGTCATTGTTTACGCTGCCTGTCCAACCTCGAGGTTGGCGGACAGACGAAAAGGCCAAGCGACCTTCACGTTTTTTAGGAAACCTCATCCACGAGAGTATTTTACTACTTAAATTTTAAAAATTCTGAAATATAAAAACATGTTCCATCTCATTTATTTATTTCAAAAGTGCTTCGGGGAGATTGAAGCACTCTTTCGTGCACATGGCCCCAACTCTCCCTCCTCCCCCCGCCCACACAGGTAGCGCTGAGCGCTACAGCTCACATCTTACCCTGGGCAGGCCTTAATTGGCCTGCCCGCTTAAAATGGCGGCACGGAGCCAATCGCGGGTGGCAATCGGCTCCGCAACCACCCCTGACCGCTCCTGCCGAGCCCACCCGATGCCTGAAAAATTCAGGCCATAATTCTTTTTCTGATTAGGCTGTTGTCACAACCTGTAGATGCAGTCAGTTCTAGTTAGTAATCACAGCTTGAATCGCATGGTTGGTGCACAGTACAGAATATTAAGTGAACCTTTGCCAAGCTCTGGAAGTAAACTGGCAGCCTGGAAGATGGTGCAGTGGGTTGTATTCAGCATTGACTCTAGCTGCAGCATGCTTATTGCTGTTTCTTGCAACTAGTTGTTGGCAGAAGGCAAATTAGATAGAGCTTTGTCTTTGTTCATCTCCCAATTCTTATATTCCTAAGAACAATTGACTTTAAATGTTTGGCGTTAAACTAACTTAACTGGTATTTTGAATAAGATTAATACAAATACATTGGTTCCTCATCTACTCCACTGAAAGAGATGAATTCTTCCATGGTCATTAAAACCTTCATAGCTTGGGGTAAAAAGCACCAACTCCAAGTTAAAATTGATTCTGAATACTCTCATAGGCTCCAATTTATAAAACAGGTGAGCAAATTAGTTTAAGCATTTACCTTGTACACTCAGAATGCCCAGTGCTGCTATTCTATTGGGAGCAATATGAGGATTGTTCCATAGCGGTAATTTAAATGAAAGGCTCAGGTCAATGTGAAAGAAACTGCAGATATCCCTGAGATTCCCTAGAATGAACTTAATTAGTAGCCTCAGCAGTTGCATTGCAAACTGCCTTTAAATTTTCTGCTGTCAGGTCCCTATACACTCACTTAGTAAATAGTATTGACTGTTCTGCTACTGATCCATCAGCACGATGGTTTTAAGCTTGATCACTTAGTACGAATTGAGATAACTGATATTATTTGGGGTGTTAACAAAGGCATATCTTTGGCTTAGTACCATTATTCTAAGAGGGGAAATCCTTAATTGTTGCTGGGTCAAAATACTGGAACTCCCTTCTTAACAGCACTGTGGGAGTACCTTCACCACACAGACTGCAGTGTTTCAAGAAAGTGGCTTACCACCACCTTCTCAAGGTCAACTAGGGATGGGTAATAAATGTTTGTCTTGCCGGCAATGGCTAAACCCACAGAGGGTAAAAAGAAATCCCCAAGACTTCTGCTCCAGGTAATGCCAGTATCCCATGTCAGAAGAGAGAGAGCAGCATAGGCATTGCCTGAAGATAGGATCAGCCTCAGTTATGATGATCCAATTGACTGGATAGTCTACAGATACGGACTATGTAGACTGATTAAGAACAATAGTTACTTGAACAAGGTGCCTTATTGTGCAAGTGGAACCATACAGTTTGGATATGGCAAGTTGCATCATCTATAAGACTTCATCCTTGGCAAGCTGTGATATGCACCTTTACCTTGGTTGGATACTTTCAAACAATGGGCCAGAATTTGCTGAAAACTTGCTCCGTAGTAATGGTTCCTCAATGGTTTGTGTCACTCTACATAGATGTTAGGTCATTATCAAATTGCATCCCAATTCCTTTCACCGCTCTGCCGATAGTCTCACCTGAACTAACAAAAGCTCATTATCATAGCTCTGCCCACAATTTCAGTCAACAGAGGTCACAAATCTTCTGGGGCAGAATTTTACATTTGGCGTGCAGGCACGCGCCCGACACACCAGAACGTAAAATGACGCACGATGACGTTGGGCGTGCGTCCCGACGTCATCGCGAAGTCGCGCAATATTTCATTTGGCAGGTGTGCGCCAGAGTCGGTTGCACACCTACAGATAACTGAAAGGCCTATTAAGGCCATTAACCAGGTAATTAACCTGAATTTTACACTGCCCAGCAGGCGAAAAGGCCAAATGGCCTTTACGTAACCTCATCCACGAGCTCCGTGCCTCAGGGAGATTGAAGCGCTCTTACGTGCACATGAGCAAACTACACACTAGGCCCAGCTCTCCCTCCTCCCCCCATCCACACAGGCAGCACTTAGCGCTGCCGCTCACGATCCATGCAAGGCAGGCCTTAGTTGGCCTGTCCGCATCAGATCGCGGGGCAGAGTCAGCTCCACAACCACCCCCGCCCGCTCCTGCCGAGCCCGCCCAGTGAATGGAAAATACTGGCCCTGATCTACAGATTTACATCTGGTTTCTTGCCATAACTACATAGACTGAAAGTAATGTGACAGGTGACCTGATTTATGGCCCTTGCTTGACTTTCAGCCTAAGAAGACAACAGTTATGGAGCCACATCCCAGCAGGCTGGAAATTGATTTATATTCTAATTCTCTCAGACCTGCTGGTGTCTGAAGACAATACTTTCAGGACGCCTTTCCTCCCACCCCAATTTAAGAAGGGGAAAGGATTGCAATAACCTGTTCACTGGACTTTCTCCGGGTCTCAATTATCATGGATAACCTTGAGGAGAAGCAGAGGGAGGAAGCACAGCACTTGATGCACCATGGCTGGAGAGTGCAACAAAATAGCTACTTTTCCCCCATCCAGAGACTGGAGACACTGTCAGAGAACAGATGTACGCTTAGACTTTGCTTCACCAAGGAAAAAATTGGCCACCTCTACAAAATCCTGCAAAAAGACCTGAAACTGCAGTCTACATCCTGTCTGTGAGTACATCCAGATATTACAAACTCAAACTTCATTCAGGTCTCAATATAACACAGAGAGCTCCCAGTAAATAGTCAAAGATAAAGTTCCTCATCTTGGAGTGCAGCAAGTATGACCAGTCTTGAATATCTTTCTTTATTCAAGCTGTAGCAGTGTGGAATTCATTGTGGATGCCAAAGCTCGCAGTTATTTATTGAATAATTACATCTGTATGGAATTTTATGTAGGGAATAATTTTTGGGAGGGTTAAGAGAAATAGAATACATTTCTCAACTAAGTTAGATCTAGAACATCTTTAATACATTAAATAATCTGGCACTTTAAATGCACTTCCTCATGATAGTGCTCTGATATCTTGTAGTTAGGCCTTAGCAACTGGCACTCAATTGTCCAACTGTTATACTGCCTTGTATTGTGCCTTTGCATATCTGTGTTTCCATGATATGAAAATCACTGACCATCTTATTTTATGGCACAGCAGTAGTTTTCTATTCCACATCACTGGAACTATAACACATAGTCTGGCATAGATATTTAACATGTTAGTCATGGAGAATTGCAGTACTTCTGCAAGTAGTTTCTTCCTCTTCCAAACTCTATTTTGCAGTCTAATAGCTATTGATATTGTATTAAGGGCAGTTATTTACCAGTTGCATGCATTTAGATTGAAGGGAATATCTGTGTAGATTATTAAAGTTCAAAAACTCAGGGAAGAAGAGTCAAATCCTAATAGGAGTACTGGTCTTTTGCTGACCCCACTCTGGCCTGGGTGGTGCAGTGGTTTGAACACTTACGCAGTCCAACTTTGGCTGGTGGTCTGATGGTATATGCCTGCAGGGTGTAAGAGTTGCATGTGAAATTAGATTCAGTTGTCCTTTTCAAGTGTACATGGGGCCACAGAATAAAACTGCATATAATTTCAATACTAAACTGACAATCTTTGTCACTGGAACTGTTTCAGCCCAGATTTGCTGATGTAAAAAGAGATGGCGGGGCAAGGCTATGGGGCGTGCAGCGGTGCAGCAGATCTCACTCTATTGCCGGGGGGATGCCTTTCTTGGGATCATAATACATTGAGCAATGCCAACCCAAGAGTATGTCCTACTGATACCCAAAATGATAAATGATTTCTATTACTTTGCACAAATATCACTAACCTTGAGCATAAAGTGCACAAAACAAACTAAATAAATAACTATTAGACCACAAACAACAATTATCTGGGTGCACATATTCAATTGAAAATAATATTTTAGTTACATCTATTGAAATTGGGAAAAGCAAGAAAATGAGCCCAAACCTGTTTATCACACTGGTGTCTTAGTTGGCTCATCTTGGCAGTACTATATGTTAACTTTTAAAAATCATATTTTACAAAAGATACTTTCAGTTAGAGCAGATTAAGCTGCTTCTATTTAGCAGTCTTTCAATTATTTTGTAAGCTTTTCACTTTTGGAGAACCTTCTGCTTGCCTGGTGCTGATCATGTCTTTAATGCAAACCACATTGTTTAAGATAACCTAAGTAAGTTGAAGTATAAATTAAAACTGGAATAGCATTCACTCTGCTGAGACACAGAATGATATGCACGTAAGCATGTGCAGAATGAATAAATCTTAATGATTTAAAGGAAAAAGTCAGCAAAATAATTTTTCTTTCTTTTTGTTTTGGTATTTGGAAAAATACCAAACCCTCGAAGGGAACCCAAAAACAGGAAGCGCTTTTGAGAATCGGCATAAACTAGAAATTTTACAGCACATTAAATAAGAAATAGGGACATACTTTGAATAAAAAGAATTTAATTCCAGTACTGCTCCTAGACTTTAACAGGCATCTGTGAAATTGGTTTAGTGTTTTTGAAATCTACAGTGTCACCTGGAATAAGATAAGTATCTCCAAGATGTTTTGATTTAATTTTGCCCTGGTCTTTAAGATGTTGAATATTAACAAGGTTTAACACCAAAAGATTGCATAAAATTTAGAGGTCTTCCCTACGCGATTGAGAGTGGCAGAAGGAAAAAATATACTTACAGTATGTCTCAAATATATTGGGAAGTGCTGAAAATGAACTGGAATGGATAAGATTGACATTTACTAGGTATTCAGTTTATACAGTTATGTTTAAGCACTTTGTAATGCTTTTCATTCATTGCCTACATGACTTCAATCCAGAACTTACTTCTATAAAAAAAGATTTAAAAGAGGAGACTCCAAATCAAATCCCTTTTTTAAATTAAATTATTCTTTTTCAATCCTTTTCAGGGCCTCTTAAGTTATGGCACTCCTTCCCTGTCTCCCACTTCCTTTCCTCCAACAATCTATGGGCTTTAAACAGAAAGAAAGCCTGACATCACTTAGTCACTTCTGATTTTCTTAATCGTCTCTCCTATTCTTTTGAACTTGGGTGTCCTCCTGCTCTACGAAGCTGGGTTTCTGAATGATATATATATTTTTTTAATTGATCAATTTTTATGGATATTTTGCCTGAGCAGTGAGTGTTGATGACATAATCACAAGTCTTGGTAGGGTAATTGTAATGTGAGGGAACCGAATTAATACATCAATTATTAATGTAATTGATAATTCTATAATGAGACTGAAGCACCCTTGATTCAATGACTGTATCTTAACTCCTGCCAAGGCCACTCCTTCACACAATCGGGCACGGTAACTCCTTGAGGCCAGGACATCTGGTGATTTATCTAAAACAAAAGAAATATTGGAGACCAACAGCTGATTAATTATAGTTGCATTTTTTTAAAAAAAAGATTGGTGCTGATAACTGCCTTCTGTTTTTCAGGTTCCAAAAGTCTTTTACAAATTAACTGCGGCAAAACTGATTATTTATAATCCTAAATTATCTTAGCCAAATGAAAGAAAAACACTCAATTTGTCTACACATGGGGCTGTATCTTCCGGTCGGTGAGCGGGGGCAGGGCCCACTCACCGACGCGTGAAATGATGCGGGGTGACATTGGGCATGTGCCCCGACGTCACGGCGCGTCATTCAGACTTTCAGTTTGGTGGGCGCGCACCCGCCGACCTGTCAACATCCTATTAAGGCCTTTAACAAAGTAGCTGAAGTCATTAATGGACCTGCCAAACCAACCTTAAGGTTGGTGGGCAGGCCGGGAGCCCTGGCGGGCTTTTGGAAAAGCATGAAACCTCATCCATGGGCGGGTTGAGGTTTCTTGAGGATTTAAAAATCTTACAATATTTTAAAATAAGAGTTATGGACATGTACCAACTCATGTGACCGTGTCATGGCAGGGAAATTAATTTTTTTCTCAGCTTTGTTTAAAGTTTAAAATGTGAGCTGATCTCCCTGCGGCAGCACTTTGCTTCAGGGAGACCTGTGCGCTCTTCCCTGTGCATGCGCGAAAGAGCGCACTCCCGGCTGAGGGACACTCCCCCCCCGCCTGCCCGCACAGGGAGCGCATAGCACTTCCTGGCAGACATCATGCTGAGCGGGCCTTAATTGGCCTGCCCATGTAAAATGGTGCCGCGCCCCCAACAGGGGCTGCCGATCGGAAGCCTGCCCACCCTCACTCGCTCCCGCACTTCCCCCTCTGACAGGGGGAAAATGTTGCCCATGATTCAATGGAACAATGTCTCTCTGAAGTGGGAGTGAACTGGAAGTGTTATCAATGAGTTGAAAGCCTTAAGTGGCATCTGGCTGTATAAATTTGCATGGTTTAATAGAATATTAGTTCCACGTACAACATCGGTTTCGGCTTCACGACAATGCAAAGTGTTTCATAATTTAAAATGAAAGTGTCCAAATTCAAGCAATCAGCATGAGATGAGCTTGAGAAGGAATGTTTCACAATTGATGCAAAGCAAATGTTTTAACCTGAATTTTAAAATTTAGTTTTAGCATCATTGTTTAGATTAGTTACAAATGAGCAGATCATTCATGCCCAGCATTGCTTCATCTCTGACCAGAGAGGAAAATGGAATTGGCAGTATCACTTGGATCTGCCTTTTACCATCACTTAAAACACGCACCAGTTTCAAACTAGTAGCTATAATATAACAGCACCCTTCAGTGGTCAATGTTTTCCTAAATGTCATTGTAACTTAATTACCAAAAGAATCCTCCACAGTAACAAGCTTACAATTCCTTTTAATATTCATTTTCTAAAATAATACATCATTATAAAAGTGAAATGGTCAAGCTTGATCAGAGAAATGTTGCAGCTTGGCCTGACTATTTAAGAAGAGGAAAAACAAAAGAAAAGTGACTGTGAACCAGTGCATCTGCTTCACTCCCCTCTCTCTTTGCCCAGTGATATTTGTCATTAGCTTAAAATTTCAGATACGTCAAGAGTGCAAGTTACACAATTTACCTCCGAAGAAAATGGCGTTTTATTAAAATGATTGATTAAAATCTTTAACCGCCTTTGAAGAAATTAATATCAGCCTGGATGGCTGATGAAATGGAAAAATCTGCAATTTAATCAGAAAAGCACAGAAAGACTTTCATGTGGAGTAAATTGAACAGTAATATCCCATATAATGCAAAAATTATCCAAATACTATCTCTCTTTGGGTCTCAACTCAATTTTCAATATCACCACATCTGTGTTCCAACTTGGGATCAAGAACAAAACTTGATATTTCCTATATTTTTCAATTACTTTGTAGTATTGCTGTATTTTTTTTAGTGACATTTTGAAAGCCAGGTATATTATACATTCTGGGTTGAACTTTTCTTTTGGGGTTGAGACCACAATTTTGGGTGAATTTCCAGGTGCCTGATGCATTTTCTGTAGGGATGGTTAGTTAATGGCCTGAGAGCATGCTCACCATTCAATTAAGGACAGCAATGAGGCTCCTGAGGCTGGAGGGCCAGAAGGAGGCACTCCAGCAATGACACATCATCAGAGGTGACAGCTGCCAATAGGAGAGAGAGGGCACTTCCGTCTTGAGGAGCCCTCTGAAGACTTTTTGCTAAGGTGATATTAAAACTGGTCACACTCCTCCACAGGGTGGCCTACGGCCACAACTGTGGCTCTCTTGTGATCGTGGCCACGGGGTTTAGGGTGTGAGGGGGTGGAGGGAGTTTAAAAATTTGCTGGAGCATTGGCTCCCTAGTCAGCCACCATGAGGCCAACTCCATTCGTGGGCCGGGATTTGGCTTCAACATTGGGTTCTGCACTGTGCCTTTAGTACACCTTTTAAGAGCCTTAAAGGTCACACCCCACCCCCCCCACCAACCCCCCCCCCCCCCCCCTCCTCCCCCACCCCCAACCATCCACTTATACTTCTACAATGCTCTGGAGGCAGAAACATGTTGGCAAACCAGCACGCCAGTCAGTGCTGGGAAATTGTGGTCCCACCTTCTCCAGAGATTGAACATTCTGCCCTTTGTCTTGATGTGATTCCAGCTTTGCATCAATACCAGATCTGTGGTATAATTCAGGCATGAAGTTTCCCAAATCAAAATCAGGTAGCAGTGTGAGACTGCCATGAGAAGGTACTGTCCCACTTCCTTCAGCTTCATGTCAACTAATTTGGAAAAAGAGCAGGGAATTGTGTCCTGTTCAATATTTCCCCCTCAACCAACATAACTCAAAAAAAAATCTATCTGCATAACTCTGCTGTATGTAAATTGGCTGCTGCATTTCCTACATTTTACAACAGAGAGTATACTTCAAAAATTGGCAGTAAACTGCTTTGGGATAGCATGAGGTCAAAGGAAGGCAAGTGACAGAGAGAGTTGATGTAAGTAGTGCAGTTGATGTTGCACATGCGGACTTTCAAAAGGCGTTTGATAAAGTACCACATAATAGACCCAGTAGCAAAATTAATCCTGTGGAATTAAAGGAGTAGTGGCTTTTTGGATATAAAATTGGCTAAGAGGCAGAAAACAGAGTACTGGTGAGTGGTTATTATTCAGATTGGAGGGAAGTATACAGTGTCCATTTCCCCACCCTCCAGGGTCGATATTAAGACCATTTCTCATTTTGATATATATTAATGATTTTGATCTGGGCAGACAGGGTATCATTTCAAAGTTTGCAGATGACACCCGAGGATATAAGTACACAAATCTGTGAAGCTGGAAGGGCAAATTAAGATGTTTTTTTTTAAAAAGCATGCGGAGTCCTTGGCGTTTTTAAATTGAAACATAGGAGGAGATTTATGTTTTCTCTTGTGGCATATTTGGAGGTGGAGAGGGCATTTAATCAGGCAGGAGGATAGTGTGTGTTTATCCCACCACTTTCCTGCCGCAACCAAAATTAAGTCCAGGGCAGGAAGGCCTGTGGTCAGACTTCCTGCCCAATTGCGGCCAATTGAACCCATAAGTGGCCAATTAATAACCATTTAAGGGCCTCATCCGTGGTATTAACCCAGCTACAGGCAGGGCTGTCGCCATGCACGACAAGTAAAACTGTGTGGTCTGCTTGTCGTCTACAGGGGTTGGTCCCTCTTTCAAAGGCACTCAGTGCCTGATCAAGGGATCCAGTATTGGGGTGGGTCAGCCCACTGAGAGTCAATCCCTGTCCATGTTGCCAACTCCCCTCCCCCAAGACCCCCACTCCACGAAACTCCTCCTGTCATGACTTACCTCTGGCCTGGGTTGCTCAGCAATCTGGGCCTCTGGTGGCTGTTATTCCAGCAGCAACCACTGCCTCCTGGTGATGATAATGAGCAAAAGAGCAGGCGGCCTCTGATTGGCTGGCAGCTTTCGGGGGGTGGGATTTCCACCCCTGGAGTCCTTCATCCTGGGGAAGGCTCGCTGGTGACCATTTAATTGCCTGAGAGGCACTTAACACCAGTGGAGGAGGAGGCAACACAGGTGTCTTGCTGCCTCTCCAGCCGGCAGCTGAGACTCCCAATGCCTCCATAATAAGTCTGCCCCCCCCCCCCCCACCCCATAGGGTACAAAAGCAAGGAAGAAATGCTAATACTTTATAAATTACTGGTTAGGCAACAGCTCGGATGCCTTAATTCTATGCAACATACTTTAGGAAGGATGTCAAGGCCTCAGAAAGCATGCAGGAGAGATTTTCTAGAATGGTACCAGAAAAGCAATACTTCGGTTATATGGAAAGATTAAAGAAGCTGGGATTGGTGCCTTTAGAGAAGATTTAGTAGAGGTATTCAAAAGAGTAAATACAGAGAAACTGTTTCCACTGGCAGTAAGGTCAGCAACCAGAAAACACAGATTTAAGGTAATTGGCTAAAGAACCATAATCACTCAGTGCAGAAGAGGCCCTTCGGCCTATTGAGTCTGCACCGACATGTGAGAAACACCTGACCTACCTACCTAATCCCATTTACCAGCACTTGGCCCACAGCCTTAAATGTTATGACATGTCAAGTGTTCATCCAGATACTTTTTAAAGGATATGAGGCAACCCGCCTCCACCAACCTCCCAGGCAGCGCATTCCAGACCGTCACCACCCTCTGGGTAAAAAAGTTTTTCCTCACATCCCCTCTAAACCTCCTGCCCCTTACCTTGAACTTATGTCCCCTTGTGACTGACCCTTCAACTAAGGGGAACAGCTGCTCCCTATCCACCCTGTCCGTGCCCCTCATAATCTTGTACACCTCGATCAGGTCGCCCTTCAGTCTTCTCTGCTCCAACGAAAACAACCCAAGTCAATCCAACCTCTCTTCATAACTTAAATGTTTCATCCCAAGCAACATCCTGGTGAATCTCCTCTGCACCCCCTCCAGTGCAATCACATTCTTTCTATAATGTGGCAACCAGAACAGCACACAGTACTCCAGCTGTGGCCTCACCAAGTTCTGTACAACTCCAACATGACTTCCCTACTTTTGTAATCTATGCCTCGATTGATAAAGGCAAGTGTCCCATATGCCTTTTTCACCACCCCACTAACATGCCCCTCTGCCTTCAGAGATCTATGGACACACATGCCAAGGTCCCTTTGTTCCTCAGAACTTCCTAGTGTCATGCCGTTCATTGAATACTTCTTTGTCAAATTACTCCTTCCAAAGTGTATCGCCTCACACTTTTCAGGGTTAAATTCAATCTGCCACTTATCTGCCCATTTGACCATCCCGTCTATGTCTTCCTGTTGCCCAAGACACTCAACCTCACTGTTAACCACCCGGCCAATCTTTATGTCATCCGCAAACTTACTAATCCTACCCCCCACATAGTCATCTATGTCGTTTATATAAATGACAAATAATAGGGGACCCAGCACAGATCCCTGTGGTACGCCACTGGACACTGGCTTCCAGTCACTAAAGCATCCTTCTGTCATCACCCTCTGTCTCCTACAACTAAGCCAATTTTGAATCCACCTTATCAAATTACCCTGTATCCCATGTGCATTTGCCTTCTTTAAAAGTCTCCCATGTGGGATCTTGTCAAAGGCTTTGCTGAAACCCATATAAACTACATCAACTGCACTACCCTTATCTACACACCTGGTCACCTCAAAAAATTCAATCAAATTTGTTAGGCATGACCTCCCCCTGACAAAGCCATGCTGACTATCCCTGATCAAACCTTGCCTCTCCAAGTGGAGATAGATTCTTTCCTTCAGAATTTTCTCCAATAGTTTCCCTACCACTGACATGAGACTTACTGGCCTCTAGTTTCCTGGCTTATCTCTACAACCCTTATTAAATAGCAGAACCACATTAGCTGTTCTCCAGTCCTCTGGCACCTCCCCCGTGGCCAAAGAGGAATTAAAAATTTGGGTCAGAGCCCCTGCGATGATTTCCCTTGCATCCCTCAGCAGTCTGGGACACAAATCATCTGGACCTGGATATTTGTCCACTTTTAAGCCTGCCAACACCTCCAATACCTTGTCACTCCCTATATCAATTTGCTCAAGAACCTTGCAGTCTCTCTCCCCGAGTTCAATACCTTCATCCTCATTCTCTTGGGTGAAGACGGATGTGAAGTATTCATTCAACACTCTAGCGATGTCATCTGGCTCCACCCATAGATTGCCTCCTTGGTCCCTTATGGGCCCTACTCTTTCCCTGGTTACTCTCTTCCCATTGAATTCAGGAGAGAACACTCCCACATCTCCTGGCTCCAAGGAAACAGGGGAGGTAGATGCTGATGACGTAGGTGGGGAACCACGAACGTGCCTCAAGATGGAGATATGCTCTGAGACTTTTGAATGCTTAAAACTAAACTGTGGCCACAGCTGCCTGGCCATCATTGTGGAGGGGGGATTCTCTCCATAGGATGGCCTGTGGCCACAGCTGTGACCCTCTGACATCTGCAATTGCAGGCAGGGTGGAGCAGGGTGCAGAATTAAAGAAGGCATTGCTGGCACCTAATTTGCCATCAGGAGGCCACCTTCAGGCACCTGCTGAGCTTCGTCCTCAGTGGAGGCCCCCCCTGATGCCAGCAAGACCCCAGTGACATCATCAATTTGTCCCTAAGTCGGCACTTAATTTCTGATATTTAGCTACTCATCGCTGTCAGATGCTTAAATGATGTTGGTCTCACCCTGTTTCCAACAACAGCATGTGGAGGTGAGAACGTGTTGAATTGAAGATCCAATGCCCACTTTTCAAAACTTTCTCCCCGCCAAAGCGACCTCTACACAGCTGATAAGATTCTGCCCTCTGAATTCACAGTGACCTGGCTACTTCAGTGCTACATATCATGCTGAGCATTTTAGATATACAAAGAGAAATGAGGTCTCAGAATGAAAGAACTCAGTATCAGGCATGGTGCATTTCTTAGTGGATTATATAAAGGATTATGGTAATCCCTTTTGCTACTCATCTGTTTCATTAAGAGAGACTGGTATGTGATAGTCACTGATATGCATGGACATTTTAAATATCTAGTTCAGAAACTGCAGTGTGGGAAGGTGCCTGTACCTGCTGAATTGTAAATGTTTTCATTGCATCACTGGCCATCTTAAAGTAACATATTTCAACTAATTAATTTCAGGCAATTATTTGGTTACTGCCAAATAATTAAAAATTTCAAGCTTTGATTGCTTCCACAAATCATTACCATAATTCACCTTGTCCACAATGCGTTAGAAGAGATTGAAGTCACACTAATCACCAGCAGGATGAGATTTCTTTACTTCAAATCAGAGTGCCCTCATACCCGACTGGTTGTTCTACTGCTGTTAACACAGACTGAGTAATTCCGGTTAGATATTATCGGGATGAAATAACTAGAGCAGCTGAATGGCAAACTGCAATAGTTGGAGTTACTGACAAGTTGACTGATACGCAAAGGTTACAGTTTCTTTAAGAAGGAGAAAGAAATATTCTGGAATTAATCTGTGATTGCACAACAGCATTGAGACTAATTTAAGACTTTATTTTCTGTGTTACCATACCATACAATCATGGATGGAGCAATAGAATAAGCATTAATGCAATGAAAAATAATTTTTAGAAGTTGTGTAAGCTATTCTGTGCTCTTGCAATTGTTTTCATGTTGTAAATTCAATTGTTGAAACAAGAGAAATAGAAGAGTCTGACAGCGGTACCCTGATGGCTCTGATTGATACCAAGTTTTTACAGACTTGGAAGCTCCAGGACTCGTTCTCCACTATGCTGAGTTAGTTTTATGGATTCTGTGTCTGATCAGGATTTCAATTGCCACCACAGCAAGTTGTAAAATTGAATTCAATAAATCTGGAGCTTGCACCAGAAAAGTAATCAGTGAAGCCGCTGGAATGCTGGAAATCCAACTGATTCACTCATGTTCTTCAGAGAAGGAAAACGACCACCCTACACAATTTGAATTACTATAACTCTAGTCTCTCAACATGTGGGTGACTCAATGTCCTCAATTAGGGATAGGCAGTAAATTCTACTTTACCAACGTCACCCACATCATAAAAATGTTGTAAAATCCTCGTCCGGAAGGAGAAACATGCAAGCATCCCTGTCCTGTTAGCTGCACTTAGGAACATGCAGATATCGGGTTCAGGCAGGATTGTGCTCAAAAATAATATCAATGCTTTCTGTAAAGGATCACATAAATAATAAATTCTTGTGTAAGTTACCAAACGCCAGTTAATACCCTTGGAACTTTTGGAAAAGGAGGAGGGGGAAATAAGTGAGGAGATAATTTGGACAAAAAAAGTACATGATACCTTTATCAACATAGGCAGCCAAGGATAAAATAGTACCAAAACATACAATTATATTTTCTACTTCAATCACTTGTCAAAAACACATCAACTTTAAAACTATCATTACAGACCAACAGAGATTGAGCTTGTATTACGTGAAGAATTCTGTACTAAACCAAACGAGTCAATACTAACATTAACTATCCTCTCAGCCACAAGTGGCTGTAGTACAAAGAGCCCAAGAGACAGGAAAGAGATAAAAACACCTTGAAAAGAAACTCCTGCTCATTCTATATAAAAAGAACATAAGCACAGCGTGTAACATAGAGCCCTTTTGTAAGAAGTTCAGTTTGCCTCAAGGAAGAAAAGTGATTCAGGTATTAATGTTGTTCATAAAAAAAACATTTAGCAGTAACATTTGATTATGAAACGTGATTGTGCTTTGGCCTGCATATTAATTTGAAGTATTAAATGTCACAGTTAGTAAAAGAATACCTCATGAACTTTAAGTCACTGACTGCCTTCCATCTGGGAATTATAGTGCAGGCATTAATGCATTACTGTTGAATCAGGGAAACATATTATTTTTCTGACCAAAACGATAAAGTCTTAAAATCATAAGCAGGATTTGATTTTTTTATTAGAGTTATGTTGGTAGAGACCTGGTGTATTTGAGGAATTCACCCGATCAGGTAAGTTGTTTGTTCTTGCTTGTTACTGGCTACTGGCTTAGTGTGTCTCGAAATTAATTTGTCTACAAATCATTGTCACAGGCTACCTGATGTACTTTTGCTATATACTGCTGTTCAACAAGCATTATTGGGAAGCAGGCCTATTTGATTCCCTGCACAGTCTGAATGAAACCAATTTTGTATCTCTAATGAGAATGGACCAATTTAAGAACATAAGGGAACTAGATAATCCTGCCTCCTAATAACCCTTGCTGTGAGAGCTGGAGCAAGATAAACTAGCAATATATTGCTGACATAAAATTTTGGAGTTATACTCATTGAACAAGAAAAATCTTAATCATTTTAAACCGATTCTCCAATACAACCACTCTCCTTGATAATACCAGAGAGATTGTTAATTGTGATAGTTATGACTGGCATCATATGTAGATATTCACAATTTGCAGATAAATGCCTCAATTCCTGTTGTTGCACTAAATTGATATGCAAATAGGGATCCTATATTCCACAAAATAAATAGCAACTTCTCAGAGGGGCTTGCTTACGTAATTATTTTTGAAGGCTGTCAGCTTTGACCCCATAAGCCTTCCTTTTATCTCTGATTTAATCCTAACCGGTATTTCAGCATAATTCCCTTATGGCGTCAGCAAATAATATTTTTTCTCCCTCCTCCTTAAAATTTTATTATTTTAAATTTTGCTGTTTACTTTTTTGTTCTTTGCTGCTCTTCCTCAGGAGAAAGGTAATGGTTGAAGCATGAGGCATGTTCTGAAGAGTTTTTGTGATCACTTCCTATTAATAACAACATTAACACGCAGCTCATAAAATGCTAAACAAACTCAATGTCATTTGATCATGTTTAAACCTTCTAATAGTGCCTTTTGGAATCAGTCATTGAGCTAGCTGGTTCTATATCATACAACCAGCCTGAAGTGATCAAGGAGAGTATCTATTCCCTGTAGATAATAGTACATTTGAAATTTATAGTTGTTTGTTGTTTGCCTGTTGGGGCCCTATGTCTTTGAGCAACCTCATTCCAGTTCTAAGTGGACTTAAGCCTAGGGTGTAAAATTAGAGCTCAGAAAAGTCAATCTCAGGCATGTTGTTGAGATATAATAGATGGAGCCTTACTTTTTGTCTAACTAATAGGGGAGTACATAATGCTCATACCAGGTGCCTCAAATGAAAAGTATTTCATTTCCAGCCTTGAAACCATGCACCTTAAAATATGCTGTCGAGGGGGTTAAAAACAAGGTAATAATTTCTGAAGCTGGGAGGCTCTCCGGGCACCTTTCTTGCTGACCTGGGCTGTTTATAAAAGAAAAGTCTTGGAGTATAATAGGCAACCCAGGTGTCGCCTCTAACATCCAACACTCTCCTCCTTTCTTGTCTTTTTATAATTTGTTGATGCTTTTGAACATTACTAACTCTGAACTTTCCTCCTTTGTTCTTCCTTTCCTCCAAATATACAGTGCTACATGGTCTTAGTCCTGCTCTAGGCACATCTTTTGTTTCTTTGCTTCTTTTCTTGCTTCATTTCCATTCCCTTTGGCCCTGGAGAACTACATTCAATCTCTCCTGTCTCCCACCTTATCACAAACCTTCCTTTTGTCCTCGTTCTACCCACCCCTAAGCTCAAAATCTTACATCTCTAAGTTTTCCCAGGTTTGATGAAAGGTTACAGACCTGAAATGTTAATTCTGTTTCTCTCCACGAATATTGCCTAACCTACTGAGTGTTTTCCATTTTTCATTTCAGATTTCCAGCATCCTCAGTATTCTGCTTTTGATTATCCCTGTTGTTGAAATCAAAAATTCCAATTGGTCTGATTTGATATCAAGTATGATTTTTTCATTACTGCTGTGATATAATTAGGTCAACAACTTCTATTATAAAGACAAGCGTGCAGTTAATCAATAATTTCCTTTGTGGAGTTGGTATCTTGGGGTAATTTTACAGATTGGTGCAGAGTGACAAGTGAAGGTCAGAAAATGAAGACTATAATGTGGTGGCCCTACCTTTTGGTCCATGCGTGCATCTAGCAAGGCTCCATGCCAGCCACAGAGATTTATAAATTACTCCTTATGTTCTCATAGAACAGTCTTTGTCTGGTTTGAAAAGTGGAGTTATGAATCTTGTCACAGTAACATCCACTTAGACCTTGTTATAGTGAAAACTGAAGCTCCAAACAAAGCAACATAATGAGCAGTCAGTCAGTGATAAATAAGCAGTCACAGATGCCACAAGATCTCTCTCTCTTGCTAGTCCCTCTGGTAGCTCCCACAGCTGCGTGGTTTATTGTTATTTAACCATTCAGATCTTGTCCCACGCAGTCCCACCATCTCGGCTTTAACCTTCTGTGTAGCCATTTTTCGATTAAGACCCATTCTGTCACCTTCAGAAAAATCTAATCTTCACCCAAATCAGGTCCATATGGCTACCCGCTGCAATCCTTTCACCATAATATACTCTTACTGTACTGGGGATACTCCACAATACTTCAGTGACTGCATGAAGAGTAGATGATCCATAATAATGAGCCTCTTTTTGTGTGAAAAAGGTATAATTTGATCTAATCATATCACACCACATGAGTTTCAAACCATAGATAAGATGCGTTTGCAATCTGGAAAAAGAATTCAAGGTTTCTGTAGAGGTCCAGTTGGGGAAAAATCTAGTTCACATCAGGATTATTAATTCCACACAAGCTTTTTGTAGTTCAAGATCTATGTTTCATAGATTTCTTTCATTAGGCTTTCTGTTCTGATGACTGTGCACCGAGAATCTGCAAAAAACAATGCTGCCTGTTCAACAGTGCGCTATACTGATTACTTCCAACAGGTACCACAGTGTCAATCCTGTGGAACTCCTGCACTAAACCATATTCTGACTTTGTGGCTTTTCTCCAATGAACACATTACAGTATTCAATTTTAGTTTAGTCATCTGTAATGTTGCATAAGTAATTTGTATGTCTGTTTGCCCATTCCACATGGTTGTGACACTGCAGAGTATCTTTCCTACATTTAACACGCAATTACTTTGGGTATATTCAAGTTGAGTATACAAGTTGAGGGGGAGGGGATCGATTTTATTCAGTCACCCGGCGGGAATCTGGCATATGGGCAGCTAAATTCGTCCTGGTTACTTGCCCACCAGAAAGCTGCCAGCATCCCACCATTCAGGATCTTAGCTTGCTGTACTGAGCAGGTGGCAAGGTCATTCACCTGAATGAAGCTGGTGAGCTCCTTCTTTATACATGCATGTCGGGTTCTGATGATGACAAATTTTCACTCAGGACCGAAGCCGTTCCATTTTTTTTACTTTAATTGTTTGGCCATGAGCGGCTTCATTGGTCCTCAGGTCACGCAAGATAAGTTTAGGACTCCCCTGTCACAGACTCCCACCTTTCTGAAGCCAATCCCACCACCTACCTTGTTTTGGCAGGTGGCATCTGAGTAGTCCAATTTCCTTTTGACACAACTCCCGCCTATTCCAAGTGGAAAGTCACCTGGCAGAATTTAAATGAAGGAGGGGTAAAAGTAGTCCAGGTCTGGAGCAGTGGGTGAGTTTCCAATTCATCTGGCTACCCCACCCAGAGTTAAAATTGGAGCAAATATTTCCAAATAACTGCAAGTAACATCATTACTCATGAGGGGTTTTTCAGTATTCACTTTGGAGGTTTTTCAGTATTCCATGATTATTCATAGTGTATTCTGGTGATGATATGCAAAGGATGAACTGATACCATCGTACATCCATCTGTTTTTTACTGAAACCTTCTTATTAGATAATTATTTATGTACAGGCCGCGGGAGTGTGGTCAGAGGCTTATGTTGCTATGAGGTGAAGCAAGATACTGAGTAAACCAGAGTCATACACACACTCCACCTGTGCATCACTATAATTATTTGGTTCAGGAAACCACATGCATCAGACAAAAACACTATCATCCATACAGAAATTGTTGAAATATTTTCTCTAAAGGCAACAAGCAAAGCAATATTTATTTATACTTGCATATTCATTATCCAAATTTGTAATGTTGCTTGCTGCATATGACACTTTCAGCACCCCAGCAACATAGGAACCACTGGTGGAATTCTCCTCCACTGGGCAAGCGTTCTGCCAGGGCAGGATTTCTGCCTGAATTTTTGAAGCCACACTAATCATGGTCCAGGCTCATCAGGAATATAGGGCATAATTTAATGCGCTCCCCAGAGTGAGTTTGGTGGCAAGAAGACATTTAATCGGGCAAGGGGCTGACGGGCGGGGATCCTGCCACCTTCTCTCCTCCATCCTGATAAAGTCCAGGCCAGGAAGGCTCATGCATGGCCTTCCCACCCCCTCGCAAATTAAGGCCCCTAATTAATACTTCCTTGAGGGCCTTATCCGCCCGCTGCCACTGGTTTTCACCATCAAACCCTGTTGAAATTGCTTGCATGCTTTCAGGTGGGTTCCTGTTGTCAGGCACTCGATACCTGATTGAGGGACCCAGAATCAGAAGGGGGCTGCTGAGAGCCACACCCTGCCCTTGCTGCCGACCCCCCCTTCATCCCCCTACCCATGACCCCCCCCATCCAGCCATTGCCCACCTGTGGCCTAGGCCTTTCAGTGATCCTAGGCCTCAGGTCACCGCCGCCTCAGTAGCGCTGCCGAGTGCACAGCTGTGGTCTCTGATTGGCCAGCGGGTCTCAGGATGGTGGGACTTCCGAGCCCGGGCTCCTTGCTCCTGGAGAAGGCCCGTCACTGCCGTGTTAAGTACCTGATTGGCACTTAATTCGGCTGGCCTTCCCAAAAGTAGGCAGTGCCGAGCTCTTGTTGAATCTCCAGCTGACGGGCGAGATCCCCATTATAGTCTGTCCATATGGTGGGATCCTTGCAGGGTTACTGAAACTGAGAGGGAGCATACCAGTGAAAAGGTGGACTATCAAAGTGCAATGTGGAGCCAGCGAGGGACCTTAAGGCGTAGAAATGTCACCCAAAGATTGAAGGTAATATCTTGCTGATGTCCTCATTTGACAGCTATGATTTGGACGTCAGACTGGAGGGACTGCAGGTTGGCAGAAGGCCCTCTCCATCGACATTTAATACCATTTCCCCAGGCTGGCCAAAGCCTGCCAGTGGCTTCCCGAGGAAGGTAGGGTAACAGAGGTGAACAAAAGGAAAATCCACTAGGGAACTGCACCCACTATCCCACCCATCCTTTCAACCATTGTCCCTTCAGTGTAATAAAGTATCCCAAGATGCTTAACAGGCATGTTCTCAAACAAGTTTGACACTGAGCCACATAAAAAGATGTTAGGACAGATTATTGAAGAGGTAGGTTTTTTAAAAAAGAATTTAAGAAAGAAGAAGAGGGAATTCCAGAGTGCAGGGCCTAGACAGCTGATGACATGGCTGCCAAAAGTGGAATGATTAAATTCAGGGATGTGGAAGAGGCTGGATTTGGAGGCAGGCGGAGATCTCAGAGGGTTGAAGGAGGTTACAGTGATAGGGAGAGGTGAGGTCTTGGATTTGAAAACATGAATGAAAATTTTAAAATTGAGACAATGCTGGACAATATATTGCAGGAAACAAATATACGCATGTGCATTGTTGATTTTATACTTGTGGTGATAATCTTTGCGCCCAAGTGCACCTCAGCTCAGTACATGGCCCTGTCCCAGGCTAAAGAGTAATACACACAAATTTCTTGCAATTATGCTGGTTTAATACAGGTTTAAAATTAAGCCTAGGATTCCAAGTGCAGCGGGGAACCATTGTTTTTCTCTTGTTTTGTGATATTTTTAAAGCGAATTCAGGGGCCTCCAATCTCTTTTCTATTTCTTTGAATGCATTTTTATAAGTCACATTAAAATTTAAACATTATCCATGACTGCAGGTTCTTGACCACTTCATGTCTAATAGGTATCAGTGTGAGCTAGATGGCTTCAAACTTTAATTTTCAAACTGAAAGGTTGAATATATGGTGTGACTTTGATGTTTTCCTCAAGACCCCAATTGTTTACACTAGATGTTATGTTCTGGCATATGTTAATGAGATGGCAGGAAATTTAAGTGTAAATTGATATCAGCAAAATGGGGGCATGAATAGATGTAATTTCCAAGTTAGCATCCCAATTACACCCCCACAGGAAATACCACCCACAATGCAAGTGCATCTGCACTGGAAAAGATCATGGAAAATCACTTTTAGCACATTATGCCACTTTTATGCCAATTGGATGCTCGGACGTATGCTAAAAATTCCATATACAGACCGTAAGTCAAATTAAGAGGTACTTGAAATTGCAAGACCAAAAATAATCCTAAGAAGTGACATCCAGAAAAGAAAATGTCAGTGTTTTGGCCATTTGAGCAGGGGTGAAAAACCACAGGGATATCTTCAAGAGGGCAAAGTGAAGGGCAGCAAAAAGGGGTCAGCCTAGGCAAATTAGATGATGGATATCACAGAGTAGTTGCAGACAAGACACAGTGGATATGTGAGGATGGCACAAGACAGATGAGTCATGGCAGCAGATCACCTGGTAGGAGTAGCTACCAAGCTGCAGCGGCATGCCATTTTTGCAGTAAACACAAATTTCCTTGAGGTTTTTAATAGTGCCTGTCAAACACATCAGGATCCACTTTTTATGACCTCACTGTTGAGGCATATAGACTATATGGCACAGACACAGGCCATTCAGCCCAACCTGCCTGTGCAGGTATAGGGAAATTTCCTGGGTTCACAGCGCCTTTGCAGTCAGTGTAACTACTCAACAAAGAACAATAGTCTAATCGTTCCCTCTAGTACTTCAGACAAGTATAAGTAAGGTCCAACTTTATCGAGATCTGAGGAACTTTTTCCCAAACCATTTTCTTCACATATTTTAATCACTAACACCTGCACCTCAGCTCTTAACCTTATTACAGCCTTGGTCCAAACATGAACAAAAGAGCTGAATTCCAGGGGTGAGGTGAGAATGACTGTCCTTGACATGTAGGCATCCAGGTTTGACCATGTGGCATCAAGGACCCCTGGCAAAATTGAAGTCAATGGGAATCAGGGAGATAACTCTCCACTGGTTGGAATCATAACTAACACAAATAAAGAGTCCCAGATTATCACTGCAGGAGTTCCACAGGGTAGTATCCTAGGCCGACAATTTTCAGCTACTTCATCAATGACCTTTCCTCCATCATAAGGTCAGAAGTGGGGATGTTCGCTGACGATTGAACAATGTTCAGCACTATTCATAACTCTTCAGATTCAGAAGCAGTTCCTGTCCATATGCAGCAAGATCTGGACAACATTCAGGCTTTGACTGATAAGTGACAAGTGGCATTCACACCACACAAGTGTCAGGCAATGACCAGCTCCAACAAGAGAGAATCTATCTCCCCTTCACATTCAATGGCATTACCATCACTGAATCCCCCACTATCAACATCCTGGGGGTTACCATTAACAAGAAACTGAACTAGACTAGCCATATAAATATTGTGGCTACAAGAACAGGTCAGAGGCTGGGAATTCTATGGAGACTAACTCACCCCCTGACTCCCCAAAGGCTGTCTACCATCTACAAGGCAAAAGACAGGAGTGTGGTGGAATACTTTCCACTTGCCTGGGTGAATGCAACTCCAACAACACTCAAGAAGCTTGACACCATCTAGAACAAAGCAGTCTGCTTGATCGGTACCCCATCCACCAACCTAAACATTCACTCCCTCGGCCACGGCAGCAGTGTGTGCTAAATGCAAGATGCATTGCAGCAACTCACCAAGGCTCCTTCTACAGTGCCTTCCAAATCCATGACCTCCACCACCTAAAAGGACAAAGGCAGTAGACACATGGGAAGACTTGCACATGCAAGTTCCCCTCCAAGCCTCACACCTTCCTGACTTGAAACTATATTGCCATTCCTTCATTGTCACTGGGTCAAAATCCTGGAACTCCCTTCATTGCAGCACTTTGTATATACCCGCATCACATGCATTGCAGCGGTTCAAGAAGGTGGCTTTCTACCATCTTCTCAAGGGTAATTAGGGAAGGGCAACAAATGATGGCCTTGCCAGCAATGCTCACATACCATGAAAGAATTTTAAAAAGCCTCATTATATTGTTCCGCTTACTTCTCTTCCATGAAAAGGATTTTGCAGCCACGTCTCTGATTCCTGCCAAAACCACTGTCAGATCCAGTTCAGACAATGACAACTCTGTGCCACCACAATGGAAGAGAAATTTCAGGGGCAGAGTGTCTAGGCCAGGAGAATAAGGTGGCATGACAAAGGACAGAAGCCCACTGGGTACAGCCCTCCCCAACACATGTACAGGCCACACTGGTCCTGCATGGACCTCTCGAGGAGTGGGCATCCAACCTGATAGCTGTGCTCATCCAAGGTGCCATTGGGCATCTCTTCCACCTTCATCAAAATGATTTGCAAGCCCACTCCACTCCTCTGTCTGTGACAATTAAATTGGCAGGAGCCCTCAATTTATGACCATATACTTACGGGAGACCACAAGCCATGTGTTTAGCCACAGCTAGGGAGCTGTCAAGGTGTGTCTGTGCATGTGACAGATGCCCCCTTCCATAGAGCAGTTGAATTACTCCATGTGAGTACTTCCCCAGGTAGCAGAGGCATAGAGCCAGGGACAGGGTAGGTGGATTCCCCAGGTTACCATGATAGCATGCTTGTGGTATTGAAGGCACCTGCCAAAGGAACATTGTACAGATGTCCAGATCGTTTATGATGCAAAGTAGACTGCGTTCACACTCGCCACTGCGAGGGGCATCAGAGGGCAGATTCTGCCAGATGTCTTAAAGATCTGATCAACTGCAGTAGCAGCACTTCAGCCTTACCTTTTATGAGCCCTACCAAATGACACCAAAGCTATTCTCTTTGGCCCAGAAGGAACTCAGAAATCTTCATCTGTGTGATGAAGTCCATAAGTACAAAATGGTCCATCTTCTGACTTTCTGTAACATTCATAAATACGAAGACATGCCCAATGTTTTTCAAAAGCAAATATTTGTTTTATTGCAAGCTAAGGGGTGGATCATGAGGATAAAATTATCTGTAAAGCTGTACGTAGAAATTATAATGGATGAGGTACAATGTTAGATGGGTTCTGGAGATGTTAGAGTGGAAGAAAGTGTTTTTGCGAACATGCAAAGTTGTTGGTGTGTATTGGAGGTGTTGTAGGCACCCTTACCCAAAGTGTACTGTGAAAGGTTAGTAAAATGAGTTACTTTAAGAGTGTGATGGGCATCAGGGCAGGTGGGAAGGAAGAGTTATCTTTGCCTGCCCTTCGTGAAGTGATTTTGCTTCTTCCTACCCTGCTGATGTGAGAAAATCCATGCAGATGCCAAAGCTGCCAGCTCCCTGCAAGCTTGGTGATATCAGTGACCAGCTTGATGAATGGGAAACCAAGAATGTGAAGCTCCAGTCTTGTATCTCTCAGAGAAGAGTTTGGAAGTCTTCATCAAAGAAGGTAGAATTGTGCTTCTTTTGCCCGGTGCCCAGAGCGCCACTGGCATCTAATTAACCATAATGGCGCTTGTCTACATTGATGCTGTGGGTGAGAGATTTGGTCTAGTGATTTGGGAGAACTTGCCAGTAAAAACTATTCATTGGCTGCTCACTGTCCTGTCAAACAGTGTTCTCCTGATGCTGATGATGTTTGAGGAGTGCAATTACTTTAATAACACTAAACAACTTCCATAGTTAACATTTAAATTAACTTACATCAGGAAACCTGTATGTAACTCCCCCTTTGGGTTTAAGGTATATCTCACCAGCACAACTACAACTAATTGACACCAAGAAAATTCAGGACCAATGAAAACTTTGCTTTCAACAGCCAAAACCCATGCCACCACCACCTCTCCCCTCCTCCATTCCCACCAACTTCTTGGACTTCATGTTGTGCCCGGCGCCAGCAGTATTTCCTAGCTAGCCGAAAACCGGCTGTAATGGTAAATGATCATAAAGCTCACAGACCACTATGATTATTTGTCCTATCAAATAAGTATGAAAATCCATTACAATATGAGGATTACTTGAAATACTTGATTTTATCCTGATTCTGAATTACAATTTGTGGACTGACCACAGGATACAGCATGTGTTCTGTGAGTCAAAAATGAAGGTGTCTGGGATCTACGCATGCAGCTGGAACATATATGCTAGATATAATCTTGGCAGGTTCTTGCTAAAGCTTCTAGATTGAGGGAAAAGTACAATCCAATTTTCGCAATTTGATGTGAGAAATGTAGTGTGTTAGAGAGCACCAGTGAAACCACAATACATTGGTAATGAGACTATGTATATGCAACGCATTTCACCAATGACAAAGCTAATGGCTGAGGACAGCATTATAAAGAAATGTAAGAATAGGGAGTAAACCTTAGCTTCTTTGAAAAAGATTGTCTCTGTAATTTATTCTACTTAATAGCAACATTTGTAAAATATGTACATGCTTGTCCATTAAAGTGTAAAAATTATTGCGACTGGCATATCCTGAATCTGGTTTCTGGTGTATCTAATTTCTAGCTGTTTTTTATTTTAATTTACTGATGTTTTGTTTCTTGATTCAAGTACTCAGCATAAACCCGCTTCCCAGTGACTTTGGTGATCACAATAACTGTGTGCTGTGGTACTATGCCCTATAGACCAAAACGTTCCAACTGCAACGTTGTGCTGAGCTGGTTGGTCTCACCTAGGACAACAGTAGAATTGACCTCAATGTTTGTGGATAGATAAGAGCAAAAAAAACACCCAGCGTTCCCCCTCCTAATTTCTATCTAGTGATCCTGTTGTAAAATCCATGCATATGAATGTCAAGCCGGAGGCAGGACTGGTCTGCTGTGATACTAATAATGGTCTGCTTACATGTGAAGAATCCTGGACCAGATGCTGGTGTCCCTGGAATTAGAATCCAGTATGAGTCAGCAGTTTGAGGACATATGGGAATAACGTGGGGAAAAACGCGTGTCAAGTATGATATTGGAAAAGCATAAAATACAGAACATAAATTACTATTTAACATTTCCACTCAATGTGTACCATATATCAGCTGCCTGATTATACCCTCCACAGCCACCTTATGTAATTATGAATGGGAATCACACTATGCCTCTATTACAAAGTGTAAGACTTGGGCTTTATGTCTCAAAATGAGATTAGAACTGCAAGGCACTTGGGAAATCAGGTAATGGAATTGTAGCAAAAAGATGTTGATCTCAAGAGGAATATGATCACACAGTGCAAAGGTTTAACTTGATGGTGCATGCAAGTGTGTTTCAGCACTGCAGTGTTAAGTGAAGTAAAAATAAAGAATTAAAATTAAAGCAACAGTTCATAAGGTATTGCAGGGCATGTATTTGCAGTGTAACCACAGGCTACTAGATTACTTCTTCAGCTCTTTGGTGTTACTATAAGTGAGTTGTATATTAAATGATTGACTTTCAGAATTGGTTTATTATTTTATTTCAATTTTGCTACATGTAAAACTAATAAGAAACAGCAGAAGCATATACAAGCATGCAGAACGGACACATAGTGACATGTAGAAAAGTCAGCTAACATTGGATGGAATTAATGCTGTTACTAGGGTTTCAGTAAAGCACAATAGTGGAGATGTGAAATTTTAATATTAAGTTTGCTAAGGCTATGGAAAATACCCAGTGGTAGAATTATAGGTTTTTATTCTTCCAAATTTTCAATGAGTATTTTTGAACTGTGTTGCACTAGATTGAAGTATACGGCTGGTTACATACCTATCACCAGTTGTGTTGATGTGGCAGCAATTTGAAGTGATGTCAGGATATCTTACAAGAAGTATATCACACAACATTGTTGACTTACATATAATTTTTGGTACACCATATTTATAGTACTATGCCAAACAATACAGCTGCTGACAATACTCTGACCAAAATGTGTTTTTTGGCATTTTAAATGAGATGTCACTGCATTTTCAATGATTATTTAGTACCCAAAATAATTATTACCTGTTGAAATTCCAATAAGAAAATAAATGCCATTCTTGTAAAGCTGAATGGTCAAAGGATATTCAAAAGATAAATAAACACATCCATTTTGTTGTTAAGTAAGATTTCACAATACTTGGATCTTAATAACATGTGAAAACGCTATAGAAAAGTTTGTTTTCAGTGTATTGTGCAGTTTATTACTTATGATATTCAGCATTTGCATTCTATAGAGTTCTAGTTCATTTTAAGTGTCAAGTGTAAGTCTGAGTTGGCAAAGGAATTAAACCAAGATAACTCCAATGCAGTGTTACTAAATTTAGTTTAAGAGCCTCAAATCAAATGGTACCTGGCTCAAGGGCCATTTACCATGAGGTGAAGGGATGCACATCTGTATTTACAATTCTTCACACAGTGAGTTCTAATTTAAATCATACCACTGTGTGTATTTGGCAAGAGAAGGCCAGATACTTTCCCACAGGAAGAATAATAAATTTTTATTAAATAGATTTATTTTAATAGGGTGCTTGCTGTATGAAATCTGAGCTAACATTGCCTCCTATAATAGCACACCCTTACCTTATTTTGCTAGCGAGCAAGAAAACAAGAGAGAACAGTGTTAAATTCAAGCTTGGTTAACATCCCATATCAGGGTAGACCACAAACAAAAGTCCAGAGGCAAATAGAGCAGCAAACTGCTAAAGACAACAGATGAAGAGGAAAGGAGCTGCAAATAGCTCCAGCTGTCTTATGAATACTATTATTCCAACATATAAAGGGTAAACTCTGCTCTGTCTTACATCCCTGTAATACACACCTTTGGAGTTCATTATTGCTTTAATGTAAGGTGATGGTGATGTTGATTAATGTAAAATGCCCTATTAATGTACAGTTTGAATCAATTTGACAAGTGTAGGGTTGCACTGTTTTGCAATGTTACTGCAGCAATTCTTGTTGTATAGTGCAGTTTAGAATTACAGTTAAATGTTTTTGAGAGTGCAGTTTATAGAGTACGAACAGAGTAATATTGCTTGGTCATTCAATGAAGTGTGACACTAGTGCAATTCTTGAACTTGAATGAGCTGAGACTGCTGTAGAAACATACAACAGCATATTACATTTTAGGGTGCATGACATTAGAAGCATGTCATAGCGTAGAATTCTAGCAGCCTCATGCGTATGAGGTTACAGCACTATTACGCTGTGTGATATTTGTTTTTTTTTCATGCTCCTATTTAATATTTTTGTATGGTTAAAACTATAAGATGACTGTTGCTGTGCATTTTTGGTGAAATGTACTCTTTGAAAGTTGTACTCTGTACATTATATTGGTGAAAAGGTTTTGTATAATTCAGCAGGTTTTTTTGTCAGCAAAAATTGCCAATTATGTTCCTGTCTACAAAAATTTCTAATGTAATTGAAATCTGTGAAATCTTTGGTTCTGCTGTATTTGTACCAATCATGTACATTAAAATTCTTTTGTCATTATTATCAAACAAATATCGACTTATGTGTAAACTCAAAAAATCTGTGGGTACTTGAAATCCTGTATTTACTGGGGAAAAATTAGCAGGAAGTTCTCCCAATTTCCAAGTGGGCAAATACAGTTCACTGTGCAGCACTTATCTGGAAGGCCCTGGGTTCAATTTCTGATATGTGTTGAGATAGGAGTTATAGTTCTAAAGCTGATGTTCATGCCCTGGAATAGGGAATAGAAAAACTTGGAGGGCCCAATTTGCCAGTATGTGGATATTGGGTGAGGACAGAATTCAGTTCAAAGGTCATATAGAATAACTAGGAGAATAACTCACTGTTGGGGCATATATATGAAGAATAACCACTTGGGTGAGGTATCAGAGTTGTTGGCACCTGTGGAACTCCAACATGAGTTGGCACCTTCAGAAAAGAAAGGAACAACAGTAATTAATACTATAATTTTTAAAAATTGGCAACTTTAATACAAGGTATGACCTATAGCAATTACTTTGACTTATAGAATGTCTTTTACAGAGTAAGTAGATCCCACAGTGTTCACAGAATCCTTCCACTACACCTGATGCCAGGCAGTAAGAGCAGGAGAATTTCCTGGTCAGCCATACTCCAGAAGTAAACAGCAAACGACTGCAGTACTTTGCCAAGCATAATCATGGACCAATCCAATGGAAGTCTATGGTCACCTTCTTAGGGCTTGGCACCTGAAGGAGGAGGTGGAGCGTTCACAGAAATGCAAGGAAAAATGCTCATTAAGCCATGGGAGGAGTTAATAGATGGGATGATTAAATGTCTATAAGTGAGTTGTGTTTTAAGGAGAGTCTTCAAGGAAAGAGTGATTCAAGGGTTTTAGGAGGGATTCCAAAGATTGAGGCTAAGGTAACTGAAAGCACAGATACAAGTAGCAGGGTAAAATAAGGGGTACATCATAGGCCAGAGTCAGAGGAAAGGATAGTTCAGAGGATGGTAGTTGTATTGCTGAAGGGTGTTGAGGAAAACACCACTGGCTAAAAACTGTCTAAGATTGGGCTTTATTTATTTAGTTAGTCCTCTCACCCTGTTGAGTTCAGTAATCCTAAAAAAGCATTTTCAGTGCTCAGCCTCACTTAACATTTAATGAAAACATTTCAAAAAGACTGTGGAAGAACGAATCAAAATAGTGTTAATATTGATGGCAATTCATTAGCTCTAGTTCTCCATTTGACAGTGGGAAAAGGATTTGCCCAGTGTATGGCAAAACTATACAACTTGAAGACTCAATGGCTCAATAGCTATTCTGTGATGAATGTCAGTTGTCAGCAACTTGCCTCTGAGTCAAAAGGGTTTGGGTTCAAGTCTCACTTCAGGGCTTGAGCACAAAAATCAAAAAGCTGACACTCCAGCGCAGCTCTGAGGGAGTGCTGCTGCACTGTTGGAGATGCCACCTTTAGGATGAGATGTTAAACTGAGGCCCCATCTGCCTGCTTGGCTAGATGTAAAAGACCCCATGGCATTATTTCAAAAAAGAACAGAGGAGTTATCCTCAATCTCCTGACCAATATTATCTCTCAATCAACATCACAAAAAAGATTATCTGGCATTGTCACTTTGCTATTTGTGGGAGTTTGCATATTGGCCACTGTGTTTCCTACATTACAACAGTGACTACACTTCAAAAAGCACTTCATTGGCTGTAAAGCTCTTTCAGGCGTCCAGTGGTCATAAAAAGTGCTACATAAATGCAAAATTTTTTTAAAATTATCTGATCACAGACATCATCAGAGAAGCTACAGTTGGCTACTGCACTTCTGGGTCAGGGGAAGGGTAAAAAAGCAATCACTCTTCTGATTGCTATCCAATGACCTCTTCTGAAAAGCGAATGTACATGGATGTCACATGAGCTTTAGATGAAATGTCTTATAATCAAATAGACTGCTGGCCCTCACTGTCTGGACTCATATGAAGAATAGTAACCTGGCTAAGGCATTAAAGGGCCTAACAGCATCCAGAAAGAGTCTGTGGTGACAGGAAAAGATAGGGAAAGATTCTTTGGAATGGCTTGAATTTTAATAGTATTCTGATGTTCAGTGAATATTTATTTCCCTAGTCTCGATTATATTTTCCATGGTATTTCTTGACTGAGACCCCATCTCCAGAGCCATTCACATTCTGTGTACAATTAAACAGGCATTGGTAACCTTCAGTTAGCTCATCAAGCCACTGTTTCTCATTTGTAAGTCTTGACAATAGAGGTCGAGCCTTCCACACCGATTTTACCAAATTTCAGATATATGGGGCAGAATTTTTCGTCCCGTGGGCGGGCACATGCCTGACCCGAACAGGAGTGAAATAGTGTGCAATGATGTTGGGCGAGCGTCCCAACATCGTCGCCCGCTCTCACGATCCTTTGGTCGGCGAGCACGCGCGAGAGGTGGGAGTCAGCCCGCTGACAATTAAGTAATTAATTAAGCGGCATTTTTTGCTGCCTGCTCAACTGTTTGGGTGGATAGGCCAGGCGGCCTTTGCATTCTTAACAAAACCTCATCCACAGGCGGGATGAGGTTTCTAGCGCTTACTAAAAGAACAAAGAATATTTTTAACATCTTTTTTCACATGTCCCTCTTCATGTGACTGAGTCACATGTGGAGACACGTTTATCTCATGTGTTAAAAGTTTATTTTTGTATTTAAAATCCGTCAGCTCCCTGAGGCAGCTCTGTGCGTTCAGGGAGCTGCCAGTGTGCACTCACCCGCACATGAGCACACCTCAGCGCTCGTGCTCCTCCCGCCCCCACCCCAGCAGCACTGAGGCTCCCAGTGCGTGTTTCACGCTGGCTGGCAGTTAATTGGCCAGCCAGCGGGAAATCGCGGTTGGAGACCGATCGTGGGTGGCAGTCAGTTTCGTGGCCAATCCTGAGCCTGCCCGCCATGCCACACCCGCCGAGGGAAAAATTATGCCCATGGAAATAGGGAATCAGAGAAGCCATTCTTCCCACTTCCCACTGGTTACTATTCCTTTTGGGGATTTCCAACATAAGTCACATTGGCAGCTGAATATGGCAGTTCAATTTTGCAATTTAGCAGAAATCTCCTCCAACGAAATATTGGGAAGACCGAAGCCATTGTCTTCAGTCCACATCACAAAGTCCATTCCCTTGCCTCTCAATTTATCCCTCTGCCTGGCTGTCTGAGGCTAAACCAAACTGTAACCTTGATATTATATTTGTCCCCGTGATGAGCTTCCTATCACATATCCACATCATCAATAAGACAGCCTAATTCCACATAACATCGCCTGACTCCACCTTGTGATCTTCTCCAGTCTTACAACCTGCTGAGATCTCTGAGCTTTACAAATTCTGGCTTCTTGCATTCTCCATTTTAAGTGCTTCACCATTGGTAACCATGCCTTCAGCTGCCTAAGCTCGGGAATTTCCTCCCTAAATCTCTCCACCTTTCTTTCATCCTTTAAAATCCTCCTTAAAACCCATCTTTTTGACCAACTTTTAGAGGAGAATTTTCTCCCTGTGTTGGGGAGCTGGGCGGGAGTGGGCGCAGGCAGGCGCACAGCCGATCGCCGCCCGCACGCCGTCATTTTACGTGGGTGGGCCAATTAAGGTCCGTCCAGTGTGACGCACACCCAGAAGCACTGAGTGCTCCCTGTGCGGGTGGGGGGAGGAGGGAGAGTCAGGGCCTGCATTCTTTCGCGCATGCTTGCGAAAGAGTGCAGAAATCTCCCTGAGGCGCGGAGATTTAAATAACGAACAAACAAATTTCAGACATGTCCCCTCAGGTGACAGTGTCACATGAGCTGGAACATGTCAATGAATTTTAATGAAAAAATTTATTTGATTTATAAATCCTTCATGAAACTTAATCCCGCCCGTGGATGACATTTCATGATAAATGCGAAGGCTGCCTGGGCTCTTCGCCTGCCCACCAACCTTAAGGTTGGGTGGGCAGCTCAGTTAATCGTTTTAATTAGTTTTCAAATGGCCTTAATAGGCCTTTGACAGTTCAGTGGGCGCACAGCCGATTCTGGTGCGCGCCCGCCGAACTGTGGATCAGAATGAAGCGTGGTGACGTCGGGACGCACGCCCGACGTCACCGCGTGTCATTTTACGCGTTGGAGAGTGGGGCCCATCCCCGCACGCCGACCGGAAGATTCTGGCCTTAGTATTTTGGCATAATATCTCCTTATGTAGCTTGGTATCAAATTTTGTTTGATAATGCTTCTGTGAAACACCTTAGAATGTTTTATTATATTAAAGGCACTATATAAATGCAAATTATTGTTGCTGATTGCATTCCCCTCACTTGTGAATGTGATATTTTTTCAAAGCTCATCCTATTTACGCAGCAGTCCCACAGGGACTGTTGGCTGTTAGCCTCCCATTCTTCTCTGCGGACATGAGAGGACTACCACAGACCCCTTCCCCACCCCACCTCCCTCAATTCCCATCTCCATCACTTGGAAACTTCTTCACCACAGGAAGGAATCTCAACCAAAATTATACTAACTAGGCTGAATCAAGAATATCTGCCAGCACAAACAGTGTGTGAACATAATGTCCACCGTGCCAATGTTATGCATAGTTCTGACCAGAGCAGTATGTCAGCATTGTGATCAAGTCCATTATCGTCCTCATTCAATAACCACAAAGAACTTCCCTGCCAAAACCCAAGAACTTCCTGGCAATGGTGATTGGATGGCAGTCAGGTACAGAAACATGAACTGATTTTTTTTCTTCCTGCCCCAGACCAGGGTGCTAAGGTCAATTGTACTACCCAACTGCTGCTTTGCTAGCTTAGCTAAGACTAGCAATAGAACCTGATACTCTCCCAGTCTCTTTTTATTCACTATTCGCTGTATCATTTATTTATCACTTAGCCATTAGTGAAGCTTTGGGCTTAAAAATAAATCCATATAAATGTACATCCCCAGTAATCACAGCATTAATTAATGCTTCATTACGAGAACTTCCTCTGGAGCCATCTTGACACGCAGCATTGAACAATAATTAAACTAAAAATACATTATAAGTCAGAGCTACATTAAGGATAAATAATTACCACAGCATTTACCCAATCATTAAGGTGCATGTGATTTTATAGGTTGCAATCTTGCTTCTGACCACACCAAATTAAAAACACATCTTTTTGCTTCCAAAAAAATGAAAAGTGTTTTCAAAAAAATCATATAATGTTAGCATATTCCATTTCACCATGGTCATGATTGATGTTTACTTTGGAATGTTCAAGTCCTAGACTGATGCTGTCAGATCACCAATGTTTTCTGTATGGTACTTTTGTAACACTTCCACAACCAAAGATAGCAGAATTTAATGGTGATATTTAAGTAAAGTAACATGACATTTCCCCCACTGAATCAGAGATCTTTCTTTTCAGAGTTGGAAACACCTGAATAAAGGAAAGACGTTGGTTATGTTAGCAGAGTGGCTGTATTTGGAGGCAATAAAATTCAATGGGGAGGATTTTTAAGTCGGCATGCGGGCGCGATTGGTGAACCCAGGAGAGGCCGGGGAATGGACGCCGACCGCAATCGACCGCCAACCACGACTTCACACTGACTGGCCAATTAACAACCAGCCAGCATGAAGCACGCACTGAAATGCTCAGCGCTGCCGGGGTGGGGGCAGGAGGAGGGCGGGCGCTGATGTAAGCGTGGCGCGGGTGAGCGCTGAATGAAAGCTCCCTGAAGGCAGAGAGCTGAAGACTTTAGAACCAATAAATAAAGTTTTTAAAATCCGGGAAAAAATGTCCAAGCATCACAATCAGTCACCTGAACATATATATGATGAAAATTCTGTCCTTACATTTTTATTTTTTTTATTTAATGAAGGAAACCTCAGCCCACCCTTGGATGAGGTTTCATGAAAAATGCAAAGTCCGCCTGACCGATTCTCCCGTCTGCCAACCGTAAGGTTGGACAGGCTACTAAAAATTGGAGACAGTTACAACTTTAATTGCACTAATTGGCTTCCTAATTGTCAGCGGGCGCGCTTCCTACTTTTGTGCGCCCGCCAGCCAAAATATCGCACGATTTTGTGTCCGATTGGGTCGGGCGCACACTCACATGGCAAGCTAAAAATTCTGCCCAATAATTTGCAGCATTGTCTGTCCACCATAGAATTGAATGTGACCCCTGCCACAACACCAGATAGCAACCTATCCCTGGTTTTAAGAAACTCCAAGATATGCTTACTGGGAACTGGATTCTCATCCCAAGGGTTGGTGTTTATGTTTTTCTTTTCATCCAAAATGATAGAAGATATTGTTCCATGTTATTCAAGCCACTTGCCTAGTGAACCTTGTAAGAGTTGTACCCTCAGGGGATGGATATGAGTTTTCAGAGAACTTATTTATCCTTTGAGTTTGAGCTAACTTGTTTTTAACCTATAGCTGCTGATGCACTCTAATTCTCACCAAGTGGCCATTCTTTAAATGTGAACCTAGAGAGCAAGTGTCAGTATTCAACTGTGGAGGCACCAGAATCAAGTCTAATCCTGTGTCTACCTGTTACCTGCATACACACAAGAATTCTTGTTTCCGTCTAGGGCACTATGGGCATTTGTAATGCTTCCATTGCCTAAAATCAGCCAACTCATCACAGAGCAGGAATCAAACCTGGCCAAACAGACAAGGGGCAGAATTTTATCCCACATGCTGTGGGAGGCCGGTAGATGGTCAGGAAACTGTTTACCATTGACACGGGCTTTGCCATGGCTCTTTAACTCAGCCACAGGGCTAGCATCCTGTTTCTGGGTTTCCTAGCCAAACAGAGAGGGCAGGTGGGATGACAAACCAAATCTGGCAAAGATTTCTAGTTAAAGGGGCCCTGACAGGGTGGATGAACTGTATATTGAGCAACAACAGGAACGTAAAGGAGACCTGCGAAGGCTGCTCCCTGGGTCTCGGACTCTTACCTGGAGGTCCTGCTGTGGAACCTGAGTGGTTGAAGTGAGGTATTGTTTCTCAAGGGAGATGCCAACCTCTTAAATCAAACAGATGTGGATGGAAGTAGCTGAGGAAGTGAGCAGCAGGAATGTGGTCCCTCCAACATGGTTGCCCAAGAAGTTCAGCGACCCCAGGAAAGTGGGAAAGGTGAGCGGTATAACACTTTCAGATGCCAAGCCCCACACTCAGACTTGTCCAGCATTCTCCTTTACAGCACTCCTCAGGACCACACAACTCACAGCTCTACTCATTCCGCTCTCTGCAGTCACCTCACTACTCCATCTGAACAGCCAACATTCACATTCACCCTCATCTTTCTGCCATATCGAACACATGCCTCACAGTCGCCCTCTGTAAATGCTATCATACCCTTCTCTCCACACAACCCATTTTTCACACTCACAACTCTCTGCTTTCTTTTCTTGCAGGAGAAGAGGGAGAAGAAGACCAGAACTCCAGAAAGAGACAGAATCCAGGGTGGGGGGTGTGGGGGGGTAGGATGGGGTGTGGGGGGGGTGGGGTGGGGGGTGTGGGGGGGCGGGGGGGTTGGTAGTGGCAGGTTAGAGTGGAGGGGGAGGGGTGCCAGTGATTTCCACCTTGATAGCCACTGGCAAAGTGTGGTTACCTGCACCACTGAGAAGCAGATCTTGTTCCAGGAGGCTTCATATCAGTGACAACTTTCTGAGAGAGTATGAGCCCCTGAGACACTGGTGCTCGCACAAGTTGAGGGAGCTGGCCCTCTGCTGGGGGTCTTGACTGCTGAAATGAATCACTATCTCTATCCTCTCTGTTCTGTAGAGTGGCATTTGGCTGAGGAGAAAGTAGCTGATGCTCCTGCTGGTGTTGCTCCTTCTGTTCCCACACCACAGTGAAGGCTAACAGCAGGGAAGTGGAGATCAAGATGAACTGACTTCCAATAAGTTGGAAATCACCTGTCAGCCAGGTGAAGGCACACTCTCAGAAAAGCTGTGTGAGCACCAGCCTCTCACCTAGGCAGGGCTGCAGCTGCTGAGTTTTTCTTTTATTGTCATGGGATGTGAGTGTCACTGTCAAGGTCAGCATTTATTGCACGCCCCAAATTGCCCTTGGGAAGGTTTCACTCTTTGAAGGTTTTCCAAGCTGCCAGTTTCAATGAATGACCACTCCCCACTGTGCTCTACCTGACTGACCCTGGCAAGTTCCTCACAGCTTGGGAAGCTTGTGCGCTGGCTGTTAAAGACAGAACACTGCGTTAAATCCTGAGCTAATTGGGATATCAAAATTGAAATACTTACTTGACAGTTCCACAGGAGTTTCCCCACATGCCTGCAAACCTGCCCAGGTTAAACCCTAATGTAGGCAGGATCATGTCTGCTTTCTGACCTGATGCCACTTTTCAAGGCTTTAACCCTCAGCCTGCACCCTCATCTGAACCCCTGCTTGGCAGTTAAAACTCTATCCAAGATGTCAGAGGGTGAGGACTGGAGCAATATCCCAGTGGAAGTGATTGTTTTCAGGAGCAGAGAGAAAATTGTGGGGAAGTGCATCTCTCAATTAATGACATTTCACTTTGACAGAACACATTTACTAATGAAGACAGACCCTACGTTGGAACAGAAATAGGCCATTCAGACCTCACCCCGTTCCACCATTCAAATATTAATGGATGATCTGCACCTAAATTCTGTACTTGTCTTGACACCATATCATTTTATGCCCTTACCTAACAAAAATATATTGATTTCATTCTAACACCCTGAGATAAAGAAGACTTTAAGGCTTCCCCTTCATGGATTCAAACTGACTCTTTGATCAGCTCATACTTGTCCAAGTGCAGTCACTCTGTCCCTGATGATAGATTTCAAAAGCTTTTCCAAAATAGATGCTAAACTGACAAGTCACCTGATTTTACCCTCCTTCTTTTCCTCTGCAATTTTCTAGCTTTGAAAGCTTTGCAAAAATATAACCAAGTCATCTGCAATTTCCTCACCTATTTTATTTAAAACCACCATGTGGAAAGCATCAATATCTGTAGATTTGTCTCTTAGGCCCTAATATTTCCTCCATGACTTTTTTAAAAATTTATATTAAATCCACTAAGTTCTGCCTTTTGACTTTTTTTGTCACCTTGCACCAGTGGTATTTTGTTCTCCTTCACCATTATGAATTCAATACAAAGTATTTACTTAAACAATCTTTAAATCTTTCATTGTAGAATCACTCGCATCCATCTTTTCTGGGCCCACATTCCCCCTTTCCACGCTGCTTCTTTTAATATATTTATAAAAATTTTACTGTAGTTTTGATATCCTTTGCAAACCTGCATTTATGTAGCCTCTTTCACATCCCTAAGAAGTTCCAAAGTGCTTTACAGTCAACTATTTACAAATGTAGTCAATGTTGTTCTGTAGGCAAGAGCAGCCATCAATTTGTATATAGTAATGTCCCAGAAACAGCATTAAGATAAAAGACCAGATAACCTGTTTGAGTGATCTTGGTTGAGGTGGAAATAGTGGACAGGATTTTACATCCCGTGTGTGGGCATGTGCCCAATTCGATCGGGCATAAAATAGCATGCGATGACGTTGGGCAAGTGTCGTGATTCACACATTCACACGATATTTTTGTCGTGCGAGAGTTGACAGTGCGCCCGCCAACAATTAAGAGGCCTATTAAGGCCATTAGTCAATTAATTAAGAGCTATTTTTCACTGCCCGTCTAACCTTGCAGTTGAAGGGCAGGCGAATCAGATAGGCAGCCTTTGGGTTATTTAGAAATCCTCATCCACAGGTGGGATGAGGTTTCCAACATTACTTTAAAAAATATAGAAATGTTTTGACAGCATTTTTACAATGTCCTTGATCATGTGAGTGAGTCCTATGTGGGGACATGCTTTTCTCACATTTTCAAAATTTTTATTCTTGATTTTACAATTCTTCAGCTCTTGAGGCAGCTCCCTGCCTTCAGGGAGCTTTCAGTGCACGCTCCCCCACGCATGCCCAGACTTTTGCGCTTGCACTCCTCCTGCCCCCACCCTGACAGCACTGAGCTCCTCGGCGCGCCTTTCACGCTGGCTGGCTGTTAATTGGCCAGCTTGAAATTGCGGTCAGGGGCTGATCATGGGTGGCGGACCATTTCCCAGCCAATCCCGGGCCCTCCTGCCGCGCCCGCCCAACGACCCAAAAACCCTGGCAGTGTTTGTTATCACACTGAGCGAGCGATCTCTCTGCACTTCTTCAACTACTGTTGTGGGATCGTTTTGCTCTTCTTGAATGGGTAGACGGGACTGCAGTTTAAATTTCATCCAAATAACAGCACCTCGGCAAATGCAACACTCCCTCAATGCTGTACTGAAGTGTTAGCCTACATTCTGTACTCAAACCCTGAAGTGGGTCTTGAATCCATAACTTTTTTCTCCTGGGTGAGAATGTCACTGCTGAGCCAGACTGACATTTTAGCGATATGTAACAACAACTGCTTGTAATTTTACAGCTCCTTATCGTTAAAAAAATTTGACACCAAGCCTCAGACGGAAATATTAGGGCAGATGAACAAAAACTTGGTTGAAGAGGTAGGTTTTAAGGAGCATAAGAGCACAAGAAAAAAGAGCAGGACTAGACCATGTGACCTTTCGAGCCTCCTCCATTCAATACGACACAATCATGGCTGATCTCAGACTTCAACTCCACTCTCCTGCCCACTCCCCATATCCCTTGTTTGCCTGTGAGACCAAAACCTGTCTATCCCAGCCTTAGATATATTCAATGATGGACCATCCACAATCTTCAGAGATAGAGAATTGCAAAGATTCACAACCGTTTGAATGAAGAAATTTCTTATCTCAGTCCCCTTATCCTGAGTCTGTACCCTTGTGTTTTAGATACCAGCCAGTGGAAATAACCTCTCAGTGTCTATCCTAGCAAGCCCCTTCAGAATCTCGTATGCTTCAATGAAATCGCCTCTCATTCTTCCAAAACGCAGAGGATATAGGCCCAATTTACTCAGCCTCAACATAGGACAACCCTCTCGACCCAGGGACCAATCTAGAGAATCTTCGCTGTCCTGCCTCCAATGCAAGTATATCTTTTCTTAAATATATAAAATTGTGCACAGTATTTCAGGTGTGGTCTCATCAAAGCCCTGTACAATTGTAGCAAGATTTCTTTATTCCTGTACTCTGATTCCCCTTGAAATAAAGGTCAACCTGCCATTAGCCTTCCTAAATGCTTGCTGCACCTGCATACTTACTTTCATGAGTTTTTTGTACAAGCATACCCAAGTTGGTCTGAATATCAGCATATACAAGTTTCACACGTTTTGAAAAATATTCTACTTATCCATTCTTGCGGCCAGATTGAGTAACCTTACACTTCCTCACATTATACTCCATCTACCTTGTTGCCCACTAGCTGAACCCCTGTCTATAGATCTTTGGAGTCCCTCTGTATGCTCATCGCAGCTTGCATTTCCACCCAGCTTCCTATCATCAGCAAACTTAGAAACATTACTTTCTGTCTCTTCGCATCTGAAAGCAGGAAAAGGAGAAAGAGAGACAGGGAGATTTAGTAAGGGAATTCCAGAGCTTAGGGCCTTGTCAGCTGTAGGTTTGGTTGCCAATGGTGGAAATGATTAAAATTGGGATGCTCAAGATCCCAGATTTGGCAGAACACAGGGATCTTGGAGGACTGTAAGGCTACAAGAGGTTACAGAGATGGGAAAGGGTGAGACCAAGGAGGGATATACTCATAGACAACTGAAACAAGGATGGGAATTTTAAATCAAGGCTTAGCCCAGATCTAATGTACATCAGCAAGCACAGGGGCGATGGGTGAACAAGGTTTGGTGCGAGTTAGGACATGTGCAGCAGAGTTTTAGATGACGTCAAGTTTATGGAGGTCAACCAGGAATGTGTTGTAATAATCAATTTTAGAGGGCTTGGATGAGCTTTTCAGAAGCAGATAAACTGAGACAGGGGCGAAGTTGGGTAATTTTACAGAGGTAGAAATATGCAGTCTTAACGATGACACAAATATGTGGTTGGAAGCTCCTCTTGGGGTCAAAAAAGACACCAGGGCCTGGATATTCACATGGAGAGCCTCTCCAACACATTAGAGAGCCTCTCCATCGCTGCAAAAATGGTGGACGAGTCCAAAAATCGGAAGTCCAATCCCCCCCGAACATGTCACCTATCATTTTCACAGGGGCAGGAAGGGGGTTAGGTTGCATTTTGCACATGTGGAGGCAGCTGCCCATAGAAATCAACAGCTGCCCCCACTCATGTGATTTTCATGTGAGGGGTATCTGAAACCCAACATGCACAGGAGCAGGAACTTTGTGGATTTTTTTGGATAGCCAGGGCACCCTTTTGGGGAGCTAAGGTACCCCTTTGGATATAGTCCCAGGACATCTTTGGGGGAGATCAGGTGCCATTTGGGGAGGTCAGTTGCCCTTTGGGAGACATCAGGTTACCTTTGGGATTTCTAAAATTAGGCATGAATGTGTGTAAAGGGTGCATAAACTTACTGGAACTGTGAAGCTCATTGGAACTGTCAAAAACAATTGTCGAAAGTGTCAAGATGAACTGTCAAGAGGAACTGTCAAAAATAACTGTCAAAACCATAGCCAATGACTTCAGTCCTTGATATGAACTCTGTTCTCTGTAGCTACTGACGCCATGGTTCTCACAGGCAACTCACTCAGGCTGAAACAGAATGTTCAGAATTATGGGCCTGATTTTCTTTCCTGCGACAGGAGCGCAGAGTTGCGCCATTCCGCAAAAACAACTGTCAAAAGTTTCAAGATGAACTGTCAAAGGAAGCTGTCAAGCTGTCAAGGAATTTATAACTTCTGCCCTTTGACTCTTTGAAAAAAAAAGCTGTCTGGAACATTAAAAAAGATTGCTTGCTATTTCACTCTGTGGGCATAAGCCTTAGGTTTACCATTATTGGATTAGTGCTACATGACTGATTTCAGAACCATGGATGCCAGCCATTTCACAGTTTGATTGACAGCTCCAAGTGACCTGGACCCTTTGAAGTGGGACTATGTATTCCATTGCTTGTTTTATCAGGGATTATGCAACTGAATGAAATGTTTTATAGCTGAAGGAATATTAATGTAGTTAATAAGTTTTTATGAATGAGAGATTTTTTCCCAAAAAATAAAGTCTGCAATGGACACTTGGAACTTCGTTTTATTGAATCACAGTATGGATCTGGAGGTCTGGTGGATATTGGGTGAGTTGTCATGCTGGTGTAAGGGCAAAGGGTGATGTGTGAGGGGCCATGGGTTGGTATGAGTTGGCAATAAATTGGTAAAGGGGTTATAAAGGACCATGGGGCTGAGTGGGAGCACAGGCTGGCATGGAAAGTATGGACAGCCATGGGGGCAGATGGGCATAGGTTGGCATGGAGGATATAATGGACCATGAGTGGTGGAAGAGGACATAGGTTGGCACGTAGGGTATGCAGGGTCATGGGGTGTGGGCACAGGGGCATAGGCTGCCATGGAGGGTATGAGGCATCATGGGGGTGGGTGTGGGGCCATGAGGTGTCATGGGTTGGCATGAATGGGACCTGGGGTGTGTGCGGATGGGGGTGAGGAGGTGCGAGGGGTTATGGCAGTTTAATGATTTTCTGGGTTTTTTTAACCTTGATACAGTGGCAGTGCACCAAGGCAAGCCTTACACCCAGCTCGACTCCACAGCTGGTATCCTTCGCACTCAGCCTGGGGGTGCCTGGCCCGCTCCCAGGGAACCCCATCACCCTGGAACAAAAATTCCGCCTTCCAGGTCACTTTCTCCAGGGTCGTGTTTGTGGAGCCGGGGGCTGAAGTCATTGGTTTTGGTTTCCCTAAAATTTAGCTGGAGGAAACTTCTGCCCATCCAGTTTGACATGTTAGAGTCAGGGGAGGGGTCAAAAGCAGTGATGGTGAAGTAAAGCTGGGGGATGTCAGCGCACATGTGGAAACCGATGTTGTGTTTTTGAATGGTGTTGCTGAGGGGCAGCATGTAGATGAGAAAAAGAGTTTAGCCAAGAAACTCTCTCCTTCATAAAAACCCATAAAAAGGCCCTTAGGGGACACCAGAGATAACAGTGAAGTAGTGGGAAGGGAAGTCTTGCAAGGAATTCTCTTCTTTATGACTGAATAGATAAGAATGGAACCAGATGAGAGCAATTCCACCCAGCTGGACGATGGTGAAGAAGTTTTGGAAGAGAATTTGATCAATTGTGTCAAAGATAGGCAGGTCAAGAAGGTCGAGGAGGGATATTTTGTTATTTGATGTATAGGATATAAATATTTAGAAGATGCATATAGGAATATAGTGCCATGGGTTTAGTGCAAAGGCACAGTACTGTGGAAGCCTGCCAAAGTGTTCCATTGCGCAATCAAAAAACACAGCCTCCAAGAGCTATGGTAATAGGAATTCATTCCAGAATGTAAGCTAATATTAAAACATTCTGATATCAATTCATTTCGGTATGTTTTTAAACTGGAGCCTATTCTGATAAATGGTCACATAAAGTTAATTTTTATCAAGAACGCCTGCACACATACAGGTGTCACACACCAGTTATTATTTTCTGCTTTACAATTGCTACCTACAGAAATTTTGTGTAGAACTCCCCCTCATGTAAAATTATTGTCCCTACAGTAAAAAAGAAAGGAAGAAATTACTTTCACAACCTCAGACATCCCAAAGCACCTTGCAATTAAGCACTTTGAAATTATAGTCACTATTGTAATGTAGAAAATGCAGCATCCAAATTGCACAAAGCAAGGTCCCACAAACAGCAATGAGACAATAACCAGATAACCTGTTTTAGGGTGAATATTGGTCAGGATGCCAGAAGAACTCCCCATTCTTCTTAGAGAAGTGTTGTGCGATCCTTTACATCTATCCACCTCACAAGGTAGATGGGGCTTCGGTTTTAACATAGCCACTGAAAGATCGCATCCCCAACAGTGACGTACTAAAGTAACAACCTAGATGTCTCAAGTCTCTGGAGTGGGACCAGAACCCACAACCTTCCAACTCAGAGGCAGGAATGCTACCACAATAGAGACATGAATAAATTGTTTATAGTTTTCAATTGCGTTTTCAAGAGAAATCTGCACAAGATAGCATATTAAAGCACAAATATGACAGAGCATTGTGAGTTAAGAGGTTTCCATTTATTGTAATATTTATAACAATGGGACAATTAATTTGTAATTTATTCCTGCTGCCTGGATGGCTCAGGTTGTAAGTATCCCATCAAATGAAGACATGAAAGATCCTAGATTTGATTCCCTGTCCTGATCTCAGACATGACACTGATGTGAGTTCTACAATGTGTTTCTGCAGCCCTGATCAAGGCAGGGAAAATGAGTTTGGCTTCTTGCTTGCTGTTCACATTGGGAAGACCCTAATGGAAATTGGTTAAGGATAGGATCAAGTTTGACTGTGATTCCTCCTAATATTGAATAATCTTCCAAAATCCACTATCACCATGAAGACAGGTGTCTTGGGCAAGGTATTACAGCATAGGTCAGCACCTGTAAATGGGAAGAGAGCAGTGGTTCTGGGAGGTCGGGGGGTGGGGGGCTGGGAGGGGTGAAGTGGTTTGATTTTTATGCCTCTTTTCAAAGGAAATGTGAATCTGATTTGAAATATGAGATGAATAGGTTCTTAAAAGCTCAAGATTCATACACTCACTGTCTACCATGCATCATACTAAATCTTGAAGGAATAAAGCTGTACGTTTTCTAACAATTAATCCCACATTCGCAAAATATGTTAGGAAAGCTGTTTTTTTCACCCAGGGAGCCACAATCTGCTTTATAGATAAAAACCAATTGTCAAGGTCCGCTGCGACTCATATAAAGTAATTCTCTGGTGTGATAGGACAAACGTTTGCTGTAAGCCATAAAGCGTGAAGAATACAAATAAGCCAGAATCTAGAGGGGGAGTTAAGTGCAGTTTAGCCACTTGCACTTTTCAAATCCAAAGAAAGCTGTAAAGATAGATTTTGAACTAAACGACACATGATTAACAATACATTCCAGTGAAATATGTGCTTTAACCCTTAGTCATCTCAGAAGATTATTTAACGGAAGAAAACTTTTCAGTAGGAGCTCCCACAATGTCAAAAGTGGAACTCAGCCAAAAGTACCTGGAAGGTCCAAGGTTCAATCTTTAGTCTGTGCTAAAGCGGTTATTTCTCATGTGTAAGCCTCAGTAGCAGCAGATTAATAGGAGTTGAACCTGATAACATTTTGTTAACTATTTTTCCATTATAAATTCCTAATTCCACATTTATAATGGAGACTACCTCTGTAAATGTGCCACACTGTCATTATACCCACTACCAGGGGAAGCTGTGTTGTGCTTCAGTATTGCATCTCAAAGCTCCTCAGCCTGTACAAAAAAGAAACTCATATGATGCAACTCCACTTCTGTGCTTCCAATATTCTGTAAATGTTTCTATTCAATATGAAATCAAAGTATAATATAAAAATAGGACATGGTGTTTGAGTTTGGAATGGGGACTGAATTATGCTAGCATCCTGACTCTTGTCCCTTAACCCTACTTCACCTGAAAATTGCAATAGCATATGGGCAATGAGAAGGGAGGTCTACTGGTACATAGAAAAAAACTCTGTTTGCATTTAAATCTTAAATATCACCTGTTCCAAAGTACAAGCATCAGAGATAGCAATATTGTATCTGAAGGGGCCGAACAAAACTTCAGCTGAACAAGTATTGCGTGGCATGTCCATGAGAGTTGCTTATGATCTCCTAGTTAGTGGTACTTACTGCTTCAACTAAATAAATGTGTGTGTAAGTCCTACTGGAATTGGTCAAGGTCTAATGTTCTGTATTGGGCTGATGGCTTTGAAGAAGGAATTAAAGGGAAAACTAGAAAAAAACCTAATAGGAAAGCGAGAAAGGGTAAAAGATTAAAAAAGGACAAGAAGAATGTAAAAAATAATAGGAAGGATATGAAAAAGGAGAGACCATAAGACATAGGGATAAAGATTAAATGACTTAAATTAAAAATGCCCTTTTAAATAATATGGTTTTTTTTAAATGCAGATCGTTTTATCAGAGCAGAAGTGTGGAAGTTGCTGTGTAAATGGATGAAGGATGAGACCTACAGTGCTAATGAGTTTTCTGACATTTCAAGTTTAAGCCATAGTGAACCTGCCACCTATGCCTTAGCACTCAGAGACCAACAGAAAAAGAAATATGGAGAGATGAATGAGTAACAAATACAAAGTGTAAGTGAGGGAGAAAATGTTATATGATGATATAAATCTAGAATTGCTCTAGAATCCCACTTGATCTTGATAATATCAATCAAGGAGTTTGCAGACCTTGTCTGAATATAATTTATGTCCTTGTCCTGAAGCCTTGAACTTGTGTTATGGGATACTACTATACGAATGATTAATGTGAAAGTCCTCTGTGCGCTATTTTAGTATTGATGCTAACCCACTTAAATTAACTAATGACTCTGCTAAATTAGGAGAGGGGGGATGCATTAAGTGTCCATATGCTAATGTCTCACACCATCATTTTTGGACTTAGGTGTTTTATGAAACTCATTCCCATTGAATTGCAGTTTTCACTTCTGCTCGATGTTGTCTATAATTCACGAGAGATGTTGTCACTTCTGAATGATTCAGTCACCTTTTTCCTTATTATAGGGAGAGACATTCAATGTCCTCAACATCTACATGAATTGCCTTCCATCACTTATATGTAAGAACACACTGGGCATAATTGCCTTTCCTTCCTGTCAGAACTGAACATTAAAAGCAATAGCATGAGTCACTTATGCTACAGGATGTAACAGAATTCAAACTATGCTGCACTTTAATTTCAAAGTATCATTACAGAAGGAGGTCAGATATGGGAGATTATTTAATTATGGTGCACCCACAGAATTGAGATTGTAAGAGACATTGCAACTTGGACTTTAACTTGATGTTACCTAAGACATACTGCAGGTGGCCCAAAATGCACATTTGTAAGATGTTTAATAATTCCAACACCCAATAGCTCAACTAATCTATGCATTAGCTAATACTTCAATTTATTAATATGTTCCCTCTTGGTGGTACTGAACCATACAGAACAGAAAGTTACTAAGTTGATATAAAGTTTGTGCTTTAGCATCGCCCAATGAGGCAGCTAAAGAGTTGTATCATTGGACTCAGCGCCCTTAGCTAATAAGAGGCAAAAATCAGGCAGGATCGTCACTCACTGCGAGCTCAGACACAAAAATAGCCAGTTGGGGAGCTACCAGAGGGTGGCTGGGTTCCATGTACTAAAGATTAACAAATATAAGGAAAAGGGGGGAAATTAGAAGAAAAATAATATTCATTCTTTGCCATATAATAAATGTTTTTTGATTGTTTTCAGCCTGCATGTCATTTCAAAATTTCCTTCACTTTTGCTATGAATGCAAGTTCGGAATGTAGGAATAGAATCATTTCCCATTAAATAAGCATCCCTCTGTATGGTGTGTGTGTGTGTATGTCCATGTATTCTAATTGAAATTGCATATTCTTTGCTCAGTGCCTACTTCAACCTCTTAACATGATCTCTGTGACATTCTGCATGATCACTTTCCCAGATCACAGTCCTGTGCTGTAAACAGACTTGTTAAAATATCTCCATAGCAACTGAGTATTAAACTGCAAAGCTGTTTTCAAAAAGCAGAATATGGCATTTCAGCTGTAACATGCATATTACTGCAGCAGACTATACAATGCGCCACACCACAGCTCAAGTGCTGACCTCCTACAAGGAATGAAGGGTTGTTAACAAATCACAGTTTAAACCTCTTGAATTAGTCAGTAGATTATAATATAAATGGATAATCCTGGACAGAACCTTACTGGGATCAAATTAAGCCAAGCAAAACAATCATGACAGAAGATTAAATTGGTTGTAACAAAACGTCTCCACTAGTTACCATTATGCACAATGTGCCTTGAGTATCAGAAGCTTTAACTAGAAATACTGTACAAGGAAAATTACAGGTTTATGGCTCAAGAACAGAATTAAAATTCTTGACATGGACCAAACAAAATCTGAAAAAATATCTGAAGCTTTGTTTATGCAAATATCACTAAAAGATTGCAAATTAAGGTTTGAGAATAACGCTGCATGAAGAATAAATTAAAGATTGTGGGAAATTAACTGTAGTTCTCTTTAACATTACATTATTTTCCCTTATAGAAAGCAATATTAGAATGGCGTTACTTTTAATATCTTGCTTATTCTGGGCAGATGTTAGCACATGAGTGCCACCTACAGGATTTCCCAATCTTCAACCTTGCTATGAAGAAAAGGATATATAAAAAGTAATTTCGTGCAAGCATGAGTACGAATAATAGTATGATATATGATGTGAAATTTATAGTTATGATGTATTTCATTTCCTTTTCTTGCTGGTGGAGATAATTAAAAGGATGTGGGAAGCAAAGAGCAGAAAAGACATAAAAAGAAAGTGAAAATTGAAAAGTTTGCTTACAGTTCTACTGTGGTCAATATGAAGTTGAAGTAATGTGAGATGATTTCTTTGAGATGGTCTCACACAGCCTACTTAATTTTCTGTGCTCAATTCAGTTATTTGTCAATGATGCAGGCGATGGCATTTTCCAATAAAAGAGCCCCGGCCACCTCCTCCAGACCTTCAATGAAGCCACCAACATGCTTTGGATGTTTCTAAGGGCTCTGGGATTGCTTAGCTCTTGATATCCCCCTATCCTTAGTACTGAGAATATGACTAGGTCTTAGCTGTAGTTTACATGTATTGGTACAAAAGATGTCCTTGAGGTCTGCAGGAAGACAAAGAGCTCCAAACTTCACTGATAAAAATGTACAAATTCTTCTGGATCAAGTGGCCATATCCAGTTGACAATAGTGAGATACGGGTGATAATGTTTTCATAACATTGCTGCTTTTGTCCTATTTGCGCTAGTAGGGATCCTAGAGGTTGGTTGGTGCTGATAACTTTAAACATGACACTGTACCCAAAGTAAAATTGTGTGCAAAATTGATTATTTTCCTATTTATCTCATTGCTGTTTGTTCGATCTTGCTGTGTTATGAGCTCAAAGAGTACATTTCTTCTAATACAATATTTTTATTGGAACTGAATGTAACATGGCTGCCCTCAGTCTGTGCCTCATGGCAGAGATCACATGACTACAGCAAACCAAGTAGGACCATTAGTACATGATTGCATTTCAATGCCAAATATCTCCCTTTTCATAAAGAACAAAAGGCAAATTTGCATATAGTTGTTTACTAGTGCAGAACTTGATATTGCTAAAAAAAAGGCCATACCAAAGCTTTTTGTCTTGCACTCATCAGGACACTATGCAAGAATACCAATATAAGGAGAAAACAACAATTGATACTGTATGAGAAAATGGAAATCCGATTGGTAGAGGCATTGTCATGGAGAATGCACCGGTGATGGGGACTGACAGTTAACTGCCAAGCATTCTTTGAAATTTAAACCAGGCAGCTTGATCCTGATTGGTCAAGATACTGCCCTGAGTGCAAGATGAAAGGCTTCGAAATGTCTCTTTTTTCAGCAATACACAAATTTGCATGTTGTATCGTGTGTAACTGAGTTACCCAAGTTACCCACTATATAACAATTGTTCTCATGCATTAACAAGCTGTTCGTTCCCGTGACACTTGTTGTTGCTATAGTAACTTGTTGTTGCTCCATTTCCGTTGTTGTGAACCGGTGGACCTCTGGAACTAATGGTCGTTCTGTTCTCTGTGCAGTTGGTGAGATCCCACTTTCCTGCTCGGCTGTCTGCAGTGAAGGAACAGCTTCTCTAGTTGTTCGTATATGCCTGTGGTTGCGGCAGTATATTTGGCCGTTCACGTCCACCGTGTACGATCGAGGTGACAACTGCTCTATGCATGTCCCAAGTTTCCACATAGGCTGATTCCTGTTGAGAATATTGAAAGTTTGTACCCTGACTGGTTCTCCAATGCTCAGCTCTGGTAATGGTTTGGCAGCTTTGTCAAAATGAAATCTGGCTTTCTGCCATTTCACCTTGATTTTTTCACTCACGTCTATCACTACTCCTGGCTTCTGTAGCTTCTTTGCTATTGGAAGAGTAGTTCTGGTGCAGTGTGACATTAGTCTTTGGACTGGATTACTTTCCATGCCTTCAGTCGGTGTGTTTCTCCACTCGAGGATTACCTTGTGTACATCTGTGCTACATTTACTCAATTGCTTGATGATCCCTTTGGTGACTTCCACTGCCGCCTCAGTCTTTCTATTCGACTGGGGGTAGTGTGGAGATGGTGTGTAGTGTTGAATTTTCAAATCCTTTGTGACGCGGCTCAATTCTTCACTGGTGAACTGAGGGCCTTCGTCACTCATCACAATGTCTGGAATACTATAACAACTGAAGTGTGCTTTCATGCATTCTACAATCTCACTGGTCATCATTGAAGTCAGCTGGTCTAACTTCCAGTAGTCAGAATAGTAGTCTACAGTGACAAGATAATCAGTTCCTGCTAGAGTGAAGAGGTCTACTCCCAAGTTCATCCATGGTCTGTCTGGGATGTCATCAGCAGCTCTCTAGCTTGCTTAAGCTTGGTACTCATTACAAACACCACATTGGCTGATGTGGTCTTTAATTTCATTACTCATGTTTGCCCAGTAGAGCACTTCTCTTGCCTTTCTCAGACTTGACTCAATTCCTTGATGGATTGCATGGATAAGCTTCATCATCTCTCCTCTCACCCCCTTATGGATAATGACTCCATTTCCTTTGTATAGGATGTCATATTGGGCTGTCAATTTATCTTGGTATGCCCAACATGCTCTTGGGACCACAGGTGCATCCTTGATGCTTTCATGCCATCCTTTCATCACCACTTCTTGCAGCACTTGGAGAGTTGCATCTGTTGAGTGGTTTGCTTGATTTGAGCAAAGCGCTTGTCTATCAGATTCAATTCTCTACTGGGTTAATGACTTCCAGAGCATGTTGAGCTGCTGCTTCATGTTGAATCGGGAAGATTTCACATTCTGCTGTAGCATCCTCAACTTTCTTCATAGGGAGCGCTCTCAACAGCATGTCAGTGATGCACATCTGTTTCCCTTGCTTGTATGTCACATCCAGATAATATTTCTGCAAACAAAGTAACATCCTTTGCAGACACTTTGATAGATAGTAACATTTTGAGGATGATGCTTTGAAATGGCTTCTGGTCAGACTCCACTGTCACTTCGTCTTTCCCAAGCAGGTATTGATGAGAATGCTCACAAGCAAAAACAATAGCCAGGCACTCTTTCCCAATCTGAGCATAGCATTGTTCAGTTTGTGTTAACGCCCTGGATGCAAATGCGACTGGTTGTCCTTGCTGCATTAGGGTTGCTCCGAGACCTGTCTTGCTGGCGTCTCACTGCAAGGTGACTTCATCATTGACGTCATTATACTTCAGCACCATCGTTGTTGTCACTAGTTGTTTGATTTTGGTGAATGCGGTTTCTTGTTTTGTACCCCAATACCACTGCACATCCTTGGCAGTGAGCTGGCATATGGTTCACACTCCGACGACAAATTAGGCGAACGTTATGTTAAATAGTTCACAAATCCAACAAATCGCTGCACTGCTTTCACATCTGTTGGATGCTGCATCACTGCTACAGCTCCCACCTTTTCAGGATCCGGACGAAGACTTTTTGCTGTCAATACACGACCCAGGTATTTTTTTTCTTGTGCAGCTTCAGGTTCATCTGATGAGCTCTCTCTAGCAGTCATATTAAATTCTGATCATGGTCAGCAATGGTTTCTTCCATTGTGTCTCCACACCTATAGACCAGTAGTTCATCCGCTATGGCTTCCACTCTGGGAAAATCACTGACTATCCCATGTTGTCTGCATTGATACTCTTCTGGGGCTGTGAAAATGCCAAATGGCATGCGCAACCATCTCTATCTTCCAAAAGGCATCCAGAATGTAGTTAGACAGCTGCTGCTTTCATCCAGCTTCACCTGCCAGTAACCATCCTTCACATCTAGGGTAGTAAAGATCTTTGCCTTGGCAAGTTGTGGCAAAATTCCTTCGATAGTTGGCACGGGGTAGCGTGATCTCTTCAACACTTTATTTGATCCTTTGGGTCTATGCGTACTCGCAGCTTTCCAGGTTGTTTTATCGCTACCATGCTGCTAATCCAATCTGTAGGAGTTATCACTTTTTTGATTACTCCCTTCTTTTCCAGCTCTTCTACCTTGTCTTTTAGGCTTACCTCGAGGGCAACTGGAACTCTTCTCGGCAGATGCTGAATTGGTCTTACACTCTCATCTGCTTCGAGATGATATTCTTCTGGAAGACAGCCAAACCCTGTAAACACATCTTTGTATTTCTCTAGAATCTGTACAGCGGTCAATAGTTTAATGTGCTGTGACAAGTTGTAAATCTATTTTTGGCACATTTAGGGTTACCAGTCCAAGCTTTAGACTTGGTCCGGCTGAGGTGAGTGGCTTTTGCATACTATCTATGATCTGGAATTCCAGATCTTCATTCTTGTCATTGCATTGGGCTCCCAGATTAATTTGTCTTCTCGGTACCATATAGCCTCAATCTTACTTTCGAGGGCTTCATTTTTGGATCACCATGTTGAGCCATTTCACACAGGTCTGTGAAGATCATGATGTTGAATGATGCGCCAGTGTCTATCTGACACTTCATGTTCACTTGCTGCTCTCCTTCTGTGGTCATCATTCTAACAATCACAAATCATTTATTGCCCATGGACTTGACAGAGCCAACCTCTTGTATGGTGTATAGTGATTTGTCGGACTCTTCAGCTGATATCTCCTCAGTGGCCATCTGTAGAGGTTTGCTTTGCTTCTTTCCCAAACACGTGTGCAAAATGATTTGGCTTCTTGCGGTTAAAATAATGCTTTCCCCATGCTGGACAACCCTTCTTTTCCTATGTGTGATGTCCTCTGCAGTATTTGCATCCTGCCCTTTGTCTGTGATGGTTCTGCTCTTTCAGCCAGAATGTCTATCAGCATAATGCAAAGCCTGATATATTCTGCTATACATATGCTCTAGCTGATGTTTTACAACCTCTGCGCTTTTGCACAGGTCGATCGCTTTCTTGAGAGTAAGTTTCCCATCTCTCAGCACACTTGCCCTCACTGCAGAATCTCTTATGCCTAAGACAATCCTGTCTTTAATGAGATCATATTTTAGTTGCCTGAAATCACAGGATCATGCAAGAAATGTTACTGCAGTCACATACTGATCAATAGACTCGTTTAAATCTTGAGCCCTAATGTTGAACACATACTGTTCATAAGTTGCGTTTGCTTGGGGTTCAAAGAATGACTTCAAGGCTTTCAAGATTTCTGCTGTCTGTTTTTTTCTGCTCTACGGATAGATTTAGGGTGGAATACAATTTGTAGCAGTCTCTCCCCAACATTGTTAAAAGTATTGCTACTCATATTGACTCTGGCTTGTTAATTAAATCTATTGCAATCTTGTAGTTTTTCCATTGCTAGTTCATAAACTGCCAGTTCTTACACATATCACCTTTCATTTCAACAAGAGCTGGGAGAGGAAAATTAACAGCCATTTTAACTCACCCAGTGATTTACTTGCAGTTTGTTTGCTTTTCTTCAGCAGCTTTCTACAGCTCTGAACTTTCTGTTTTCCTCTTTCAGTGTCTCTGGCTTCTCTCCAGCTCCTCAGAAGCTTCACTTCTGACACCATGTTATGAGCTCAAAGAGTACATTGTTTCTAGCGCAATGTCTTTATTAGAACTGAATGTAACATGGCTGACCCCATCATGTGCCTCATGGCAGATATCACATGAATACAAAATGCCAGGTAGGACCTTTAGAACATGATTGCATTTCAATCCCAAACACTGTGTGAAAAATGGCTTCCACAATTGCTTAAGAAAAGCAACAGTGACTATATTACCACTGAACCAAGCTGACACTATTAATAAATGAATTCTGTAGAGTAATGCTGCCAACCAAATCTCAGAAATTTAAATTAGCTAACCCCAGGAATTATTCTGATACATTTGTGATAGGAAAAGCATTTAATGTTCTGTCAGACACCAGATGTTATGCAGTCCAGTTGATTTAAGGACACTCTAAATACCTTGCCGTTTGACGCAAAACAATAAAGGTTTTGGGGGAAAAATATAATTTAAAAGATTTGACATTTCTGTGCAGAGCTGTTGAATTGTTCCCAGTAGTATTTTGCCATATATTATCACTTAATTTGTTAATTGCAACCATTCTGCATGTATTATGTATTATCGAATATGTCCTCTAATGCGAGGAACTGTTTCAGTAAATGCTTTCCTTGTGCTTGATAAAGCATAATTATGCTTATTCTACGAAAGGACTGTATGAGTACTGTGGAAGGATCCCATTGCGATGCCTGATTATTACGTTTAATTCAATGTGGGAATGTCCATGCAGTCCCTCAGCAAAACCATTTGAGATTTTACAAACAATTACTAAGAAGAGTTGTATTATAGCCACAATAAACATTTTAAGTAACTAATTAGGAGGAACTGAGAAATAAAGCACAAAATAGGTAGAACCAAAAATAGGCATATTATTATGGATGTAAACCTATTAAACATAATGGGTCTAAATTGGATAGCCAGTGAAATTTGGCACAGGGATTACAATGCACGACTACCCCGTGCTGGTTTAAGGTGATGCAGACAGCATACAAACTTCATGCTGCCTGCATTACTATATTAGCATGGGGCCTCAGTTCATGCAAAGCTAGCACTATTTAAAGTTAGCCTGCACTACTTAAAGGTGAGTGCATTCTGGCTGCAGCAGGGGCTAAAATTGCTTGAACAAGATTTGAAGACCTAAGGAAGGAACAGAATTGACGCAACAGGCTGGAGAATATGCCCCCAAGGTTGTCATTGGTACAGGTTGTCAACAGGAGAAGAGAGGTTCTCTTCCTTCAGGTGACCAGGGAATCATCCATACAAGAATTCAGAAGGTAATGGGTAATGGGAGAAGGTGGCTGTGGCAGTCAATGCCACCACTCTGGTGTGGAGGACCTGGATACGGTATCATGAGAATGCTAATGACCTCACATGAGTGGCTAAGGTCAATTAATGCATCCTTAATTGCCAAATCCTGTCAATTCCACCACTACCCTCACACATCACTCAAATCATCACATTCACTTCAATCAGCCACCAAATCTATATCAACCAGACTTAATTCTCACATTCATATGCTTCACTTCATCCTCACACACTTAGCACTGCTGGAAACTGCACTCATTACCCACATCTGGCAAACTCTTCCAGCTAATAAACTGTGGCAGGCACATCACCTGAATATATTGCACTGCACTGTTTCCCTGCAGGTCAAGGTGGTCTATGATAGACAGCAGCAGCAACTACCCAGCGGGAGGCATGAATAGCTGCATGTGCTGACCCACATAGGGGAGGCCTTGCTGAGAGTAATTAGAGTGGCCATCACTGAGGCTGGCCAGTGGCATGGTTGGAACTATCAAAAATGCTGGTACGTTGCTGCCTAATGCACCTTCTTAGTTCCCACTTCATCGCATTCTGTAGTCTGTTATGACATATAAGCTGCAGATGGTAAACTAATGCATCTCTTGCTTTCCCACCACTTCCTTCACCCCAAACCCCCTCATCTGAATTTATACTTTCAGATACCGAGTGGTCAGTCAGCAGTGCCTGAGGATACAGGTCTAGATGGAGAGCAGACTGCAGAGGAAGAAGCTCCATCATTTGATCCCAGCATAACTCAAAGTGAGCAAAAGGTTAGACTGTTGCAATGAGAGCTGCTGATTTGAGCGAGTAAGGGAATGTTCATGTAATTACTGAAAGGATTTGAAAAATGTTTGAAGCAACTATTTCTCCTGAGTGAGTTCTCTGAAATTTGAGCCAACGGGAATATTTTACAAATGCATGCTATATACAGCTGATCTCCCATTGCATTGATTAAAGAAAAGCTCCATTAGGTGTAGAATTCTGTACATGAATCTCCAGGTATTCATACAATTTGTAAGAGATAAACTTGCAACTTAAATGCTAATTGCAATCAGCTACAAATGCACTATGAACAACCTATCGGAATGGATTTAGTGATAAAGTATTACTACAAGCTATCCATTCCTTGAACAAAATATAATATATAAAGTTTGACACCAGATCACATAAGGAGATAAGATAGAGGATCAAAAGCTTTGTCAAAGAGCTAGGTTTCAAAAACAGGTAAAGAGGCCAAGAGGTTTAGGAAGGGAATTCCAGACCTTAGGGCCCAGGCAGCTGAAGGCATAATCACTAACAGTGGTGCAATTAAAATCGGGGTAGCAAATGAGGCTAAGATTGGATGATTACAGATTACTCGGAGGGTTATAAACCTGGAGTAGATTATAGGGATAAGGAAGAGTGAGGCAACAGATGGATTTGAAAAAAGGATGAGAATTTTAAAACTGAGGCATTACTTAACTGAGAGCCACAGGGGTGATGAGTGAACAGGATTTGGTGTGAGTTAGGACAGGTTTATGGAGGGTGGGAGATGGAAGGCTGACCAGGGGTGGAACAGACAAGTCTGGAGGTAACAAAAGCATGGGCCAGGGTTTCAGCAGCAGATGAGCTGGGATGGAGGTGGAGTCAAGTAATGTTGTGGAGGTGGGAATAGGCGAAGCTGGTGATGGCACAGATATGTGGTCAGAAGTTCCTTTTGGGGTCAAAAACAACACCAGGGTTGCAAACTGTCTGGTGCAGTTGCCAGTTGTCAGTTAGACAGTGGCCAGGGAGAGGGATGGAGCCAGTGGCTAGGAAATTGAGTTTTGTGGAGGAAATTTTTGCTCATCCAGTACTAGATGTTGGAAAAGCAGTCTGACAATTTATAGATAGTGAAGGTGTTGAGCGAGGGGCTGCTGAGGTAGAGTTAGGTGTTGTCAGTGGATATGTGGAAACTGCCCCTTTTTTTTAATGTCACCAAAGTAGATGAGAAATAGAAAGGAGTCAATGATGAATCCTTGGGTGACACCAGAGTTAACAGTGAGGGACCTGTAGTATAAGGGTCTGGCACTGTCATGAACTTGATGTACCGGACAGGCTTCTTACTTGAAACAGATAACTTTAATACAGAGCTCATTTAGAAGCTACATGCTTGAACCAGGTCCATGACTAGAAAGCTCTGCCCCTACGATGACCCGCGCTTAGGGCTCCTTCATCAGTACAATCACCTGACCCCTAAAGGCAGTAGGAAAGGTTATAACTACAATCACTACATTTCCTCCCCCTTTAGTTTTTTTTACATTTCTTATTTACAAAGAATATTTTAATCCACAACACATACATATACACAGGTCATGTGACCTCTGGGGTGGTTTTCTAATTCAGTTAGAGCAGCGTAGTTCTACCACTTGAGATTCTGCCACTGGATCGACATGACCATGAACTGCAGCATCAGGGATATCCTTAGACCATGATAGTTCAGGATTAGTTAATTCAACAGAGACATCAGGTATGTCTATTCTCAGTCAATTTGTCACCTCAGGGATTGGAGGTTCGACATCAATTACAGGCGGAATAGCTGGCTATTGAAATATCTCTCTACTCCTTAAATGATCCACATGATTTCAAACAATCTGGTCTTCCACTTCCACTTGGAATGACAAGAGCCCAGTTTAAGAGACAATTATACCAGGAACCCAACTAGGTCCATTTCAAAAATTCCGCACAAATACTCTAACTCCCACAGTAAATCTACGAGCTTTGCTATGAATTTCATGATTCAATTTCTTACTAATCTGATTCTTCTCTACCTTCCCCTCTAAGTTTGGAAACACCAGAATTAACCTTGTACGAAGGTGGCATTTCATCAATAATTCAGACAGTGTTGAACCTGCAGTTGCATGAGGAGTCGTATGATAATTGAGAAGAAAACATGAAAGTTGAGTTTCTAAAGTACCTTTGGATAACTTCTTCATTCCTGATTTGAAAGTTTGCGCTGCTCTTTCAGCTAACCTGTTTGATGAGGGATGATATGGTGCTGTTTTGATATGCTTAATTCCATTTAAACTCATGAATCTCTGAAATTCCATACGAGTGAAGACAATACCATTATCCAAAACAATGACTTCCAGTAGGCCATGTATACTAAAACATTGGCACAGCTTTTCAATAGTTGCCCACAATGTTGGTGATCTAACTTCATACACATCTATCCATTTAGAATGTGTATCAATGATCAATAAAAACATGGTACCCAAAAATGGACCAATATAGTCTATATGTAGTCTAACCCAGGGTCGACCAGGCCACTCCCACGGATGCAGTGGAGCTGAAACGGGCAACTTCTGTTGTTGCTGAGACTGGGGACAGTGCTTGGACCATGCTTTTGATGTCACTGTCTATGCCTGGCCACCAGACATAGCTTCGCACAAGCATCTTCATCTTCAAAATGCCTGGATGCGCACGTGAAGCTCTGTCAAGAGTGGTTCTCTTCCTTGCGAAGGGATGCTGACTCTCAACCCCCACAACAAGATTCCACCTGGACAACTTAACTCTATTTTACAGGCATGAAATGCTCTTATTTCTTCAGACACTTGTGAATTCAACCATCCTTGCAATACCAGCTCTCGGACTTTTGACAAAATTGGATCCCTGTTTGTCCAATTCCTTATTTGCTTCGCACAGACTGGTGAAGAGTCCAAGAAATTCAACACAAGCGCAACTTCTTGTGGCACTGGAGCATGTACAGTGCTATCTGGTAACAGAAGATGACTGAGTGCGTCTGCATTTGCCATATGCACACCAGGACAGTGCATGAAGGTGTATCCATCCACTGATAAAATCAAAGCCCAATGTTGAATTCTTGCTGAGACTATTGGCAGAATGGCTTTATCCTCACTAAATAAACCCATTAGTGGTTTATAGTCTGATAGTATAATGAAATGTCATCCGTGCAGATACTGATGGAATTTCTTCACTCCAAATATTACTGATAAATCTTCCTTTTCAAGTTGTGAATAACCCTTCTTGGCTGCAGAGAGGGTTCTGGAGACATAGTCTATTGGCCTTTCAGAACCATCACCCATCCTGTGTAACAACACTGCTCCCACATTGTAAGGGGATGCACCATAGATTAATATTAATTCTTCTTATGGGTCATAATGTTCTAGTAGACATGATGAGTGTAAAAGCTTCTTGACCTTCACAAAGGCTTCTTCTTGCTGCGCATTCCATGACCAACAATGGTTCTTTTTCAATAATAAGTGTAAAGGTGCTGTTGACAAGTTTGCCAAGAAGCAACTATAATAAATTTTCATGCCCAAAAAAGACTTGAGTTCAGTGACACTGGTAGTGGCACTCTTTGATTGCCCTGACTTTCTCCTCTACTTGATGCAACCCCTTGGAATCCACTCGGTGACCCAAGTAGATGACTTCTGTCACTTGGAAAGTACATTTCTCTTTCTTTAATCATACACCAGCTTCCAAAAATCTTCTTAAAACCTCTTCTAAGTTGGCCAAATGTTCGGATTCTGTTGATCCTGTGATCAGGACATCATCCAGGTAAATCACAACTTGGGGAAGTCCTTGCAATAGGCTTTCGATGGTCCTTTGGAAGATTGCACACGCGAATGATACACCAAAGGATAGGCGTGTATATTGTACAGGCCCTTGTGTATGTTGATGGTTACATACCTCTAAACATGCTGTCCAGCTCAAGCTGTTGGTATGCATGGCTCATGTCCAGTTTGGTGTAGGATTTTCCTCCAGTTAACTTAGTGGATAAATCTCCTATCCTCGAGATAGGATATTTATCTAATTTAGCTGCCTTGTTCACAGTTAATTTGTAGTCTCCGCAAATGCAAATAGTTTGATCTGGTTTCATCACAGGGTCTATGGGTGCTGCCCATTCCAAAAATTGGTCTAGCTGGATTAAGCCTAGCTTCTCTAAGCAGCACAATTCTGCATCCACCTACTCCTTTAGGACATAAGGCACAGGTCTGGCCTTAAAGAACCAGGGTGTGGCCTCTGACTCTACATATAGTTTTGCTTGTAAGCCTCTTATCTTTCCCAATTCGACATGAAATACACTGTTGTATTTCTTTAATAGTTCAGGAATTCCTCCTGTTCTCACTTGAAATATTCCTGACCAGTTGAGCTTAATTTTTTGTAACCAATCGCGGCACAGAAGACCAGGCCCTTCACCTGTGACTATGATTACTAGAAACTGGGCTGTCTGTTGCCTTTAGGACACAGGTACTGTGGCGATGCCCTTTACCTGCATTGACTCTCCAGTGTATGTCTTCAGTTGAGCCATGGCTTGCTCCAGATTTTGTGGCTGCGTACCTTCATTTAGGTATTTAAATATGTGTTCTCCCGCAACTGTGGCCTATGCTCCCGTGTCTACTTCCATGACTAGAGGTTTCCCATTCACTTTGAAGGGTGATGGTTATTGGTTCAGTTTTTACTGCTTTGACATTGTATAGGGTAGATGTCTGTATCAGCAACTTCTGGTTCTGTTGTATTGTGCACTTCAATCATCTTGGTCTGCTAAAATAAAATACTGCAGATGCTGGTGTCAGGGGGAATATAGTAAGAATTTATTGAAAGGGAATTACTTAGCATCTCCAGGCAGACAGTGCCATCAAGTACATTAATAGTTAAGGTTTACCAGATGAGCCTTGCACACCCTTAGGGCTTGCAATCATCAGAAAGGCCCTGGGAACTAGTCTGGAGACAGAGGATGAAAACAAATAGATTAAGTGTGCTCTTCAATAGATAAGGAAAGGACAGGTGGTCCCAGCTCAGAAAAGGGGGAGAAGGCTCTGCCTGGGTGAAGGGTGATGTATGTACCTAGAACCAGAGATATCTGTTTAAGGTAAACCTATATGCTGACAAGATTGGAATTTGAACATGATCAGTAATGTATGAATAAGCGGTATACTTGTAGTTTGGTAGAGTGCTACCTCAAGCTGCTTTGAGGTGGTTCTCTCCTTGCAATTGCACAAATAAATGATTGTAACCTGTACCTGAGCCTCCTGTGGTTCATTTGCCAAAGAGACCACAACACTGGAAACCTGAAACAAAAACAAAAAGTGCTGGAAAAATTCAGCAGGTCTGACAGCATCTGTGGAAAGAAAGACAGAGTTAACGTTTTGAGTCCATATGACTCTTCTTCAGAACTCTCGATTTCACCCTGCATTGCTTTTTAACGTGCCCTTTTTTGTGGCAGTTATGCCATTCTGTGTCCTTAAATCTGCAGGTTTCTGGTACATGGTTACCCCACATCGGTAACAAATTAATTCCTGAATCGCTGCTGTAATGCATCAACTAAGCCTTTTCATTTTTTGACCAGCAGAGATTGTCTCCCACTTCGCTGCTGTCTCTCTGGTTTTCGCGCCACGCCCAGCAGTAGGTTCCTGCCCCAACTGAAAAACAGCGCCATGTTGTACACTTTGTAAAGCCTGCGAGTCCCTCTCAGCACTCTCCATTGCTAGCACTATTTCCATGGCGCGCTTCAAATCATTGTAACTTTTGCAAGGAAGCGGTGCTGAATGGCGTCGTCATGAACGCCACAAACCAACTGGTCCTGCAAAATGTCATTGAGTGTATCTCCGAAGTCACAGTGCTCAGTCAACTGCTTCAACTTCACTATATAAGTTCCAATGGACTCTCCTGGGGCCCTTTCTCTGGAGTTAAACTTAAATCTCTGCACAGACGCTTAAAAGAATTGCTTTCTGCCTCTCCTCCACTGTTATGTCATTCGCCACAAAGTAAGAACCAAGGCGCTCTATATACTGTCTCCAGTCTTCTATGGACGAGTCATAACGGTCGATTCTGCTGAGGAGTGGCATGGCTGGTGATTATACTTTTTTTTCTTTCCTTAAGAACTGGTGTACTCATGTTCTCAGGGTGAGCTGCAGTGTCAGAGCTATTTATCCTTATCGCCAAATGTACTGAACTTAGCATACCGGACAGAAACAGATAACTTTATTACAGAGCTTGTTTAGAAACTACATGCTTGAGCCAGGTCCATGACTAGAAAGCTCCACCCCTAAGATTACCTGCGCTTTGGGCTCATTTGTCAGTACAATCATGTGACCCCTAAAGGCAATAGGAAAGGTTATACCTACAATCATTACAGGCACATACAGGGTTAATGTGGGATTGAGTACAGTACTGCCCACACAGTGAGGTAAGAAGGCACATGACCCAGACCCAGGGGTCAGTGTGGTGTTGAGCAGATGCGGGAAAAGACCTAAGCATGGAGACAGCTCCTAGCCTGTACCCTTTATTGTACATGTGTAAATAGTTGTACTTGTTAATAAAGACTTATAGTTAACCTACTGAAGACTACAAAGACTTTTTTAACCAACACCCTCGCAACAGGACCCATTATTCATTATTAATAATTTTACTTTGGCCGCCCTCCTTTAAAAGAAGGTGACTCAGAGACCATTCAGAGATGCCACCGTTCATTTCTGTATTTAGTGGCTTGAGGCTGCCATTGTTGCCTGCTGGCAGCCTGAGTCAGAAATGTATTAACTATGCAGGAATATCCTGTTTAATTTTATTAGTATTTACAAAGTTATCCTTTTTTCAGTAAGTTGAATGCTGATAAAATTGGCTTGCAACTTAATTTCCACCAAATTACTATGAACAGTTTGAAGATGATCCAGTCTATAATCAGGATGGTAGTGAAATAGGGCATGTGTGCCTTCAGCAAGTATGGAAACTGATCCAGCAACCCCTATGCCAGAAGTTTCTCTTCAACCTAATTGAAAAAAGCCAAAGAAACCTGCCAATTGTAAAGAACATACTGCCTTGCCACAGTTGTCATTTTGGTTATCCTCTGTCAAATCGTTTGAATCTTATTTTTCATGTTTCTGCTTTTGGACAGAGCTGTTCATCATTCTAGCATTTACAGTCAGTCTGGAGAAAAGCTTTGCCTCTTTTCTACAACCGTTAACCCTCCCTTTGCCTTTTGTTCCATGAGATCTTTGTCATCTAATCCCTCCTGCCCTCTACCCTATCCAAGACCACCCCTTTTCTGCATTATGTGTGCATTGGATCTTCTGTTTTGTTCTTCCTCCCCCTCCCTGGTTTCAATGGCATAAAGCCCATTGCATTTCTACCCTCCTTCAGTTCTGCAGAAAAGTCATATTTGGCACTAAACCGTAACTCTGTCTGTCTCTCTCCACAGGTGCTGCCAGATCTGCTGAGTGTTTAAAGCACTTTCTCTTTTTGGGCCATAACTTCCAACTAACGTCGGAAAGTGCTGGCCCACAGGAACTGGAAGCAATAAATACCAACTTACCTGGTCTTGAAAATTACGCTGCCAATTTCATTCACCGGTGCTGCTTGGGGCCTGCATTGAAAGATGCCTCGCAGGCCCCAGCCAAGTCTTGCTCCTGAGGATTCAAGGGGGCCACACCTCCTTTTTTATGGCACTTGCTGCCAAAAAGCAGCTAAATTTAAAGGGCCAGTGAAACTAACAGGCCAGGGAGAAGGTAAGTGTCTAAGATAAAAGTGCATAGGATTTGGGGGCGGGAGTGTCCGGAGGAAGTCCGGGGGAGTGGGGGACTCGGTCGGAGGCCAGGTTGGGGGTGGGGGGTATGTCGGAGGTCTGTGGGAGGTGGGGGGTGTGGGGGATGCCAGGGATCGGGGGTATGGGAGTGTGGGGTTTCAGGGGTCGGTGGGGTGGGGGTGGTTGGGGGTTTCTGAGGCTGGGGACTGGAGGGGTTGGGGGATGAGGTTGGGGGGGGTTTTGGGGGGATTGGGGGGGGTCTGAGGTCAGGCGAGGTGGGGGAGTTCCATGGGGGGGTGGGGGGCGGATGTCAGGGTGTGGGGGAGTCCCATGGGGTCGGTCTGGGTCTTTACAATAGTTGCTCAGAAGTTAGAAGAGGTTTTAATTCTTCTAACCTTTTCTGGGTAACTATTGATATAACCCTACTGGAACCATCCAAAGTTTGCAATTTAAACCGCATTTTCGGATGATTCCCAGCACAGGACAGGGCAATTGTCCAGAGGAAGTGTGCACTTCTGCGCAATTGCCATGCAGACCCTTACCTGGGAATTTCCCAGAGGGATTCCCCAGCATATATTTGGGGTACCCCCCCAAATCCGACGCTGGGGAGCGCGGATGGTACAGGCCGTTGTTTCAGATTTCCAGCGTCCACAGTATTTTGCTTTTACTATATTCCCTGGGGTTGAGAATCATGAGAGGTGATCTCATTAAAACAAATAAAATTCTTATTGGCTTGACAAGATAGTTGCTGAGTAATGTTCCTCCTGGCTGGGGAATTTAGAAATGGGGTAACAGTCTCAGAATAAGGGGTTGAACACTTAGGACTGAGATCAGGAGAAATTTCTTCACTCAAAGGGTTGTGAATCTTTAAAATTCTCAACCCCAGAAAGCTGTAGATGCTCAGTCATTGAGTGTATTTAAGTCAGTAGCCAATAGAAATTTAAGTTATGGGCTATTGGAGGAAGGTGTATTTGAGGTAGAAGACCAGCCATGACCTTGTTGAATGGCCAAGCATGCTTGAAAAGCCAAATGGACTCTCCAACTCCTACTTTTTATGCTCTTTCGGCCTCTCCCTTTTCACTGCTTTGCTTCACTCTTTACAATGCACTATTCCTCTTTCTGCCTCATCTTCTTGCAGTGTTCTGCTCCTCTCCCTGCCTTTCTCTTAACAATGTTCCTTTCCTCTCTCTGCCTTGCCCTTAGTGATGTTATTCTCCTCTCTCTGCCATGCTGTTTTACAACTTTCCTTACCTTTCTCCGACTCACCTTTATTCAGTACTCTGCTCCTCTCTCGGTCTCACCCTCAATCTTGTTTATCAACTACCCACAATCTCGTTCAATTGACAATCCTTTGTCCTCTTCACCATCACTTTGAATTTCAAATTTAAGCATCTTATGGACCCCTTTCTCACTGGGATGCAGACCATCCTTTCGACTACCTCTAGTGTTTCTCTGCTTCCTTTTGTACACCAAACAAAACTTCTCCTAGGCTCCTTCCTGCCCTAGCCCTAACCAATTTATTTCTTTTGTACCTCTTTCAGCTCCCCTCATGTCCCCAGCATTAATCCATGAGTCTTGATCCTATTATCACATGCTGACCACCAAACCCCTCTTCATGACATTGTAAATGGTTGCCTCTTCTTGGAGATTGTCCCCCTCCTTTCCCCCAAAACCCACCTTAGATTGCTTTGTCATTGCAAATTACTGCCCATCTTCAACCTCTCTTTCCTTTCCAAATTCCTTGAACATATTGTCACCTCCCAAGTTTATGCTCATTTTCTCTCAATTCCATGTTTGACTCTATTCAAACCACAGCACTTGAACAACACAAACATAAGTCACACATGATATCCTGTGTGACTGCCCACTTGGTGCATCTTCTCTGACCTCTCTTCAGGTTTCGGCAGTCAAACACACCATGCTTCTCCAATGTTTCTCCTCCAGTATCCAGCTACGTGGAAATGGCCTTACTTGGTTCCATTCTTGCCTGTCTAAACATGACTAGAGAATCTCCAGCAATGGCTTTTCTTCCCACATTGCATTATTATTTTTGGAATCCCCAGAATATCTATCCTTGGCCTCTTTTCTTGCGTATCTACATGTTGTCCCTGATGACATGATGACATCATTTGCAGACATGGAATCAGCACTGATGTCAGACACATTGATGACACTCTGCTCCACATCTCTACTCGCTCCCTCAACCCCTCCATTGTCTTTATGTAATCAGAAACTTGTTTCATACCCAGTCATGGATGTTTCCTCCAGTTAAAAATTGGGCAAAGCAAAGTTATTATTTTTAGCAACTGCTGCAAACTCTGAACTTTCAATGCCGATTCCCTCCACTTCCCCTGCCATCATCACGAGTTGAATCAGTGTTTGAAACTTCAGTATTCTATTCAACCCCAAGCTGAGTTTCCAAATCCATATACACCCCACCACAAAGACTGCCAAGTTCCACTTCAGTAGCATTGCCCACTTCAGCTCATATGCTTCTGAAACCCTTTTTACGTCATTACTCTTTGTGTATACAATCGGTTTGTGGACAACACTGAATAAACAGCCCCCTTATTCGGTAGATGCAGGCAGTACTGACTAAATGGTTTCTCGACACTGTGGAGTGGGCTGGGGGAGATGGCTGACAGCACCATTGCATAAAATGTTGTGATGGTTTTGGTTACAGAATGTATCTGTGAATGAAGTCTTCATAGTCTTCTGTATATTAACAGCTAGTCTTTATTAACTACTTGTAATTATATACAAATATACAGTAAAGGATACAGGTATGGAGCTATCTCCATCTCCAGGTCTTAACGCTTCTGACATTACCGTGTGGGTGGTACTATACTGAGTCCCACATGAACCCTGCACGTACAGACCCGTCTACTACACATCCCCGCAAGTCTTCATCCCGTAGATGTAGTTACTTTAGTTTACTTCAAGTCTTACATTGTTATAAGCCTTATGCATTTACCTTATTGTTACAACCTTAATGCTATGCCAACATTATTGCAATTACAGTATTAGCATTAACAACATTCCCAATACCCCATCTTTCCCCTTCAAGTCCTTGAAGTTAGAGGTCCTGGTGGTCTGGAGGCTTTATAACTCTTCCACATCTCATTTGCCATTCTGTTGGAAGGGTGGTATGCTCTGTTGTTTCTGGATCTTGTTATTGGCTTGGAGATTGGACTGGCATTCGAGTATGCTTTCATCCATTTCTTCCATTGCTTTATGGCCAGTTCAGCTGTTGTGATGATGCATGTTTGCTGTTACTCTCACTCATTTCTTGTGAGGTATACAAAGGTGGTATTCATCTCCTTAGCACTGCTTTTTCTTTTTCTTTTTCCATGTTGGCCTTCTGGAAGCCCTCTAGAGGCTGAGGAAGAGCATCCCTGTGGTGAGAAGAAGGTTGAGTGGTATGCTAACCTCTGCTTTTTGTTGTCAATGGTGGGAGACTGCTACCCCATTGAGTATCTCATGTGGTTGTGACATGCTGGCTGCAAGTTACAGTGTGTGGACAGTGGTTGATGTGTCGACCAGCTGTGCCATCATCGTAGTTGGAGATGGAGGCTCCTTGGACTGCTGATCATTCTCTGGAGGTGCAATGGGAATCTCATGGGCAGTAGATTGATCTGACCACTGGGGATTTTCCTGGACCTGGAATGATGATGGACAAATGTGCTCCGCAAAGGGAGAAGAAAGATCGAAGGTGAAATCCAAGTCTGAATACTCTTTAGTGTTTGAGTACTCAGGACTGTGCTATTCTGGCTGACTAACAACAGTGGTAGTCTTTAGATCCTTGATCGTCTGGAGGAGATCCAGGGCTACTTAGGAATCCCTGCTCAGAAGAGAGAAAGGTTGATTAGAGATAATGTACATCAGTTCAAAGGTTTGTTTGCTGCCATACTTTAGTGGTTCCAGGATCATGCCAATGACTGGGAATCGGATTCCCCCTTCTCCATAAAGTAAAGTGTTCATTGTTTGAAGCCAGAGGCCTTTAAGCCATGGTTCTTCGCCTGACAGGACTGTCACATTGGCGCCTGAATCTAATTTAAAATTTGTTAGTTGACCATTTACTAGGGTGTCAGCATTCCAAAATGAAAAACCAGAATCTTTAATCTCACCCAAGAAGCATGGATCTGTGTCTTCTGAATCTTTGGTCTCAACCTCGTAGATGAACTTTGGGATGTTTGTACAGTGCTGGGGTTTTGACTTGCGCAGTTTACCAAAGTGTCCCTGTCTGTGGCAGTGGAAGCATTGGGCTGTGCTTGCAGGACACAGATCTTTCCTGTGAGGGCGCTTCACACTGCAGCGCTGGCAAGGTCACTCTGCTGGGCGGTTCAGGAATTCCTTCCCCTGACTTGGATTGTCCCTGCTTCTTTGTGACCTGATAAGCTGGACTGAGAGTTGGCTTCTGCCCCATGTTGTAATCTCTCCCTTTAGGATTGTCCTGTGTTGTGCACATAGTGCAGACAGTCTAACTAGCTGGTTTGCCTTATTTAAGGTAAGATCATTTTTAGTTTGTAGGAGACCAAAGAGTGAACCATCTGCAACACCCACCATGATTCTGTCTCGGATGAAGCGAGGCTTTAAATCTCTATATTCACACCCCTCTGCCATCCTGTAGAGATCATTTATGAAGGAATAAATAGGTTCCCCAGGCAGTCGGACTCTCTTATTGAATGTAGCTCTTTCCAGTATTTTGTTGGATCTCAAGTTGAAATAAATGTCAAAGGATATTAAAACTTCCTCTAATTTGGCGGGTGACTCATCAATATCCTATTCTTCAATGATGTCATCTGCAATTGGCCCTATTGATAAAGAAGTGTGTTTACTTGTTCTGCTTCTGATTTTTATTTATGCTGTGCCTTAAAAAAACTTTTCCCCAAAGACTCCAGTATTATGCCTGGTCTGGGCCTTGGGTGAGTCTGAGTGGAGTTGGAAGTGTGGAATTGTGATCCATGTTGAAGATATTAAGTGTGGGTACAGCTTTAAAAACTTATAAGCTTCCTAGATGGCATCGCCGTTCACTGCAGGACAATGGATTTCCTGCACTTGGCAGTTTTGGCAGGCTTCACAAAATGGCAGCAGCAGTGCGCTTCGGGAAGAAGAATTTTCAACAATGGCTTCATAGGTTGGCGGTCTGCCAACTTGATTTAATCAGCAATGTAGTGTTGTAAGTAGTGAAATGTTTAAATGAACTGCAGGTTTGCTATTTAAAGATTCAGGCGTCCGAGAGGTCCCTGAGCGTAAGTTAATTATTAATTTGGGGATTTTTTGTGTTCAGAAGGCCACGTGTTGCAGCTCGGAGTCGGGGAATTGGGATTAGCGATGGGTTTTGTTCAAATGGTGCTTCCGACTGAATTATTAAAAGGGCTTCTCAGGACTGGCTGCAGCCTGGAAGTGAATAGGATTTAGCTCACCATTGCAGAATATGAGCTCTGTGTGCTGAAGCTGGACTTGTAAGGGAGATTGTGTGGCGTCTTCTGCTGCAGTAAAACTTCTGCCCTTAGTTTCCAGGCTATTCTCTCTGCAGTGTTTTCTGCCGAATTTTCTCAGCATTTGTAGCTTCATTTGGGAGCTTCTTTCAGTTCTGAATCCATTGAAGATGTCCTTTTTCTTAGTTTTTCAAAATTTCTGTGAGGATGTGGATTTTTGATCTGGAGCTGTCACCATGTTGGGATGGTGTTGGTTACAGAACGTGTCCATTAAAGAAGTCTTTGTAGTATTATGTATGTTAACGGCAAGTCTTTATTAACTACTTGAAACTATATACAAATATACACGAAAGGGTACAAGGCATGGAAGTACCTCCATCTTAGATCTTAACATATCTCTGGTCAACATCACACTGATCCTAGGTCTAGGTCATGTGCCTTCTTACATCACTGTGTGGGCAGTAATGTACTCAGTCCCGCATTAACCCTGTATGTACCAGGCCCTTCTACTACATGAACAGCCCCTTCATAGGTCTGACAGTGTCATTGAATAAATGGCCCCTTAAACAGTAAATATGAGGGTAACAGTGAATAAATGACCCCAGTGTACAGTTGGACTGAATAATTTGGCCTTTCATACAACAAGTCTGAGGGTAGCATTGAATAAATGATCTCGTTAGACAACAGGTCTGAAGGCAGGACTGAATAATTTGACCCTTTATACAGCAAATCATGGGACAGCATTAGTGCATCGGGCCTAATTGAAAACCAAAGATTCCATTCATCTTTATTCCCTTGTGCAAGAAAGAACCTGCATTGTGACAGAGAAAAAAGTGATCTGCTATCTGTTCAATTCCAACAGAATGAAAGCAGAACATTGTTGTGTCAATGTTTTCAATAAATGGCCCCTTTATACACTGGCTATGAGGTTTGAGGGTAAACTGATTAATTATACAGTAGTGTTTAGTGTAACACTGAATCAAAGTCCCTTTATGCAGTAGTACTTAGTGTAGCACTGAATAAATGGCCTTTCCATACAGTAATAGAGTGCAGTGCTGAATAAACAATCCCTTTATACATTAGAATCAATTTCTGTACTAAATAAATGACACCTTTATACACTAATATTCAGTTCAGTACAGAGTAATTGCCCCCTTTATATGGTAGTATTAAGTGTATTGCTGAACAAACAGTTCCTTTAAGCAGTAGTATTGAAATGCAGTATTGAATAATTGGACCCTTTATACAGTAGTATTAAATGCAGTGCTGAATTAATGGCCCCTTTATACACTAGGTGGCATCTGAGAGCAGCACAAATAAATAGTAATCCAAAAGCAAACTGCAGATACTGGAAATCTTGAAATAAAAACAGAAAATGCTGGAAATGATCAGCAGGCCTGGCAGCATCTGTGGAGAGAGAAAGAGTTAGTATTTCAGGTCGTGACATTTCACCAGATGAAAGGGCACAACCTGAAACGTTAACGCTGAATAAATAGCCCCTTTATGCAGTGGATGTGAGGGAAGCATTGAATATAACCCATGTCTTATATTTATTTGCTTCTCAGACCTGGCATCACCGGGAAGTTCTTTAACTATTGTTCATCCCTAGCTGCTTTGAGAACTTTGTGAAGGGTCACTGTCTTTTGATACAACTTGCTAGGCCACTCCAGAGGACAGTTAAGGGTCAAACACAATGAGCGGAACTTTCCGTGCCCGCTGGTGTCAGGTGTGTTCAGCAGAGTGAGCGGACAATATGGTGAGAAGGCCAGAAATCGGTTTCATGACATCGTGAAACCAGGTTTACGATCGTCCACTCAGCCTGTCAATGGCGGGCCGTGTTTCCCGCCATTGGACGTCGGGAACCCCATTGTGATATATCTGCATATCATCATAAAGCCAGCCTGCCAGAATCAACCGCTCATGTTTGATCATCCGCCCATGTTGGCATGATTGCACGTGGGCATGTTTCACAACAGCATATGTAAGGCGTGCACTTGGCGAGCTGCGTTTTGAGGGGAACTTGGAGATGAGTGCACAATAATGCAGCGCTTGTCCCGGTCGCCTGTTATACTTAAAAGGTTGAGGCGCGTTGGAAGATGCACAGGGTGGGGGGTGGGGGAGCAAGGGCTGCCCTGCAGATGAGGCGACTTGGGGGTGGGAGTGGGGGCAAGGACTGCCTTGCAATTGAAGGTAGTGCACAAGAATGCGCGGGGCCGAGGAAGGGAAGCGGCCATGCATTAGGGAAGCCTTGCATAAAGTAGCCATGCCTCGGCAGCTGAGACCGTTCAGGCGCAGCTACATTGATATGAGTGGAGTTGGGCCTCTAGCTTATCTGTCCACTCAAGCAACCAGAGGTATGAAAGTGGCACCAAATGCTCCAGAGCTTTTCACTCCTTGGGCACAGACTATAAACTAATGAGTGTTTTAGAGGACTGCTGAACAGTTGGATGATCAGATATGTTGTATAATCTCCTTGCTAAGGCTGGCCATGCAGCAGTCACTGGTGGAGGCGCTCACAATGTCATCATCTCAGTTTGGACCAGTCACCTCCAACATCTAACAGCGCAGCCTTGCAGTGTGTGTTAGGAGAATGCCTGTGCCTGAGCTGAGAGCACAGCATGCAGTCGAGTTGGTGAAGCTGGCGCCAATCAGCCAGATGGAGCGGGGCAGATGTGGGTGGGATTTCGAACAGCCATAAAGATGATTGACAATCAGTGTCACCAAAGAATGCACATGTCTAGCGTATTGGTCAGTCACATCTGCCAGCTACTGTAGGATTTGGCGCCAAGGGGACATGGAGGGCATCCACTGGCTGTGAAAGTGACCATGGCGCTCATTTTCTATGCCAATGGCTCTTTTCAGGGCTCCACAGGCAACGTCTGTGGTATATCACAAGCCTTTACCCACAAATGCATCCATGAGGTCATGGATGCCATCTTTGCGAGGGCACACAACTTTGTGCATTTCGGCTGGGATCAGGACAGCCAGGATACCATAGTGATTGGGCTTGCCCAGATCACGGCGTTTCCCACAGGTGCAGGGTGCGATGAACTGCGCTAACATGGCACTCAGATCTCCATCACAACAAGGGATCAGCCATGTCAACCATAAGGGCTTCCATTCGCTGAGTATGCAGCTGGCGTGCGACCACTACAAATGCATCTTGCAGGTCTGTGCACGGTTTCCAGGGAGTGTCCATGATTCCTACATTCTCAGTCGGTCTCAGATCCCTGATGTCTTCCAGGGTCCGGAGAGGCTGCATGGTTGGCTCCTCAGGGAAAAGGCCTACCCACAGAGTATGTAGCTGATGACACCCATATAGCAGCCTCAGACTGCAGCAGAGCAAAATTATAACGAGGCTCATGCTGCAACTCGCATCTTGGTGGAGCTGACCACCAGGATGCTGAAAATGAGGTTCCAGTCTAGTGGAACCCTGCAATATAGTCCACAGAGGGTGTCACGCATCGTCGTCGTCTGCTGCGCTCTTTACAACCTGGTGCTGCAACAGGGAGAGGAGCTGGCTGAGGAGGAGATGCAGGAGCTGGAGGCCTCCTTCAATGAGGATGACGTTGAGGGTGAGGAGGCCCTCAAAGGCAATGATGACGGCAATGAGGCCCTCACACTGGCCAGACGAGGTAGGCGTGTTTGGGAGGCCCCCATAGCTACTAGATTTGAGGAAGATGATGACAACATGCAGTGAGGAGACACCATAGATCCTCACATTGCATCGATGAACGTTTGACTCCAGTCTGGTTTATGGCAGCGCACAGACCCTCTGTGAGAATGCTCCTGTCATGGAGACGCAGTGGAGGCCCTAATAGTCACTCAATTGCAGGAGGATGACGATGACATGCAGTGAGGACATTCCATAAATCTTCACATAGCCTCTGAGAATGTCTGACTCCTGTCTGGCTGAGGGCAGCTCGCTTGCGCTCTGTGATCAGGGTCATATCATAGAGATGCAGCCATGAAACTTTAAAAGCATCTGATTCTTTGTCCGCCTTCAGCACCTGACCCCTTCAGGAGGACAGCGACATGGGTCACAGATGCTGAAGGGATGGGGGTCAATTCCACCTTAGAGGTTCTGGAGCACGTAGAGAGAATGACGGAACTCTCTGGCGCCTGCCCATGACATTCTGGCAGCAATGACAAGCACCGTTGAGGTGCAGACATCAGTAATGTGTCTATGGAATGTGAGGTCATCCATCACTTTGGTCTGAAGGCTGCACAAAGCACGGGGAAGAGGCCCTCGACACCTGCCTTTATCTTGCCAGAAAGGTTTCACATCTGAGTGACATGAACACTGATCATCAGAACAAGGGGCCATAGGCAGGGAGACATTCTTGGGAGTTTATTGACAGCAGTGAAAATTTTGTACAAGTGATTAACACCCATGCCCAGGCTGTGCAACTACATCTTCTTAACCTTCCTAACCCTGCTGCTATGTTTTGATGCACCCTGGACATCCAAAGTAGAGGTGGAGGCAGCCTGCTGACTGTTATGCCCTGTTTGTGATGACCTTGGTGGGCGTCCTCTGGAGGGTTGAGACCTGGAGGGCCCTGGCCTGCTTTTGGGTCCTGCTGTGTGGCAGTGGGACCCTCCTCGGCCTGTGGAGCTGGAGCTGCTGAGCTCACAGGAAGAGGAGATTCGGATGGGCCGGGCACTCCTGGTCTCCTGGATGGGTAGCCCCGGGGGGGTACATTTGTCTATCCTTCTCCCTATGGGTGCCTGTGGGCCCCTGGCTGGCTCCTTGAGAAGCAGGGGTAGCTGGAGTGAGGTGGAGCTGCCCCGCACTCCTTTCACGTACACACTGTTGGAGGCCAAATATGGCATCGGCAATGGAGTTCAGCCCACGCAACAATGCAGGAGCAACGTCTTGAACCAAGGTCTCCATAGCAGCTGCCATCCTACCAGTGTTGACCTCAATGCATTGGCAAGGCTGGCACTAAAACATAAGCCTGAAGGCGGATGGACTTCTCCATCGTGTCTTGCAATCTGAGGAGTGCAGCTGACACCCATTCCTGATGTTCCCGAGCTTGCCTTTGCAGCTCCAGCAACTGTGACATGACCAAGTCCAGAGGCTCATCATCTGACTCAGCCTCAGCAAATTTCTGGCCTTCAGCAGTCCTCCGAGTGCCGGATACCTGGGAAGTCCCTGCTGCCACCGCTGGGGATCAGAAAGTGCGATGTGCTCACCAGATTGTGATCCCGAGGCTATTCAAAAGCCAAGTCCCACCGAGGTGAGTGTCTCTGCACTGGCGGAGGTTGTGGGTGAGCACTGTGATGGGACTTCAGGGAGGGTTTCAGCAGATTCCTTTTCTGATCTTCCCTGGGGGCTTGATTGGAGGCCCTGGGTCATGGTCTCCCTTGGCTGTTTCCCAGATGTGCCTGCAAAAGCAAGGAGAGATAATTAGTGCATGGCAGTGGCTTGTGAAACAGGAAACATCATTCACAGCATGGTTGTCTGACGGATGTTGCACTGTTGGATCCTCACTTGGTAGAGCAGCGCCAAGCTCACCATTAGCACAGGAACGGACCAGATCCTCATCGGCCAGCAACTGAATGGCTCTATTTTCGAAGCCCATGAGGATTTTGACGTCAGGCATTCCTCCACCAGTCTGCGACCTCTCCATCTTGTTGTGTGCCAGCTTGACCTGCATGAATAGAGATGGAGAAAGTATAAGCGGGATGCCTGCTTGGCCAGATGATAAGTAAGCCTGGCATGTGGTGAGTGGTCCCATGGGCGGGATGAGGACAATGATGGTGTGTGTGAGAGAATGAATGGTGATGTCCCTTGAACTGGCAGTGAGTGAGGGCCCTGTGGTTGTGTGATGGGTTTGTGAGTGTGTGAGTTGAGAGTGATGAAAAGAGTGACTTACCCTTGTGAGATGGAGTAGATCATGCATCCTATTTCTGCACTGGGTGATTGTCCTTTTTTGCAGGGCATTGGCACTGACCACCACTGTCACCCCCTCCCAAGCCAGTTTGGTGATGTCGCTGCCCCCCCTGTGGCCAGAGTAGTGGTGGGGGGTTGGAGGGGTGGTGTGGGGGTGGTGCAGAGGACAGCACTGTGAGCCTCCACTGCATCCAGAAGGCACTCGAGGGACACGTCACTAAACCGGGGGGCCGCAGTCTTTTTGCCTTTCAGGGCCATCCTGTCTTCCGTGCGACAGTCCTGGGCTGGAAGCACTGAGAGGTGTGTACGTGGCTGCACTTTAAATGTAGTGCCTGGCATGATGAAGCGGCGAGGTGATGGCATGGCGGGTGAATGAGAGCCCACCCACCATGGAAATGGCACTTTCCCAGGAATGCATAATTAATGTGGCAGGTTTGAAGCCGCCATGGCGTCTGGTGGGTAAAACGTTGTTTTCCCCACCATTACTGCACTTAGTGCAAACCTGGGATGATGATGTGGGTCTGGAGTCCCAAATGCTATGCTGAGAGCTTTTGCTTCATTGACATAGTTGGAACCTTTTTTTATTCATCCATGAGATGTGGGCATTGCTGGCTAGGCCAGCATTTATTGTCCATCCCTAGTTGTCCTTGAGAAGGTGATGGTGAGCTGCCTCCTTGAACCACTGCAGTCCATGTGGTGTAGGTACACCCACAATGCTGTTAGGGAAGGAGTTCCAGTATTTTGACGCAGTGACAGTGAAGGAATGGCGATATATTTCCAAGTCAGGTTAGTGAGTGACTTGGAGGGGAACCCAGCACTGGAGCCCTGGTATGCCATTTGAGTTGAGGTGAACCAATCTGCAAGAGGGGAAATCTGAGCCTATTGGTGCAGTCCAAGAATGGTTTAATGTGGGGTTCTGATGAAAGGTCATTGATCTGAAATGTTGGGCTGGATTTTGCCGATCTCAGCAGCACCCTGACATCAGAACTGTTTCTGCATTTCATAGAATCATAGAACCATCCATCAGCTACAGCACAGAGGAGGGCATTTGAACAGTCAGTCCATGCAAGGGCAACCCAACTAGTCCCAATCCCTGCCATTTCCCTGTAGCCTAGCATCTCTTCTCTTCAGGTAATTATCCAATTCCTTTTTGAAAGCCACGATTGTATCTGTGCCCAACACAATATTGTGCAGTGCATTCCAGATCCTAACCACTCACTGCTTAAAAAGTTTTTCTTTATTTTGCCTCTTGTTCTTTTGACAACCACTTTAAATTAGTATCCCCTGGTTTTCAACTCTTCCAACAATAGAAATAGTTTCTTCCTATCTACACTGCCCAGACCTTTCATAGCTTTGAAAATGTTTATCAACCCTCCTCTCAACCTTCTCTTCTCTAAGGAGAGGAACACTAGCTTAGGCAATCTATCCATGCAACTGAAGCCTCTCGTCTCCAGAACCATTTTCATAAATCTTTTCAGCACCCTCTCCAATGCCTCCACATCGTTACTGAAGGGTAGTGCCCAGAATTGGACCCAATACTCTAGCTGACGCTGAACATTTTTGTAAATTTCATCATAACTTCCTTGCTTTTATGTTCCATGCCTCTATCTATAAAACCCAAGTTCCTTTATGCCTTTATAACCACTTTCTCAACCTGCTGTGCCACCTTCAATGATTTATGCATATTTACCTTTCAGACTGTCTGCTCCGACAATTGCTTTAGAATTGTATGGTGATGAAATCACTGTTTGCGAGACCAAGGGGTTGCATATGTGAGCTGTTGGTGGCATTAACTTTGGTTTCAAAGTCTACATCTTTTGAAACAGTCCCTTTTTTGAACAAGGGTGCAACTTTAGCAATTTGCTGTCCTCTAGCACAACTTTGTATCAAAAAGGAATTGGAAGACTATGTCCTGTGCCTCCACAATTTTGACCCTTATTTTCCTCAGTGTCCTTGAGCATCCCATCTGGTCTTGGTGGCCTATCAACTTTAAATACAACCAGCCTAACACCTCCTCTTTATTGATTTGTGGCCCATCTTGTATCTCAATTACCTTCTCTTGCATTACCACTTATGCAGCATCTTCTTTCCTTGGTAAATATAGATGCAAAGTACTTATTTAATACCCCAGCCATGCACCCTGCCTCAATAAGTAAATCACCTTTTTGTTCCCTAGTTTTTTCTACACCTCTTTTTGACATCCTTTTACTATTTAATAAGACTATAGAAGACTTTTGGATTCCTTTGCATGTTGGCTGCCAGTCTCTTCTCATACTCTACCTTTGCTGTCCTTCTCTTTTTTTGCACTTACCCTCTGAACTTTCCATATTCAGCCTGGTTTTCAATTATATTACCAACATAACACCTGTCATATGCATCCTTTTCTGCTTCATGTTACTCTCTACCTCTTTCCTCACCCAGGAAGCTTTGAATTTGTTTGTCCTACCTTTCCCACTCGTGGGAATGTACCTTGACGCTACCCAAACTATCGCCTCTTTAAAGGCAGCACAGTGTTCCATTACAGTTTTGTCTGCCAAGCTTTGGTCCCAGCTTACCTTGGTCATATCTGTTTCCAATCCATTGAAACTGGTCCTCCTCCAATTAATTATTTTTATTCTGATTTGCTCCTTATTATTTTCCACAGCTAACCTAAACATTAAGATACCATGATCACTGTCCCTTAAATGTTCCCCAAGTGACACTTTGACCTACTTGTCCACCCTTATTCTCTAGAACCAGATCCAGCAATGCCTCCTTCTTCATTGGAGTGGAAACACACTGATATCAAAATTTCTGCTGAATACACTTCAGAAACTCTTCCTCTCTCTGTCCTTTCTGCTATAACTATCCCAGTCTATATTAAGATAATTAAAGTCCCCCATTATAATCACTCTATAGTTCCTTGCCAATTTCTTCCTCCATATCTTCCCCATTATTAGTGGCCTATAAAATACACCCAGTAGTATAATGGTACCTCTATTGTTTCTTAGCTCTAACAAAGTATATTCTGTCCTTGACCCCTTGATCCTCTCTCTCCAGCTCTGTAATATCCTTAATCAATACAGCCACTCCTCCTTTCTTTCCTTCCCTATTTGTCCTGAAAACCCTATATCCAGAAATATTTAATACCTATTCTGTCCTTTTTTTTGAGCCAGGTATCAGTTATCGCTAGAACATCATATTTCTATGTGATTACCTGTGCCTGCAGCTCACCAACTTTATTTATCACAGTCTGTGTATTCACATACATGCACAGTAAACCCAATTTAGACCTTAGTGCATTTCTTCATACTTTTACCCCACTTAATACCTTACTATTTCTTACTCTATTGCTACCAATATCTCACAATTCTTTGTGGGCGGCAACCCATTAACACCTCTGCAATACCCCTCATATGAAGGATGGCAGGTGCAAACAAGTAGGAGGCAGGACCTGGAAGTGCCAGGACCCTTTTAAAGGGCATCCATCCCCACCCATCTTCAAAGTGGATGCTGGCAGAGAGAAACAGCGCTGAGGAGACAGTACACCAGGGGAGGGACATGGCAGTCTGTTGTAACAGGGATGCCCCAGAGCTCTCCGATGCCTTCCTGGAGCTGATGATAGAGGCGGTGTGAGTCAGACGCAACATTTTGTTTGGGAAAGAGGTGGGGAGAAGGCCTGCCAGGCAAACAAAGAAGGCATGGCTGGAGGTTGCCAGAGAGGTCAACAGCCACAGCATGGTGAGCAGGACCTGGGTGCAGTGCCAGAAGGGCTTCAATGACCTCCTGCATTCTGGCAAGGTGAGCATGATGCAAAGCCAAACTGTCAGCCCTGAGAATTTTACAGAGGCAGCACACTTCTAAGCAGGAGAGGCTCAAGGCAGGCACTGATTAGGTACACGGAAGAAACTATTGCCATTGCTTATCCTCACCTGACAAAAGTGATCAAAATGATGTAGCATGAAGCTAATGTAAGCACTAGGCAAATTCAGTAGCAGGAGCATCACATCAGATAGTGGATCAGGCTGTACAAATGGGAAGCTTGAGGGTAGCTGAAGTCTCTATATTCGCATTGCAGGAGAAACAAGCAACCAACACAAAGAGAGGAGTTGTTCAGGGAGTGGCATATCCAGCCTGACAATTCTGACTGTGTTGGAGGAGGAGGCACTTGACATACTAAGGGTGACAGCAGTGAAGGCAGTCAGAGACGGTAAGATTGGTGTGTGGCAGGGAGAGGATGATAGTTTAGTGAATTTTCCGTGGAAGTGATATGGAGCACTATCCAACTTTGTGAAGCATTTCCAGTCAAAGTCACTTGGGGCAGGATTTTAAGTTCATCGGGCGGCAGCACCTGACCCGATCGGGCGTAAAATCAAGCGCAATGACGTCAGGCGAGCATCCCGACGTCATCGCACACTCTCACGATCTTTTGGTCGGCGGGCGCTCGCGAGAGTCAGCAGTGCACTCACCGACAATTAAGAGGACTATTAAGGCCCTTAAGCAATTAATTAAGCTGTATTTTTTACTGCCCACTCAGCCGTTCGGTTGGCAGGCAGGCGAATTGGCCAGGCAGTCTTTGCATTTTTTAACGAAACCTCACCCACATAAACATGTGGGGACATGTTTATATCATTTATTAAATCTTCATTTTCCTTTGTCCAAATCTTCAGCTCCTTGAGTCAGCTCTGTGCCCTCAGGGAGCTGTCAGCGCACTCTGCCCCGCGCATGCGCAGACTTCCGCGCCTGCCCTCGTCCTGCCCCCAACCCAGCAGCACTGAGCCTTTCAGCGCGCCTTTCATGCTGGTTGGTCTTTAATTGACCAGCCAGTGTGAAATTGCGGCCAGGGCCCAGTAGCGGGTGACGGTCTGTTTTGCGGCTACTCCTGGACCTGCCCGCCGCGCCCACCCAACAAAGGGAAAATCCTGCCCTTGATGTCTGCTGAAGTGCCAGCTGAGCCAAAGGAGCCTGAGTAACTGACGTTTACTTTCTTACACAGGATCAATGCCGAAGGAATGGTTGCATCTGACTGTGAAGGCCACACCAACCTCAGAGGGCAACTTGCATTCTGAGGAACCATCATCATAGGAGCCAGGCATACCCTCCACCAGTGCAGATACATGCATTTTGGCAGGGTTTTGTACAAATTTATAACAAGGTGGTTAAAGGGCATCAGCATGGCACTTGTGATCTGGGTGGAGAGCATTGTGGACAGCCCCCATCGGAGGAAAGAGGGCAGCTCCAGCCATGCTCAACTGGCCGGTGATGCAGAACCCAAGGGGTTGTGTGCAAAGCAGGTGCTGGTGAAGCAGCAATGGGAAATGTGTGGACATCTGTCAGAGTTTCCTGAGGCAGTGCAGTCCCTTGCGCTAATCATGGAGGAGACCATTCATGACATGAGCACCTCAATGACTCAGGCATATGTGTGCATGAGGTCCTCCATTGAAAGATCGGTCACCCTCATGGAAAATCGTACATGGCAGACCACCGAGTGAATGCAGGAGCAGTGGGCCGGCATCAGTATGAAGTATTCTGTAGTCTTGACTGGTCAATAGTATTGATGATGCAAGGTTGATGCATGCCCAATCAGATGTTCTCACTCACCTGATAAGAGCAGAAATGCAGATGGGCCATGAAAAGGCTGAGGGAGGAATGGGTGATGTGATTGGAGTACAAGTATAGATACACCTGCTGGGGATTATCATGATGCAGAGAGTCTTCTGCGAGGCTACACGGCCAGTTGTCCCTCTCAGACCTCACACTTAGCCCTTCTGACTGAGACACACAATAAGACTCATGCCCTGATGATTGGTGCTGGCCCTGCACAAATGTAGCTGACGCAGCCTGTCACGGTGCCATCACATGCACAGCAACCCTGAGAAAGGCCATGGGCATCTCAGCCATTGGAAGACCCTGTCCAGCAGCCTGCTTTATCACCTGTTCAAGCCACAGGGGGAGCAGCAGTTAGGAATTCTGGCATTAGAGCAGAGAGGCAGCGTTAACATACAAAGGGGTTCGCCTGTGCGCATGGTACGATTTTGTGAAATAAATGCACTTTATTCTGAGTGAAAAGGCTGTGGTGGAAAAGTGAGATTTGTCATGTTGCTTGCTGTGGGAAATTTCAATATCGTCAGCAGGTCCTGCCTGAGTGTGAAGTCTGAGAGGGACATGTGGTCATGCAGCCTCACAGAAGACTCTGTGCATCATGATTGATGATCATCAGAAAAAGCGGATCTGTTCTTATACTCTGAAGAGGGGCATCTAAGTATTAAATGGACGCCTGATTTAGATGCTTCTATTAGAGGCTCTGCCATGTTCAGGAGAAGTGTTCCTGGACCCAGTCATCCCAGGATTCCCTGCCATCATGGTCAGTGTGTCTCTGCATGAGTCCCACCTCTTTGTTACATTAAGCACCTCTAGTTAATCCTCATCCTCAGATAGGTTGTTGTATTCTTCCCCATGGACCTCCTGCAGTTCTACTCCTCTCTGAATGGCTATGTTGTGCAGAGCACAGCTGATTGTGACAATGCAGAAAACCTTTGTGAGGGCATACAGCTGGGTACCCCCCTGCCCAATCTGTCAAAGTACCAGAACCGCATCTTGAGGGGATCAATGGTCCTTGTGTTGTCTTGGCAGCAGCTATACCTGTGTCTGTGTGGTTTCACGGCGGGGTCAACAGGCATCTCTTCACCAGTTACCCTTTGTCCATGAGGAGCCATGAGGAAGTTGTGTGGAGGACTGAAGATCTGCAACATCTGCAACTGCCTCAGAATGAAGTAATCATGACAGCTGCCAGGAAGCCTCATGCAAAGCTGAAGGGAACAGTTTTGATGGTCGCAGATGAGCTGCAAGTTTATTGAGTGGAAAGCATTCTAGTTTACAAAGGCTCCAAACTGAAATGACGGGGATTTGATGGCAACATTTGTGCAATCAGGGATGCCTTGACCTTGAGGGAATCGAGCCACTGAGGCAAAACCAATAGCCCTCTGTGCCTGAATTGCTGCCTCGGTGCTAAAGCCAACAAAGTCAGATGCCTTCACAAAAAGTGACCTGAGATATGCTACTGTAGGCTGTGAGATCCCACATAGATCAGCTGCCGATCTGTGAAAGAAGTCACATGCTAAAAAGTTCAAGGTCACTTTCAGCTTGACAGCTTCTGACGTAGGCTGTCCCCAGATCCATGAGGCAGGACGGCACAGAACTCAGACATCATCTGCCTGGATAGACAAAGCCATCGGCAGCACTGCTGTTCCAACAAGTTCAGAAAACTGATCCTAGCGTCTTACACCTGATTCCGCAGGTATCGCCATCTGCCCTTCCTACCCCATGACCAGCACCTCTGCATCCATGGGCAGTAAATGACTGATTTTGTGCTCCTCCCCACTGCTCCAATCCACCTTTGAGTAGGTGGCCCCCAATATCAGAGACAGTGGCCAGGATTTTTGAAGGGCCGTGGGGTTGGAACCCAGTGTGACAGCTTCCATTGATGTTGCACAGCATTTGCTGGCATGCCTACCTTCTAACCCGCCTCTGTCACCTTGTCAAAAACTGGCCTTTAACTCTGTTTATCTCTCCGCAGATGCTGCCTGAACTGCTGAGTATTTTCAGCATTTTCTGATTTTTTTATTTCTGCTTTCCAGCCTCCACAGTACCTTTCTTTTATATCAAATGGCGTACTTGGCCTGAAAAACAATGATAAACACTTTATTATAGGAATTCCTCAAATCTACTCCCTAGTACGGGTTTCATTGATTGCTTGCTGTGCTGGAGCTAATCGGCCTGCGGTCGCTTGGGTCATTAGATTTGGGTTTGTCTATAATTTTCTTTTGGTTTTTTTAAATTTGTGTTTTTGGGTGCTCCAATTGTTCTGAATCAGTGAGCGTAGTGTGAGATAAATAGAAAAGATTTGTCAGATTGAGTACACCTAGGGATATAGGAGAAAAAGCTATTTAAGTTTTGACTTGGAAGCAGAGCTTTCAGGGTGAGGGCACTAAAAAACACTGAAGCTGATTTGTGTTTGTGGCAGAAATTAGGCGGGTAGTGAGCTGTGCCCTCATTCTATTCGATTTATGACATGGGCAGGAGGCCCACTGAATTTTTGTGGTTGGGCCTCATTTATTTTGGATTAATCATCTGGCTTATGGACAGCTCACCATTTGAGAGGGTGGAAAATACAGCTGGCAGTCGCTTCTGAAAGCCAGCTTACAGCTCTTACAGAGAAACTGAAGTTTTCACTAAGATGAATGGGCATCAGATTACTGAGGCAGAAGGCAAAATTACAATGGCCAAGACATTCCCATTCTCAGATGCCTCTGTGGAGGTCCTTGTGGAGCAAATGAGTATCTGGAAGAAAATCTTCTTTCCTTTGAATGGACGATAGGTGACCCAGGAACTTAGCCAGCAACAGTGGAGAGGGTTGATTAGGCAGGCCATTACCAACATTATGGCTCCTAGTATGGTTACAATGCAAAAGGCCAGCCAGACCAAACTGCCTTGGCAGCCACTGAGTTGATGCAGTCTGCAACCTGGAGCTCACTTATTTCTGAACTCCTAGAGGTCACCATGCACAAACATCTCAAGAGACCCTACCTGAACTACCGCAGCCTTCCATCTTCTTTGCTGAAGCCACTGGGAAGCCACCATGTGGGAACACTAGAGCAGATAAGAAATCATCTTTTAAATGATAAGAAGCTAGGAACTGTGACTCAGTAGAGTGATTTTGGGGTCCAATTACAGAAGTCGCTAAAAGTTAGTCAAAGGATACCAAAAATGTTCAGTGGGTCTCACGAAGAAGTTCTGAGTCTTGTATAGTTGGACATAAAGTGTTTATTGATGAAACATAATTATATACATTATACATATATACATATCCACATGTACATATATACAGGGTATAACCCAAGCTAAGAGCTAACTCCATGCTTGCTTCTACACATGGTCTCTGTCTGGTCCCCAGCTGTTCCCAGTCCCACTTTAACCCTTGATATGCTAAATTCCCTTATACTACAGTTAACAGCATGCTGGCCTTTATTTCAAGAGGCCTGGAATACAAAGGGGTGGATGTTATGTTACAGTTGTGCAGCACTCTGGTTAGGACCCCATCCAGAATACTGCATCCATTTCGGAGCTTTGCACCTCAGGAGAATATAGTAGCCTTAGAGAGAGTGTAGTGCAGATGCTGGAGCTAAAAGGGTTAAATTATGAAGCCTGTATTCCCTTGAAGATGGAGAATTATGGAGTGACCTAATTGGGGTGTATAAGATGATCAAAGGAGTTGATAGGGTAGATAGAAAGAAACTATTTCTTCAGGTGGAGCAGTCCTGAACAAGGTCCTGAACAAGAGTTTTAGCCTCAAAATTAGTGCAGGATGTTCAGGGCAATATCAGGAAGCATTTCTTCAAACAGGTAAGTGGAAATCTGGAACAGTATCCACCAAAATGCCTTTTAATTCATGAAAGCAGTGGGGTTATTTAGGGTAATGCAGGTGCAGTCAATGACACTCTGGACTTGGGAAAACCTTCAACATATGCAATCCCCAAGGCCTATCCTGATGTTTCCAGTTGTCCATAGGAAACATAACTTAGCAGTTGCCTTCTTAATATAAAGAAAAATGAGAAAGATGAACATTTTGAAAAGCATGTTGTCCATGCCCCTTAATATTTCAGAATGTTGCCCAGTTACTACAAAAGTTTTAAATTTTAGTAATTTGTCAAAAATAGGCATTGCAAAGTGAAAATAAATTATCTCCTAAATCATTGCTGCATTTTTAAAAATAGTACTTAATAATCCCTTTCCAGAGAGGGAAAATAGCTGCCTCCTGGTCTGTTACACCCATGATATGTGGGTAGGTTGAGAAAATAACAGTGCACAAGGCAAAATCACTCCATTTGAATAAAGAAATTGCCACAATTTTACAATTTAAATCTTAGAGAAGAGAATAAACCTTAAACCTTCAAAATGACAGCTACAATCTCAGAAGGGACTGTGGAGATGTTCTCACTAAGCCATCAAGCAACTAGAATTTACATAGGCAAAACTCAATGAATGTGGACAAACCAAAGTTGATTCAAAAAGTTTAACAAAAATTTCATAACAAACATACTTGGATGAGTGCAGCTCCAACAGCACTCAAGCTGAACACCATCCAGGACAAAGCAGCCCACTTGATTGGCACCTCATCGACCACCTTAAATTAAACACTTACTCCCTCCACCAGTGGTGCACAGTGGCAGCAATGTATACCATCTACAAGATAAATTGCAGAACTCACCAAGGCTCTTTCAACAGCACCTTCCAAACTGGCGACCTCTACCACCTAGAAGGGCTAAGGCAGCAGACACATGGGAACACCACCATCTGGAAGTTCCCCTCCAAGTCACTTGCCATCCTAACTTGGAAATGTATCACTGTTCCTTCACCGTCACTGGGTCAAAATCCTGGAACTCCCTTCCTAACAGCACTGTGAGTGTACCTACACCACATGGACTGCAGCAGTACGAGAAGGCAGCTCACCACCACCTTCTCAAGCCCAATTAGGGATGGGTAATAAGTGCTAACCTTGCCAGTGATGACCACATCCCATGAAAGAATAAATAAAAGAAAAGGTCAGGAAGGAAATAGTTGTCTTAGATAAGCATGCACTTCTTGTCCAACTCCCTGTTGTCATTGCTTTTGCTAATGCAATTATTTATCATGGGTATTTCCAATGTAAACATTTACTTATCATGGTGTAATTATTGCTGCCGTTGACCCTGTGGTTCCTCCTTATTCCCATTTTCCAGCTTCTTCGGTCTCCTCAGTCTCTGGTAAATCCATTCTCCCCCTTTTCCCTGATCCTGAAAGGACTTCTAAAGGATGCTTCCTTGCTTTAATCAGGGACCAGCTTTTGGAGGAGGGTAATGAGATTCCCTGAAGGGCTTTACCATGACTTTGGGGGAGGTTCTGTAATTTAAAGCCCACAGAGAATCTGATCACTGCATCATCATCATCCTGGTCTTTAGCATTTTCCCAGTCTTGCTTTTCACATGTTCCAGAATCCTGTGCAAAAAACAAAAGGCTTCTGTGCTCTCATGGGAGAAAGCTTCAGAAAAGCTAGCCATGTGGAGAAAGGCATTGAGTGCCATTTCCCTCATCCCAAGAACTGTAGAGCATATCAGAAAAGGTTCAGTGACCTGAGAAGGGAGACAAAGTAACATACTGGTCATATTCGCTTTCCTTTCTTTGGTACTGTTGGTAACAGTACACTGTTCAAGCTCTAAAATGAATAGCCGCACAAATCATCCTTTATAATGCACTGTTAGGATGATTTTTAACCCCCCAAAACATGGGTAAGAAGTTAAAATGTAAATATCGGAATCCTGACCCCAACAACCCATTGTAGTTTTAATAAAGTTAGGACAGATAACCCGCTCGGAGGAGACGGACTGGCAATTTAAAAGTGAGGCTTTGTGCTTCATATTTAGCCACCATTTTAAATGTAACTCTGGCTGACCAAGTTTTGCAGTCCTCTGAAAACCCAGCGACTAGAGGGAGATATAAGTGTCTTTCCAGAATACTTATTTCACCCACCTCCCACCAGCTTCCAACAATCAGATCCCTCTCCAACCCTTCCAATATCCTGAACCAGGCCCCGATCACCTACCCTGACCATTTCAATCTCCAGCCCGTTTCCAATCTGCTTCTGGTCTCTGCTCTTCCTTGACCCTGGCCTCCGATTTGTCTCTATCCTTTGATTTCCCATGATCCTGGCCTGCCTGATGTTGCCTGGTTCCTTACCCTGATCATATCCTGCTCTGGTTTTCCTGGTATTCCCCTGCTCCTCTCTGGTCCCCACTTACAGCCTGGTGCCAAATGCCTACCTGCCCGAGAACCAGCCAACCTCCTGGTTGGTTGTGGCTGGGAACCAGAGACAACAAATGGTAATCTGGTTCTGCCATTAAATTTGGCAGGACCTGCAGGAAATGTATTCTTCCAGGTTTCACACCCTCAAAAAAAAACACATTCCCATACCTTTGAAAGTCCTTAATCCTGGAGTCTACAGATTTATGATTCATATTTGACATTTATGAGAAATTACACAAATTCTGTCAGAAGATTCAAGATCACAGCTACCACAGAATCTAAAGTTAGTTATAAAAAACAATGCAATGCAGTATTACACTGATAATGTAACAAAAGATAACCATACATACAACTACCCATGGATGATTAGTCCAGCTTTGATTGTATGTCCTCATAGACGTGATGACTGGCCAAGTCACGTCCTTCCAACTGTAGAATAAGTTATCATTTCACTTTTTTTTTTACTTTTTCAGGTGTGGACCTGAGTTGTTATATTGACATGACCTTATTATCATATAAAAGCTATAAAATGTCCAATGGTGTGTCAAGTTCTTTGTTTAAACCATGGGTTGAAAGCCCACCTTGATATTATCCATCTTCCATGAGTTTCTGAAGCCTTACTCAATAGGTTTTACACCATCTTCCCTTATCTCATTCTGTATCATCTCCCATGGCATTTTTATTACTCCCTGAAAGTATCCCACCTCTTGTCCTCAAAACAGCTTCCAGGGGTTTTATTGTTCATATTGGCATGTGTTACGGAGAGGGTTGTGAGAGAACTCAAACCCTCGTACCCTTTTTCTTACTGTCCATAATCAGTGAAAGACCAACAGAGGACAACTAAAAAAGAAATAAGGAAGGAGAAGATTAAATATGAGGGTAAACTAGCCAATAAGATAAAAGAAGATTGCAAGAGTTTTTTTTTGATATATAAAGGGTAAGAGAGAGGCAAAAGTGGACATTGGGCTGCTGGAAAATGACGCTGGAGAAGCAGTAGTGGGGAACAAAGAAATGGCGGAGAAACTGAATAGGTACTTTGCGTCAGTCTTCACAGTGGAAGACATGAGTGACATCCTCAAAGTTCAAGAGAGTCGGGGGACAGAGGTGAGTATGGTGGCCATTACCAAGGAGAAGGTGCTAGGAAAACTGAAAGGTCTGAAGGTGGATAAATCACCTGGACCAGATGGATTACACCCCAGAGTTCTGAAGGAGATAGCTGAAGAGATAGTGGAGGCGTTAGTGGTGATCTTTCAGGAATCACTGGAGTCAGGGAGGGTCCCGGTGGACTGGAAAATCGCTAATGTAACCCCCCTGTTTAAGAAGGGAGTGAGGCAAAAGACGGGAAATTACAGGCCGATTAGCCTGACCTCAGTCATTGGTAAGATTTTAGAGTGCATTATTAAGGATGAAATTTCAGAATACTTGAAAGTGCATGGTAAAATAGGGCAAAGTCAGCATGGTTTCATCATGCCTGACAAATTTGTTAGAATTCTTTGAGGAGGTAACGAGTAGGTTAGACAAAGGAGAGCCAATGGATGTTATCTACTTGGACTTCCAGAAGGCCTTTGACAAGGTACCACACAGGAGGCTGCTCAGTAAGATAAGAGCCCATGGTGTTAGAGGCATGGATAGAAGATTGGCTGTCTGGCAGGAGGCAGAGAGTGGGAATCTCAGGATGGCGGCCGGTGACTAGTGGAGTTCCGCAGGGGTCAGTGTTGGGACCACAACTTTTCACTTTATACATTAATGATCTAGACGAAGGAACTGAGGGTATCCTGGCTAAGTTTGCAGATGATACAAAGATAGGTGGAGGGACAGGTAGTATTGAGGAGGCGGGGAGGCTGCAGAAGGATTTGGACAGGTTAGGAGAATGGGCAAAGAAGTGGCAGATGGAATACAACGTGGGGAAGTGTGAGGTCATGCACTTTGGTAGGAAAAATAGAGGCATAGACTATTTTCTAAATGGGGAGAGAATTCAGAAATCTGGAGTACAAAGGAACTTGGGAGCCCTAGTCCAGGATTCTCTTAAGGCTAACTTGCAGGTTGAGTCGGTAGTTAGGAAGGCAAATGCAATGTTGGCATTTATTTCGAGAGGACTAGAATATAAAAGCTGGGATGTGCTGCTGAGGCTTTATAAGGCTCTGGTCAGACCACATTTAGAATATTGTGAGCAATTTTGGTCCCTGTATCTCAGGAAGGATATGCTGGCCCTGGAGAGGGTCCAGAGGAGGTTCACGAGAATGATCCCAGGAATGAAAGGCTTAACATATGAGGAACGTTTGAGGACTCTGGGACTATACTCGATGGAGTTTAGAAGGATGAGGGGGGATCTGATTGAAACTTACAGAATACTAAAAGACCTGGATAGAGTGGACGTGGGGAAGATGTTTCCATTAGTAGGAGAGACTAGGACCCGAGGGCACAGCTTCAGAGTAAAGGAAAGACCTTTTAGAACAGAGATGAGGAGAAACTTCTTTAGCCAGAGAGTGGTGAATCTATGGAATTCATTGCCACAGAAGGCTGTGGAGGCCAGGTTATTGAGTGTATTTAAGACCAAGATAGATAGGTTCTTGATTGGTAAGGGGATCAAAGGTTACGGGGAGAAGGCGGGAGAATGGGGTTGAGAAACTTATCAGCCATGATTGAATGGCGGGGCAGACTCGATGGGCCGAATGGCCTAATTTCTGCTCCTATGTCATATGTCTTATGTCTTATGTCAGTGTGATTTTGGAGAGGAAGATGTGTGTGTTTCTTACCCACCAGAGTGTGTAGTCAATTTAAATAACAGTAGCAAGCCTTTGTGGGTTTAAATGAAGAGGATTATTTATTCATGCATTCTCCTCGAAAGTCTATACACTATGTCACTCACATACACTCACACGGACACAGACATACGTACACATACATGAGGAAGATGCAGTTCAAGAAAATAGTGTACTTCTACAAGTTGTAAGCAAAGGAATAGTTCTTAGTTCATGTGTTCAGCACATCATAGGAAAAGTAGTCGTCGTGGATCCAGTGAAGGCAGCATTTTCACTCTGAAACGGTAGTTTCAGTGCTTTCAATAACTGTAGTCTTATATCAGGGATTATTGCAGGATTCCCTCAAAGAGTTGAATGTTCAGCAGGTCGCAAAGTTAGTCACTTGCAGTTTCTTCTTACCAGGTGATCAAGTTTCCTGGCAGGTGGGCTTGGACTAGGAATCAATCTGGGAGACCTTTTAGATCTAACAGTCTCCAGGTTTAAAAAGGGGTGGATCTACTGCCTTTTCAGCTGCTGATGTCTTGCAGCTAGTAGTCTGTGTAGACTGACTGACTAGTTTCTCTCTGGCTCTTGGTATCAGTAGCTAGTCTCAGTCACATGATGGCAAGTTCCAGTACCTTCTATTGTCCATGTACTGGACTGGTGGATGATAGCAAGCAGCATGCACCTTCGGCTGTTTGCAACAGGCAAAGTACTGACCATACTCAACCAGCCTATGCTTGCAAAATTCAGAACATAATGTCCAACATTAGACGTGCTTCCATGATTAGACAATACTTGCTAAACAGTTCTGATTGTGTTAAGAATTATACTGACAACCAATTTAAGATTGTCAGTTAGACTCGCATTGTGGTTCGCTTACAAGTGCTAGAGGCTACATTTATTCACACACAGGGCCCTGTCCCTTGCAAACAGAAAGAACACACCCATGCATTGCGCCTTTTTCAACTAAGCAAAAGCTAGGGGGACAGCCATTCCTTTGTTTCATTCCCTATGGCAATGCCTTAACTAATCAGAGTCAGCCTGCCTGGATTGAATTTAAACAAAGCTTGGCAGTTAACTGTTCCTTGGTACATCTTCTATGGGAATGCCTCTACCAATCAGAATCCACTTGCCAACCAATCAGCACCCTCTTCCCATGCAGTATAAATTGTTGTTCCTCTTGAGATTTGGTATTCTTATGAATCTGTCCTGATGAGTACAAGACAAAAAGTTTTGACTGCATGTCTTTTTCTTCAGCACTAACCATTTCTTGATTAGAGATGGTTAACTGAGAGACTTAACACAGCTTTGAAGTGTGGTTATCTGTTGTTTCAGATATACCATGGCCTTGAGAATTCTGTTCCATGTCACAGTCCAATGGTTCTTGCTTACTCATGAAAAAGCAGCCCATAACGTTTTAAGTTTATTTTGAAAAGGTCTTTTGGCCTTGCAAGACATGCTGGTATAAAATTCAGTCAAACTTTTAAATTTGGTCAAGTTATATCAAACCTGTATTCTTACACTGCCTCCCCCCCATACTATCACTGCCACCCACCTACCACCACCACCTCCACCCCCGCAGCGTGCTCTCCTCACCTCTGAGTTAATATTAAGCTCATTGTTTGATGATGCTGTATCAGACTTGATGGATCACCTGGTCTTTTATATTTGTCATTTTCATATGTTCATGTCAGTGTTGGGTGGTTGAGGGATTCTCCACCTGTAACTTAGAAGATGTGTAGCCTGCTCACCTAACAACAATAAGTTCCTTCACTCCAACAGGTGCTACTGACCTATCTATCAGGGTAGATTTTCAACTTATTTTCAACTTTCAATTATAGAAACTGACCAATTTCCATCTTCATTCATTTGGAAATTAGAGTGGGCAATGTCTATAACTGGTGACAGTTCCACAACCTCAAATTCAACAGGTTAAAAATCTAATATAAGAGCAAAATGCTGCAGATGCTGGAAATCTGAAATAAATCAGAAAATGCTAGAAATACTCTGTGGGTTTGGCAACATCTGTGGAGGGGAAAACAGAGTTAACATTCAGGTCAATGACTTTTCCTCAGAAATGTTGAAAATCTACCCAATTAGCTGGGTGGAAGGGCTCTTACCTGATTCCATTCTTAACTATCTAATCATAGCCAGAGAATCATTTGCAATGGCTTCTCTTCCTGCTCCCGCACAGTTACCCCCAGGATCTATCCTTAGCCCCCTCCTATTTCTCATCTACCTGCTGCCCCTTGGTGACATCATCTGAAGGCACAGTGTTAGCTTTCACATGTGTACTGATGACACCCAACTCTATCTCACCATCACCTCTTTTAACTCCTCCACTGTTGATAAATTTCACTCTGTTTATCTATAGTACCTGATGAGCAGAATATTCTCCCAATTAAATAGCAGCTAGATTGCTGAAGCCATTGTTTTTGGACCCGCCCCAAACTTTGTTCCCTAGCTACCAACTCCATCCCTCTCCCTGGCGACTGTCTGAAATTAAGCCCGTCTGTTTGCGACTTTGATGTCGCATTTGATCCCTACATGAGCTTCCAATCTCATATTCAAGCCATTAAGGCCTTATATCCACCTCCATTACAATGTCTAACTTCATCCCTGTCTCAGCTCATCTGTTGATGAAATCCTTTTCCATGCCTTTGTTACCCCTAGACTTGATTATTCCAATGCACCCTGGTTGGTTTCCCACATTCTACCCTCCTTTAAACCTGAGTCATCAAAATCTCTGATGGCTTGTATTGCAACATGTCCCACTCACCTATTACCCCTGTACTTGCTAAACTACATTGGCTTTTTGTAAAGCAGTGTCTTGACTTTAAAATTCTCATTCTTGTTTTCAAATCCTTCTGTGGCTTTGCCCCTCTGTATATCTGTAATCTCCTCCAGCCCAAGAACCCTCCGAGATACCTGGGCTCCTTTGACCCTGGCCTCCTGTGCATCCCCAATTTTAACCATGCCATCACTGGTTGGCTATATTGCCTTCAGTTGCCTGGGCCTCAAGATCTGGAATTCCTTCCCTCCACTTCTCCACCTCTCTACCTCATTTTCCTCTTTTAAAACACTACTTAAAATCTACCACTGTGACCAAGTTTCTGTCCACCTGTCCTACATAGCTTGGTGTACTTCATTTTGTAATGCTCTTGTGAAGCGCCTTGGGATGATTCATTACATTAAAGGTGCTATATAAATGTAAGTTGTTGTTATGTCAGGTGGCTGATACCACTATCACTTTAACCTAATTAACTCAACATTGTTACAAGTGAAACTTATACAGACGGCCCAGGCAGAAGGCAGAGAGATATCGATATCAGACTTTTCCTGGGTCTAAGATGCCACCCTCATGAGCCATTTGGACCTGTTGATCAGCTCACCACCTATTGCAAAAGCAGCCATCAGGCTACAAACATGAGCAGCACTAGAATAAGAATGCTCTTATCTGTTTAATAGTCTCCCTTTATCATTATTGTTGTCATCCCATTTCACCAATTTTCAGACAAATAATACCTGCTTCAATGCAAAAGACATTAGAGAAACTCAGCACCTGAGATCTGTCTGCTCCTACCTAGTCTACAATCATAATCTCCATGAATATCTGAACATAAAATGTCCTTTTTTTATAATTACAGCTCCATGAATACTTGAGCATAAGTACAGCTTCTCTTTTATCACAGTTATTTCTAGAAGGAGCATTAGACTTCCTACTCCTTCCCACCATACTTTGCCTGGGTTATCTATCTGTAGTTATAAAAGAAAGAAGACACATGTTATGTTCATATTTTTGTGGAGATTATGATTGTAGACCAGGTAGGAGCAGACAGATCTGAGGTGCTGAGTTTCTCTAATGTCTTTTGCATTGAAGCAGTTGTTATTTGTCTGAAAATTGGTGAAATGAGATGACAATAATAACGACAAAGGAAGACTATTAAACAGATAAGAACATGCCATTAATAAGTTTATTTCAGATAGCCCTGAAAACTGTCATTGAGGAATCCTCCAAAACAGTGCAAGCAGCACTTTCATTTTTGTGGTGTGGGGTCCAGAACTCCACACAATACTACCGCGCTGTCACTTCTAAATAAATGTAACATAATCTCACTAATTTTGTATTCTATTCCTCTAGAAATGAACCCCTGTACTTTGTTCACACTCTATTTGGCCTTATAAACTTATGGTGCTAGAAACAGCAGTGAGGGGTTTAATTCTGCCATGTGAAATTTAGGATATATGACTTTTAAACAGAATGGGAGTTGTTGCATTAATCCTGCAGTTAAATTTATAAACATTCTCTAACAAAATGTGAAAAGAATAAGAAAAAAATAAATGGTTGAAAAGAATTATATTTTGTGACAATAAGCCAAAGTTTTATTGGAACAATCAACAGATAGTTTTTAGGGATATTTATTGTAAAAGATGTGTTTCAGCGGCAAACCAATTTTGCAGATGAGCTTTAGTATTGTTCTAGAATTTAGCTTGTACACAAGTAAGCAAACTTCTCCAGGGTTGACTGATTAAAGATACTTTAATACTCCCTTGAAAAAATATTTGAATAGCTTTCAAACACAGGCAAGACCAAGAAGTTCAAAGTCTTATGAACTTTGCATTCAACTTTCAAAAAAAAACTTTTTATTCGTATACGGAAAACATGTTGCCCATTTTGATAAATGCAAGGCTGAGCAGCTTCCTGTAAGAAACCCTGTCTCTTTGAACACTGGAGTTCAAGCTGGAGTGGCCTGTGGCTGGCCCAGCCAATCAAACCCTGGTAGCTGAGGTCTTCCAGTATCCCGGGAGGCTGTGCGGGCTGTAGACACTAGGCCCAGCTCAGTGCAGACGCTTGTGGAAGCTGAAAATCGGCGACTGTTTGTAACAAAAAAAAACACCGCGGCGCTAAAATCGGGGAGGACGGCGAGAGCAGTGTGGTGCTCGGACTCGGAGCTCCTGGAGGAAGTTGTTTTTTTGTCTTTGTCTGAGTGAGCAAGAAGGAGCCGTCCGCAGCTTCTCCCCACCGCCCCCCTCCTCTCGCTCTCTCTCTCCCTCCATCCCCAGCCTTTTCAATGGAAGCGGAAAAGATGTCGGCGAAAAGCTTTCGCGTCAGCGACGGGGACTGGATTTGTCCCGATAAAAAGTAAGAGAACTAAAGTAATGATAATGCTGATAAATGCCGAGGGCGCGGTGAGTGGGAGCCGAGCGCTTGTCTGGACTGAGCCACAGGCCGAGTGAAGAACGTGGACATCAGGCCCAGTCCAGTCAGTCAACACAATCATTCCCCGTCCAGCTGATGTGTTCGCATTTATTATAATCGATGATACAATTTTACAAGAACCTATATAATTTGTATTTTCAGCGCTATTTATTTTACATCTTGTGCCCGAAAGTATGCACCGATTCACGTCATTCTGACCCTTTGCCCTGCTATCCAGAGTGCTCCGATGTAATTGAGTTATTTTGTTTTTATTCTGCTGCTAGCCTTGGCGATGTCAGCAAATCCGAGCTGTGCTTTTTGCCCCAACCACGGCGTTGTTTCCATTCGTCGCGTTTGATATAGTTTGAACTGTGGCATTAATGCTGCGCCTGACTCTTGCACCTCATTTACAATTAGCTTACAATTTTACTGGGTCTTTAAAAGTTAGTGACGAGAGGTATAATTTTTACTCCTTTCTTGCTATGAATTGACGTCAAAATTGAAAGTAATAATAACAAAGGAAACGTTGGCACCAATGGCGTTTTGGACGTCTTGATGTAGCATATTTTTTTAGCGAAATCGTGTACATGAACACATGGCATCCATACAATACTTAATAGTTTTAGCCATTTTTCTTCTGGAAAAGTTGAATTCTTAAAGTACTACTGGTTTTGGCACCATGTAGTCCCCCCTCTATTTGTTTTGGCTTTGATAGTGAGTGTTTTAATCGGGGGGAATCACTACAAGTGAAATCAGTGTGATCTTCACTCAATGTCCACACACCTGCACCTTCTAGATTTCTAGCAGGACCCCCAACTTTCTAACCTAGTGATTTAAAGCTAATTGTAATGTCCCTGTCATTGGTCATGACTCAAATGGTAGCATTTGCTCCACTGAGTCAAAAGGTTATGGATTCAGGCCCCACTTTGGGACTTGAGCTCAAAAAATCCAGGCCAATACTCCAGTGCAGTACTGAACGACTGCACTGTTGGAGGTGCCAACTTTCAGGTGAGAGGTTAAATCGAGGCCCCATCTACCCCTTCAGGTGCTCTATTTCAGAGGAGAGCCAGGGAGCTTTCTGTAATGTCCTGTCAATCTTTATCCCTCAACCAACACAAAAACAGATTATTTAGTCATTTTCACGTTGCTGTTTTTGGGAGCTTGCTCTGTGCAAATTGGGTGCTGCATTCCAAAATAGTGTAATTGAACATGGACAAAAAATCAAAACTTGAGAGGTGAGGTGAGAGGGGCTGGCCTTGACATCAAGGCAGCATTTGACCAAGTGTGGTAGTAAGGAACTCTAGCAAAAATGAAGTCAATGAGAATCGGGGGACAAACTCTCCACTGGTCGGAGTGGTACCTAGGTCAAAGGAAATTGATTATGGTAGTTGGAGGTCACTCATCTCAATCCCAGGTCATCACTACACGGTAGTGTCCCAGACCCCAACCGTCTTCAGTTGCTTTATTAATGATATTTCTTCGAGCATAATATCAAAGTCAGAAGTGAGAATGGTAGCAGATGACCAAAAGCTTGGTCAAAGAGAGGTTTTCAGGGTGTCTTTTCAAAAGAAGAGCAGTGAGGTTTACAGAGGGAAGTCTAGAGATTTTGGCTTTGGCAGCCTGAAGGCCTGGTCTCCAGTGATTGCACAGCGTTCAGTACCATTCCTGACTCCTCAGATACTGAAGCAGTCCGTCCCTGCATGCAGCAAGACCTGGACAACATTCAGACTTGGACTGGAGTGGCAAGTAACATTCACACCACACAAGTGCCAGGTAATGACCATCTTCAACTAGAGAGAATCTAACTATCTCTCCTTGACATTCAACAGCATTACTGTCACTGAATCCCCAACCATCAACATCCTTGGGGTTACTATTGGCCAGAAACTTAACTGGACCAGCCATATAAATAATGTGGCTACAGGAGCAGATCAGAGGCTGGGAATTCTGCGGTGGGCAACTCGCCTGACTTCACAAAGCCTGTCTGCCTCATACAAGGCTCAAGTCAGGAGTCTGATGGAATACTCTCGATTGCCTGGGTGAGTGCAGTTCCAACAACACTCGAAGCTCAATCATCCAGGTGCTTGATTGGCACCTAGTCCGCCAACTTAAACATTCAGTTTCTCCACGACTGAAGCACAGTGGCAGCAGTGTGTGCTATCTAGAAGATGCACTGCAGCAACTCTTCAAGGGTCCTTCAACAGCACCGTCCAAACCTGTGACCCCTACCAGCTAGAACAACAAGGGCAGCAGATGCATGGAACGCAATCACCTTCAAGGTCCCCTCTAAGCCATGCATCATCCTGACTTGGGAATATACTGTTGTTTCTTCATTGTAGCTGGGTCAAATTCCTGGCTTAATACTACCTCGAGGGCAAATGGGAATGAACAATAAATGCTGGCCTTACCTCAAACTAAGATCGAATAAAAAAAGTGCTGAGTTTCAAAGTATGTATGAAGTTAACTATTCAAAATTTACTATCTGAACTTGTAATTTGGAGTTTGTGTGTATGTTTTATATGTATGTATGTGTGTGTGTGATAGTTGAGAAGCTCTGTTTTGTTACAGACTGATACTATAGCAAGAAGCTCTTATATAGTGCCTTTAATGTAAAAAAATGTCCCAAGATGCTTTGCAGTAGCAATATAAGAACAGAATTGAGATATTGGGGTAGATGACCAAAGGCTTGGTCAAAGAGAAGTTTTCAGGATGCCTTTCCAAAAGGGAGGCAGAGAGGGCTATGAAGGGAATTCTAGAACTTTTGGCTTTGGCATCCTGAAGGCGGGAGAGCCATTGTAATCAAGGATATTCAAAAGGCTAGAATTGGTGGAGCGCTTGGAGGGTTGTAAAGATGGAGGAGATTTGAGCTAGGGAGTGGCAAAGCAACGGAGGGGTCTGAATCCAAGGATGAGAACTTATTTAAAGTGAGGCATTGGCTCCCAGTTAACCAGTGTAGATCAATGCAGTACGGTGGTGGCAGGTGAACAGGACTTGGTGTGGATTAGAAAACGTGCAACAGATCTTTGGATGACCTCAAGTTTAGAGCGTAGAATGTAGGCCGGCTAGGGGTATGTTGCAGTAGGAAAATATAACGGTAACAAATGCATAGTTGAGGGTTTTAGCCGCAGATGAGCTGAGGCAGGACTGGGAGTAATTATATAGGTTTGGGAAGTGAGGAGTTGTTGGTGTGACTATGGGAAAGGAAAATATTTTTGGGAGATATTTGGGATAGTTGTAAAGGGAGGAAATTTAGTAATGAGGTAAGTAATAGGGTAATGAGCAGTTGGGTGAATTGAAACGAGAGTGGATACTAAGCATTTGTGTTGATGGGTGAAGGAAAAGGAATGTAATATTCATACATAGATTTGCCCTAATGTAGGACACTGAAGTAATATTTGTGTTTTTTTAAAATAAGTCAGCTTGTGTGTCAAAAATTAGAATAGAATAGCTTTTGCTTATGTCCTAACAATTGTAGAAAGCATATTAAGTTGAACACTGCATGGTCTGGAAGATTGTATGTCTGCAGTTAATGTTAAACTTTTTTTGAGAGAGAAATTACATTTTTGAAGGTAATCATCTCCATGTTTTGTTGACAGATTAATGTTAATTGTGTACACCTGTGAGAGACAGAAAAGACAGATTGGCAGACGCAGTTTATTTGGCTTAATTTGATTATTTAAGAATTTTTAAAGCAAGTAATGCCTCTGAGGCAAGGAGAGAAACCGGTTGAGGTTGAGAGGATCCTTCACCTTTTGGAATATTAAAGAGTAAATGGAAGTGAATACAGGGATTTGGTGAGGTGAGTGGAAGCTTAATGATGGGGAAAAGCAGACAGAGGTGAATAGAGGAAGAGGGAGGAAGAGTAGGGGGAATGCGAGGAAGTAGGGAAGCTTAATGGTATGTTGTAAGATGTGATGGGAGCCAGAGGGTTGTGGTTGCATTGCAGAGGGATGGGAGGTGGAGAATGGGAAGGAAAGACTGTTTCTTTCACCTAATCACCTAGCTCCAAATACCCTTCCCTCTAAAGGCCGCCTGCATTTGTTGGTGGCTCCATTCTTTGTTATGTGTCCCATTTTAGAACATGGGATTTTACCTAAAGTTACATGGCAGCTTGTTTTGCACAGCTGCTCCATCCCTCCAAAGTCATTTTGGAATTTTCAGGAATGACCACCTGAAACTTATTAAATGCATAAATATTGCATTTGCAGCCAGCAGTGGACTTGTTTTTTAATGGCCTGCCCTTTGTGTACCTTATTACACTGTGTAAGTTGATCTTTTGAGTTTGACTTCTAAAATTAGCAAGTACCTTTTCAGCATTTATTTCTGTTCATTTTGCCAAAAACCAACTACTCACCCAATTGACTTTCAACAATGGAATCGGCAACGAACCATGGAAAACAGACAGGTGTGCTAGCATGTTTCAATGCCCTGTGAAGAGAAGAATTAAGTAAATGCTTCATCTTACTGATGCATGAGCACAACTGTTCATCTGTATCCCAATAACTGTCACCTTTTAGCCGCCCCACCTTCATAAGAAGAAGCTAAGGCCCCGTCCACCCACCATGCGATGAGACTTGGCTCTCTTCACAACAGAGTAAAAAATGACCTCCCTAGGTTATTTTTCATTGCAGTTTTTTATTACTTTTTTTATGAAAACACACTTTTGTTCAAGCTGTAATGGTGAGGAGTGACCATGAGCTGTCTTAAAGGCTTGAGAACCTGAGGCTAACCAAGGGGTTAATAAGAGCGAGGAAATTAAGTAATTAAAATTAAAGAAATTTAAGTAATTAATATTAGCAGAGAAAAAAATAGAGAAACTTAAGGGACTAAAAGCTATCAAATCCCTAGTACCTGATGGCCTACATCCTAGGATTATAAAGCGGTAGCTGCAGAGACAGTGGATGTACTGGTTGTGATTTCCCAAAATTGCCCTGACCCTGGAACTGTCCCAGAAGATTGGTGTTAGCAAATGTAATACTTCTATTCAGGAAAGAAGGGAGATGGAAAACTAAGAACTACAAGCTAGTTAGTCTGACATCAGTTGCTGGCAAAATGCTAGAATCTATTATTAAGGAAGACTTAACAATGCACTTAGGAAATCACAGTATGATCAGGCAGAGTCAGCATGGTTTTACAAAAGGGCAGTTATGTTTGATAAATCAAAATTATCTGAGACTATAATTAGTAAGGCGGATAAAAGAGAGCTAGTAAATGTGGTATACTTGAATTTCCAAAAGGCATTTGATAATGTACCACATTAAAGATTAATGCACAAGAGAAGGGCTCATAGAGTTGGGGGTAATATATTAGCATGGATTAAGGATTGATTAATAGCCAGGAAGTGCAGAGTAGGGATAAATGGGGCATTTTCAAATTGCAGTCTATAACTAGTGGAGTGCCATAAAGATCAGAACTGGGACCTCAGCTATTTACAATCCTAATAGGGGTTTTTTGTCTGGCCTCGCTGTTCTGATTGATTGGCAGACTGATTGATATGTGGAGGACTGGATTGCAGCACGCACATAACAGCTGTCAAGGGTTGGTGGAGACAATGGTGTTGGGGCGGGACAGCAGTTACTGCAAAGAAAAACAGAAGGCAAAGGGAGCATAACAACGAAGTTACTCTAGCTGGAGGGATTAGGGATGGGGCAGCATGGGAGGGGATGGCAGACAGCAGCAAGCGGAGTATGTGGACCCGCAAGAATGGCAGTGGAAGAATTTTAGTTATGAGGAAAGATTGGGTCGGCTAGGGTTGTTTTCTTCGGAACAGAGGAGGCTGAGGGAAGACTGAATTGAGGGGTCTAGATAGAGTGAATAGGAAGGCCTTATTTCCCTCGATTAAGGGGTCCATAATCGGGGGGACATAGATAAGAGGTAGGAGGTTTAGGGGGGATTCGAGGGATTTTATACTCAGGGTGGTGGAGATTTGGAACTCTCAGAATAGGTGGTAGAAGCAGAAACCTTCATAATATTTTTTTTTCAAAGTACTTGGTAGATCTCACAAGGCAGAGCTGGAAAGTGGGATGGCTACTTCTCAGCTGGTGTGTACACGATGGACCAAAAAGCCTCTACCGTGCTGTAAATTTCCATGGTGGTTCTTATCTCTTGGTTTCTTATGATTCAGCATTTATTAAGGCCGTCCCTGCTTAACTGTGTTACAATCTCAGAAGGGATTGATAACTGGAAGTTCAAATCTCTTTTAAAATGTTACTAGCTGAAAGAATGACCTGACAACATTTCATGTTTTAAAACTTTTACGGTAACAAATGACTGAACACAAGTGACTAAACACTTCTTTTTGTAGGTGAGTCATACTTTAACTGCAGAAAGTGACAGTTCCGTTGTATACTTTTCACCCATTGCACTCTCCTTTTAGTAAACAGGCCACATCTACTCCCAGCTTCCCGTGGGTTCCCGTATCTCCATTTTGCCGAGTGGTAACTTTGAATGACCGTCTCAGGCACTGTCCTCAATTTTTGGAGAGTTTCTTATAACCACCAGCAGCAGGAAAGTTTGTTTCGATGATTCTTGCCCCAGCCATGCCAGAACAAGTCTTCCAGAATCCATAAAATGCTGCAGGATGCACCTCTTCAACTAGAGACGTCTCCCTTCCACATACAGCTGTGATAGCTTGCAAAGTCAAGCAGCCCTTTCTCTCTGCTGACTACGTGGAGCCTCTGCTGTCTGTCTGATAGTTATTGATTTGTAGGGAAGCCTGTAACCTGATCTCAAAAATGGCTTCCTCTGTCCTCTTCCATATGGCATTACATTAAGCTTGCATCCAGGTAGAAATGTTAATTAGCTATCCTTGATCCCAATTCCCTTTCATCCTAGAAGTAAATGGTCAGTTTACAGCACAACTCTTTGCAACCTGATAACTATAACCCCTTTCTGGGATTTTGGGAGAGTCAGAATCTACTCATTGTAAATGCTGAGACTGCTGCCATTGTTTCCATGCATAAGTACTTTGTACCTTCTCAGTATAACAATCTAAACCTTCCTTTGATCTGTAACAATGAAACCACTCAGTCTTACTGTCAGGCAGATTTCAGAGCAAGTCACATAACCACCTTCATTGAGCCTAAATTTAAAGCTACAGTCCCAAACTATAATAATCTTGTAGACCTCGATTGTAACAGCTGGAACTTTGGGCACAAGGAAACGTGTAGCTTGAGAGAGAAAACTAAGTGGAGAAAAGCAGGGGAGAAGATCACATTCTGACAATCATGTTCATTCATTAGAATGAGCCTAAAGTCACCCCTTCCAGTAAAGTGCAGAATCCAGTTGATTCTTAAATCATTCTGTGGGATTTTACCTTAAGTACTCTATTGATCACTGACGAATAACTGATACCTGTCCAAAATTTACCTTTTTACTTGTTTCGAATGTGTGGCCCTTTGGTTCTACTCTTTCAGGTGGTGCTTCCATTTGCATTTTCTATATTGTTTACTGTCTTGCATGCTTCTGTACGATCACCACTTAGACACCTCTTTCAAAGCTGATAAGTTCTTCTGCCGTTCCTAGTTCAGAGCTCTAACAATAGAAATTAGCCTTGTGACTTTTTTCTGCACTGCTTCCATTAATGCAGTGCCTTGGCACCCAGAACTGAATGCAGTATCAAAGATTGTGACGTCTTTTGAGTTGTATTCTACTGTTTCGACTGTGCAGTTTAACATTTCCTTTTTTTAACATCCTCTGCATGGTTGCACACATTGAATGTCCTAGATTTCTTTCAGCTTCATATATATATATATATATATATATATATATAACTTGTACTAAGTTTTGTCTGTCATTGTTCTGCCCACTTGTGTTTTATCCAACTCTGCTGTAATTTTTTTGACCTGCCTTCTCTGATTTCACTGTCCTCCTAGTTTAATATATCTGCAAACCTGAGCAATTTGCTTTTGATTTCTGTGCCTTAAGTTATAATGCATTAATGGTCTCAAAATCTGGGGCACCTTACTCGATATGATCTAGATGAAGGAACTGAGGGCATCCTGGCTAAGTTTGCAGATGATACAAAGATAGATGGAGGGACAGGTAGTATTGAGGAGGTGGGGAGGCTGCAGAAGGATTTGGACAGGTTAGGAGAATGGGCAAAGAAGTGGCAGATGGAATACAACGTGGGGAAGTGTGAGGTCATGCACTTTGGTAGGAAGATTAGAGGCATAGACTATTTTCTAAATGGGGAGAGAATTCAGAAATCTGGAGTGCAAAGGGACTTGGGAGTCCTGGTCCAGGATTCTCTTAAGGTTAACTTGCAGGTTGAGTCAGTAGTTAGGAAGGCAAATGCAATGTTGGCATTTATTTCGAGAGGACTAGAATATAAAAGCAGGGATGTGCTGCTGAGGCTTTATAAGGCTCTGGTCAGACCACATTTAGAATATTGTGAGCAATTTTGGTCCCCGTATCTCAGGAAGGATGCGCTGGCCCTGGAGAGGGTCCAGAGGAGGTTCACGAGAACGATCCCAGGAATGAAAGGCTTAACATATGAGGAACGTTTGAGGACTCTGGGTCTATACTCGATGGAGTTTAGAAGGATGATTGAAACTTACAGAATACTGAAAGGCCTGGATAGAGTGGACGTGGGGAAGATGTTTCCATTAGTAGGAGAGACTAGGACCCGAGGGCACAGCCTCAGAGTAAAGGGAAGACCTTTTAGAAAAGAGATGAGGAGAAACTTCTTTAGCCAGAGAGTGGTGAATCTATGGAATTCATTGCCACAGAAGGCTGTGGAGGCCAAGTCATTGAGTGTATCTAAGACCGAGATAGATAGGTTCTTGATTGGTAAGGGGATCAAAGGTTACGGGGAGAGGACGGGAGAATGGGGTTGAGAAACTTATCAGCCATGATTGAATGGCGGAGCAGACTCGATGGGCCAAATGGCCTAATTTCTGCTCCTATGTCTTATGGTCTCATGATACCAACCCCTCCCCCGGCACACAGAGGTGCAATCCCTCCAATGAGTATCCATCATTTTCTGTCCATACCCAACATTTGTCCTGAATTGTCACAGCTTTGAGGTTAACTAGAATGACAAACTCCATTTGTATGATGCCTTTAATGTTTAGAAAAAAATCCTGAAATGCTTCACAGGTACATAAGAAAGATAGAAGTGGATACAGAAGAGGAGTGGTGCAAAGTGTGGTCGGAGGTGGATTTTAAGGAGGCAGAGAGGGGTTTGAAGAGGGGATTCCAGAGCTTGCAGCTGAGACAGCTGAAAGCACAGCTGCCAATGGTGAAACGAAGAGAGTAGCGAATGCACAAAAAGTCAAAGTTGGGAGCTGAGAGTTTTAAGATATTGTAGCACTAGGGATGTTAGAGATGGGGTAGGATGAGGCTATAGAGAGAATTAAGCATGATTTAAACTATCGTCCTGTTACTGTGGAAGTACAGAAAGAGTTTGGCTTCTGTTGCTGTGTATTTTTAACTCCTCTGATCGCTGTTTTAATGTGTTTTTGTAAGTTCTGTTCTTTCAAGTCAACCCCCTTTCTCCTTGCAAAATCTGTGGAAGTAATTTTTGAATGGTTTGCTAATCAATTTAGGATCCTGCCATGATTAATTTGTTTGCTGGTATTATGTATGTATTTATCTTTGTGTTTTTAAATGCGTTCCCCTTTCCTCTAGTGTTATACAATGTTACCCTCTCCTCCTGCCAATCAATTTGTTTCCTATTCTCTCATTTTTCACATTAGCCCTTTTTTAAGTTCTATACTCAGTTCCTGTTCTTCAATTTTTCTTAAAATACCCACATTCCAAAAATAATTGTTTGAAAATTGACTAATTCGGAATAATGATGTTTCTTACTAATATTGCATTGCTGCAGTGTGACTGAGCCAGGGAGATTTATTCAACTGCTTCAGCACCAGTACAAAATAAAATTTTTAACTGTTCTATATATATTAAATGCTCCTGGATTGGAGATCAATTGCTGTTTTATATGCTGCTGAGTGCTATAGGAGATTTTTATTTATTACGGTTGAATAATGTACAGACATTAATAATTGGAAATATTAAAGGTAGTAAGTTGGATTGATTTACTTTTAGTGAGCATTTATTTACTTTTTTAAAAAATAAATCTTCATATTTCTGTCAGCAGGGTTGTCCTGAAATATATTTATTAATTGTTTAGTTATGTTACCTTTTACCTAAAAAAAATATATTTGCTCTTTATACATGGAGTTACAGTTCCACAAACTTTTTAATCACACTGTTTATCAATATTAAAATACTGTCAATTCCAGCACTAGTTCATTTGAGTTTATCTGCACAGTAAAATGAATGAAAATGCATGTGTTATTTGTTTAGAGTCACTGTTGTGGAGAGACAAATAATGTCTTTTTCAAAGACAGTGTCATTGGGAATTAATGGCTTTAATTTCAAAATGTAAAACTCTTGTTTACTGGAGGAAGTAGTTAATTGTTGCCACTTATCATTTCCTTGCATATTAAGAGAAAATACTGTAACCATAGCCCATAAGTTCCAAGCTCCTCAGCATCAATGAGGATGCTCGGGGGAATCCCCCAAAGATGCTCGGGGGAATCCCCCAGGAAGTTCCCAAGTGAGGGTTTGCACAGCGATTACCCAGAAGTGCAAAACTTCCCCTGGACAATTATGCTGCGTTGGGAACCAATAGTTACTCAGAAAAAGTTAGAAGAATTAAAACTTTCTCTAACTTCTGAGTAACTATTGCAAAGACCCAGACTGACCCCACGGGACTCTTTTTCTCTCTCTTCTACCCGCCCCCCCTCCGAACTACAACACCTCCGGACGTCCAACTCTCACCTCAACTCTCCCAACCTCTGCCCCCGACATCAGACTTCCCCTGACCTCAGAACCAGCCCCCCCCCCCCCCCAAACAATACCCTTGGACCCCACGCGGACCGCCCCTGGATACCCCCAAATCATATGCACTTACCTTAGACAGTTACCTTCTCCCAGCCTGTCAATTTCCCTGGCCCTTTAAACTTAGCTGCTTTGCAGCAATAAGTGCCATAAAAAAAGAGGGCATGGCCTCCTTGAGTCCTCTGGAGCAAGACTTGGCTGGGACCTGCGAGGAGCCTTTCGATGCAGGCCCCAAGCAGCTCCAGCGAATGGAATTGGCATGTACTTTTCAAGACGAGGTAAGTAGGTATTTATTGTTTCTAATTTCTGCGGGCCAGCGCTTTCCAATGCTAGTCAGAAGCTACGGCCTATTATAATGCAAAACTGCTTACCGTATCTCCAGATCATTGCATGTTACTGGAAAATATGTACTTTTAAACATTTTTTTTTTGTGCAGCTGAAACCATCAAAAATAGATATGGAGCAGTATTCTGCTTACTGCTCATGAGCAGTCTGTGGAAGAAATGTAATAAGGTACTTCCAAAAAAAATAGTGACTTCTAAATAGAAACCACCTAAAGTCTGATTGAAATGAATAGTATTGACATCTGAATTAACATATATCTTTGGGAGCAAGCTGTTCATCCATAGTTTTTACATTTCTTCCTTTAGATGCGGAAATGTTAACTTTGCAAGAAGGACAAATTGTAACAGATGTGGAAAAGGTAAATGTTGTTGGATTTTATTCAGGCGACTGCCTTAAATCCAGTCATATTATCATATCTTGTACATTTTTTTGGACAGATTTTCGTGTGATAGTTTAGGTAAAATATTCTTTGCAAATTTCTTCCCTCCCCTTCTTAAAGTATTGATTGCTTTTCAGGACACAGTACCTTGGGCACCTTGCAGTGCTTTGCTTAGGTGGTCAGTATTGATGTAGGGCCTTAATGGCAAGTTTCAGCTGGCTATTCTCCAATGGGACGTGATGGCCAAACTTGATTCCATACTTGCAAGGAAAGAGCATTTTCAGACTTCATGAGCATAAGTGTTCTATCATAGCAGTCCATGTCCAAATGCAGCAAGACCTGGACAAGATCCAGGCTTGGGTTGACAAGTGGCAAGTGACATACGCGCCATACAAGTGTCAGGCAATAACCGTCTCCAACAAGAGAAAATCCAACCATTGCCCATTGACATTCAATGGCATTACCATCACTGAATCCCCCACTATCAACATCCATGGGGATTACCATTGACCAGAAACTGAACTGGACTAGCCATATAAATACTGTGGCTACAAGAGCAGGTCAGAGGCTAGGAACCCTGTGACAAATAACTCACCCCCTGATTCCCCAAAGCTTGTCCACCATCTACAAGGCACAAGTCAGGAGTGTGCTGGAATACACCCCACTTGTCTGGATGAGTGCAGCTCCCACAACACTCAAGAAGCTTGATACCATCCAGGATAAAGCAGCCCACTTGATTGGCACCACATCCACCAACATTCACTCCCTCCACCACCGACACGCAGCAGCAGTGTGTACCATCGACGAGATGCACTGTGGGAATTCACCAGTGCTCCTGAGACAGCACCTTCCAAATCCACGACTACTGCCATCTAGAAGGACAAGGGCAGCAAATAGATGGAAACACCACCACCTGGAATTTCCCCTCCAAGTCACTCACCATCCTGACTTGGAAATATATCGCTGTTCCTTCACTGTTGCTGGGTCAAAATCCTGGAACTCCCTTCCTTACAGCACTGTGGGTGTACTGACACCACATGGACTGCAGCAGTTCAAGAAGGCAGCTCAACATCACCTTCTCAAGGGCAACTAGGGATGGGCAATAAATGCTGGTCCAATCAGCGATGCGCATATCCTGTGAATGAATAATAAAAAAAAAAATCTCTCCCATCCTAATTTTGATCCCCTGATTTAGGTAATGCTAACACCCATGGAAATACGTAAGTTAAGGTGAGCGAAATTAAATGGTGCTATTTTGTTACAAACCTCAATCCTGCTTCTCAACTTTTTAAAGGTGCAAGTTGGATTTAAGTCATTTATCTTTGGGACCCTGTTCCCCATGTCCATTATCTAGTGACATTTTCTAACTGCTTTAGCGTGGACATTTTGTAAATGTGATCTCTAGTTCCTTGCTCATTCTTCCGGTAAATAGTTTGTTCATCTAAACCTTTTCATTATTTAGGCCTCTGATCAGTTTTTATGTATAATGAAAATAGGTTTAGTTATTTCAGTTTTTCTTGACTCTATCTACAAGTGTACAGTTCTAGCAAAGATAACAATTCTTTTCTATCTAACATGGGAATGATGAGTTTAGAAAGAAGGAAGGTATTAAAACCTTTATAAAACACTGACTAAGCCTCAGCTGGTATATTCTGTTCATTTCTGGACACCACATTTTAAGAAAGATGTCAAAGACAGAGAGAGTGCAAACAAGATTTACGAGAATAATGCCAAGGTTGAGCGATTTATGTTAGATAGAGAAGCTGGGGTTGTTCTCCTTAAGAGCAGAGATGGTTAAGAGAAGATTTGATACGAGCTTTTCAAGATTTTGAACAACTATGATAGAATAAATAAAGAACAACTGTTTCCTGTGACTGAAAGTTTGGTAACCACAGGACACCGATTTAAGATGATGGGAGACACAGATTTAAGTTAAGTATTTGAAAGGAACAAATCTACAGGGACATGGGGAAGGAGCAGTGGACGGGAAATTAATTGGATATCTCTACCGAAGAGCCGATATAAGCATGAAGGGCTGAATGGCCTCCATCTGTGCTATAAAGTGCTTTGGAATCTGAATCCATTGCGACAAGAGCCCTGAATCAGGTGTTAACTTTTGCAGCTAGGTGAGCCAATTTTCAAAAGGGAACTGAGTTCAAATGTTAGCCTTTTTCTTCTCTCCAGAGACTAAGTCTAGAACATTCTGTGCCTGGAGCAGCCAGGCACAATGCCCCTTTCTCCATTGAGTGAGAGAGGCTACAAGGAAGTTGCAGCGTGAATGCATGTAGCCTGTGAGGAGGAAAAAGGATGCTGATGATTAGTTTAGGAACTACTAACTTGTAAAGTGAGTTCCTTCCATAATGACAAAAGTGTGTATTTTATTCTGCAAGTAGTAAAGAATGGGTTATTGTATTGTAAAACTGTTCTCTTCAGATAGATTATATGTGAAATAAGTTAGTTTGGTTTACAAATAACCTCGCCTTGCTAGAGTGCATATCAGCTCTTCTGAAAAGGTGATTGCATACCAATACATGTGTGATCGTAGTATTCTGTGCACACATTGAGAAAGCTCATTGTTACAAGCACCAGTTCATACTGTTGTTCAACTAGAAAGTGATAGCTGGACCCTGAGCTCGAGAGATGATTTACTACAGGTATGTAAATTTGTAACTCCAACCCAGCTGAGAATCAGTTAACCTGATCGTACCTTTACATGGCTCATCATCTCTGGGTACTTGCCGTTGGGAGAATCCATATTTTTCTCTTCACCCTTATCCAGCAGATGTAAATGGTACAAATTGTAAATTTGTAAATAAATTATACAAATGGCCCTGATTAAACGTCAAATCATACTTACATTTTGTCTAATTTAATTTTCCAAGCACATCTCTTGTCACAGCATGTGACAGAATGCTAGACTGGAAATCATCGTTAAAACTTGATTTTAAAACATGAGAATGTCACAATTTTATGAGAATTTTGATTGTAGTATTTTTGTACTTTTTTTTTAGAAAGAACATGTGAAGCAAAACTCATGAAGGCTGGAGGAACAGAAATTGGAAAGACTCTTGCAGAAAAGAGCCGTGGCCTTTTCAGTGCCAATGACTGGCAATGTAAAACGTAAGGTTATCATCTGTAATACAGTATTAAATCTTGTATTGACAGTGTGTATCTTAAATAGTAAGTTAGTCAAAGTAAACTGAGAAGACTGCAGTATTTCTAATTATGTGTAAATATGTTGGACGGCCAGGGTAAGTTAGAGCACAAGACCATAAAGAACTTTGCAGGCCTTGCTTAAGCATTCAATTTAACTGTAAAAGATAAGTTCTGTATTGAAACTTAAATTCAGGTTTAGGAAAAAGCTTGTATTCTTAGTTGTGTGCTAGGTTTTTTCCTATTCAAATTCACTTTGTGAAAATAGTCATAGAATCCAGGGTTGTTTATATATTTTGATATAACTGATACTAATGATTTAAGTTTTAATTTTTAGCTGTGGTAATGTGAATTGGGCGCGAAGATCAGAATGCAACATGTGCAACACTCCAAAGTATGCCAAATTAGAAGAAAGGACTGGTAAGATTCGAAAATACAGTATTAGAATGCACTGTTATTAAAAGCCACTTTAAGGATCTTTCAGTTGATATGACTATTTTCAAAAATATAAATGAGTTCAATTGATATCTCCATGTTCAGTCTGACTTTTTTTTTAAATTGTAAATCGGTCTAACTTGCAATGGCAAAAGTCATTTTTTAAAAAATAGTCCAATATCTAGATTTAACCACAAAAGAAATCTTGGAGACCTTGTTCTGAATACTGCTGGCCACGCAGATTTTCCACACCCTTCCACAAAGCCAAGCAGGGCTGATTCATTGATGCTAAAATCTGTGTTTCAACAAAGGGTTCATTTCTAGAGGAGTAGAATTCAAAAGCAGAGAATTTGTGTCCAGGATTTTCTAGTCCCACTCACCGCTAGGATCTTCCGGTCCCACTGTAAGCCAATGGACTTTTGGCTAGCCCACCGTATTCCCTGCGGCGGGTCCTGCCACGGCAGGGCTGGAAAATCCTGGCCTATGTTAAAGTGGCATAGATTTTTGGTTAAATTCTACTCAGAAAATTGTGCACAGTTCTGTCTCCATATTACAAGAGGGATATAGGAGCACTGAAGAAAGTACAAAAATGATTTGCGACAATGATGCCAGAACATGTACTGGGAAATATTAAGTAAGCTGTCGCCTTCTCCAGAAGAAAAAACTGAGAAGAGGCCTGATCAAAATCTTTAAAGCTGTAAAGAGGTTTGATAGAACAGGGATGGAGAAGATATTTCCACTTGTAGGCCAGTCAAACTAGAGGTCATAAATAGAAAATGGTCACTAATAGATCCAAAAGGAATTCAGGAGAAACTTCTTTATGGAGAGATTGATGAGAATGTGCAACTCACTATCTGAGTTGATGAGACAAATAACATAGATGCATTCAAGAGGAAGCTTGATAAATGCATGAGGGAGAAAGAAATAGAAGGATATGTTGATAAGATGAGATGAAGTAAGGTGGGAGGCGGCTTGCATGGAGCATAAATCAGTTGGACCACATGGCTTGTTTCTGTGTTAATTCTATGTAACTTCTGCACTATGTAGAATATTTCACATGCAGTGTAGCAATGTGTGAAGCCCTGTTGATATTCTTTGTGGATGTGTAGAATGTGGATCTTGTGTTTCCAGTGCGAATGTGGAAGTTTGGCTTAAGTGCTATTGACTTGATTTGCTTCTGATGTTGTGATGCTGCAGAAAGTGTCTAAATAGCCTACAGTGCAGATGTGATCATCTAGTCTGTGATGACCTAGTGGCATATTTTCTCATGTTTTATAAGCTGTTAACTTATCCTTATGAATTTAGTAGGCCTTATGGTTTGGAAAGGGTTTGAGTGCTGCTTTCTTATTAAAAATAAGTGAACAGCACTGACAAGATTTTTTCTCCAGTTTACTGGTTGAAAAACAGAAGAACGAGGTAATAACAGAGTAAGAAATACAAATTAGTGCAAATTGGGAAGAGCAGGAGCAAGAGTAGTTTATGGGGAATGAATCAGGACAGAAGGAATGGTGCATTGAAGAACAGATCAGAGGGGGACTTTTGTTGGAGTGAATGTAGTAAGAGCAGGTGGGAACAGTCCAAGCAGAAAAAGAGAACAGATATGGGGCTAGTGAGAGAAAACACATGCACGTTATGTGCTTGGTTTTGGTGTGGAGGGAGGGAACAAGAGACGGACTGTCCTGGTATGTTTCAGTCTTGTACAACCAGCGTTAACTTGTATTTGGAAAATTTTTGCACTGATCAGTATTTTGGTACTTGGGTCTGGAATACTCTCTCCTGTAGGTACTGTGTTTCAATACTGGATATTCCATTAAGATGCATAGCACTGCCAGGGTGCAGAGTTAAGCTCCCTGTCCTGCTCTAACATCAGAAAAGCTCTCCTTACTAGATTGGTGCAAACCTTTTTCTTTTTCTCATCAAATTCATTTTAACTGTCCTTAACCCTGACTGTGAATTCAGTGTTTTGCTTTGGGTATGTACTTATTGAGAACTGGGTTGAACTCCTCGAAATTAGTTTCAAGTAGGATGCTTACAGATACAGAAAAAGGAAACTTCCATTCCCATCAGTCCTTTATTGCATTGGAACCTACTGTGCTGTGTAGTGCTCCTTCCTAATCGAAGACACTATACAAAGGCACTTAAGTGCACAAGTCCTGCAGTGGGGCTTAAATGTTTTGTTGGATGTGAGCGGCCTTATGGCCACTGATGTTAAGGAGGCCTGGATGGGAGGGGTGAAAGGGACTTTTTAAAAATAAAATTCAAATATTTTCATCCCTGGACAATTAGATCCACCTCTGTCCACTAGGGGTAATTTATGCAATATTGATGTCAAATGTTGGTGTGTGGTGTAATACTTCTAATTCTGGGCCAGTTAGCATGTTTGCTTTGTAGCAGCTATGCCTTTGTTTACTTCGCAATGGCTGTAATTAGTTACTAAGTATTGTAAGTATTATTGAAAATGCAATGTAAAAGTAATCAAAATTAGATTTACACTGAAAAATTTTATCTTGTAACTTGATCTGTATTTGTCACATGATTTTATATAGAAACATATGACCTAGGAGCAGGAGTAGGCCATTCAGCCCTTCGAGCCTGCTCCACCATTCAATAAGATCATAACTGATCTGGCTGTGGCCTCGACTCGACTTTGCCGTCTGAAAATTTAAACAATTTAGAATTTGATTCTTGTGTTAACGCATAGTTGATTCATAAATTTCATGGTTACATTTTCTAAAAATAGGCAGGATATGCATAATCTAATAAACCACGCAATATTTGGAGTGCAGTTCTTGTGATATTTTCTTAATCCGTGAACTACATTGATCAGAATTTTTTTAAATGATTGCATTATCATTTCACTTCTGGCAGGATATGGAGGTGGATTTAATGAAAGAGAAAATGTAGAATACATTGAGCGTGAAGAATCTGATGATGAATATGATGAGGTAAGATTTTAAAAGTTTAAATAAGGGAGACATTTAGGAAACAATATTATGTAAAACATAAATTGATGTAATGCCCTTGTTCTTGTGCAGTAATGTTGCTTGCAGACCAAGAGTGGGCCTCTTTCTAAAGGAAAATCTTGTTTAGAATTAGCAATAGGGTGCCTTTATTTTAATATGAGACAGTGATAGTCGATTTGGAGGAATTTTGCATGTTTATATATCAGAAGTTTTGAGCTCTATTAAGAATCGCCGTTCTGCTTTAACGGAGCAATCCGCAAACTAGTGGGGCTGAGGTTGTCTGCGTGGGGGTACAGTTGTGCGGGAGGATACTGGCCCATGATGAGAGCCACTGGTGCAGCCTTGAATAGCTTTGAGGTGGTGAATTATGGAAGTAACCTCAGCACAGATTTTCCCACTCCCAGAAATGGGTGGGGGACTTATTGGAGCTGTTTCTGATGCATAGTATATGATTAGTGTTTAATCAGAAAGAATCCTTAAGTCCAAATCGCTGCTTAGGCCTCAGTTGAAGTATTGTGGAGAATTCTGGACAGCTCGCTTAAGGAATGATGTAAAGGCCTTGGGTGCAGAGCAGATTTACCAGGATTTTACCAAGTGAGGAGAGAGTGAAAAAATTAGGACTGTTTTCCTTTGAGCAGAGAAGGTTAAAAAGTGACTGAATGCAGATTTTCAAGATAATGAGAGGTTTTGATAGGATAATTAGAGGAAAATTATCCCTCCTGGCAAGTGGGTCAATAAGTAGAGGTCATAGATCTAATAAACTATTAGCAAAATACCTAGAAGATAACTGAGTGGAAAAAAAATTATCAGGATGGGAAGCAGTGTATCTGAAAAGGTGGTGGTAGTTGATTCCATAAATTTTAAACGGGATTTGAACAGGTATTTGAGGATGAGGAACTTAAAGGGTTAATGCAAAAAAAAATGAGGATGTGAAACTAAGGACTACCTTTCAAAGAGCCAGCGCAGTCACAGCAGGCTGAATCGTTGTCTGCTGTGCAGTGAGTTCCCACACCTTCTAATGCATCTCCATCTAGTTATGCAAGGCCGATCAGTTAGTTAAAAGCATTTATATTGCCATCTGATTTAATTAACAAAAGTCAAGATCTTTGAGGCATGCAATTCATACATGACTGAAGGCATGTTGACCATTTTGAACTTCTGTCAATTTCTTTTCCCCAGTTTGTGAAACCAATGGAATTTAACACTTCTAATCTACTGGGGTTTACAGAAGACTGCTCCATTTTTAAAAAAAAGGGGGATCTGAATGGAATTAAATCTCCAATGGGGGACTTGGCAAAAAAAATTTGGTAACCTCTGCACTAATGCAAGAGTTCGCAGCTATAGTGGTGTTTAACCACTGAGCTGTTTCTGAAGACACTGCAGACAAATTGAAGCATTGTCAATATACTCTTCAATTTTGCTTAAATGTAAATATATTGGTTTATAACATTTGAAAGAAGTTTTACAAGAAAAGTGCACCCTGTAGTACCCAATAATGCTGCCTGTGAATAAATTTATATTGATGTATGTTGCTGTTCCTTAAGAATGGTTTTGATCCAAACAGTACCATCTTATTTGTGACTGGACAATATTGTACAAATATGTTTTCAATCTGCTTGTTTTTAAAAAGGAAGAAAAATGATGAATTCATAATATAAATAGCCAGCTCCTTCATCCCTGTTCCCCCTTAATTTCCCTATCTCCTGGCCTTATTGTCTCTGATGGCTCAAGCACTGAATTAGCTACTTCAATCTTTTACTCATCTCACTTGCGACCGATATCACTCTGCCTTTCTCCAACCTCATTGTTAAGTTTGAAAGCATTATACTCCAGCCCCAAACAAGAATCTTAAAAGCCAGTTACATAGGTATGAGGGAGAGCTGGCTAAGGTTGATTAGGTAAATAAAATGTATGGCAATAATTAAACTGTGGGAAACATTTAAAGAAACAATTCAAATTGGTCAACAGAAATATATTCCATTAAAAAAACAAAAACTCAGCAAGTATGATCCATTCCTGGCTTACTAAGGAATTAAGGATAGCATTGTATGTAAGAAGAGACATGTAATGATCCAAAGAATAGTAGTAAGCCTGAAAATTGGGAGTGCTATAGAAATTAGCAAAGGGCCACCAAAATGTCGATTAAAAAGGGAAAGACGGAATAGGAGAGTAAGGTAGACAGGGATATGAAAACAAATCGTAAAAGTTTTTACAAGCATAGAAAATAGACAGTAGCAAAAATAATTTTGTCTCTTAGCTTTAGAAGTAAAGACAGGAGAAATTATCATGGGGGAAATGAGGAAATGGTGGAGACATTGAAAAATTATGTGTCCGCCTTCACAGTAGAAGATACAAATTACATACCGCTAATAAGAGTGAGGAAACTGAGGTAATTAATATCAGTGGAGAAAAACTATTGGAGAAAACCGAGGGACTAAAATTCAAAGAAATCCCCAGGACATGGTGGCCTACCTCCCAGATAGTAGATGCATTGGTTATGATTTTCCAAAATTCCCCCTTCTAGAATAGACCAGCATATTGGAATCCAGTAAATGTAACAGTTATTCAAGAAAGGATGGGGAGGATTTGCAGGCCAATTAGCCTGCCAGAGGTCTTTGGGGAAAATGCTGAAATCTATTAGGGACGTCTTAATGCACTTCGCAGATCATACTATGATCAAACAAAGTCAATACGAAAGAGGAATCATTTTTGGCAAATTTATTAGTTTTTTTTTGAGGATGTAACTAGTGGGACAGATAAAAGGATCCAAAAGGCATTCAAAATATGCCACACAAAAGCTTAATATGCAAGAAAAGGGCTTATGGAGTCTGGGTAATATATTAGCAAGGATAGAGAATTGATTAATAGACAGGAAGTAAATTGTAAGGATAAATGGAACATTATGAATTCGGCATGCTGTAACTGGTGGAGTGTTGCAAGGATCTGTGCTGAGGCCTTAGCTATTTATAATCTACATTAATAACTGAGACGAAGAGACAGGTAACTGTGAAAGCTGGTTAACTATCATGACAACCAACTGGTTCATACCTGCATCTCTAAGAAAGAGAACCTGCCACTATCACTCAGTCTGGGCTACGTGCAAGTAGCCTAGACTGCGTGGTTGACTCTGCAGACTCTCTAAAGTAATCCAGTAGCTATAAACAATATGTTCAGGGCAAACAAGGATCGTCAATCAAAGTTGCCTTGCCAGTGTACTCATCCAAAAATAATTTAAAAGAATATTGCTTGCCTGACAATGTAATCAATTTGGGAGAGGCCATTGGCAAGGTGAGCTTTGAGTTTGGATATTACATACCCTAAAGACCTATTGCAAGGGAGTCATTAACAATGTCAAAAAGTATTGAAGCCAGGAAGATAATTGAATCGTTGGAAGGATCAAGGAGGCAGGATGAAAAAAAAACAGAAAATGCTGGAAAAACTCAGGTCTAACAGCATCTGTGGAGAGAAAAACAGCGTTAACATTCCGAGTCCGGATGACGACACTTCAGAGCTAAAGAGAAGTAAAAATGTGATGAAATTTATACTGTTTAAGGCGGGGTGGAGCAGGTGAAGCTGGATAGAAGGCCAGCGATAGGTGGGGGCAAAGGAGAGATTACCAGAGATGTCATGGACAAAAGGGTTGTGGTACAGGCTGAAAGAGGTGCTGATAGTGACATTAAGGTCAGAAAGCAGAATGTGATAATAGCAGGACAAGGGTAATCACTCTGGAAAGAACAACATGAACAAGTGACAGATGGCCCTTGTGGGGGTGGGGTGGGGGGGAGGGGACGGTAGTGGGGAAAAAAGATTGAAAATAGGATAAAAGGTGGGGATAAAACAATGAATAAAAATAAGTGGATAAAAAATAAAAATTTAAAAATGAAAATGAATATTCAAAAAGGTGGTTAAAAAAGGGGTGAGGATGGTCTGAAGTTGTTGAACTCAATGTTAGGTCCGGATGGCTGTAAAGTGCCTAATCGTAAGATGAGGTGTTCTTCCAGTTTGTGTTGGGCTTCATTGGAACATTGTAGCAGGCCAAGGACGGACGTGTGGACATGAGAGCAGGATGGTGTGTTGAAATAGCAAGCAACAGGCAGGTCCGGATCAAGCTTGCGGACAGACTGAAGGTGTTCCAAAAAGCAGTCACCCAGTTTGCATTTGGTGTCTCCAATGTAGAGGAGACCGCATTGCGAGCAGCGAATGCAGTAGATCAAATTGAGGGAAGTGCAAGTGAAGTGCTGCTTCACCTGAAAGGAGTGTTTGGACCCTTGGACGGTGAGGAGGGAGGAGGTAAAGGGGCAGGTGTTGCACCTCCTGCAATTGCATGAGAAGGTGCCGTGGGAGGGGGATGAGGTGTTGGGAGTGACGGAGGAGTGGACCAGGGTGTCCTGGAGGGAATGGTCCCTGCGGAATGCTGACGGGAGGTGAAGGGAAGACGTGTTTGGTGGTGGCATCATGCTGGAGTTGGTGGAAACAGTGGAGGACGATCCTTTGAATGCAGAAGCTTGGTGGGGTGAAAAGTGAGAACAAGAATGAAGGAGGCATGATGTTGGTCTCAGAAGAGCTGTCAGGAGGTGGGGAGGGGGTGTTGTAGGGAAGAAAGATTAAAGAGAAGTTGCAGTGACATGAAGGACAGGTGGAGGCAGTGCTTAAAGAAGCACCAGAGATCTTTTGAGATGAATAAACCCCTGAGTTTCATACGTTTGCTATTTGAAACAAGATGGGAAGAAAGTGTTGGAAAAGGGAGTTTAAGGGGATGTGTATCATAGAAGAAAAAATGGATTTTCTTGCATTCTAAAATGACATTGAAATTAGAGAAGGATTTGGCTATGGAGAGTAAAGTGGCAACTTTAAGCCTCTTCCTTTGATCCAATACAATCTTTAACTTCTCTTGTTATTCATGGTTGGATCACCTTTCCTGTTGGGGTTTTATGCCTCAAAAGAATGTAAATTAGCTGTAAACTATGAATTCTTTAAATACTAGCCATTGCCTAGACACTGTCATACCCTTTAATGTACTTTCCCAATCTACCCAGCCAATTTGCCTTTCATACCGTCATAGTTTCTGTTCAGACTTAAGACCCTAGTTTTGGTTTGAACTACATCACTTTCAAACTTAATGTAAAATTCCATCATATTATGGTCATTCTTCTCTAGAGGCTCCTTTACAAGATTAGTAATTGGCCCATTCTCATTGCACAATACCAGATCTAAAATAGCCTGTCCTCTAGATTGTTACTCAACCTATTGTTCTAGAAAAACATTTTATAAGCATTCCAGGAATTTGTTCTCCACAGCATTAGTGCTAATTAGGTTTACCCAGTCTATATGTGGATTGAAGTTCGCCATGATTACTGTATTACTCTTGTTATATTTCCTTGTTATATTTCTTGTTATAATTTCCTGATTTATACTGCGCCCTACATTACCATTACTGTTTAGTGTCATATAAACAACAACTACCAATGTTTATTATTTCTTAGCTCCACCCAAACTGATTCTACATCCTGATCTTCTGGCCTAAGATCCTCTCTCAGTAATGCACTGATCACATCCTTTATTAACAGTGCAACCCCACCTCCTGTTCCTTTCTGTCTATCCTTCCTAAATGTCGAATACCCTTGAACATTCAGTTCCTAACCGTGCTCACTCTGCAGCCACATCTCCATAATGGCAATTAAATCATACCTGTTTACTTGTGCCGTCAATTCATCTATCTTGTTGGGAATGTTGTTTGCATTCAGATAGTGCCTTTTTTATTTAATTTCACAACCTCTAGCCTTATCCGCTGGCGTAGTCTTAAGTTTGTATGCTTGGCCCCTTCCTGCCTCACTCAAGTTACCAATTCCCTTATTGCTATCTTGCTGTCTTGCCTTGTCCTCTCTCTTAATTTATCGCATCTTTTCTTGCCTGATCCGTCACTTCCACTATTTCGTTTAAAGCCCTCTATACTGCCCCAGTTTTACGACTCACCAGAACACTGGTCCCAGCACGGTTTAGGTGATGACCATCCCATTGGTACAGCTCCCACTTTCCCCAGTACTGGCCACACTACCCCATGAATCAAAACCCATTTTTCACTCACCAATCTTTGAGATATGCATTTAACTCTCATCTTATTTACCCTATTCCAATTTTCTCATGGCTCAGCTAATAATCCGGAGGTGATTACCTTTGAGGTTGCTTTTTAATTTAACCCCTAGCTACTCATATTCTCCAAGCAAAATTTTGCACACTCTGCACAGTTTCAAAATAGTTTTTAATTGATCCAGTTGTAATGTACTGGAAAATTCAAATTAAATGCCACGTTTGGAAAAGTTAAAAATATTATCCTTTTTTTTCAAAACTAGTTTGGAAGGAAAAAGAAAAAATTCCGTGGAAAGCCAGTTGGACCCAAAACTATCCTACAAGAAGAGATTGAAAGTGAAAAAGATGAAGAGGATGATGATGAGGATGGAGATCTCTCCAAATACAAACTGGACGTGAGCCCTATTCTGTTTTTAAGCTAATAACTGTACATATTTCTCATTGCATAACAGTTGCATTAAGAAAATGGTTTTTGCTTTGACAATGTCCTTAATCTTGAGTATTAGTGCAAAAAAGATACTGCTACATTTAAACTTTAAGGTAGGGCTGAATCTTACCTATGTTGGGCAGGCTGGGTGGGGGCGGGCACAGGACCGATCGCCGTCCACGATCGGCTGGGCGCCGCCATTTTACGCGGGCGGGCCAATTAAGGCCCGCCCAGCGTAACGTGTGGCTGGTGCTACCTGTGCAGGTTGGGGGAGGAGGGAGAGCCGGGGCCTGCGCTCTTTTACGCATGCGCGCGAAAGAGTGCAGCAACCTCCCTGAGGCACGGAGCTGCCTTGGAGATTAAGGTGGTGATAAAACATTTTAATAAAGGACGTGAAAAATTATTTAATTATGCCCCATCATGTGACAGTGTCACAGGAACTGCGACATGTTTGTGAATTTTGCAAAATTTAATTAATTATTTTATAAAACCTTCAGGAAACCTCATCCGTGGATGAGGTTTCCTGAAAAATGCAAAGGCCTCTTGGGCTCTTGGCTTGCCCGATAACCTTAAGGTTAGATGAGCAGCGTTGTTAACAGCTATAATTGCTTTTTCAATGGCCTTAATAGGCCGTTGACAGTTTGGTGGGTGCGCAGCCCGCCTCCAGCGCGCGCCTGCCAATCAAAATATCGAAATGACACCCGGTGACGTTGGGGCACACGCCTGACATCATCGCGCATAATTTTACAAATCAGTGTCTTGAGCCTGCCCCCGCACGTTGACGGCAATATTCTGCCCATAGTTATAATCTTATAAACATTGCTGGCCTTTTTGTCTGAAACAGTTTGGGATGAAGGGGGAAGGGAGAAGATCTGAGGTTTGATGAATGTTCATCTTTGGAAATATAATAAAAGTCAGTATTTCAGTCAGGGTAATAAAGTTGCAATAAGTTAAAAGGGAACTTTTGGGATCAGGAAAAAAGTCATGGTGGATATTAACTACTGCATTTTTAGTTTTATTCCTGTTGGTCTTCTAAAACTCATTTGGCAGCTACATAAGGAACCATATGTTCAATGCACTGGAGTTATGTAAGGCAAAGGATATTTTCATGTCATGTTCATTCCATGGATAACCCTTGATCCATAATGTTTGGTCTGCAACAGATTAATTCCAGGCTGTTCAGCCCGTTCTAAGTATTCTGTTTTTGCAAATGTTAGTCAGTCTGCAGAGTTGTTTTCTTTCTCCTATGTTATGCTTTCAGGCCTGTTTCTTTCAAATGGATGTACTTAATACTGCTTATAAATATCACTTTAGAGTTTGAGGGGAAAAAAATAAATGAATTGTATAGGGTTTTATATTTGAACAGAGGCACTGTTCCTTGTACTCGCATTTAAATTCCTCTTAGAGAATCGCTTACAGTGACTTCTCTTCCTGCTCTTGAGCTCTTGCCCTCTGCTGTCCCTCTCCTATTTCTCATCTACATGCATTCCTTTGGCAGCATCATTGGAAAGCTCAGTGTTAGATAACCCAACTCTACCTCATCACCACCTCTCTCAATTTCTCCAATGTTGCTAAATTATCAGACTGCTTATCCAACATCCAGTGCTGGATGAATAGGAATTTCCTTCAGTTAAATATTGTAAAGCCTGAAGCCATTGTTTTCAGTTCCTTCTGCAAACTGTTCCCCAACTACTGGCTCCATCCCTCTCCCTGGCAGTACTTTGAGATTAAGCCAGTCTGTTTGCAATTTTGGTGTTGCAATTGATCCTGAGATGAACTTCCGACCTCATACTCATACAAAAGACCGCCTATTTCCACCTCTGAAACATCATTCGACCTCGCCCGTCTTAGCTCATTTGTTGTTCATCTACACCTTTGTTACCTCTAGACTCCACTATTCCAATGCATTCCTGACTGGATTCCCACATTTTAGCCTCTGTAAATTTGAGGTCATCCAAAATTCTATTGCCCATGTCTGCAAGTTCCATTCCACTATCGCCCCTATGCTCGCTGGCCTATATTACCTCCCAGTCAAGCAATGTCTTGACTTTAAAATCCTATCCTTATTTTCAAATCCCTCCATGACCTTGCCCCTCCCTATCTCTCTCATCTCCTCCAGCCCTACAACCCTCCAAGATATTTACACTCCTCTAATTCTGGCCTTTTGTGCATTCCCAATTATAATTGCTCCACAATCGGCAGTCATGCCTTCAGTTGCCTAAGCCCCAAGCTCCAGAGTTCCCTCCCTGCACCTCTATACCTCACTGTCCTCCTTTAAAACACTTAAAACCAAGCTTTCGGTCATCTGACCTCATATCTCCTTATGTGACTCGACACAATGCTTTGATTTATAATGCTCCTGTGAAGTGCCTTGGGACATTTCATTACATTAAAGGTGCCATATAAATATGAGTTGTTGTTAAAGTGGAAGTTTTGTTCAGTTAGTGTCTGGAAAGCCAAGATAATGAAAATTTCCCTTGATGCAGCACTGATGCTGTAGTAATAGGGATCTAGAGCTAAAATGGGTCATGCCCCATTTTCAGGTATATGGGTCATGGTTCGTGCTTGCAGTGCCCGCAGTTGAGGTAGGTAGCATGCAAACTTAATGGCGCCTTATCATTCAGATACTCTACCTTACCCTCATATACAATCAATAATGCAAACTTCGGTCCCACCTAATGCTGCTTCCACACACCTCCAGCTATCCAGCTATGGCTGGCACATTACCCAAATACAGTGCAACAGAATCTAACATTCTGAGCGCTCTCATGTAAAGATTGCACATAATAGAAGGGAGCAGAACAGACCTGGTGGGGTACAAGGATGCCTACACCTCCTGGGCTGTATGGAGGTGATGGTACTTTGCATCCTGGGATGGCAGTATGTTTGTGCCTTATCCTTTCTCAACTCTCTCTCTCTCTCTCTCTCTCTCTCCCTCTCCCCCCCCACCAACCCCCACCTGATCACCCTCCTATTGCTATCTGGCATGATGTTCAAGTTGCTGATGCTGTGACCATCACCCCACCGCACCCTGACCTACCCAATTCTGATTCTGTGCTTTTAGACTTCCCAGAACAGCTGCCTGCTGAGCCCTGTCACTCCCAGGAGGAAGAGTGAGAGAGAGACCAACCCCACAGCACTGAAGAAGCACCATCACTTGATTTAATATGCACAGCCACCATCTCAGATACTGGCACTACACATATCTTAAGAATCTGGTATAGAATTAGGACCTACACAAGTTGAATAATGGGGCACAAGTGGGCTGCAACAGTCCAAGGGGCGAGGATGTTCTGTGTGCCAGCTTCCGAGAGGATGACGTCATAGACAGCTTCTGCTACAAGGGGTACAAATGATGACTTTTATGGGACAGCATACAGGAGAATATTTATGAGGATACTTGATACATTGGGTGGCCTACCAGACAGCCGTCTGTCACTGTCAGAGAGCATTGAGGAGTCTGGCTGCAACTTGGTAGAGTGCATCATGCAACGTTCCCTCTCTCCACGTCCTTTGCTCATTGTGCATTCTGGGCTGAGACCCCAGAAATCCATTAGTGTACTGAAGCATCTTAACCCCAGGGAAAATATTGTTTGATCGACAGCTCTGGCTCTCTGATCTTTTCTGTCAATTGCACAATGTTTATTTATGCAAGATGAGGAGGTTTTAAATGCTTGCAGTTTCAGCTATTGATACTTTAAAGGGTCTGGATGATACTTTTATTGGCCTGTAGTTTTTTTTAAAAAAAAGTTTTTTTTAAGTAAGTGGCAATTTATCAATGAATGACTGGTGTTATGCATCCTATTGTCACTATAGGTTTCATTGGTTCTATTTAGTGTGTAATGGGTGAATAACTTCCTTGCCCATAGCTTGACATGAGGGTGACCATAGGGGGTGGGTGGGGGGCATAATTTGGCATGAGGAGCCACAGAGGGCGAATGGGGGCATACCTTGGCATGGATGAGGCATATGGGGTTAGAGGGCCTTACTTTTTTCATTATAACTGGGACCAAGTTGGGCCTTTTAAATAGCCTGCTTTAGCAACTGGCAGCCCTTGGCTGCCTCCAGGCCCTTTCCCAAGCCAGCTGACCCGAATGCAGCCTGCACCCACGCCCCCACAATGCAAATCCTGTCCTTGTGGACACTTTCCCTCAAGGCAGCCAGCCCGAGTGGGGAATTTTCCCGATTCCCGTTACCCGCCTCAAAGATAAAAATCCAGCCCACCATTTGGGAATGTCCCTGTGTATAAAGATTGAGATGAGAGGGGCATTTCATTCATGAAGTAAACCCTGAAATTAAGTTTTTAAAAAACCACAACTACTGTTAATAATTTGGCATGTGCTATCCTTTGTGACCTTTTTTTAAAAAATCTTACTTTACCACAGAGGTTCTGCTTTTTACATGGTATCTTCACACAGTCAAAGTTAAGTTTGCATAGTAGTTGTAAACTAAATGTTTTTTGTGTTTTTACTCTAGCTGTTGTTTTGGGGTTTTACTTCCTGAGATCACTCAAGTTAGTCTTACTCCTTATGACCAAGACCTACCTAGTTTCTTGGTAATTTGCAGGGAGTTCAGGAATCTAACAAAACTTTGTTACTGTATTTTAGCTGTTGTTTACAACACATGTCCTAGACTTCCCCTCACCCTATTTTTTTTTCTTTGTTGGCAAATTCATTAAAACAAGGCATAATTGCATGGTTGTACATAAATATTATTACATTGCCAGGAAGGTGGACATAATATAGTTAAATTTAGAGATCGAAACGGTTATTGGGCCCGACTTGCCATTTATTATTAGAAGTTGGGGGTCAATTCTGCTGTACTAAACAATATCAACTGAGGTCCCTGAATGTTAACATTTATCTACCTTTCTGTCTGGCTTCAGGCAGACTTCTAAATTTGACAACTGGCTGAGAAATGTGTAGCAAAATTGACTAGCACAATTTAGTCTGAATTTAAATGTGCCTCTTAAACTCAGCAGTTAATCAATTCTAATCAAATATTTGGGTGTTTTAAAGCACATCTGGGCATTTTACTACAGTAAAGGCATAATATAGTACAAGTTGTTACACATTATGTAAACCACAATTATTTGAATTAAATGGATGCTCCCTCAGGCACGTGGTCAGATGCGTCTATATCCTGACAACAAAAGAGTTAGTGTTTCAACAAAAGTAGTTAGTAACATTAGTTACTGGTGCTTTAAGGGCTCCTGAGTGTAAAAGATGTTACAAAATTCAAAGATAAAAGCAAAATACTGCATGCTGGAAATCTGAAACAAAAACAGAAAATGCTGGAAAAAGTCAGGTCTAGCAGCATCTGTGGAGAGAGAAACAGAGTTAACGTTTCGAGTCCATATGACCCTCCTTCAGAGCTCTGTTTCTCTGTTTCTCTCTCCACAGATGCTGCCAGACCTGCAAAGCTTCTCCATCATTTTCTGTTTTTGTTGCAAAATTCAAGCTCTTTTCCATTTTAGATCAAAACAAATAGAACCAATTTTCTGTCATGATTCCTGAATTACTACAGAAGACATCTGGGAGTAAACCATGTTTTAAATCTCACCTGCAGCGGAAAAAGACAATGCCACCATGCTTTAAACAAACAAGATTAATTTGTCACACTGATATATTGTGTTGCTTTCAAAATAACTTACTCAACCCAGTTTGTGAATTTTGTCTCCTGAAACTAACCACTGAACCAGTTGGTTTCCAGTTTGGGTCATGCCAAGAAAAGCTGATTCTCCTTGATTGAGTCTCAAATATTGGCTGACCATGATGCTACACTGATTATCAGAAGCCTGTCCCAGGCTAATGTGCCCAGGGAGCTGCTTTTTTGGGAGGAGAAACTAAGAAAAAACCTGATGTCCTGAACATGTAATAGGCCTATATGTGTTTCTTCATTGCAACTTCTGTTAAATTGAGAGGTGAAGAACATCCAACTCTGTGCTAGATGTAACTTTACAACACTTTCCAGGATGATGATGATGATGAAGATGATGAAGAAGAAGAAGATGGGGATCTCTCAAAGTACAATCTGGATGCAAGTGAAGATGAAAAGAAACCTCCCAAAAGCAGGAGTCGCTCCAAGTCACGCTCATCTCGATCTTCATCTTCTTCCACTGCTCATTCCAGTTCAAGGTCCAGGTAAACGGGTACAGGTCAAGGGTGACACCGGGCAAAATGTCAGTATCAGTTTAACTTCTTTCTTTTAAATGTTTATTCATGTGATATGAAGTTTTGAGTCAAGTTTGCACCTGAAGTTACATTCCTTCCTTTAGGAGATGACTTTTAGATGGCTTCTATTGAATCATCTAAAACATTGCAATATCAAATGTATTCTGTAGTTGTCTTAAGGTCAAAAATTATAATCATAAGATCTTTAATCATTTGGCTTTAACAATTTATTGTTTTTAGGTACCAAAATGTATATTTGTTTCCAAATTTCAGAGACTTATTTTATACAGTCAGTCCTCACTTAAAATTATGGTTGCATTCCTGAAAATCATGACTTTGAGGGAAACAATAAGTGAATCATGGGTTCCCATAGGAATCAATGTTAAAGCCAGAGTTAGGTTCCTTTGGTTTTTCCAGGTGAGAAATGTCTGATGTACAGTTGAAATACTGTACCATGCATGCGCAGACTGTGCATTCCTTGCAAAATAAAATGCATCAATAAATATAAAACAAATACGATAATGGTATTAAATTTAAAAAATACACTCCCCAAACAGGTACCTGTATAGATAAAAACAAAAAACTGCGGATGCTGGAAATCCAAAACAGAAACAGAAATACCTGGAAAAACTCAACAGGTCTGGCAGCATCGGCGGAGAAGAGCACAGTTGATGTTTCGAGTCCTCATGACCCCCCAACAGAACAGTCATGAGGACTCGAAACGTCAACTGTGCTCTTCTCCGCCGATGCTGCCAGACCTGCTGAGTTTTTCCAGGTATTTCTGTTTCTGTTTTTGTTTTTGTTTAGGTACCTGTATAGTATTTTTAGATTTACCAGTCTCCAACTAGTGACAGAAGTTGGTCAGTGCAGTTATCAGCTGAAGCCCCAGAACCGCTTGTACTGACCAGCATCTGCCACTAGATGGAGCACAGGACTTTAATGGGAGTTCAGCACCAGGGGAGGCAACAGCAGAGTAAGCAGCCAGAATAGACATTGGGGCCTAAGGCAGAACAGAAGGTGGGAGGCAAGGCCGGCAGCAGGAAGGAAAGAGACATTGAGGTTAGGGGCAGAAGTGTTGGGGGGAAGGTTTTAGAAGTAGGCAGGCTACAGAAGAGGAAATCTGTGGCAAATGACATTAAAGTGAAACTGGCAAAGTTAAATGGGACATACTGACCACTTCAGTTACAGCATTAAAGCGAAATGATATTAAGTGAGGCAATGTTAAGCGAGGACTTACTGTATTTTAGAAATTGTTGGGTGTGGGGACATGGAGGTATGGGAAGGCCCTAAGAAACAGTCCTCTTCTAACATAATCACAGCCTTTGTCATATTCCTCAATCATTGTTTCTCTTTAGGCTTATAGAAGGAAGACTTCCTCTGCATATTTTATCAAGAACCTGTTAATAATTGTTAAAAATAGGAAAGTGAGCAAATGTGACCCATTGGTTTTGAATCTATTTATATTCATTTCAGTGGCCCTCTTTTTTGTTAACTTATTCTTTGTTATCTTTACTCAATTTTAAAGTTATGCCCACTTTTTTTGAAATCTTTTGACTGGATCAGCAATGTTAAACTCTCCATTCATTGAGAACTTCAGCAGGATCACTTGAAAGTTTCCCCTTTTTCATAATACATAAGTGCAACTTTTTTTCCATTGTTATTTAAATTTTTGACATTTGAATTATCTTCTTTGCTTGCCTGTGTATTCTTGGGTAATAATTCCCCACTTTAATTAGGGATCAGAACTGTGTACCTGTGCAGTATCCTTGGATGCCTCGCATCCAGTCTTGGTGCCTAATCAACTTTTTAAGTACAGGCAGCTTATCTAGTACCATCTCCGTATCAATTTTAAATCCTTCAAGGGTATTAATTACCTCCCCTTTCACTATGACTTGGGCAGCAGCACCTTCCTTGGTAAAGACAGATGCAAAGTATTCATTTAATACCTCAGCTATGCCCTCTTCCTCCATGTGTGAAACCCCTTTTTGGCCCCTAGTCACATATAAAATTATCCAGAAAAATAAAGATATAATCTTGAAGTTTGGCCATATAAATATTAATGTGAAACTGGCAATTTTAATGTTAATTTTGTTGTTAAAGCTTAAATCCAGAAATAATTTGTACTGGGACCAATGTAAGTTGGTGGGAACAGTGGTGGATGAGAAATTAAAGTCAATGTTGCCTGTTTCTTCTTCATATATTTTTCTAAACTCATGAACAAATTGTTCTTGGTTGAGTATGCATGTCCCCATATGGTTGAAGAAATGACTTCTGTTTTCCTTTTCTTTGAAAAGCAAGCAAGTTTTAATTGATGAATTTAACTATGCTTCCGGTTTATAGGAAGTATTGCATTAAGAATAGTTTTCTAAATAACCATTCTAGAATTGTTCATGTAGTATAGACCTTTAGATGGATGTTCATCTCATGTTTTATAGTGACCCTTGGTTTAACATTGTTTATTTTTTTTAAATTCTATATTCACTAACTACCCATAATAAAAGAATACAAATGGTCTTCTGCGACCAGTGATCCAAAAATGGGAAGTGATGAGGCTTTTTTGTGATGAATCTGAGGGTTTGTTTTACCTAGACTTTGATTATGTAAAGAGCCACAAGGAATTCTGACTTAATTTGCATTGTTGTGTCAGCTTGGCTACTAGGCTGATTTGTTTTCTTTTGTGCATGGTAGTTAGTAAACAACGATAAGTAGTTTTGTGGATTTTTGTGAAATTGCAGAAGTGCTTCTAGTTTCTGTTTTTATGCAGTTTAAAATGTAAACTTAGTATTGGAAAATATTTGCCATTTTATTGCAGGTCCCGGACCAGAAGTTCTACCACTTCCAGATCCAGGTCACGTTCCAGCTCCAGAGGTCAATCTAGATCACCCCGGTCGAAGTCAAGGTGAATGGGGTAACATTCTCTCCTTCTAGGAGAGCTTAAAAAGTACTTCTAGGGCAAGGACACCTAAGCTCCTTTTGATATTGACATTTTCATTCCATCACTATTACCATTGCCATTCAAATAGGACCACAGTTGACTTCATTCCTGGATTTGCATCAACCTGAAAGGATATTTTATAACCTGAAAGGGTCAGTGTATTATTCAATCATTTTAGTTTCCTGCCTGCAGTAATGCCTCAAGCTTAATAACAATTTGGGATAAAAAATTCTGCTTCTGCATTCACCAACATATGATTTTTCTGCCCAGTTACTTTAATATAAAACTGGCCTGGTGAGCACAGAAGTGAAATAATCACCTCATTATCTTTGGTTGTCCACATTTATTGTTAATTGTCTGTGATAGATTTAGCATAGACTTAAAAATTAAACTTAATAGGTATGTGTATTGGACCATGTGAAACTGTGTTTATATTAGCGTAGATGGCCTTTGGTTTAATCCACGTACTATATAATCTTCGATAAATAATCTTGACCAGCCTGGCAATAGGGTTGCTAAAATTGATTTTGGTCACTAAGTTAAGAGGGAAAAGAAATGCACCAATGTAACTAATTACTGTGTATTCATCCCCTGCTGTAAAGTGTGTGGGTTTCTCAGGTGTGTAAGTGCACTGCACTCAGTGAAGTCTCTCTCCTTGGACACCTGAGCTCCATGTTGAATTAGCTAAGAATCACTTCTTGGGCAAGTTTTCAGAGAACAGCTGACACCTTCAGTACCATAGTCTCAGTGAGTAGTCTTTTAGAGGGAAATTGAGACAAAATTACAGAATCTCTCTTTACATGAATGGGCAGAACATTCTCAAATCTAATCTTTGTGTTGCTAGGATACTAGGAAGCTATAATATAATTGTTGAAGGGTTGGGGTGCAGTTAATTTTCTTCAATATTCAGTGTTTGGCAGTGGAGTAAAGTGACAAGAGATGCCTGACAACAATTGATAACCTTCAACACCAGTATGAAAGATTCTGCTGTTTGAAGCAAAAAGTATTATGCAATGTAATCTTGTTCTGACCCAGATCATTTGCATGTTTAAATTATTATTTTTTTCTAAGTTTTAATAATTGACTGAAGTCTGCGAATTTTACCTCCTGTTGAGAACAAACATCCTCTATCTGTATAGCAAAATAATATTAATTGTTGTTTGGAACATTATAATGTATTACAGGACCAAGCCTGCTCTGTGCAATGTTGAGTAGATTTGCATTAATAAGAGTACTAGCACTAAAATGGCAATTACATTGTAACAAATGAACAGGTCAGTCAATAAATTTCAGCAATCCAGAAGATTTGTTTGATTTCAGGTGCCAATTACAATATGCATTTACATATTCAGTAATTAGTAATTGAGGATAGATTTAAACACTAATATAGCATAATGGAACAATATAGGAACAAGAATAAGCAATTCAGTGTACCCCCCACCCTCCTGAGCCTTTTCTGTCATTCAGTGAGACCATGACGGGTGGGTAAACAAACTCCATCCACCTGCTTTGGTTCCATATTCCTCAATTATCTTGGCTAACAAAAATCTGTCAATCTCTGATTTAAAATTGAGCTCACATCTTCAGCTTTTAGTGGGATAGAGTTCCACACTTCTTCCACCCTTTGTGTGAAGAAGTGTTTCCTAACCCCTCTCTCCTGAATGACCCGGCTCTGATTTTAAGGTTATGTCCCCTGTCTTATACTCCCCATCAGCAGAAAAGGTTTCTTTGTATCTACGCTATCAATTCCTTTTGAAGTTCTAAAAACCTTGGTTCAAATCATCCCATAGCCTTTTATATTCTAAGAAATATATGTCCAATTGAAGTAACCTCTCCTCATAACTTAACTCTTGGAGCCCTGTTAACATTCCACTGAATCTGTGCTGCACTCCTTTTGAGGCCACTATAGCCTCACTAGGATTCGTTGCCTGGAACAGTGTTATGACCACAGCACACATTAATTGCTGCGCAAACCAAATCCCAGAGAGAAACCTGGCTTACGGGCCATGCCATTTTTTTGTATTCTGAAAATGAGAAGATGATGTCCTGATCTCAGCAGCAAGAAGTCGGGTAACACTTTTGGGATTTTAAAAATTAAAAGTTTAATTAGCAAGAATAAAAAACTTAAGCACACAAGATTACAGTTACATAGTTAAACCTAATCTTACTATACATTCCCCCAAAAAGATTCTCTACTTGGTCAGACCCACAAGTAAACACTTTCCAGGCAGCACTCCCTTATAGATGTTTAACTATAAAAAATACAGTAATATTATCCAAGACAAACTGCTGTAGCTTTATTAGAGGCATACCACTTGACCTGTAACTCTCTTCCACTCTGCTGTGAAAAATCCAAACTTCAGAATGAAACTGCTTTTTGCAGTCCAAGATTTTCCTGGCTTAACTGGATGGCTGATTTAAACTGCATCTTCTCCCAGCCGAGCCACAGCCCAGCAGCTACATCTCACAGCTCCTTTAAGCTCTTCCCCTTTCATCTCAGGTTCCATTGTTTTCACACCTCTTTGAAACTCAAATCCTTCCAAATATAAGATCTTTTATGTTTCCATCTTGTCTTTGCTTTTGGGCCAATAAAATATAATACCCCCACTTCTGTTTACCTGTGGAACTCCTGCAAGATGCAGACATGTTTCTTGGCACCTCTGACTTCCCTTTGATATTCAGACAAACCCTCAACCTATCTAAAAATGCAAATGTTAGATTCACTTGTACCTCAAACCTAACACCTCTATCCTTTACATGTTTTAAACCCCCAAGACAACTTGTCTCCTATTGATCTCTGCCCAGCTTAATTAAATCTCTCTCACCCTCACCCACACAGTCTTCTTCACAGAGTAACATAATATTCCCCAAAAATATTTTTTAAAAAACACCCATTTCTCACAAACAGTACCCTCAAGTATAGTCTGACCGGGGCTTTATATAGCTTTTGAAAAGCTTCCTCCCCTTTATGTCCCAGCCCTCTAAATGTGAAAGTTAACATTCCATTGGTCTCTTAAACAATCTTTTGTATCTGACTGCTGCATTTTAATGATCTGTGAACGTGACCCCTAAATTTCTTTGGATCCCCACTAGCTTTCAACATTAAAAAAAATACTCTGATCCTATGATCCAAAACAGATGATCTCGCATTTAATTATCTTAAAGAAATGATTAACAAACTGTTCCTGTATATAGAATCCAAGATTATGAAAGCCTTTGTGATGGAAGGCTGCCTTCCTTTAACTTTGCTCTCATGCGCTATAATTTACTTTGCTTTAAAGTCAATTTACCCTCGGCCAACTTTCCACCAGTTTGTAGCTTATCAAGTAGTTTCCCCAGCATTTTTTCTCTATTAGCATATCTTTCTCAGAATTATTTAAATACTTTGTAAAATTATTCAAATTCTGTACTTTACCTCTTCCTTTGCTTATAGAGGACTTGTTCTCCATGAAATAAGACCAAATACATGTGGCCATCTTTGAGTCTAATTAGTTGAGTCTCAACCTTACATGAGTCAGTTCTGCAGTGGTCTTTCATACTTGATTATTAAACTAGGCAGGGGTTTGCTTGATCTCCAACACTTGATAAAGTAAACTACCAGGTAATTGTTAAATATCTTGTACCTTTTCAGTGAACTTCTGAACATCACTCCATTCCCTTCCAAACATTTATAAGTTGTGGCCAGAACATGATAACTGGGGTAATAATACAAGGAATGTAATTTCTCTTTTAATGCGAGAAAATTTATACTTTATCTCGGTTTTTAACATAATAGCTCTGTATCTATATACATTTATTGGCAACCTGCTATGCAGCCTTTAATGAATTAGCTTGTTTGAACGTTTTTCATTTTATTAAAAGTGCAAAATTCAACTTCAAATGTGGAAATAATATTTTTCACAAGTGACATACAAGTTTGTATATTTTAAATCTGGATCAGTTTAGTTTTTGAACATTTGGAACAGCAGTTAGCGTATATTCAGAAACTTTGCCAGTTTCCAAACATTGCAAGTTATATTGTTGTTTTGCAAGTTTTGTTTAATTAAATATGCAATGTGGAGAACTGTTTTGGTTTGTACATATGTTCATACCTCAGGATATTCTCAACTACACAAGGGATCAAGCTGAATTGAATTGTGTATGTAACATTGGACCTAGACAAAACGGTGTTTAAAATCAAGAAAAAAACATGTTTTGGCTAGTCATGATTATGCACACAATATTCTGCAATACCTGACCTAAGGAGAATGCAGTCATGTTAACAAAGTGAAAATTAAAGCTGTTGTAGTGCATTCCAGAGTATGTGCTTTTTTTTTGCTAAAAGTATGGAGTCATTTTTAAAGTTTTGAAATGTGAAAATATCTCACATTTTGTTATGTCTTTTGATGTATAATGTGATTTATTTACATTATTCCAACCTGATACAGACTGTTCTTCATTTGTTATCCTACACAAACGCTAGCATTTCCCAGTATTGAAGGACATTTTTTTCAATCTACAGCAAGAAAATGTGCTTTTTCTAAATCTCTCAATTGTTTTCCATTCCTTTCTATTGGTATCAGTTTCTGTTCAGTTGAACTGGTGAGCTGCATGTGCCAAACGGTCATACTGATATAGCTCACCATTCTGACCCACTTCAAACAACTAGCTGATTTACAGTTAGATTTTGAAAGGGGGAGTGGGACTAGCTAGTATTTTGAAAAGCTGAGAGGAGCGGTACTGTTCCTTCTGGCTCCAAGTTTTTTTTGTGTCACTGATTTTTGAATGGGCTCTAGTGGTCTCTTAATGATTGTTGGTTAGGCCATTCAAGATCAGGTACAATTAGTGTAACTTGTGCAGTGTGAGCTCTACCCATTTGTGCCTGGGTTTTCTATTGGGGTTTTACAACTAGCACACGACTGAATTTGCATATGCCTGTTTCAGGGAAGAAGTCTACTTGGCGATTTACGGGCCTTTCTGAATATAGGATCGAGGGTCATCAAGCTACCATTTTTGAAGTGCAAAATAGATGCCTGAGAGAGTTGAATTTCTTGCTCCAGGAATAAAAAATCCACTTTGTTTCAGAAGAACAACAGATTAGAGTGATTGAGATTGGGTGTGGGGTTGGTGAAGTTGTGATTTGGAGGTGGAGATTTTCACAGGGTGGGGTGGGAACTGAGACAAAGACTGGGTTTGAGAATGGGGAGAGAGGAGTTTTAAGGATTGGAGGATGGGAGATTTAAGCTTGTTTGGGGAGGAAAAGAACTAGAGAATGTAGTGTGGTTGTGTGGGAATGGTACCCAGTGGAAGCAACAGCAACATGATGAGTGAGTGGTGCCAAAAGAGAAGCAGCCAGTGACTAGTGAGTGAAACCTGGGAACTTTATGTGCATAAATAGTGGAATTTTTTACCACTGGTATGTGAATGGGGAACAAGGGAACAGAGATTGAGTTCTCACTGTGCTGAAGAAATTGTGTGCCCTCATTTTTATATATCACGAGCTCCATGTGTCACTGTTCACAGAGGGCTAGGGATAGAGGGGTTCAGTGTTTGGCACTGCTCGAAGATAACACCACCTCCCCCAGCTCCTCGTTGGCAGCAACCAGAGGCTGACTCCCCATCTCAACTTTTGGTTCCTCACTCAATCTCATCGCTGTTCAGCCTACAGTGGAACTGAAAAATTTATTTGGAGCTTGGTCAGCAAGTGCTCTGCCTAGGTTTTCAAAGGTTTTACAAAATAGTCATGAAACAGCCACTAAACCCTCTGCATATTTAAATTAAACAGATACTGATTTCAGGCAACTGTCAGGATTGCCTCAAAGCAGTGAGGGCCGATATGGATGGAACCATGCTGCCTCTGCAGATTAGGTTGAAGACCTCGTGCCCTTGAAATAGTACACACTAAACTCAGTTTAGATCTAAGAAACAGCAAATGCATACTATCCCAGTGTCTTCAAAGAACTTTTGCTGAGTGCCTCAGCCAGTTTGCCAGGATGTCACATCAGGCCTGCCGCGTAAATTGAGTTTGATCCTGTCTTAACTCCTAGATCATTTCCCTTTTTTCTGATTTTAGTGTCCAAGTTGTATTACATTTTGCATTTCGTGTCTTCCTAATTTTAAAGCACGCTCTGCATGTGAGAAGAACAATAAAGATGCATGTTATGTATGTGCCTGCTGCTGACTTTGAATAGTTTTTATAAGGACCTGGTTGGAGTCGAGTACAGGCTGTGTAAGTAGCTTGTGGCCCTCTGTACCATTCTGAACACAGTATGTCAAGATATAGCAGAAGACTACTGTGCTAACTTTTGCTAGAAATGGTGCCTGAGCAGTTCTGGCACTTCAGCTCTAGTGAAAGAATTTGTACAATGATGATTAGGATGATTATTATTAGATCAATTAGTGCATCTTTCGACCACTAAACCATTGAGAGAAGAGCTAATCAGGTACCCCTGAAGCCAAACAAACTGAAAAGAAAGATGGTCTAACAGAGGGAAGTGACTATAAATGGGACAGTGTGAAATTGAAACAAGGAAGACGCTGAAAGAGAAGTTGGAGAAAAGTATTTTAAGAAAAAGCCATCACGTATCTTGCATTGCACCTTGAACATAGTAAAATATCTCAAGAAGTGTATTCAGACAAAATCTGTTATATATTCCCTAATGCATACACGCTGTACCCCATATACCTTCCCAGTTTAAAAGAAAGCCAATTAATTTGCTTAACTATTTGGCTGTGCTGCTTGCAGCTAGAATAACTTATGATTGGCTCATTCTCTCTCCATTGTGAGGAGCAGAGTTTTGTTTGCCTGTCCAAATTTAAGATTACAAACTTTTGAAAGATGATATTTAGTTTCTTACTGAATGATGAACAATAGGTCAGAATGGAATTTCACTTTGGCAATATAAAAGTAAATACCAGATTTAATCTGTTACTGTATTATGAGCAAGTGGAGAGAAAAACAGGGTTGGTGTTTCAGGTGACCTTTCAAACAGAATAGTGCTATTGTATACTTCAAAAACAAATTTGATTACCCTGTTCTTAAAATCCACTGTGAAACATGATCTTAAAGCCTGGCTGAACAAGGTACTTTAAAAGACCGAAGGAAGGAAAGATAAAACCCATTCAGAAGCATATGGTACTCCTTTTTATATTGTATGCTCAAAACTTGATGTGCTGTTGTTTCCCTGATTACCTAAAACATATGTTCAGTAGGGGGGCTCTGCTGGGCTTCCTGTGACGGTGACTAATTCAGTATCTGTTTCAAAGACTTTTGAAATTTCTATACTGTTCCATTTTATTCATTGTGTCAGTAAATGAGTTGTCGCAAAGGTTGATATCATTAGTTTTTAAAATAGTTTTAAGTATTTAAAACCTTGTTCTTATAGTTGCTGGTGTAACTGCTACTACCTGAAATCAGTCATTATGTAACCACTGGATGTTTACTGTGTTGATATGCTATATCAAAAGGCCGAAATTTCCAAAATACTGTATAACTCTCATTTATATTCTGGGTAGTAGAGTGGATTAGAACAGGGTTGTCCAACATTTTGCCTTCATAAACAATGTAAGTATGCACCATGAAAGCTCAGCGTTAAAGTTCAAGTTCCATTAATTAGTTTGCATGTATCTCCAATTATTGACACTAACATATCTTGGTTATTCCTGATTTAGTTCTTCCAGAAATGAGGCATCAGTGCTAAAAGCAGGCCTCCCAGACTTGTAAAGTTCACCAAAAGGAGAAAGCAGCAAATCGGGGAGGAAAAAAAGCCTATGTGGAAATTGGGTTTTGAGTGCTGAGTTACGAAGGGAAATAGGTTGGGCATCTCTGGATTAGAAAGCACTTGTGTTTTTTATGATTTGAGCACTCATTTATTGTACCCCCATCCTGTAACCTAACTGATCACTCTTGCTATTTAAATGAAAGTTGATGTATTAATAGCTTTATTAGTCACAGTGGCATCTCTGCAGATATACTTCTGAGTTTCTAAGACAATTTTTGGGTCTCTAGAATAAGAATCTATAAATATTTGGCTTTCAGTACTGCAGGTATCTTAATGAAGTTAAAGTATTTGCTTGTTGAGATATCCTCATGCTGCAGTGATCACCTTGCACTTAACCATCAAGTTAAAATTGAACCAACTAAAAACAGTCAAATGTAACCTTGAATCTGTTGGAATTGTAATTAGCATAAATCTAATTTTCTCCCAATCAATCAAAATCCAGCTCCAGATCACACCGGGGGTCTTCATCTCCAAGGAAGAGGTCTCGCTCAAGTTCTCGATCATCATCTTCCTCTGAAAGAGGCAAAAAACGAAGCCGTTCCAGGTCATCATCCTCAAGTGGCCGCAAAAAAACTAGACGTTCTGACTCAAGATCTTGGTCTGCAGAAAGGTTTGGGCTTCTGTAGAATAAGATTAATAATTTAACAGGACTGCAGAAACCGTCCCATTTAAAATGAAACTTGCTTTTTTAGTTAATGAGATTATTGGAATTAAAAAGCCAGAGATGCTTCTTTACAAAGGTTGTGGGCTTTATAATAGAAGCAATGCAATTTTCCATATCTTAATTTAGAACAGTTACTTATAAGATGTAACTGCAGTTTCCCAAATTTCAGCTTTGCACACCTTGTTGATTTTTTTTGTCTTTTGCAGGCGCAGTGGATCGTCCTCTGGATCCTCTCACTCGGGCTCCCGTTCAAGTTCTAAACAGAAATAGCCTTTTAACAACTGCAGTTTTTAAAAGTTCAGTAATTTCTGGAAAAATGCATGAAACTTATTTTGAAGTTATTAGTGTCTTGAGCAAATCCACCTGAGATGTTGTGAAAACATTTTTAAAAATTGGGCATATGTTGTGATGAAATCTTGCTGATGTAATCTTAAACCTATTGTTGCTTTAAGAGTGTGTTAGAATTGTACTCCAGTCTATTAAATTAGTATATTAAGCCATAATAGTTTTTTCCTCATGGGAAACTGATGCATTTTTGTTACAAGAGCTATAAAGACTAGTGAGTTTCAAAATGTACATTATGTATGCATCTGTACGTCTACAGCATTGTAGTGCAGAGGGTCTGTATAAGCACAGGTGGTCTTTAAAGGAAGAGAAACTTTAAAGAGATAGTAAATTCTAGGTGAGTATTTGTTCAAATTACTTTGCCATATCATGAATCAGGATACAGTATTGGACACAACAGAGTTATGTTTGACATTTCTGTTAAATATCAGTTTTTCTTGCAAGAATTCAGGCCCTCAAGTCAGGACTCCCTCTGTGTTGTGTTTTTTTTTTAAGTGATTGTTGTGCTTTCCATAGGAAACTGAAGAGGAAGCAACTTCAAACCAGTCTGGGAGGTGCACACTAGATTTCCAGCACCCTGGAAAACCATGCTTTTTTAGGAAATTTGCATCTTGGTGTGGTTTTCCAGAGACCTAGAGCTCTAGCCAGTTAGAGTTGCTGTTCCCTAGAGAAAAACTGATATTCCATTCTTAGAATGCTTTGAATGAAAATTAAGATTTGTTTGCCCTCCCCGAATTTCTCCTATAAATATTTCCACTCCTTTCACCTTTATGATGTGCCTCGTGCTGATTTCAAAGTAGCTTTGCAGCTCCTTATTTATATTGTGGATGGGGAAATTGCAGAAATCTACATCCTTATGACCCTTCATTTTTAGGTTGTGTTCAGTTATTTTTTTTTAATGTGCTTGGAAATAGAAATTTTGATTTAAATTTTCAGAAGTTGAAAGAAAATTGTATGGAATAGCATTGAATGGTTCACTTTTACATAGGCATCCCTGAGTCCAGGGGGTTGTTTTTCAGCCTGTCCTGGACTGGATTTAAACATAGGTGCCAAAGTGAAAAGAGCTTGAGCAGTTTTGATGCAGTTTTTTGTGGGTACCACAGCAAAAATTACCTACTCGTGATCAGTCTGCCACAGAAGCCACAACAACTGGTGTTCAGAAATGGATATAATACATTGGTATTAGAGGAAGAGTTTTCTAAGACAAAATTTCAGATTTGCTTTTGGGACTAAATGGAGATAGCTAACAGCTTTACGTGTTCCAGGGCTGCTGACACTAATATAAAAATGGGAAATGTTCCACATTTGAGCATTAATCGATTAAGGGGAAAATGTGAAGAAAAATATGGAATATTTACAACACTTTGACCATTCTCTTTTTTGAATGGCATTTCAATCTGCAACCCTTTTTAAATATTTAAAACATTGGGTATACCAATTACAAATTGTGGACTTTTTTTATCTTCAAAATAAATAATTCATTAATTGCCTTCCATCTTGATGACTTGTTATGGCTTAATATACCCCTCTAATCTTAAACTTGGTTAGAAGGAAAATAGTATTTGTATCATCAAACAGAAGCTCTGATTTTCAGAACTCCAAAGGTGGTTTCAGGTACATTAAATGGTAGAGGAAGGTAAGTATACAGCAAAAATTTTAACTTTGTAAATTGAACTTGGCAGTGCTAATTGCATACTTGGTGCAAATGTGGACATTGTTTTTAATGGGTCTTTTTTTCTTCAGTTTTTGTTTTCTTTGATTATCATACAGGCACCAAAAGTGTTAGGAAGTAAGGGTTGGCTTTTTTTTATTTCAGAGCACACACCTTATTGCTTAAGTGGTCTAGTTTCTTGTGATTTTACAGTTTTAATCTCTTTAACACCTTCTTTCAGAACCAACAAGTCTACACGTCCATTTGTATTTGTAGCTCGTATAAAATCAACTTGAGGAGCATGTGACCAATATCTATTGCAGTGTTTTGGGATTCAGCTCTGGAAATATTGGAAGATCTGATTTGTGCAGGATTCCTCTGAGCGTAGACTTTCAGTGTAACTTTCATGCGTTACAAGGTTTTCACAGTGACATTCATGTGCGTAATAGTTAAATTTACAGGATTACATGAAGTAAGGAGTGTGAATTAATAATGTGACTTTCATTTGCATTTTCAAGACTAGTTTTATCAAAACCAGTTATATTCAAAATTCTACAGAATTTTGTCTGCCTTTAAACTTTGCCTATAATCTCTTTCTGTATTTAAAGAAAAAAATAGTTAAGGCCACTTAATTAGATTGCTAATAAATGGGTGGGGTTTTGGTAATTTCATCAGTCATAAGTTTTGGATATTTGTAAATGGTAAAAGTGGCAATTAACTTGCTTAAGGTCATCAGCTTGTTCATCTAGCCCTGCGTAACAGTTTTCATCAGAAAAAAAAACAATTTGTAGACCATGTGTGTGTACATAAATCTTCCAATGGTATGTTATCCAATGTCATGTTCAAGCACCAATAAAGAAAAAAAATAAGTGGTTTGAATTACGTTTGTCTAATTGTATTTGTTCTGATTTGAGCTAAGTGATTTGATTTGACAAAAATGTTTTGGGGAGTGGGTTCTATGTGATTTAATAAAGTATGTTCCCTCACTGCTGTCTTGAAGAAACTTAGTGTGCTTCAGATATGCACTCAGTTTGATCAATATGCTTCTATATTTGCAAAGTATTTTTAAAAATAGTTAAATTACATCAAACACGGTTGATAGTGGCAGTTGTCAGCTCAAACAGCCTGAGCCCCAACCAATGTGTGCTGTGGACCCTGTAGGTGACATTTTTAAATGGTTTTAAGAAAACAAGTCCCGGGGACCTTGTTACCAGTAGAAGTGAGGGTGGGGAAAATCGATGGCTTGTGGTTAAACTTGTTGCTCAGCGTTGACTCTCCTCTCTGACAGCAGGAGAGAGGGGAGCAGGCCAAGGGCAGAGCCTGGTGCCACCTGGACTTAGGTAGTAATGTGGAGTACACAAACCCATTTGCTGTTTCAGCAACCCCAATTTGGCTTGTGACCTGCAGTTTGAGAACCGCTGGACTATAAGTTCCCAGATATCACAATTCAGTCTGTGTTGCAAATAGATGATTGCCAAAGGGCTGGAGGAAATTTTCCATCTGTGGAAGGGTCTATCCATGGTGCCCTTTAGAGTGGGAGGCCTGTTGTACAGCGGGCCATTGCCTGGTTGTAATCATCGAGCAAGCCAGCATTAATTGTGGACAAGGCCCTGCTGCAACTTTTCATCCACCTTCACAGCCAGCAGCTGATGGACCATTGAAGAATTTTGTTGTGGTAGGGACTTAGTAAATGGTAGCCCTTGCTCACCATATCAGAGTGCTGTAAAGTCAGTTTATGATACTTTTACTGTCACAATACCACCTTCTACATCATGTTGGAGCAAGCTGCAGCTGCCAACCACATCCGCAAGTGACGATAGCCAGATCAACCTCCAGATGGAGGCTAGCTGCAAAATAAGCTGGACATGTGACAAATAAGCAGTTTGGGACTGCAGCAGTGAGGTGTTTAGGCAGAGGATGCAAAAGCAAAGTTATGTTGAACTTTAATAAATCACTGGTTAGGTGTCAACTGGGGTATTATGTCCCAATTTTGGACATCATACTTTAGAAAGGATGTCAGGCCTGTGGAGAGGGTGCAATGGAGATCTATCATAATATTACTAAGGTTGAGAGTATAAGAGAATTGAGATTGTTCTTCAAGTAGAAAAGGCTATGGGGTGATTTAAGAAAGGTGTTTAAAATAATGAAGGGATTTGATAGCATAGATAGGGAGAAGCTCCCCTTGATTAGAAGTAGCCATGTCTCTATCAAGCTGATTTGTTTGCATCTACCTGACAGTGAAAAATTGCTCGGGTATATTTTGGCTACAAAAAAGCAGGACAAATTCATTCTGTCCAATTACTGCCCCATCAACCATCAAAGTATTGGGAACTGTTGTCAATAGTACTGTCAAATGACACTTGCTCACTGATGCTCAGTTTGGGTTCTTCCTGAACCACTTGGCTCCAGTCCTCATTCCAGGCTTGGCCCAAGCATGGACAACTGAATTCCAGAGTTGAGTGACTACCCTGGACGTCAAAGCATCAACCAAGTGTGGCAGCAAGGAGCCCTTGTAACATTGAAATCAATGGAAATCGGTGGGGGAAACTCTCCACTGGCTAGAGATATATCTAGCATAAAGGAAGAGGTTGTGATTGTTGCAGGCCAATCATCTCAGCCCTGGGACATGCTGCAAGAGTTTTTCAGGGCAGTGTCCTGGGCCCAACCATCTTCAGTTGCTACAATAATGACCACCTTCCATTGTAAGGTTAGGCATGGGGATGTTTGCTGATGATTAGTGTTCAGTTCCATTTGCAACTCCTCATGATGAAGCAGTCCGTGCTTCCATGCAACAAAACCTGGACAACATTCAGGTTGTAACATTCATGTCAGGCAATAACCATCTTACCACTTTCAACAAAATTTGAAACTTTTGGGGGGGAAAAAAGAATTTGGTCAATACTTGAAATGATATTTTGTTCAATATAACCATTTAAAACCTTTTAGCTGAGACTTTCTCAATAATCCTATATTAAGTTTGTAGTTGCAACATATGACAATTAAAATTTTAAGCATTGACATCTCTTCTGAATGTCATTCAGGTCATTGAGCAATTGGGTAATGCTATTATTCTTAGTGGTTTTCCTGTAGTTCAATCTCTTAAACTAAGCAATACATCTATTTGCTTCCAGTTGTAATACCATACATGATAAATATAGAATGAATCATACAATTTAACAGCACTATATATTTAACTAACGATATAGGTAACTGGATATCCTGATAATTGGAATTCATCAAAATAATGCAAATGGTTTTAAATAGAATTATAGTCACTAGGTCAGCTTTATGTGGACAACCAGCTAGTGATTCCCCTGTGGAGTGGATACCAGGTCAGATATAAATGCCATCTCTGCAAGGGAGATCCCTCCAAGATAATAAGAGTGATGATGGAATATGTGAACCAAATCACCCACTGGTACATTTTGCTCCAAAAATCATCCAAGCCATTGGTCCAATAGACAAAGCAGTCCAAAATAGAAACTTACAAGTGCTTTGTACTGAAAATTATGTTCTTAGTTGGTTACGCTGAATTCAGCAGTATCCTGCACGAACTTGAAGGTTACAATGCCTTGATACCGCTACCTTGTGCCTAAGTTCTCTGTACTTGAATAACTGGGATGTGTCTCATATTCAGCAAACAGAATCACACTGCAGAAGAGGCCCTTCGGCCCATCGGGTCTGCACTGACATGTGAGAAACATCTGACCTACCTACCTAATCCCATTTACCAGCACTTGGCCCATAGCCTTGAATGTTATGACGTGCCAAGTGCTCATCCAGGTACTTTTTAAAGGATGTGAGGCAACCCGCCTCCACACCACCCCCCCCACCCCCCCAAAGGCAGCGCATTCCAGACCGTCACCACCCTCCGGGTAAAAAAGTTTTTCCTCACATCCCCCCTAAACCTCCTACCCCTCACCTTGAAATTGTGTCCCCTCATGACTGACCTTTCAACAAAGGGGAACAGCTGCTCCCTATCCACCTTGTCCATGCCCCTCATAATCTTGTACACCTCGATCAGGTCGCCCCTCAGTCTTCTCTGCTCCAACGAAAACAATCCAAGTCTATCCAACCTCTCTTCATAACTTAAATGTTTCATCCCAGGCAACATCCTGGTGAATCTCCTCTGCACCCCCTCCAGTGCAATCACATCCTTCCTATAATGTGGTGACCAGAACTGCACACAGTTGTCCAGCTGTGGCCTCACCAAGGTTCTATACAACTCCAACATGACCTCCCTACTTTTGTAATCTACGCCTTGATTAATAAAAGCAAGTGTCACATATGCCTTTTTCACCACCCCACTAACATGCCCCTCCGCCTTCAGAGATCTATGGACACACGCACCAAGGTTCCTTTGTTCCTCAGAACTTCCTAGTGTCATTCCATTCATTAAATATTTCCTTGTCAAATTACTCCTTCCAAAGTGTATCACACCTCACTTTTCAGGGTTAAATTCCATCTGCCACTTAGCTGACCATCCTGTCGATATCTTCCTGTAGCCCAAGGCACTCAACCTCACTGTTAATCACCTGGCCAATCTTTGTGTCATCCGCAAACTTACTAATCCTACCCCCCACATAGTCATCTATGTCATTTATATAAATGACAAATAATAGGGGACCCAGCACAGATCCCTGTGGTATGCTACTGGACACAGGATTCCAGTCACTAAAGCAGTCTTCTGTCATCACCCTCTGTCTCCTACAACTAAGCCAATTTTGAGTCCACCCTATCAAATTACCCTGTATCCCATGTGCATTTCCCTTCTTTATAAGTCTCCCATGTGGGACCTTGTCAAAAGCTTTGCTGAAATCCATATAAACTACATCAACTGCACTACCCTCATCTACACACCTGGTCACCTCAACAAATTCAATCAAATTTGTTAGGCATAACCTCCCTCTGACAAAGCCATGCTGACTATCCCTGATCAAACCTTGCCTCTCCCAGTGGAGATAGATTCTCTCCTTCAGAATTTTCTCCAGCAGTTTCCCTACCACTGACATGAGACTCACTGGTCTGTAGTTCCCTGGCTTATCTCTACAACCCTTCTAAAATAGCAGAACCACATTAGCTGTTCTCCAGTCCTCTGGCACCTCCCCTGTGGCCAGAGAGGAATTAAAGACTTGGGTCAGAGCCCTTGCGATCTCCTCCCTTGCATCCCGCTCGCTAGCATGTAGCACTGGGAGTAATCCAGAGATTACAACCCGATAGGTCCTGCTTTTTAGTCTACTGCCTAACTCCCTGAATTCTTGATGCAAGACCTCATCCCTCGTTCTACCTGTGTCATTGGTACCAACATGTATCATGACCTTGTAGTGTGGACAGGAGCCGCTGGAGGCCTCAGATGGGCCACTGTGGTCGGGGTGCGGCGTGCGCGTGCAGAGAACATGAGCGATCAGCCCCAGTAAATCCTCTTCTCTGTTTTGCAGGCAAGAAGTCACCACAATGCCCGGGAGCACCAGAGGACTCGAGGTGGGTGCGCCCTTGTCCAACGCCTCACACCCTTTGAAGAGCAGGCCATGGAGCTAGGCAGGAGGCAGGAGGCCAGGGCGACCGGGGGCAGTGAGGCTGGGGTCCAGCGGCCAGGTATTTGAGGTCCACAGTCCCATCCACTCTGTCTGCCCACCATCCAAACCACTGATGGTTGCTGCAATCGTTAATGCTGAAACAATGCTCATTCACTGACTGAGACATTCTGACGTGTGGGTCATACAGAAGGGACCCTCGTCCCCTTGAGGAATCGCCTCTCCACCACCTTCCACAGTCACCTTATCCCATTTGTAACCCCTATCACCATGGTCTAACATGCCATTGGATCACTGCTGCACAGCCAAAGACTTATTTCATCTGAGGGGGTTTGGGACCTCCAGCACCCTTTCAGCCAGTGCACCCCACATTACTTTGTCCAAAAGGTCCTCAGCACCTCAGCTGTGAACATCATGGCACTCAACTTAGATGAATGCCACCACGTTACTCATCCCTGCGCCAAGGGCAAATGTTGCCTTATGCCCACCCGGTCTATACCCCTCCCTACGGAATGAAGGCCAGTAATGTGACACTCAATCTCCTGTGATTGACGGCAAATGTCACAACTGTTTGCCATGTTTCCTCAGCCCCGCAACTATCCAGGCCAGCATGCATCCAGGTCAGGTACCTCTGCACTCTCCCCACTCCTATGGTTCATAACATGCCATGTGGCATTCCTGAGGCCATCTAACCAGCCTGTCTGCATGTGCGTTTAATGGTTGGGGCTCCTCTTGACTCTTTTCCACCTCACCAATGTTCTTCTCCTTAGGGTCTTGAAGGGTGAACGAATTATGCGGTTGGGGGGGAAAGGGATGAAAGGTTAAACTGAATGTACGCTAACTGATGCACTGTCCTTGTTGTTAATTTCAGCATCACCACCAGTGCAGCCCCTCCTCCACACCTGAGGGCCAACATGTGCAACTTGCGGCACATCATTTCAGCCAGCCAAGCACCAGCGCAGACACACAAACCTCGGTGGGGACTTTACCGTCGGCTAGTGTCCCAGGTCACAGTGGAGAGGGCACATCACAGTCGCTGGAGGATATGGTAGGGGCAGAGAGTGCCGATGGTGCCAGCAGCCGGAGGGCTGCAAGGGACGAGGCACATGCTGAGTCCGGCACTGATGACTTGCCTCTGGAGTTGCCCCCATTGCGGCAGCTGCAGGACAGGCGGCAAGAAGTGTGTTTGCATCTGGTAGGGTTGCATGAGGGAATGCTTCAGTTGCTCTCTGTGAGGGAGGAGTCCAGGCAGAGTGCACATGAAGGTTTGGCCCTCAGGGCAGAGCTTCAGGCTTCCTCCAATGAGATTGGCGACTCTCATAGAGAGGGGTTTCAATCGAATGGAACATTTTATGATTGGGTTACGCTCTGACCTGCAAGCCCTCACAGTGGTTCTGGCCATGGGTGGTCATTCCCAATGTGGGAGCTGTTGTGGACACCAAGCGTCGGCACTCGGTGCCCATGCATTTGTGGTGAGCAGGGAGGTCAAAAGGGACCTCGCGTCGGTGCAGTAGCTGCCTGCCATCACTCCGAGCTCCTCTCAGGGCGCTCTGGATGAGGGCAGCAGCTCCTCCGCCCCTCTGCCAGTCAATGTTTCTTCCGTTGAGGCGGCGTTAACTGGGGAGGTGCCAGTTCAGGAACTGGCCACTCCCTCCCAGGCAGGGCCATCACAGGCTCCACGGGCCAGAGGACGCCTGCCATGGTCATCGAGCCCAATAGGACACCAGAGTCAGCAGGTTGTCTCTCAAGCCACTCCGAGCGATGGGGTGGCACATAGACGTAGTACCCAAAAACATAAGCATAAGGCACCTTAGGCACTACACAGGTATGTCACTGGTGATTTTGTGTTGGCCTTAGAATAGGGACCCATATTTTTCTGATCGCAAAAAAGTGCTGTGTGCTTTTCTTTTGGACACAATAAAGTCCACCTTTGTTACCATGGCTGAGGGTCTTATGTTTGTGGTGCATTTTTCTTTTTCACATCTTTATCATGAGTGTTTGAGTGGACATTGATGTTTCTGTACTAAGCCCTTATTTGCAGCTGAACAGGTGGAAGATGTAGCACCCAAGTGCCACATGTGGAAGTGCCAGGCAATGCTGTTCATGCTGATCCATGTGTGTGGAGCTAGCTGAAGGTTCTTTGGATTAAATTGTCATGGGTGTCCCTGCTCCTTGGTGTAAATGCGGGTCATCGTTCTGCCCCTCATCATCACCCTGTGCTTCCTCATCCTCTGCTGGATTCATCATGTGCAGCCTCATCCAGGGTGTCAAGGTCTTCATCGTCAACTGCATCCCCCCTTTCCAGCGCAAGATTGTGCAGGGCCCAGCAGACTACCACCATCAGAGAGACACGAACTGGGGGGTACTGGAGTGCGCTCCCTGAGCGGTCCAGGCAACGGAAGCGCATCTTGAGAAGACCGATGGCTCTCTCCACCACAGCCGTGGCTCCTATTGTAGCGCTGCTCAGCTTCTGTTCTTTGACGGCGTAGTCGCGTCATGAGCCACCTTCTGAGGGGATGGCCCTTGTCACCCAGCAGCCAACCATCCAGCCGAGCTAGAGCACTGAAGACACCTGGGAGTGTCTGAGGATGTAGGCGTCGTGGGAGCTGTCTCCCTTGAGAGTCGGAGCCTCCTTCGGCACTACACCTCAGTCATGTTGAGGTAGCTGCTTTGCCGCCTGTATACCCTGGCAGCAGGATAGTGGCGTCTTCTGCGGCCCCTTGCACCTTGGACAACCTCTTGGCCCTGCGCCCCTTGTGCCTGCGCCTAGCCTCCCAAAGGTGGCTCCCCTGGAGGCTGATTGTCCAGTCCTGGCCTCCTCCTTATTCTATCCCTCCCTTCCTCCTCAGGGGGGCTGCCTCCAGTGGAGAGGTCAGAACCCATACCCCCAGGCTAAATGGAGGACTCTGCTCAGTAGCCTCTGTGTTTAAGAACACTTATGCATGGCACTGTTTCCATGAGTAGGCAATATGACTCTGTACAGTGGTTGCACTGTTCTAAAAATATCAATATCCTTCTGGTACCAACTGTACAGCAAGCGTGTACAGAGGCCAAACAGCATGTCACAGGCCCTTCCTATCAGCCAGTGAATTCTATATTTAGCATGAAGGATCACAAAGAAGGTGAGGAAGTACAAATTGTGTGCATTCATTTTATATTTAACCCTGAATAGTTAAAATGTTATTTCTTGAAATTAAGAGCAGATTTTGTGTTTTCTTCAATGGCCACAATGGGGTTGGACAGCTTTGTTTGCTTTCCTTCCAATTTTAAAACTGTGTTGATTAATCCTCAGATCTTCATTTATTTTCAAAGCAGAGATTGGCTAACTCCATTATTACTGGAAAAATCAATAGTGATACATATTGTGGCTATCACAAGGAAGGAAATCAGCTCATCAGTATATGTTTCAGACAGGGAGAACCTTAAGTAATGGCTCAATCTCATCAAAATGTTGTAAGATTTCCAAGTAAAGAAGTTTTTAAATTACCATTAAAAAAAATCAAAATTATTAACCACTTTGCTTTTGAGACATGCTGAAAATATTTGTTTTTTCCTCTTTTTATTTACTTTTCCATCTTGTTAAAATGAAATTCTGCCTTATATGATGATCTGATTTTACTCTGTGTCTTGTAACATGGCCAAGTTATACACTAGGGGGCACAACTTAACAAAATATTTATTTTTGAAAAATAAATCACAGTTTTAAAATCTTGGTTGTCTTTTAGTCATTTGTTAAATATACTGCACACCCTTTTTAATATATTTACTGTGTTGGGATATATTTTGAGTTATATACAGTTAAAAGTAATGATTTTTGCAGATGTGATATCTTTTTTAGCTGTGTTGTCCAAACATCAGTCACTACCCAGATTTGGTTAAATGGGAACATAGAAGTGGCTAATTCTTTGATTAGTAAATAAAAAGAGTATTAGACTTTGGCATTGGGCATGTGATCGCAACTCATATTTGCACATCGTTTGAATGAATAGATTAACCTTTTTGTGAATGGTAGGACAAAAAGCAGCGTGTGTGATTTTTGATTGTTGTGTGTGTTATACATCCTTATCCTACTTGTTAGTTACCTATGTTGCATAATTTGAGTTAAAGTGCCAGACTTCAGCTCCATGGAAACACGAGTTGTCATCAAGGTCAACTCAACCAATCGCAGCGGCTGCTCAAATATTGTGATTGAGGTATTTTCATTGAACTGTTTGGCATTACCATCATTCAGGCCTTAGGGCCAGACTTTAACTCTTTCAAGATCCATTTACTAACACAGAGTTAAAACCGGTCCCAAGTTGTGTCTGCTGCTGTAGTCATTTTTGGAAATTGAAGCCTCCACATGCACTAATCTTCTGATACATTGAATTATGTACTTCTGTTCAGATGTCAGGATACTGGCAAGTGAGTGCAAAAATCTTTAGTACATCCCCAACTGGTTGGCATCCCTCCACTGGCCCTTCAGCTTTTCTAGGAACTCAGATATTGGAAGAAGGAATCCCCATTTGGAAATCCACTGTGACATTGTTGACAGCAGACCAGCAGTCTCAAATTTCTTTAAAACTGAAAAAAGAACAATAAAAGCAAGATGACATGTTACCTGAAGCTTTTTGTCTTGCACTCATCAGGAAAAATGAGAGAATGCCAAATTTCAAGCGATCACAACTGTCTATGCTACAGGAGAAAAGGACGCTGATTGGGTGCGAGTCAATTCTGAATGGCAGAGGAGTAAACAATGTGGAACTATAGGCTCCCCAAGCTTCTAGGTAATTCATAAAAGGCACAGGTCTTGAACATATTCCTTTTGTTGGCAGAGAACAGGTCCCTGCATATGACCGTATGTCACTTCTAGCAAGCTTAAATGAGCCACGTTACGAGCTTGACTGATTACCTTAAATTGATTGTTAGTGTAGCTATTAGCTACAGTTCAACCAGTGCTTCCCGATCACTATATCCTATCTAACAGCAGATGTTTTGTTTTAAGTTTTGCAAGTGTGGGCTGGTTAAGGACGTTCTGTATTCTGCCTACTACGAACAACCAACGAAGCAAGCTGTTTGATTCAATCAGCCAATCGTTGGGACATACGGCTTACATAGCTGGCATCGCACTGGTACTGAAATTCCTACACGACATTGCTCAATTATGTGGTAGGCAAAATGTCTTTTTGTAATGACAGCACTGTCCTATTAGTGGAAAATTCTGCCTGCATAGTGACTGCATAGTAGGAGCATGAAATGGCTTGCTTAACATGTTGTTCAAATTTTTTGAGATACTTTGTCTTTCCAGGATATTTAAGGTAGACTGGGTAACCTTCTGGTCTGGAAGTGGTGTCCTGTGGCCCATTTGCGAGTTTGTACAATGCACAGCAATCAGTGATCTGATCAGGATAACCATTGTCCCATGGGATAGCTTTGTGCTCTATTTCCGCATCAAGCATGCAAAGTTTTTTTTATTATTCATTCACGGGATGTGAACTTTGCTGGCTGGGCCAGCATTTATCGCCCATCCCTAGTTGCCCTTGTGAAGGTGGTGTTGAGCTGCCTTCTTGAACCGCTGCAGTCCATGTGGTGTAGGTACACCCACAGTGCTGTTAGGAAGGGAGTTCCAGGATTTTGACCCAGCAACAGTGAAGGAACGGCGATATATTTCCAAGTGAGGATGGTAATGACTTGGAGGGGAACTTCCAGCTGGCGGTGTTCCTATATATCTGCTGCCCTTGTCCTTCTAGATAGTGGTAGTCATGGGTTTGGAAGGTGCTGTCGAAGGAGCATTGGTGAATTCCTGCAGTGCAACTTGTAGATGGTACACACTGCTGCTACTGTGCTTTGGTGGTGGAGGGATTGAATGTGGTTGTGGTGCCAATCAAGTGGGCTGCTTTGTCCTGGATGGTCAAGCTTCTTGAGTGTTGTGGGAGCTGCACTCATCCAGGCAAGTGGAGAGTATTCCATCACACTCCTGACTTGTACCTTGTAGATGGTGGACAGGCTTTGGGGAGTCAGGAGGTGAGTTACTCGTCACAGGATTCTTAGCCTCTGACCTGCTGTTGTAGCCATAGTATTTATGTAGCTAGTCCAGCTCAGTTTCTGGTCAATGGTAACCCCCAGGATGTTGATAGGGGATTCAGTGCTGGTAATGCCATTGAACATCGAGGGGCAATGGTTGGATTCTCTCTTGTTGGAGATGGTCATTGCCTGGCACTTGTGTGGCACGAATATTACTTGCCACTTGTCAGCCCAAATCTGGATATTGTCCAGGTCTTGCTGCATTTGGACATGGACTGCTTCAGTATCTGAGGAGTCACGAATGGTGCTGAACATTGTGCAACCATCAGTGACCATCCCCACTTCTGACCTTATGATGGAAGGAGGATCATTGATGAAGCAGCTATTAAGTACAGCCAACCTTTCTAATATCTCCTCTTTATCAATTGTTAGCCCATCCAATTTCTCAATTACCTCCTCTTTCACTGCAGCTTTGACAGCATCTTCTTCCTTGGTAAAGAAAGTCGACAAAGACTCATTTAATCACTCAACCATGCCCTCTTGCCTCCATGCATGAATCCCTTTTGGTCTCCAATCGGCCATACTCCCTTCACCACTCTTTTGCTTTTTATATGCCTAGAGAAGTCTTTGGATTTGATTTTATGTTAGCTGCCAATCTCTTCTTATACCCTCTCTAATTTCTTTTTACAATAAATTGATGAACTTTCTATATTCACCCTGGTTCTTACTTGTATTATCAACACAATGTCTGTCATATGCATCATTTTTCTGTTTCATCTTACTCTCTACCTCTTTTGTCATTCAGGGAGCTCCACACTTGCCTGTTCTACCTTTCCCCTCTTTGGCAATGTATCTTGTCTGTCCCCAATACCCCCTTTTTAAAGACAACCTATTATTCAATTAGTTTTGTCTGCCAATCTTTGATACCTAGGCCAGATACAATCTTACCCCATTGAAATTGGCCCTCCTCCAATTAATTATTGGATTGCTCCTGGTTCTTTTCCACAGCTAACCTAAACCTTTTGACACTATGATCACTGTCCTTTAGATATTCCCATACTGATACTTGATATACTTGTCCCGCCTCATTCTCCAGAACCAGATCCAGCAACACCTCCTTCTTCACAGGACTAAAAACATATTGATATAGAGAATTCTCCTGAAAACACTTTCAAAACTCTTTCCCCTCTCTGCCCTTTACACTATTATAACTGTGTTCAGATATTGTTCCTCAGAGAAGTTGAGGTAGGAGAGTTGCTCCCTGAAGACCCTCTGTGGGTATGGCTTCCTCGCAGTGCCCTACTTATCCCTATTTTCACAGTTCTCTTATTTTAGTTGCTCCGTCTCATCCCCCAGCCCCAAAGGCAGCCCTACTAGACCACCCACAACAGCAAGAAAACTCTTTTGAAGGCAGACACACTGCAACACCAGGAAAAATCTTGCTCACAGTTATATGGGTCAGAATATAGCCAAGAAAGGCCCAAAAGTTAACCAGCAGCATAAATTGACAAGCCAAAAACTAATTTGTGTGTAGGGGATGAGCCTTTTAAGTAGTGCTGCTTAAGAATGCATCCTGCTTGTTACACCATATGTTGCTAAGCAAGTTTATCACATGGTGAGTCAGGTGCTGGGTCAGACTAATTTCACATAAGGATCCTAGCAACAAGCACTGTGGCCTTATTTAAGTTTTTAAAAAAAAATAAAGCTTCCCTTGATGCCTACAGAGGAGCCAGCTCCAATATGGCGGGAAGCACACTTCTGACATAGAACATGTATGCATATGCCGCTCGCCGTATTGGACCCTTAATTACCTCATTTAAGCCCGTAAAATGCACACATCACAATTAGATTTTTTGGCCCGAGTGTTTTTTCTTTCAGTATGATTTTTCTTCACCAGCTGTAGAAAGGGCAGAGAATTGAAACCAATCTATTCATTATGGACGACTTCAAAGATTACATTACTACATCTCCCAAATGAACAGCTTTTTATCGTAATTTTAAGCAATTTCCTACAAATCCTGCTTTCCTTACTTATGGAAGAAGAATGTTTAAAATAATTAATAATTCATTAACATTTAATTAATATTAAAATATGAGTCAGGTAAAGATGTTAGTATTTCTCAGCCTAAATCCCTTTCTAAGTCGGATTTATATTTAAACCGAGTTTGTTATGTAGGTAAACAATGAATAATTTTAATTACATTTGAAATTACATTAAATCATTAGCAAAGCATTTATTAGTTACTTAGAAAGCTGTAGCATAGGCTTAACATGTATTTTTTTTTAATGGCTGTGTTTAGATTTTGACAGCACACTTTGGATCACAGAGCATTGGAGATTTTTGTGGTGTCATTTTTGAATTCAGCATAAGGGAAACGGAATCAAACTTGATTGACAGCTAGATATTTCAATCTTTGCTGAATTATATGAATCTCAGACACTTCTTGTCACCATGGGTTCAAACAATGTTTTGTTCCTGGTCCAATGTTTCTGTTTTATGGGACAAGAGGAGAATGCCAGTTTTTCCATGGTCATTAACTAACCTCTATTGAAATCACAAGCACGAGAACCTTTGAAAGAACCAAATTCTTTAGTGGGCTATTAACTAGGGAAGAAAGGCAGGTATTCTCCTCTTTGCTAGTCATTTCATCCCTAGCTTTCTGTAGCTATATATTTTTTTCAGTACAGATGTAGTCAGTGTATTTTTAGGTACAGTACTTTTGGACTGCAACCTTAGAAAAAAGTAAAAAGATCAGAGTGTCAGTAGATGGCAGCTAGATCATCATATTACTCTTTTTCTTAATATTTTCCACTTACATTTATTTAAATCTTTTCTCTTGTTTGAAAATCTTTTTGTATGTTTTGCACTGAAAGCTTGTCAGGGTGAGGTATAGTTTTGTTGTCTTTTGCCTTCAGTCACTTGTAATGACTGAGATGCGACAAGTTTTAATTGAAGCATCTACCATGGCAGAATGAGAAGCAGAGTGACTCCTTGTTCCAATGTATCTAAAAAAGGCCAAAACATGGAATAGTTCTGTGGTTGTTTCCTCCTCCCCAAACTTGGTGAAGAAATTGGGCCTTTTTCACTCTCCCTTTGGACAAGAACAGGGTATAATTTCTGTCAACCTGTGTTAATGCTTGAAGCTAAATGAAAAATGGAACATTGGATATTGATGTAAGTGGAGGCTTTACAGAATATCATAAGACCATAAGACATAGGAGCAGAAATTAGGCCATTCGGCCCATCGAGTCTGCTCCGCCATTCAATCATGGCTGATAAGTTTCTCAATCCCATTTTCCCGCCATCTCCCTGTAACCTTTGATCCCCTTACCAATCAAGAATCTATCTATCTTGGTCTTAAATACACTCAATGACCTGGCCTCCACAGCCTTCTGTGGCAATGAATTCCATAGATTAACCACTCTCTGGCTAAAGAAGTTTCTCCTCATCTCTGTTCTAAAAGGTCTTCCCTTTACTCTGAAGCTGTGCCCTCGGGTCCTAGTCTCTCCTACTAATGGAAACATCTTCCCCACATCGACTCTATCCAGGCCTTTCAGTATTCTGTAAGTTTCAATCAGATCCCCGATTCCAAATATACACTGATTTCTCTGACATATTTTGGATCAGTTACACAATGTGGGCAGATTTTTTAATTCATTCACAGGATGTGGGCTTCACTGGCTCGGCCAGTATTTATTGCCCATCCCTAGTTGTCGTTGAGAAGGTGATGGTGAACTGCCTTCTTGAACCGCTGCAATCAATGAAATGTAGGTACACCCACAGTGCTGTTAGGAATGGAGTTCGAAAATTTGACCCAGCGACAGTGAAGGATGGTGAGTGACTTGGGGGGGGAACTTCTAGGTGGTGGTGTTCCCATCTATCTGCTGCCCTTGTCCTTCTAGATGGTAGTGGTCGTGGGTTTGGAAGGTGCTGTCCAAGGAGCCTTGGCGAATTCCTGCATCTTGTAGACGGTACACACTGCTGCTACTGAGCATCGTGGTGGTGGGAGTGAATATTTGTGGTGCCAATCAAGTGGGCTGCTTTGTCCTAGACGGTGTCAAGCTTCTTGAGTGTTGTGGGAACTGCACTCATCCAGCCAAGTGGAAAGTATTCCATCACACTCTTGATGTGAGCCTTGTAGATGGTGGACAGGCTTTGGGGTGTCAGGAGGTGAGTTACTAGTTGCATGATTCCTAGCCTCTGACCTGCTGTTGTAGTCACAGTATTTATATGGCTATTCCACTTCAGTTTCTGGTCAATGGTAACCCCCAGGATGTTGATAGTAGGGGATTCAGTGATGGTAATGCCATTGAACATCAAAGAGCAATGGTTGGATTCTCTCTTGTTGGAGATGGAGCATTGAGGCCAGTTTTAACTGAGCTGAGATTAGCAAAATTAGCAGAGACAAGACAGTTAGATTCTCTCTTGTTGGAGATGGTCATTGCCTGGTACTTGTGTGGCGCGAATGTTACTTGCCACCTGTCAGCCCAAGCCTGGATATTATCCAGGTCTTGCTGCATTTGGTCATGGACTGTTTCAGTATCTGAGGAGTCCTGAATGGTGCTGAATATTGTGCAATCATCAGCAAATATCCCCACTTCTGACCTTATGATGGAAGGAAGGTCTTTGATGAGGCAGCTGAAGATGGTTGGGCCGAGGACACCCTGAGGAACTCCTGTAATGGTGTCCTGGAGCTGAGATGACTGACCTCCAACAATCACAACCATCTTCATTTGTGCTAGGTATGACTCCAACCAGCAGAGAGTTTTCCCCCTGATTCCCATTGACTCCAGTTTTGCTAGGGTTCCTTGATGCCACACTCGGCCAAATGCTGCCTTGGTGTCAAGCGCAGTCACTCTCACCTCACCTCTGGAGTTCAGCTCTTTTGTCCATGTTTGAACCAAGGCTGTAATGAGGTCAGGAGCTGAGTGGCCCTGGCGAAACCCAAACTGGGTGTCAGTGAGCAGGTTATTGCTAAGCAAGTGCTGGTTGATAGCACTGTTGTTGACCCCTACCACTACTTTATTAATGATCGAGATTAGACTGATAAGGCGGTAATTGGCCAGCTTGAATTTGTCCTGCAGTTTGCGTACAGGACATACTTGGGCAAATTTCCATATAGCCAGGTTGATGCCAGTGTTGTAGCTGTACTGGAACTGCTTGGCCAGGGGCGCGGCAAGTTCTGGTGCATAAGTCTTCAGTACTATTGCTGGAATATTGTCAGGGCCCATAGCCTTTGCAGTATCCATTGCTTTCAGCCGTTTCTTGATCTCACGTTGAGTGAATTGAATTGGCTGAAGACTAGCATCTGTGAAGTTGGGGACCTCCAGAGGAGGCCAAGATTGATCATCCACTTGCACTTCTGGCTGAAGATCGTAGCAAATTCTTCAGCCTTATCTTTTGCACTGATGTTGCTCGGCTCTTCCATCATTGAGGATGGGGGAATTTGTGGAACCTCCTCCCACATTGTCCACCACCATTCACAACTGGATGTGGCAAGGACTGCAGAGCTTAGATCTGATTCGTTGGTTGTGGGATCACTTAGCTCTGTCTATTACTTGCTGCTTATGCTGACTGGCACGCAAGTAGTCCTGTATTATAGCTTCAATAGGTTGTCACCTCATTTTTTTGGTATGCCTGGTGTTGCTCCAGGCATGCCCTCCTGCACTCTTCAGTGAACCAGAGTTGATCTACTGGCTTGATGGTAATGGTAGAGTGGGAGATATGATTGGCCATGAGGTTACAGATTGTGTTCGAGTGCAATTCTGCTGCTACTAATGGCCCCACAGTGCCTCATGGATGCCCAGTCTTGAGTTGCTATATATGTTTGCAGTCTATCCTATTTAGCACGGTGGTAGTGCCACTCTACACGATGGAGGGTATTCTCAATGTGAACGTCAACGTCTCCACAAGGACTGTGCGGTGGTCATTCCTCCCGATACTGTCATGGACAGATGCATCTGCGGCAGGCAGGTTGGTGAGGATAGGGTCAAGTATGTTTTTCCCTCCTGTTGCTTCCCTCACCACCTGCTGCAGACCCAGTCTAGCAGCTATGCCCTTTAGGACTCGGCCAGCTCAGTCAGTAGTGGTGCTACCGAGCCACTTTTGGTGACGGACGTTGAAGTCCCCCACACAGAGTTCATTCTGCGCCCTTGCTGCCCTCAGTGCTTCCTTCAAGTGATGTTCAACATGGAGGAGCACTGATTCATCAGCTGAGGGAGGGCAGTATGTGGTAATCAGCAGGAGATTTCCTTGTCCATGTTTGACCTGATGCCATGAGACTTCCTGGGGTCTGGAGTCAATATTGAGGATTCCCAGGGCAACTCCCTCCCTAATATATACCACTGTGCCGCCACCTCTGCTGGATCTGTCCTGCCAGTGGGACAGGGCATACCCAGGGATGGTGATGGTGGTGTCCGGGACATTATCTGTAAGGTATGATTCTGTGAGGATGACTATGTCAGGCTGTTGCTTGACCAGTCTGTGAGACAGCTCTCCCAATTTTGGCACTAGCCCCCAGATGTTAGTAAGGAGGACTTTGCAGGGTCCAGAGGGCTGAGTTTGCCGTTGTCTTTTCTGGTGCCTGGGTTGATGTCAGGTGGTCCATCCAGTTTCATTCCTTTTTTATGACTTTGTGGCAGTTTGATACAACTGAGTGGCTTGCTAGGCCATTTCAGAGGGCAGTTAAGAGTCAACCACATTGCTGTGGATCTGGAGTCACATGTAGGCAGACCAGGTAAGGACGGCAGATTTCCTTCCCTAAAAGACAGATGGGTCTTTATGACAATCAACAATAGTTTCATGGTCATCACTTTTAATTTCAGATTTTTATTGAATTCAAACTCGGGTCCCCCAAAGCATTACCCTGGGTCTCTGGGTTACTAGTCCAGCGACAATATCACTATGGCATTGCCATCATCTCCCCCTCCCAGAATACATGATGGCAAAAATAAGATGGTAGCTCGGAGGTTAAAACAGCCCCAGAAAATGCAGCAGATTCTCACTCATTTCAGCAAAGCTAACTAGGACATTTCTGTGAGCAAAACAAAATGTTTCACAGGCCCTGCATTTCCCCTCTCTCCTTGGAAGCTGTTAAATTTCTCTCTATGTGACAAAACCTTTGTTTCAATTATGATTTGGGAAATCATAAAAATGGTTTCACAGGACAACTATCTTTTCTACTGACAACAACACGTGAGATCTGAAAACTTGAGGCTGTTAAAGAAAAGCATCCTCACCCGCCATACCAAGGGAAGCTACATTTCACAGGGGTGACAAGGGAATGAGGATCAGCAGAGTAGCATGGAATTCTTACTGAAAACATTGAATTGGTGTGGGTGCTGCTGCACACTGACTTTAGGTATATTTTTCCATTACAGTATGTCTTAGTTGTACCAATCTTTCTAATTGTTTTTTTTACAGTGATCAATCTTTACACAGTGAAAGCCACCTAATGCTTGGCAAAATGTTTTGATCTAATTGATCTGATTTAACCAAAGCCTCTTCGGCTCAATGAAGTGCCAGCACCCCATGATATCTACTTCAAATCTTATAAAATGCTTTTTAAGAAGCACTCACTTAGATACTTATTAGTATTTTAATCCATCAGCTGAACATTTAGCCATAAATTCTGGGCAGGCAAAGTACATCTTGCTGAATTGTGATGAAGTAATGTGAGATATTGCTTCACATTACAGCATCATAGGGAGCAAAATGATTCCAAATGCACTCAAACTGGGTCTAATTCACCTACAACTTCTGCAACTGTTCAATTTCCACAAATTTCCAACAGAATGATATCCTTAAAACTTGTAACTGACAAGAGATGCATTCCCTTTACTATTTATTTTATTTAAGCTGTGTTATCTGCAACAGTCTAAATAAAGCATTCAGGTTTACAGCATGTAGAGAAGGCCATTCACCTGTGCTTTTAGTACTGGATCTTTACCAGAACAATCCTGAGAGCTGGCAAGTGAGGCAGTTTTAAGAGGTAATTTCTGTCTAAAGTCTAGTTATTTTTCTTTAATTTAGCAATTAACTAAAAATTACTCCTTAAGTTAAGAGAAGTTAACTTTATTCCAGCATTAAACAGGGGCATTCAAGCTCTCTGAGAGCAGCTGCAGCTAGTTAATTAGGTAGCTAGCTGAAACTGATTTTTAGAAGCTTGAATCAGTTGTCTTTCAGAAAGTATAAAAACTGGGGGTCCTCAGTGCTGCTTGGTCTGTGCTGAGTGCCAATTTGAGTGCACAGTCAAGCTGGGAGTTTGATGAGGGAGGTGCTCCTTTCTTTTTCTACATTTTTCAGTCTCCAGTAGTTGGCTCCTACTTCCGTACAGGGGAAGAAGCTGGTTGGTGAGTAACTGGTAAGTTGTTCTACTTATTCTAATTGTAACAAATTGTTTTTAAAGTTATGGTATGGCAGGTCAGCTCGGCTGAGTGGAATGTACATCCTGTGGTATGTGGGAAGTCATGGATGCACCACGTCGCCTAGACGAACACATCCGCAGGAAGCATTACTAGCTGCAGAAGCTTGTGTTCTAAAACCCGGAGCTCAAGAGGTGGATAGAGTCATTGTGGTGCATCCACAATGAAGAGAGTTACGTGGATAGTATGATTGGAGAGATGGTCACACTGCAGGTTATAAGTGTGTGCGGGCAGAGAGGGAAGGTAGTCTAAGAGAACCAGGCAGGTAGTGCAGGAGTCCCCTGAGTCTATCTTGCTTGCTAATCAATTTTCCATTTTGGATACTGGTGAGGGAGATGGTTCCTCAGGGGAGTGCAGCCAGAGCCAAGTCCTTGGGATCACAGGTGACTCAGCTGCACAGGAAGGGAGGAAGAAGAGTAGAAGAGCAATAGTGATAGGGATTTGTTAGTTAGGGGATCAGACAGGTGTTTCTGTGGCTGTAAATGTGACTCCAGGATGATGTGTTGCCTCCACGGTGCCAGGGTCTAGGACGTTACGGAACAGTTGCAGGACATCCTTCTATGGGAGGATGAACAGTCAGAGGTACCAATGACATAGGTAGGAAGAGGGATGAGGTCCGAAAGCAGATTTTAGGCAGTTAGGAAGGAAATTAAAAGGCAGGACCTCAAAAGTAGTAATCTCAGGATTCCTTCCAGTGCCACATGTTAGTGAGCATAGGAATAGGATGATTCATCGATTGAACACCTGTCTGGAGAATTGATGTAGGAGGGATGGCATCAGATTCCTGAGGCATTGGGATCTTCTCTCCAGTCCTTTGGCACAATTTGCATATCAGGGAAGATTGAACAATTATGGCCAGAGCTTTTGCAATCTCCTCTATGACTTCTTTCAACAGCCTAAGGTACATATCATCAGGGAAACTCTATTTATTCATCTTGAGTTTTTCTTTTCTTCATTTTCAGAGATTTTTCAAACAATTGTTCCATGCTAATCCTTCTCTAGTACACCTGCATTCTCACTTTCATTGTTATTATGAAAAATGTTTATCTCCATCATACCTTCATCCTCCACAATTGGAATGCCTCCATCATTCCCGAATGGTATTACCCTCCCTTTAACTAATCTTTTACTTTTTATATATTTATCGATATTCTTACTATTTTCTATCATATTGTCTCCTATATTTTCATTATCCCTTATAATCACCCTTTGCACCTTCCTGCTATTTCTATTCATCGTGATTATAGTATTGTTATCCTAACTTTATCATACGCTTCCCCTTTAATTTTCACTTCAGATGTATCTATTTATTTGATGTACCCCTTACCTTTTTTCTAGTAGAAAGGGATTTATATTTCACTCTATCCATCTTATATGTGAAAGTTTCTCACTGCTGATCTATCTTTTTCTGCCCAGTTAATTATAGCCAGATCCCCTTTTCATCTTGCTGAACTTTGCAATGCCTCTGTCTAGCAATCTTATCTTTAACTCTTAATATTAAACTAGTTGAGTGATTCCAATATTAGTTGTGATGAACTTCTGAATTTTATAATTCAAGATCAAATGAGTAAGCATTCTGAAACACATGAAATAATCAAGGCCAACTAATATGTGGTTGTCAAAGGCAAGCCATGTTTTACTATTTTGGTCTATTTGAAGAGGCTACTGGCAGTATAGAGAGAATACTAGACAGTATATGTCATGTACATCAGAGTATAAGAAAAATGGAAAGGTTGAAGGGCATAATGGACTGGAGAGATGCAAATACACCAATTCTTGAAAATATAAGTACAGTTAGATAAAGGTACAGAAATATTCAATAGTGATTTTGGGTTATAAATAAAAATACTAAATGTAAGAACAATAAAAGTCATTAATTGGTACAAAGCAATGAATAAGTCTTAATTAAGGTATTGCGTGCACTTTTACGAGTTCCATTATCAAAAGGTATTGAAGCTACAGAAAGTGTGCTACATAGATTTCCCAGGATGATGCCAGGGATGGGAAATCACAGTTGTGGGGAGACATTTGAGTGAGTGTTTGTACTTACTGGGACAGAAAATTTTAGAAAGGAGATCTTCACAGAATCTTAATGGCGCAGAAAGAGGCCATTTGGCCCATTGTGTCTGCACCAGCTCTCCAAATGAGCATTATGTTCTAGTGCCATTGCCCTGCCTTTTCCCCATACCCCTGCACATTGTTTCTATTCAAATAATCATCTAATGTCCTCTTGAATGCCTTGATTGAACCTGCCTCCACCACACATCCAGGTAGTGCATTCCAGACCCGAACCACTCGTGTGAAAACGTTTTTTCTCACATCACATTTGCTTCTTTTGCAAATCACTTTAAATCTGTGCCCTCACGTTCTTGATTCGTTTACGTGTGGGAAAAGCTTCTCCCTATCTACTGTCCAGCACCCTCATGATTTTGAACATCTCTATCAAAACTCCTCTTAGCCTTCTTCTCTCCAAGGAGCACAGTCCCAACCTCTCCAATCTATCCTCATAGCTGAAGTTTCTCATCCCTGGAACTATTCTTGTAAACCTCTCCTGCACTCTCTCCAACGTGTTCACATCCTTCCTATAGTGTGGCGCCCAGAACTGTACATTGTACATCTTCTAACATTTGTTTAAAAATTAATGGTTTTGAGAAGATGAATGTGTAAGAGACCATTTCCTCTAATTGGGGAGTTAGTGAGGAGGGCCACTAATTTATAACTGTCACTTAAGTCAGTGAGGAGAAATTTCTTTATGCAGGGAATTGTTGGAAGATGGAATGTTTTACCATGGGGTAGTTGAGCACATGTAGGGAATCAAGATGCAGAGATTTGAAACAGAGGTCAATGCAGGGCCAAGGGAGAAAGCGAAACAGTGAGATTAGTTTTGAATTGCTCTAGAAAATATGCAGCATAGGATCATATGCTCTTAAATTTCTAGATTCTAGGATCTTCCAGAACGATGGAAAATTGGTGAGAAACTGTGCTCTTACATATCAGGCAGAACGAGTAGATGTTGGGAATGAACTGAACCCTTTCTGAGCTGCAAATTGGCTGATACTCAATAAACGGCATGTAATGGCATAAGACAGATACACTTCCTCCTTCGACCATTACGAACTCTGCAATAATTCCTATAGACCCGTGACAATTTGTTACCAGGGTTCTTTAAAGGTGGTTAAGAGCTGGACCGTACACTGAAACCTAATGTCGCTCCTATATATTCTGCTGGACACATCGATTTCAATATCTGCAGCTTTAAAAGTGGATTATCGATTTTTGTATCTTAAGTAAGCAAATAATGAAGTGCATTCTCTCGCTGATCTTGGCATGCTCTGGCACCTTTACCTCAGCTATATATTTATTGTAACACTGGTCAAGTGATGTTCTGCACGTTGATTTTTTTTTTCATGAACTCTTTTAGCTCTTAAACCATTTATTGTAATGTTCACTGCGGCGCCACAGTCTTCAGAATCATAGCTTATTTATGCGTCAGGTGGTAGCGTCAACGGCATAAATTACTGTCTCCGCTGAAAGAGAGATGCGAAAAGGTGCGGGCGTTAAAACATTGGGCTGCTGGAGTGTGGATACAGCTAACATCATTACGGAGCACTGCCAGCTGTTTATATCACTGCTTCTGCTTGCTTGGTTTAATGCTTAATCTCTCTGACAATTAATTGAAAAGGACAACTTGCATTTACATAGCGCCTTTCACGACCTCGGAAGGTTCCAATGCTCCTTTACAACCGTTGAAGTGCAGTCCCTGTTGTAATTCGAATTTATTTATGTCAAGTTGATTCATTCCTCTTCCTCCAAAATACCCTCTGCTTTTTATCTGATCGATCAGAGTGACGAGGTTACAGTCTGGAGAACACGCCTATCCAAGGCTATAACTCTGTAGCGAGGACAATGTTCATTGGTTGTCCCAGTCTTCAAACCAACAGGTCGCGAAGCGAAATACAGTAGACTGGGGAAAGATCTCCGACACTGAGCAGTACCATACGGTGATGGACTTGGTTTGCCTGGACTCTGAGCTCGGCCAGTGGAATCAATCGGCAGAGGAGAGCATGTGGGACGGTATCAACTCCAGCTCCGGGCAGCCCAGCAACAAGTCCTCGGTGAATGAATGTGTGTCGGTGTCTGTGGTCTTCCCAGTCATCATGATGATCACTGGCATCGTGGGCAATTCTCTCGCCTTGCTGCTGGTGTATAAGTCATATCATAAGAAGGAAAATAAGAAGAAGAAGTCTTTCCTGCTGATTATTGGAGCTCTGGCTCTGACCGACCTGACTGGCAAACTGCTCATTAGCCCTGTCGTTATTTCAGTCTATCTGACCAACAGGCAGTGGAGCAGAGTGGACCCATCCGGCAACTTGTGCGCCTTCTTTGGGGTCTGTATGACTACGTTTGGCCTTTGCTCCTTGTTTTTGGCCAGTGCTATGGCAATTGAAAGGACCTTGGCTATCCACGCTCCCCAATACTACTCCAACCATATGACAACCAGGCTCACCAAACTGGTGGTGCTTTCTATCTGGTTCGGCGTGGTGATCTTCGCCTTGCTGCCCATTGCTGGGGTTGGGAAGTACACTTTGCAATGGCCGGGTACCTGGTGCTTCATCAACACTGGCAAGCACATCTTAGGCAACACCATTTTTGCTTCAACCTTCACCGTGTTGGGTATCACCTCTTTGCTGGTCACATTTAGCTGCAACGTCGCAACTATCCGCGGACTGGTGGTTCGCTGTAAGAAGAAACTGTCCGCCAATAAGCAATGGGAAAGGATCACAGTGGAAACACTCATACAGCTGATGGGGATTATGTGCGTGCTCTGTGTTTGCTGGTCCCCTCTGCTGGTAAGAAAATAGATCTTTCTGAATACGTAACTTGTGGTAACTAAAGGTAAAACGAATTGTTTTAAAGGCACCTCGAAATCCAGCGGGCAGAGGTTAGAGAATTTTTTTTTTGCTGAGCGAAATTTGAAAAGCATTATATTCTAAACATTACTTATAATGGCTATAAGTTTATTTATTGATTTGAGGATTTAAAAATAATTCAGTGGTAAAATTGGTAAAAATTTTAGTAGTGATGAGTGGTAAAATGTGCTGTGGTCTTAAGTCGGTAGAAAACATTTTTGTTTTATTCATGGGGTGTGGGCATCACTGGCTAGGCCAAAGTCAACCACATTGCTATGGGTTTGGAGTCACATGTAGTCCAGACCAGGTAAAGACAGCAGATTTCCTTCCCTAAAAGGTATTAGTGAACCAGATGGGTTTTTACAGTAATTGACAATGGTTTCATGGTCATCATTAGACTTTTAATTCCTGATTTTTAAAAAAATTCAAATTCCACCATCTGCCATGGCAGGATTTGAACCCAGGTCCCCAGAGAATTACTTTGGGTCTCCCCAGCGACAATACCACTACACCATCACCTCCCCAGTTGGAAGTTATTTCCCTGGAGAAAATGTTGCACTTCAGTCCCCTGGAACATGCGGTGCTGTATTGGACTCGCCTCCCATCAGGGCACCTGTAACACCCGAGACTCGTTCATCAATTGGACAGGAGACTCCATCCAAATTAAGTATCTGAAAATAAAATGTTGACCTAATAGCTAGTTAGCTTTGTAAATGTAAGGACATATATACGCGCATTGATAAACACAGGATATAATTTATCTTCCATTTTTATTATTGCCATGTTGTCATTTGCAACCCCTAAATATGCAGTTGTTTAGATTTAACATGCCACTCAACACCTGGCTTAGCTCAAACAATTATACCAGAAGATACTAGGCCTGAGAAATTATGTATCAGGAATGATTGAACAGGCTAGAACTATTTTCCCCAGAAAAGAGAAGACTGAGGTGTGACCTGATAAAAGTATTAAGATTATTAAGGGTTTGAGGGAGTAGGCTTTGAGAATGTTTCCATTTGTGGGGGAGACCAAAACAAAGGGCCACCAATAGAGTATTCAGGCAGAAGCTCTTCAGCCAGATAGTGGTTAGGATGTGGAGCTTAATACCACAAGGAGAAGCTGAAGCAAATAACATAGATACATTTAGAGATAGTTAGATATGAATAGATAGTTATGCTGATTCAGCTAGATAAAGAGAGGTGGGTGGAGGCTCATATGAAGCATTAACAACAGCATGGGCCTGTTGGTGAGTTATTCCAGGACAGGGGGACTTGACTTAGAATCAGAGCTATCTGATATGGAAAGATTTTTTGCTAGACAAGGGAGAAAAGGATACAGTGCAAACTGGGGTGGGTAGAGTTAAAATGCTGATCAGCCGTGATCTCCTTGACTTGTTGATTTTTTAAAAATTAATTCATGGGATGTGGGTGTCACGGGCTAGGTCAGCATTTCTTGCCCATCCCTAATTGCCCTTGAGGGTTGTGGTGAGCTCCCTTCCTGAATTGCTGTCCATGTGGTGTAGGTACACCCACAGTGCTGTTAGGGAGGGAGTTCCAGGATTTTGACCCAGTGACAGTGAAGGAACAGCGAAATATTTCCAAGTCGGAATGTTCTATGGCTTGGAGGAAAATTTGCAGGTGGTGGTATTCCCATACATCTGCTGGCCTAGTTCTTCTAGGTGATAGAGGTCACGGGTTCAGTAGGTGCTGTTGAAGGATCCTTGGTGAATTGCTGCAGTGCATCTTGTCAGTGGTACACACTGCTGCCACTGTGCATTCAAGGTGGAAGGAGTGAATGTTTAAGGCATTGGATGGGGTGTCAATCAAGCTGCTTTGTCCTGGATGATGTCAAGCTTCTTGGGTGTTATTGGAGCTGCACTCATCCAGGTAAGTGGAAAGTATTGTATCACACTCCTGATTTGTGCCTTGTCAATGGTGGACAGGCTTTGGGGAGTCAGGAGGTGAGTTACTCACCACAGAATTCCCAGCCTCTAACCTGCTCTTGTACCCACAGTATTTTTATGGCTGGAACTGTTCAGTTTTGGATGATTGGGGGGAATTCAGCGCTAGTACTACCATTGAGTGTCAAGGTGAAATGGTTAGATTCTTTCTTGTTGGAGATGGTCATTGTCTGACAGTTGTGTGGCATAATTTATTGACCTAAGCCTGAATATTGTCCAGGTCTTGCTGCATACGCTCATGGACTGTTTCAGTATCTGAGGAGTTGCAAATGGTGCTGAACATTGTGCAATCACCAGCGAACATCCTCACTTCTGACCTTATGATGGAGTGAAGGTCATTGATGAAGCAGCTGAAGATGGTTGGACCTAGGACACGACCCTGAGGAACTCCTGCAGTGATGTCCTGGATCTGGAATGATTGACTTCTAACAGCCACAACCATCTTCATTTCTGCTGGTATGACTGCAACCAGTGGAAAGTTTCCCCCCTGATTCCCATTTCCTCCGGTTTTGCCAGAGCTCCTTGATGCCCCACTCTTTCAAATGCAGCCTTGCCTCACCACTGGAGTTCAGCTCTTTTGTCCATGTACTGTGGACTTTGGCTGTAATGAGGTCAGGAGCTGAGTGGCCCTGGTGGAACTGAAACTGAGTGTCAGTGAGCAGGTTATTGCTGAGCAAGTGCCATTTGATTGCATTGTTGACGACTCTTCCATTACTTTGAGTAGACTGATGCGGCAGTAATTTCCCAATTGACCAGGTTGGATTTGCCCAGCTTTTAGTGGACAGGACATACGTGGGCAATTTTCTGCATTGTCAGGTACATGCCAGTGTTGTAGCTGTACTGGAACAGCTTGGCTAGTTCTGGAACACAAGTCTTCAGTACTATTGCCAGGATGTTGTCAGGGCCCATAGCCTCTTCAGTATCCAGCGCCTTTAGCCATTTCTTTATCATGTGGAGTGAGTGAACTGAATTGGCTGAAGACTGGCATCTGTGATGCTGGGGACCTCAGGAGGAGGCTGAAATGGATCCTCCACTGGGCGCTTCTGGCTGAAAATGGTTGCGATTGCTTCAGCCTAGTCTTTTGCATTGACGTGCTGGACAGCTCCATCATTAAGGATGAGGATATTTGTGGAGCCACCTCCTTCTCCAATTAATTGTGCAACACCATTCACACTGGATGTGGCAGGACTGCAGAGCTTAGATCTGATCTGTTGGGTGTGGAAATGCTTAGCTCTGTATATTGCATGCTGCTTCCACTGTTTGTCATTTCCAGTGCTTAGGTTGACGCCGGACGGTCTGTCTAATTTCATTACTTTTTCGCTTTGCAGCCATTTGATAGTGCAGAATAGCTTCAAGGCCATTTCAGAGGGCATTTAGAGTCAGCCACACATCAGTATCGATATCTGGTTTGACAAGCTGTATTGCTGTTGCTATTTCTAAGTTCTTATCAATGTGATACCAAAAGCATTACTCAAAGTATATGAAGGACTTCAGTCATTGTTGCAGGATTACACAGGATTACACAATTACAATGGAACTTGTAATTTGCTGTTGTACCTCATTACTATTCCCTTAATATTTTGATGTCAATGTACAAGTATGAATAATCTTTGAATCTTTTTATTTTTGGTAAACAATCTCCATTAAAAAGAAACAAAAGGACAGGAAAGCAGAAAAAAAATACATAAGCTTACAGTTTAAAAAAAAACAGATAAAATAGAGTTATGTTAATTACCAAGAGAGTAAAACTAAATTGAAAATGGTTAAGACTAGAATGGAACACACGAACAGGAGCAGGCCATTCATCCCTAGAACCTGTTCAACCATTCTATTAGATCTTGGTTGATCAGTTTATCAATTCTATTTGCCTGTCTTAGCTCTATATCCCTTGATATCCTGACATAAAGACAAAAAATCAATCAAAGTCATGCAAAGTTAAATTAATCCAGTATTCATAGCCTTTTGCAGGAGAGTTCCAGATTCCAGTGCCATTCCTGTGGCCAAATACTTCCTGATTTCAGTCATAAATAGCTCAACTGTATTCAATCTCATCATATTAAAAACAAAAACAGAATTACCTGGAAAAACTCAGCAGGTCTGGCAGCATCGGCGGAGAAAAAAAGAGTTGACGTTTCGAGTCCTCATGACCCTTCAGCAGAACTGAGTATAGTTAGGAGAGGGGTGAAATATAAGCTGGTTTAAGGTGGGGGGGGGGGCGGGGAGGGGAGAGAAGTTGGGGTGGGGGGTGGTGTGGTTGTAGGGACAAGCAAGCAGTGATAGGAGCAGATAACCAAAAGGTGTCACAGACAAAAAGGAACAAAGGGGTGTTGAAGGTGGTGATATTATCTAAGAAATGTGCTAATTAAGAATGGATGGCAGGACACTCAAGGTACAGCTCTAGTCGGGGTGTGGTGGAAAGGCTGACAAGGTATTACAGTTGTAGATTTAAAACTAATGGAAATAGGTGGGAAAAGAAAAATCTATATAAATTATTGAAAAAAACAAAAGGGAGGGGGAAGAAACGGGGTGGGGATGGGGGGAGGGAGTTTAAGATCTAAAGTTGTTGAATTTAATATTCAGCCCGGAAGGCTGTAAAGTGCCTGGTCAGAAGATGAGGTGCTGTTCCTCCAGTTTGCGTTGGGCTTCACTGGAACAATGCAGCAAGCCAAGGACAGACATGTGGGCAAGAGAGCAGGGTGGAGTGTTAAAATGGCAAGTGACAGGGAGGTTTGGGTCTTTCTTGCGGACAGACTGCAAAGCGGTCACCCAGTTTGCGTTTAGTCTCTCCAATGTAGAGGAGACCGCATTGGGAGCAACGAATGCAGTAGACTAAGTTAGGTGAAATGCAAGTGAAATGCTGCTTCACTTGAAAGGAGTGTTTGGGCCCTTGGACGGTGAGGAGAGAGGAAGTGAAGGGGCAGGTGTTGCATCTTCTGCGTGGGCATGGGGAGGTGCCATAGGTGGGGGTTGAGGAGTAGGGGGTGATGGAGGAGTGGACCAGGGTGTCCCGGATGGAACGATCCCTACAGAATGCCGCCGGGGGGGTGAAGGGAAGATGTGTTTGGTGGTGGCATCATGCTGGAGTTGGCAGAAATGGCGGAGGATGATCCTTTGAATGCGGAGGCTGATGGGGTGATAAGTGAGGACAAGGGGGACCCTATCATGTTTCTGGGAGGGAGGAGAAGGCGTGAGGGAGGATGCGTGGGAGATGGGCCGGACACGGTTGAGGGCCCTGTCAACGACCATGGGTGGAAAACCTCGGTTAAGGAAGAAGGAAGACATGTCAGAGGAACTGTTTTTGAAGGTAGTGTCATCAGAACAGATGCGACGGAGGCGAAGGAACTGAGAGAATGGGATGGAGTCCTTACAGGAATCGGGGTGTGAGGAGCTGTGGTCGAGGTAGCTGTGGGAGTCGGTAGGCTTGTAATGGATATTGGTGGTCAGTCTATCATCAGAAATTGAGGCAGAGAGGTCAAGGAAGGGAAGGGAAGTGTCAGAGATGGACCATGTGAAAATGATGGAGGGGTGGAGATTGGAAGCAAAATTAATAAATTTTTCCAGGTCCAGACGAGAGCATGAAGCCACACTGAAGTAATCATCGATGTACCAGAGAAAGAGTTGTGGGAGGGGGCCGGAGTAGGACTGGAACAAGGAATGTTCCATATACCCCATAAAGAGAAGGCATAGCTGGGGCCCATGCGGGTACCCATAGCCACACCTTTTATTTGGAGGAAGTGAGAGGAGTTAAAGGAGAAATTGTTCAATGTGAGAACAAGTTCAGCCAGACGGAGGAGAGTAGTGGTGGATGGGGATTGTTCGGGCCTCTGTTCAAGGAAGAAGCTAAGGGCCCTCAGACCATCCTGGTGGGGGATGGAGGTGTAGAGGGATTGGACGTCCATGGTGAAGAGGAAGCGGTTGGGGCCAGGGAACTGGAAATTGTTGATGTGACGTAAGGTGTCAGAGGAATCACGGATGTAGGTGGGAAGGGACTGGACAAGGGGAGAGAGAAGGAAGTCAAGATAATGAGAAATGAGTTCCGTGGAGCAGGAACAGGCTGACACGGTCAGTCTGCCGGGACAGTTCTGTTTGTGGATTTTGGGTAGGAGGTAGAAGCGGGCCGTCCGAGGTTGGGCGACTATCAGGTTGGAAGCTGTGGGAGGAAGATCTCCAGAGGAGATGAGGTCAGTGACAGTCCTGGAAACAATGGCTTGATGTTCAGTGGTGGGGTCATGGTCCAGGGAGAGGTAGGAGGAAGTGTCTGCGAGTTGACGCTCAGCCTCCGCGAGGTAGAGGTCAGTGCGCCAGACAACAACAGCACCACCCTTGTCAGCGGGTTTGATGACAATGTTGGGGTTGGACCTGAGAGAACAGAATGCAGTAAGTTCAGAGAGAGAGACAGATTAGAATGGGTGAGAGGAGCAGAGAAATTGAGATGGCTAATGTCACGCCAACAGTTCTCAATGAAAAGATCAAGAGAAGGTAAGAATCCAGAGGGAGGGGTCCAGGTGGAGGGAGAATATTGGAGGTGGATAAAAAGATCCGTTGAACGGGGAGAGGACTCCTGCCCAAAGAAGTGAGCACGGAGACGAAGACGGCGGAAGAAGAGTTCAGCATCGTGCCGAGCCCGAAATTCATTGAGATGAGGGTGTAAGGGTATGAAACTAAGTCCTTTGCTGAGCACTGAACATTCAGCATCGGAGAGGGGAAGGTCAGGGGGTATAGTGAATACGCAGCTGGGGCTGGGATTGGAAGATGGGGTGGGGACGGAGGGACAGGCAGGGGTGGAGGGTCCTGGATGGGTGTTGGTGTCGATGACTTGTTGGAGCTTTCGTTCCTTAGCACTTGAGAGAAAGAGAAAAAGTTTCTTGTTGAGGCGTCGGATGAGACGAAGAATAAAATGAAACTGGAGGCACGCGCAGCTTTGAAAAAGGGTGCAGTGGTGCTGCTGGAGGGAGAGGTCAAGTGTGTTCATATGGCAGCGCATGGCACTGAGTGTGGATCTCAGAATGCGACGGGAACACCAGTCCGAGAAACGTTTTATGTCCCGGAGATACCTGTAATCCTGGGTGGGTTCGAAACGAGGGACGGAATTTCAGTTGAAATCCATGTGGGGTGAGTCGGAGATGGAGACAGTCACTGAGAAAGGAAATATGGCTGTGAAAGCGGGTTTTAGTAAACACCTTGTCAAACACCGGGAGAGAAATGGAAAGCAATGAAGGTGAACAAGGCAGAAGAGACAGGCGGAAATCCTGTCGGAGAACAGAGCAATACTTCTTCAAGGTAGGCATTTCTTGAAGAGAAGTGGCAGTCAATTAAACACAGAGATAAAAACAAAAAACTACTGCGGATGCTGGAAATCCAAAACAAAAACGGAATTACCTGGAACTGAGCTTTTCCACCCACGGTCGTTTACAGGGCCCTCAACCCTGTCTGGCCCATCTCCCGCGCATCCGCCCTCACGCCTTCTCCTCCCTCCCAGAAACATGATAGGGTCCCCCTTGTCCTCACTTATCACCCCACCACCCTCCGCATTCAAAGGATCATCCTCCACCATTTCCGCCAACTCCAGCATGATGCCACCACCAAACACATCTTCCCTTCACCCCCCCGGCGGCATTCCGTAGGGATCGTTCCATCCGGGACACCCTGGTCCACTCCTCCCCCTACTCCTCAACCCCCACCTATGGCACCTCCCCATGCCCACGCAGAAGATGCAACACCTGCCCCTTCACTTCCTCTCTCCTCACCGTCCAAGCCCAAACACTCCTTTCAAGTGAAGCAGCATTTCACTTGCATTTCCCCTAACTTAGTCTACTGCATTCGTTGCTCCCAATGGGTCTCCTCTACATTGGAGAGACTAAACGCAAACTGGGCGACCACTTTGCAGTCTGTCCGCAAGAAAGACCCAAACCTCCCTGTCGCTTGCCATTTTAACACTCCACCCTGCTCTCTTGCCCACATGTCTGTCCTTGCTGCATTGTTCCAGTGAAGCCCAACGCAAACTGGAGGAACAGCACCTCATCTTCCGACTAGGCACTTTACAGCCTTCCGGGCTGAATATTGAATTCAACAGCTTTAGATCTTAAACTCCCCCTTCCCCCATCCCCACCCCGTTTCTTCCCCCTCCCTTTTGTTTTTTTCAATAATTTATATAGATTTTTCTTTTCCCACCTATTTCCATTAGTTTTAAATCTACAACTGTAATACCTTGTCAGCCTTTCCACCACACCCCGACTAGAGCTGTACCTTGAGTGTCCTGCCATCCATTCTTAATTAGCACATTTCTTAGATAATATCACCACCTTCAACACCCCTTTGTTCCTTTTTGTCTGTGACACCTTTTGGTTATCTGCTCCTATCACTGCTTGCTTGTCCCTACAACCACACCACCCCCCACCCCAACTTCTCTCCCCTCCCCGCCCCCCCCCCCACCTTAAACCAGCTTATATTTCACCCCTCTCCTAACTATACTCAGTTCTGCTGAAGGGTCATGAGGACTCGAAACGTCAACTCTTTTTTTCTCCGCCGATGCTGCCAGACCTGCTGAGTTTTTCCAGGTAATTCTGTTTTTGTTTTGGATTTCCAGCATCCGCAGTAGTTTTTTGTTTTTATCTCATCATATTAAACACTGCAGTCAAATCACCCCTCAATATCCTACACTCAAGGAAATACAAGCCAAGTTTACGCAACCAGTCTTCAAAATAAACTGTTTAGCCCTGGTATCATTCTGGTAAATATTTCCTGTACCCACTCTAAGGTCAAGACAGTCCCGAAAGCTGAAAGCAGTACTCCAGATGAAATCTGACCAATGCTATGCACAACTTCCTCACTTTTGAATTCCAAACTCCTTGAGACAAAGACTAACTTTTAGAGTATATGTTGTACCTGTGCTTTTCAGTGAACTGGGTACAGTTCCCAGCTTCTCGTCTTTAAGAAGCAATTCTGATTTGCCTTTCTCAGATCCAAAGTGAATGACTTCATGGCCAAAATTTTCCTTTTGGCGGGCGGAGCAGGTGCTGACGCGGGCGGCCGCCCGCAATCGGGGCCGCGCTGCCATTTTGCGCGGGCAGGCCAATTAAGGCCCAGTGCATTTTGGACTCCTGTGGAGAGCGGGAGTCTGAAGTTTGCAGCACACATGTGCGGACCGCCAGGTCCAATGGTGACCCGGCAGTCTCTTTAAAAGAAGGCCTGGCAGCCTCCTGTAGGCTGTTCACTGTGGCCAGCTGCAGGTCATACCACAGGGGGTCTGCACAGCAGATCAATGTTGAGGGAAGGCCAGAGGGGCAGGCTGCAGGGTCTGCCACAGGAGCAGGGCAGGCTGCAGGGTAGGCCAGTGGGGGGCCAATGTGCCCCTCTCCTTTCTGATGACTGCCTTGCTGCCCTTCTCGAGGAGGTGGCAGCACGGCGGGAGGTGCTGTTTCCCCAGTATGGGAGGAGGAGGCCCCCCCCACATGCCGAAACGTGCCTGGGAGGAGGTGGCGGAGGTGTTGAGCTCCCATGGCATGGTGCGGCACACCTGGATCCAGTGCTGTAAGCGCTTCAACGATTTGTTGCACTCTGGAAGAGCGAGTACCATGTTGGTGTTTGGCATTTGACCCAGCAGGTAGCCTTAGCCTTTGAAGGCACCCCCGCCCCCCAAGTCTTACTGTTGTGACTGCATTGATTCACGTTAGGCCTTTGTTGCATGCTGGGTGGGAAAGCAGATAGTGCTCATGCTTGCATCAGCCTCAGTGGTTCATGAGAAGATGGGTTCTCCCCGCATCATGTGTTGGTCTTAGTCGCACGTGACTAGTCTGGGGGAAACCTGCAGGAGATGCAGCTATGCGCATACTCAGAACTCCAACACATGTCCTGTTCACGGCAGTGAGATTGTGGAAGGGGAGCCTCAAGGTCTTGTGGCCAAGAGCCATCTGCTGCCCTCGATGCCACCCCTAGTTGCACCTCATTGTCGTGGGAGCTAAGACCGTGTGTTTCTGAAAGTGATGGACACTGAATGTGTCCAAGGTGGCTGTTTGGGCGGGGGCGGGGGGGGGGGGCAGTGGGGGGGCACATTGGGAGCAGTCGTACTATATTTTTGTGACTGATCAGCAGTAGCAGGAAGAAGGGGCACTGGAGGCCTCAGATGGGCCACTGTGGTTGGGGTGTGGTGTGTGCATGAAGAGTACATGTGCGATTAGCCCCATGCAGGAGAAAAATGCTCACAATGCTTGAAGGGCACTGGAGGTGGCCAGGCCCATTTGGTGATATTGAACCGTTTTGAGCAGGAGGCCCTGGAGCTTGAAAGGCGCCATGCGCCCAGGTCCACAGGTGTCGGTGAGGCTGGGGTGGAGCGGCCAGGTATTTGAGGTCCACAGTGACATCCGCTCTGTCTTCCCACCATCCAAAACACTGATAATTGTTTGAATCGTTATTGTAGCAACATTGCTCATTCACAGACTGATAGAGTGAGACGTGTAGGTAATAGACAAAGGTCCCTCATCCCTTCGAAGATGCGCATGTCAAGCACCTTCCAAAGTCGCCTTATCCCATTTCTGACCACTATCCCCATGGCCTTGTATGCCATGGCATCACAACTGCACATCCAAATACTTATTACATGTTAGGAGGATTTCTGCGTCCACCACCCTTTCAGCCAATGCATCCCACATTACTGTGTACAAAAGTTCCTCATCACCTCACCTGTCAGCCTCATGCCCCTTACCTTAAATAAATGTCACTAGGTTAGTCATCCCTCTGCCAAGGAGAAAAGTTGCTTTTTGTCCACCCTATCAATGCCCCTCACAATGTTATGAAGCTCAATGTCACCCCTAAATCTCCTGTACTCCATGGCAAATGTCCCCAGTCTATGCTATGTGTCCTCGTAACTCCGACTCTCCAGGCCAGCATGCATCCTGGTCAGCGACCTCTGCACTCTCTGCACTCCAATCACATCCCTCCCATGAAGCGCATATCACAACTGCACGCAGTATTGTAGCTGTGGCCTCGGCAGCGTTTTCTGCACTTCCAACATGACCTCCCTGTTCCTACATTCTATTCCTCGGCTAATAATGGCAAGTATGGCATTTACCTTCTTAAACACCTTATGTTCCTGTCCCGCTGTCTTAACGGGCCTGTCGACATGCCCAGCAAGCTCCCTCTGATCCTCCTTACATTCCATGGTCCTACCATTCCTCATGTATTCCCGTACC